>NC_082686.1:13730182-14424210 GCF_949987515.2 Delphinus delphis
AGAGGGTACTCAGAGGACTGGCAACATACACCAGGGAGGTAGGGATGCCTGGGAAAAACTGCTGCTGCTGACTGAAAGAGCTCCCAATGACCAGAGCTGGAAAAATTTGAGCAATAAAATAAATAACGTAGTACTGGATTATACGAATAAGCTCATATATAAAAATTGTATATGGATTACAGTAAGTCACCTACATACGAACATTCAAGTTGCAAACTATCAAAGATGCGAACGTTCCCCTGTATGCCAGCTGTTATACTCTACTACTGTACTTCTCAAAGTACTGTACTGTAAGATTAAAAATGTTTTCTTTCTTTTTTCTGTTTGTTTTTTATGTATTATTTGTGTGAAAAGTATTATAAACCTATTACAGTACAGTACTATACAGTAAGTCCCCTACATACGAACAAGTTCTGTTCCGAGAGTGCGTTCATAAGTTCAACTAACACAATCGGCTCTATAGTACTGTACTGTAATAGGTTTATAATACCTTTCACACAAATAATACATAAAAAACAAACAAAAAAATAAAGAAAACATTTTAAATCTTACAGTACTCTACCTTGGAAAGTACAGTAGTACAGTACAACAGCTGGCATTACAGGGGCACATTTGCATCTTTGAAAGTTTGCAACTTGAAGGTTCATATGTAGGGGACTTACTGCATAGCCAATTGAGTTAGTTGGGTACCTAGGCTAACTTTGCTGGACTTATGAACAAATTGGACTTACAGACGTGCTCTCACAACGGGACTCATTAGTATGTAGGGGACTTACTGCATATACAAAAGTCCATATATAAAAAGCATAAGTATCCATAGCCCATACTGATTGCATCAGTTTCCTATGGCTGCCATAACAAACTAGGTGGCTTAAAACAACAGAAATTTCTAAAGTTCTAAAGGCCAGAAGTCTGGAATCAAGGTGTCAGCAGGGCAATGCTCTGTGATGGGATCTATGGGAGAATCTATTCTTTGCCTCTTTAGCTCCTGGTAGCTCCACACAGTGCTTTACTTGTGGCTACATCACTCCAATCTCTGCCTTCATCTTCGCATGGCCTTCTCCTCTGTTTTCTTTCTATTATAAGAACACTTGTCTGGTAGGATGAATTGGGAGACTGGGATTGACATATATGCATTAATATGTATAAAATAGATAACTAATAAGAACCTTCTCTATAAAAAATAAAATTCAAAAAAATCATATACAATTTTGAAAAATGTAAAAAAATTAAAAATGATTATCTAGGGATGAATTGGGAGATTGGGATTGACATATATACACTAATATGTATAAGTAGATAACTAATAAGAACCTGCAGTATAGCATAGGGAACTCTACTTCACTCTGCTGTACAGTAGAAACTAACACAACATTGTAAAATAACTTTACCCCAACAACAAAAAAAAGACTATCTATTGATCATTTCCTTATGTAAGGAAAAAAAAAAGAAAGAAAAAGAACACATGTTCTTGGATTTAGGACCCACCTAGATGATTCAGGATGATCTCATCTCAAGATCCTTATTTAATTACATTTGCAAAGACTCATTTCCCAAATAAGGTCACACTCACAGGCTGCAAGGGCTAGGATGTGGACATATCTTTTGGGGGGCCGCCGTTCAATCTGCTACACTGATATAAACACATGATTGAATACCTACATAAATCAATGGGAGGGAATAGACAAATCTCCAGTGCTTAAAATTCTAAATAATATATGTAGATACTCCCCCTGAAAGGAGATGGAGCACAATTCCCCTTTCCTTAAATGTGAGCTTCACATAGTGAATTCTGTCCAAAGAGTACAATACAGGAAGGGGTGGAGAGAGACTAACTTTACTGACAAATGCTAGCTCAGCTGAAGGATAAAGGTTAACATCTACAGTGACAAGTCATGTTAATAACATAACATAATAACCTCTCATATGCTATGATGAGAATGACATTTGACCTCTGTGTTCCTCCTTCCAAAAGCCCATAACCCCAGTCTAGCTGTGAAAAAGCATCAGACGGACCTGAACTAAAAGACAGTCTACAAAATACCTGACCAGTACTCCTCAAAGTTGTCAACGGCCTCCAAACCAAGAAAAGCTTGAAAATTTGCCATAGTCTAAAGGGCCTAAGGAGATATGACAACCGAATGTAACATGGGATGCTGGAAGAGAAATGGGTCATTAGCAAAAATTAAGGAAATCTAAATAAAGTATGGACATTCGTTAATAACTAAGTATCAATATTGGTTCATTAGTTGTGCAAATGTTACCATTCTAAGATATAGATACTGGGTGTATGGGAACTCCCTGTGCTGTATTTGCAACTTTTCTATTAATCTAAAACTATTCTAAAATTTAAAAAAAAGGTTATTTTAAGATATGTATATTGTTACATTCCTGTGATAATGGGATGAGGGTCTAATTCAGGGTTTCTGAGCCTTAGTACCATTGACATTTTGTTGAAGCAACTCTCCTGTGCATTGTAGGATGTTAAACAGCATCCCTGGCCTCTACTCACTAGATGCCAGTAGAATCTGTCCCCATCTCCACCCTACTGTGGACAATCAAATGTGTCTCCTTCTGATATTGTCAAATATTAGTTGCTGTTATTATAATCTTTATTTTATAATAATTCCTTATCATTATTTTACAATTCTATTCTTCACCCTAAGAAAGATTAATAACATCCTACCAGCAAAGGAGAGGCACCCTTGAATTAAAACACAGCCCCTCAAATCCTGAAGAGTGGAGGCAGCCCAGGAGAGCAATGCAATGCATGTTGGCAGCTCATCCCGAATGTTTTCATCTGTGACCTAAGCTGAGTAACCAGCTTTTTGAACAGCTAACTTTGCTGAGATTCAGTCAGGAACAGGCTTTATTTTTTCTCCAGTCACTTCCAACCTGCCTCTTTCGAGCTCTTTTCTCACTTCTTGACGGTGTCTCAGACAGATAATGGAGATCTTCGGTCGGTTTCAGTAGTTAGAAGAGCCTCCTTATAAAATGATCCCAGCTGACCCGACTTACTAATTTAATGTAAGCTTCAGCCTCAGGTCCATTTCACAGCACAAGCCTGGCCCTTGAGTGGGGCTGTGCAGTGTCCACACTCCTCTTCCCTCTGCATCCTGCTTCCTGAACCTCCAGATTCCAGCAGGTGGGAACAGGATCAGAGAAAAAGAGAAGTCTCTCATCCAAAGCGCTGCTGGGTTTCCCCTTGGGCAGAGGGCCACGTGATGGCTCTTTCTTGGGGCACAAGAAGGGTTTTCCAAAGCTCATGGGGAGCCCTGCCTTGGGGGTGATCTGCCCCCCTGATGACTTTTTGCCCCAGCCCCAGTCCCCACTCCTGCCCTGGTGGTCCATCTGCACAACTGCTACTGCTGGAATTCCCTGACCACCAAAATCGTCTTGGGCCTTGTATCTTTGGGACAATTTTTGCCAGGTTACCACCCATGACTTCATTTTCCCCATAGAAATGCTCACATTGTATCACACAAAAAGGTGAGTGTAGCTCTCCCTAGCTGCCTTCTCTAGTCTTCCAGACATCACAGACTGCTCCTATCAGCCTTCTCCCTGTGCAGTTACAAAGACAAGAGGGATAAGCTAGTACATTCCTGTATATGTGCAAACTCCAGGGAACATGGTCAGTTTCTCTCAGGAAGGATCTCACCACCCCTCACTGCACTAGGATGGACCTGTGGATACCCTCAGGTCAGCCAGCCTCCAGCCAGTGAGGCAGCTTCCCTTCTGGGGGTCAAACTCAGACTCTGAGAGGTTACCTTGGAGCCCTAGTGCTCACTTGGCATGCTGAGGGGGGGACACTACCTCCCTCCCTAAGGCTCTCTACTACATCAAGAACCAACTACTTCCATAAAACCCCGTTCTATAACTCTCCCCTTGAATGAGCTCTCCAGAAACTTCTTGTCTTCTTTATGCATAGAATGTGGGAGTAGCATGTCGCCTTCAACATTCTGTTAATCTGTGTATAGTTGTATTATAAATGGCATTGTTTAAATTCTTGGCAGTTAGAAATGCTGACCACAGTGTATCCCACTAGATATGGTAAGAGGTAGACATTATTGCATACATAGAAGCTCAGCTGGGTGGGCACCATGAAGGAAAATTCAAAAAGGACACTTGGAAAACAGAGCAGTCATGGTAGGAAGAAAACATAAAGGAGAAATAAACCCATCACATGCAAGCATCATGAAGACCTTACCCAGACCCCTTGGCCCTTTGGGGTTCTGCAGTCATACAAGGAAGAGAAGATCAATCTTGTTCATACAAATGGGGAGAGTATGTGGTTGTCACAAAGCCCCTCTCAGGGAACTGGGGATGACCAGACTTAGCATAGCTCTAAAGTGAACCACCTGAGCCAGGCTCACATCAGAAAGAGGAGAGAAAGAAAAAATCTTTATTCCATCACAGCCTCCTGATTTAACCTCCATGACCACAGGGGGAGTCAGGCTGGCACTAATTTGGAGATGTTTGCACTTGGCACCTCCTAACTCATTTTGGCAGCTCCAGGAGACCATGTGCTGCTCACCTCTACATCTTGGCATTTGGATTCTTTCTGCTTAGATCAGAAACATTCCAAATTACATAGATCTTACATATTAAACAAAGGAAGAGTATCCCAAAACATAAGGAACAGCAGGTAATCGTGATATGTTATAGATAAGGAACTAACAGATGCTAGAGGATTGTGACATTACCCAACTAGGAGAACCTTTGGAAGGAAATATTATCAGGACAACCTGGACTCCAGTCAGTCCCGCATTCCTTGGGGTGGAGGAGGAAGAGTTAAAGCGAATCAGAACAGCTCCTGAACTTCCCCCAAAACATTCCTAGATTCACTCAATTCAGAGATACCATCAACTTTGAGATGCAACCCCCAAAATGGGGTAAAATAAAGAGATATCAAAACTTTAAATATCTGTTTCAATACTAAAGTGCTTCCTGCTTTAGAAATATTAAAATAGGAGGGAGAATCAGGAAAACAGAATAATTAAATGGCTCCTAGACTAGAAAAAACTTTGAAAAGTCCTTTAGCTGACCATGTGCATTCAGGCAGGCCCCTACATTCTCACCCAAATCAAAGGAAGTCTGGATAATTTTAAAGATTAGGCTTTTTTTCATTTTCAGTGGCATTCCCTCAGCGGGAGTGAATTATAATTTGCCACTGGTATAAATAAGAGAAAGTAAAAGTGCATATAATTTGCATACTAAAAATTGGAATACTAACGAAGACAAATCACTCTTCTCAGTGGAATGGTCTACCACTAAGTTCCTCCCTTTTACTCTACTTTTAACTTGGCTTAGAGAAAAATTAAAACAAACAAATGAAAAACAGAGAGGGAACAAGAACTCTATTTAGAAAGCACCCTAGCTTTGTGATTTTAGTCATGAATTTCAATAGATGTATTAGTGTTTTTAAATATATGGTACACACATATTAAGCTTCTTATGCTTAAAACCAGCTCTTATAAGAATTAGAAATTAGGATCTGCTCAATTACAGAGAAAAATCTAATCTGGGATTTAATAAATCATATACTGAAAACTCTTCATTTTACAACACTGTGAGGAAATGGTGAAGCCCAGTCTTTGGAGTTAGCAGAACTAGGCTGGAAATTGAACTCTCTGACTTACTTGGGTATGCCACTTCTATTCTTGTGTTTTGATTTATAAAATGTTGCAGATAATTCCTAGATATTAAATTCAAGATTAAACCAAATAATGTGTGTAAAGCACTTTACACAGTATCAGGCATTCAGTAGGTTTTAAATCTATTCTATCATCCCTGCCCTTCAAAAAAATTATAGGGTTTCAAAGTAAATGTTAATTTTATTATTTATTTATTTATTTTTTGCGGTACGCAGGCCTTTCACTGTTGTGACCTCTTCTGTTGTGGTGCACAGGCTCGGTACACGCAGGCTCAGCGGCCATGGCTCACGGGCCCAGCTGCTCCGCGGCATGTGGGATCTTCCCGGACCGGGGCATGAACCCGTGTCCCCTGCATCGGCAGGCAGACTCTCAACCACTGCACCACCAGGGAAGCCCGTAAATGTTAATTTTAAAGTGAATTGCCTTGTTATTAATTTAGCTGATTTAGACCTCAACTTTCATGGGAAATTAGAAAGAACTTTGTTTTTATTTAATAAGCAAATGGTACCTACTTCATGCCAGGCACGGTGCAAGGGGCAGCTGAGCATGGCAGGTGCCCTCAGAGCAGTGACTGACCACCTAGGAGGCTCTGTGGAGATGGAGGTACTGGAGAACAGCAAGTTGTCTGGGAGGCAGGGGTCAAGTCAAGGACAGTTGACTGCCATATTCTTCAGAAGGGAGGGAATCTATTATCATGTCCATCAGCCAAGGACCCAGGGAGTAGACCACAAATTCTGTCTGCATATCTGCTGGAGTATCAAAAGCTCCAGAAATGCCTGGGTTCCTTCAAGTTCATTCTTCCAGGGACTTCCTGAAAGTATTCAAGTCAAATTCCTGCCCTACTTGGCTTCCTTTTCTTTTGCCTCAGGATTTCATTTCCCACAGCCCCTGTGTTTTTCATTGTGTTTCATGGCTCTCCCTTACATTGAGTCTGATTCCTGATGTCTCTTCGTGAGACCACCCTCCCCAGAAAAGCCTTGGAAACTCCCATGGAATCTAAGTTTAGAAAAGCAATTTATTTCTAAGAGTGTCCTTGGAGGCTCACTCTAGACCAGAGGCTTACCTTTTGGGACTTAACAATTGTTTCTACAGAATCACAATGACCTCCTCATGCCATTGCAAAAAAGGGTCTAGGATCCAATTCAGGGTCCAAGGTAGAAAGGAGGTCAGCATTGAGGGGACAGGGCCTGAGATGTGAAGCCACTAAGTCACTATGGAAGAGGCTGAGCACTGATATACCAGCAAGATGAAGCCATTGGCCTAGGAAAGAAACAAACTCTACAAATTAACATACCAGCTCCAGACCTCTGAGTGTGGAAGTTGATGGATGCAGAGTGCTCCTGATCTCAAGCACAATTGAAGTTCCCTGGGATTTTGGCTTAAGGAAGGCTAATAGAGATCAAAATAAAGAGAAAACCCACTGCCTGCAGAAGGCTCCTGTAGCTAGAAAGAAAATTAAATATTTGGGAAAATTTTAAAGACCAATTTGGCAAGGACTCAAATGGAGGAGAAGAGTGCCATCCTATGAGACTGGTGAGGTAAGGAAAGGAGTGGAACATGAATTTAAACACCAAAGGAGGATCTCAGACCAAAGACAAGATGGCAGAGTAGAAGTAGAAGGACGTGAGCTCACCTCCTCTCACAAAAAGAAAAAAGTCACAACTAATGGCTTAACAACCGTCGATGAAAAAGACTGGAACCTGCAAAAAAAAAGATATTCTACTCCCAAAGACAAAGAAGAAGCCACAATGAGATGGAGAGTTCTGAGCCCCATGTCAGGCTCCCCACTCTGGGGTCCTGGCATCAGGAGGAGCCCCCAGAGCATTTGGCTTTGAAGGCCAGTGGGGCTTGATTGCAGGAGCTCCACAGGACTGTGGGAAACAGAAACTCCACTCTTGGAGGGTACACATAAGGTGTTGTGCACACCAGGGGAAAAAGCAGTGATTGCCTAGGAGCCTGGGCCAGATCTACCTGCTGATTTTGGAGGGTCTCCTGGGAAAGTGGAGGGCAGTGGTGGCTCACTACAGGGACAAGGACACTGACGACGGAGGAACTGGGGAGTACTCATTGGCTTGAGCTGTCCTGGAGGCCGCCATTTTGATGCCAAGACCTGGCCCCAACCAACAGTCCATAAGCTCCAGTGCTGGGAGGCCTCAGGCCAAACAGCCAACAGGGCAGGAACAGCACCCCACCTATCAGCAGACGGGCTGCTTAAAGTCTTCCTGAGCCCACTGCTGCCTCTAAACACACCCCCTGACATGGTCCTGCCCATCAAAGGGACAAGACCCAGCTCCACTCACCAGTGGGCAGGCACAGGTCCCTCCCACCAGGCAGCCTGCATAAACCTCTTAGATCAGCCTCACCCCCTAGGGGGCAGACACCAGAAGCAAGAGGAACTAGAGTCCGTCAGCCTGTGGGACCACAAACAGAAAGTTAGACAAAATGAAATGGTAGAGGGGTATGTTCCAGAGGAGGGAACAAGATAAAACCCCAGAAGAACAACTAAGTGAAGTGGAGATAGGAAATCTACCTAAAAAAGAATTCAGAGTAATGATAGTAAAGGTAATCCAAGATCTTGGAAAAAGAATGGAGACACAGACCAAGAAGATACAAGAAATATTTAACAAAGAGCTAGAAGATATAAAAGACAAACAGAGTTGAACAATACAATAACTGAAATGAAAAAACACAAGAAGGAATAAATGAAGCAGAAGAATGGATAAGTGAGCTGGAAGACAGAATGATGGAAATCCTGCCACCGAATAAAGAAAAATGAATGAAAAGAAATGAGGACAGTTTCAGAGACCTCTGAGACAACATTAAATGTACTAACATTCACATTATAAGGGTCCCAGAAGAAGAGGAAGAGAAAGGACCTGAGAAAATATTCGAAGATATTATAGCTGAAAACTTCCCTAACTTGAGAAAGGAAACACTCAAGTGCAGGAAGCACAGAGAGTACCATACAGGATGAACCCAAGGAGGTATATGCTGAGACACATATTAATCAAACTGTAAAAAACACTGAAGACAAAGAAAAAATATTAAAAGCATCAAGGGAAAAGCAACAAATGAAATACAAGGGAATCCCCATAAGGTTATCAGCTGATATTTCAGCAGAAACTCTGCAGGCCAGAAGGGAGTGTCAAGATATATTTAAAGTGATGAAAGGGAAAAACCTACAACCAAGAATACTTTAGCCAGCAAGGCTCTCATTTGGATTCAATGGAGAAGTCAAAAACTTTAAAGACAAACGAAAGCTAACAGAATTCAGCACCACCCAACCAGCTTTACAACAAATGCTAAAAGAATTTCTCTAGGTGCAAAAGCATAGGCCACAACTAGAAATAAGAAAATTACCAATGGGAAAGCTTACCAGTAAAGGCAGACATACAGCAAATGTAGGAAACCATCCACACACAAATATGATATCAAAACCAAAAATGAGAAGAAGAGAGTACAAATGCAGGATATTGGAAATGCATTTGAAATTAAGAGACCAGCAACTTAAAACAATCTTGCTTATATATAGACTGATATATCAAAATGTTATGGGAACTGCAAACCAAAAATCTACAATAGATACACACACAAAAAAGAAAAAGGAATCCAAACACAACACTAAAGTTAGTTATCAAATCACAAGAGAATAAAACAAAAGAGGAAGGGAAGAAAAAAGACCTATAAAAACAAATCAAAATCAATGAAAAAAATGGCAATAAGAATATACATACTGGTAATTACCTTAAATGTAAATGGATTAAATGCTCCAACCAAAAGACAGACTGGCTGAATGGATACAAAAACAACACCCATATATATCTGTCTACAAGAGACCCACTTCAGATCTAGGGATACATACAGACTGAAAGTGAGGGGCTGGTAAATGGTATTCCACGCAAATGGAAATCAAAAGAAAGCTGGAGTAGCAATACTCACATCAGACAAAATAGACTTTAAAATAAACACTGTTACAAGAGACAAAGAAGGATACTACATAACAATCAAGGGATCAATCCAAGAAGAAGACATAACAATTGTAAACATATATGCACCCAAAATAGGAGCACCTCAATATATAAAGCAAATATTAACAGTTATAAAAGGAGAAACTGACAGTAACACAATAATAGTGAGGGACTTTAACACCCTACTTACCTCAATGGACAGTTCATCCAGACAGAAAATCAATAAGGAAACACAGGACTTAAATGACACATTAGACCAGATGGACTTAACTGATGTTTATAGAGCATCTCAACTGAAAGCAGCAGAATATGCATTCTTTTCAAATACACATAGAACATTCTCTAGGATAGAACATATAATGGACCATAAAGCAAGCCTCAGTAAACTTAAGAAAATTAAAATCATATCAAGCATCTTTTCTGACCACAATGTTATAAGATTAAAAATCAACTTCAAGGAAAAAACTGTAAAAAACAGAAACACGTGGAGGCTAAACAATATGCTACTCAACAACCAATGGATCACCAAAGAAATAAAAGAGGAAGTCAAACAACATCTAGAGACAAAAGAAAATGAAAACATGATGACCCAAAACCTATGGGACGCAGCAAAAGCAGTTCTAAGAGGGAAGTTTATAACAATACCATCTTACTTCAGGAAACAAGAATAATCCCAAATAAACAACTTAACTTTACACCTAAGGCAACTAGAGAAAACAAACAAAATCCAAAGTTAGCAGAAGGAAAGAAATCATAAAGATCAGAGCAGAAATAAATGAAATAGAGATAAAGAAAACAGTAGAAAAGATCAACGAAACTAAAAGCTGGTTCTTTGAAAACATAAACAAAATTGATAAACCTTTAGCTAGACTCATCAAGAAAAAAACAGGGCTCAAATGAATAAAATTACAAATGAAAAAGAAGTTACAACTGACACCACAGAAATATAAAGGATCATAAAAGAGTACTATAAGCAGTTATATGCCAATAAAATGGACAAGCTAGAAGAAATGGACAGATTCTTAGAAAAGTACAATCTCCCAAAACTGAACCAGGAAGAAACAGAAAATACGAATAGACCAATCACAAGTACTGAAATTGAAACTGTGATTAAAAAAAACTTCCAACAAACAAAAGCCCAGGACCAGATGGCTTCACAAGTGAATTCTAGCAAACGCTTAGAGAAGAGTTAACACCTATCCTTCTGAAACTATTTCAAAAAATTGCAGAGTAAGGAACACTCCCAAACTCATTCTATGAGACCACCAGCACTCTGATACCAAATCCAGACAAATATATCACAAGAAAAGAAAATCACAGGCCAGTATCACTGATGAAAATAGTTACAAAAATCCTTAACAAAATACTAGCCAACTGAATCCAACAATACATTGAAAGGATTATACACCATGATCAAGTGGGATTTATTCCAGGAATGCAAGGATTCTTCAATATCCACAAATCAACCAGTGTGATACACCACATTAACAAACTGAAGAATAAAAACCACATGATCGTCTCAGTAGATGCAGAAAACTTTTGACAAAATTCAACACCGATTTATGATAAAAACTCTCCAGAAAGGGGGCATTGAGGGAACATACCTCAACATAATAAAGGCTATATATGACAAACTCACGGCTAACATAATACTTAATGGTGAAAAGCTGAAAGCATTTCCTCTAAGATCAGCAACAAGACAAGGATGTCCACTCTTGCCACTTTCAGTCAACATAGTTTTGGAAGTCCTAGCCATGGCAACTAGAGAAGAGAAAGAAATAAAAGGAATCCAGATTGGAAATGAAGAAGTAAAACTGTCACTGTTTGCAGATGACATAATACTATACTTAGAAAAACCCTAACGATGCTACCAGAAAACTACTAGAGCTCTTCAATGAATTTGGTAAAGTTGCAGGATACAAAATTAATACACAGAAATCTGTTGCATTTCTACACACTAACAACAAAAGATCAGAGAGATAAATTAAGGAAATAATCCCATCTAGTATTGCATGAAAAGAATGAAATATCTAAGAATAAACATACCTAAGGAGGCAAAAGACCTGTACTCCAAGACTATAAGACACTGATGAAATAAATCAAAGACAAAACAAACAAATGGAAAGATATATCATGTTCTTGGATTTCAAGAATCAATATTGTCAAAATGACTATACTAACCAAGGTAATCTATTGAGTCAATGCAACCCCTATCAAATTACCAATGCCATTTTTTTTACAGATCTAGAACGAAAAATCTTAACATTTGCATGGAAACACAAAAGACCCCGAATAGCCAAAGCAATCTTGAGAAAGAAAAATGGAGCTGGAGGAATCAGGCTCCCTGACTTCAGACTATACGATAAAGCTACAGTAATCAAAACAGGATGGCAGTGGCACAAAAACAGAAATATAGATCAATGGAACAGGATAGGAAGCCCAGAAATAAATCCACACACCTATGGTCAATTAATCTATGACCAAGGAGGCAAGACTCTACAAAGGAGAAAAGACAGTCTCTTCAATAAGTGGTGCTGGGAAAACTGGACAGTCTCATGTAAAAGAATGAAATTAGAACATTCTCTAACACCATACACAAAAATAAACACAAAATGGATAAAAGACCTAAACGTAAGAATGGATACTATAAAAGTCTTAGAGGAAAACATAGGCACAACACTTTTTGACATAAATCACAGCAATATCTTTTTGGATTCACCTCCTAGAGTAATGAAAATAAAAACAAAAATAAACAAATAGGACCTAATTAAACTTACAAGTTTTTGCACAGCAAAGGAAACCAAAAATAAAATGTAAATAGAACCCACAGAATGGGAGAAAATATTTGCAAACAACGTGATCAATAAGGGATTAATCTCCAAAATATTCAAACATCTCATGCAGCTCAATATCAAAAAAAAACAAACAACCCAATCAAAATATGGACAGAAGATCTAAATAGACATTTCTCCAAAGAAGACATACAGATGGCCAAAAGACACATGAAAAGATGTTCAACATTGCCAATTATCAGAGAAATGCAAATCAAAACTACAATGAGGTATCACTTCACACTGGTCAGAATGGCTATCAACAAAATATCTACAAACAGTAAATGCTGGAGAGGGTGTGGAGAAAAGGGAACCCTCCTACACTGTTGGTGGGAATGTAAATTGGTACAACCACTTTGGAAAACAGTACTGAGGTTCCTTATGAAACTAAAAATAGAGCTACCTTATGATCCAGCAATCCCAATCCTGTGCATTTATCCAGAGGAAATCATACTTCCAAAAGATACATGCACCCTGAAGTTCACTGCAGCACTATTTACAATAGCCAAGACATGGAAGCAACCTAAATGTCCATTGACAGAGGAATGGATAGAGAAGATGTGTACATATATACAATAGAATATTACTCAGCCATAAAAAAGAATGAAATAATGCATTTTGCAGCAACATGAATGGACTTTAGATTATCATACTAAATGAAGTAAGTCAAAGATAAAATATCATGTGTTAGCACTTATATGTGGAATCAAAAAAAATATTCAAATGAACTTATTTACAAAACAGAAAGAGACTCACAGACTTAGCAAACAAACTTATGGTACCCAATGGGAAGGGTGGCAGGGGAGGGATAAATTAGGAAGTTGGGATTAACATATACACACTGCTTTATAGAAAATAATCAACATGGACCTACTGTATACCACAGGGAACTCTACTCAATATTGTGTAATAACCTATATGGAAAAATCTGAATAAAATAGATATATGTATAACTAAATCAGTTTGCTGTACGCCTGAAACCAACACAACATTGTAAATCTACTCCAATGTAAAATAAAAATTAAAAAAAAAGGCACTTCTGGGGCTTCCCTGGTAGTGTAGTGGTTAAGAATCCACCTCCCAATGCAGGAGACAAGGGTTCGAGCCCTGGTCCAGGAAGATCCCACATGCCGCGGAGCAACTAAGCCCATGTGCCACAACTACTGAGCCTGTGCTCTAGAGCCCGTGAGCCACAACTACTGAGCCCGCGTGCCACAACTAATGAAGCCTACGCACCTAGAGCCTGTGCTCCACAACAATAGAAGCCACCACAATGAGAAGCCTGTGCACCGCAACGAAGAGTAGCTCCCGCTTGCCACAACTACAGAAACCCCATGCGCAGCAACAAAGACCCAATGCAGCCAAAGATAATAAATAAATAAATAAAATAAATTTAAAAAAAAAAAAGGCATTTTTGTGGCATCCATGTTACCTAGTATACAGTTGGATATGTGCCTCTGAATCTCAGAAGAGGTCTTGGATTGAAAAAATAATTTTATGTTTTTTCCACAATAAAAATTAAAATAAAGAAAATCCCCTCCCCCCAAATAAAATAACACACCAAAGAACATTTGAAAGAGGAGTCTTCAGAAGATTTAGGAAGCCCTGACCTCCCTCTGAGCCACCTTGTTCTTGCTCTGACATTTCTCTGCCTGCTTTGATTTTTCTTTTCAAGCCACAGATTCACACTGGGCACAGCACTGAGCAGACTCCACGGCCTGGCACATTTTCCCACCAGATATTCACTCCTAACGGAGGCTGATTTATGTATAAATTGTCTCAGCATAACAGGTGACACCTTGTGACTTGGCTGTCCTTCATTGTCAACAAGAGCCCCCAATAAGACCTGAAACCTTTCTTTCTTGCCTGCCTGGTGACTCTGCACCTGTTATTCGCAGTGCCTCCTCGCTCACCCCTCGACTTGCTGGCAGAGGCTGAGGCTGCTAATGGTAAGCGCTCCCCTCCCCACAGCTGCCCCTCCCAGATTTTATGTCCAAGAGGCAGAGGGAAGAGGGGGAGACACGGGCACCTCCATCATCGCATCTGATGAAAACAGTCACTGGGAGTTGGACCAGGCAGGGTCCTTGAAGGGGGACTTCTGTTCCAGAACCATCCCCAAGCTGTTAACGCCTTTGCATCTCATTTGGCAAATGCTCTAAGACCAAATGACTTTGGGATAAACTCTTGCCTAAGGTTGGGTCAGTAGCTCTGACTGGATGCTCCCGAATGAGATAAAGAGAGAGAGAGAGGAATTTTCTAGATTAAGACCTTCCAGGAAAATAATGTGAGGCTAACTAAAAATAATTTAAATACAGGTGAGGTTCCCAGGGCAAAACACATCCCTTCTGACTGCAAGGATTAGAAAAATTCCATTAAAAAAACCCAATGCTATCAAGCCCAGTTTTCAAGCATTTGGCTTTCCTCTGAATTTTTGCAGGAAATATAAATTGCTAACACATTACAAAGAACCTCACCCAATGCTATCAAGCCGTTTTCAAGCATTTGGTTTTCCTCTGAATTTTTGCAGGAAATATAAATTGTAACACATTACAAAGAATCTCACCCAGCAGCACAAGCCAGAGTGCTTACATGGCACAATCTTGATGTTCTCAGCCCACCCTCAGTAACTGATTCGTTCTCATGACATGAATAATTTGTTATCCAAATGCAAGTATGATTAAAAGTTTCTCCTAAGAGTCCAAAAATAATACTGTGAGATTCTGAGTTGACTCAGTTACTCTTTGGTTCTTAAAATGCAAGAAAAAAAGTGGATATAAAATGAAGAGTGTATCCCTGAAATCTTCCTATTTGAACCTAATTATTTTATTTCATGATCCATAGCCTACTAATTGCACGTGTCAGAAATAATAGACGTTAGCACTTAACGTGGTACTTACAATATGCCGGTTACTGTTTTAAGTGCTTTTACGAACTCAATTACTCCCCAAAACTATTTTAGGTGTTATGATTATAATATCCCCCCCTTTGTTTTCTTTTAAAGTAGTTATGTATTTATGTATTCAGTATTTTATTTATTTTTGGCTGTGTTGGGTCTTCGTTTCTGTGAGAGGGCTTTCTCCAGTTGCAGCAAGAGGGGTCCACTCTTCATCGCGGTGCACGGGCCTCTCACTATCGCGGCCTCTCTTGTTGCGGAACACAGGCTCCAGACACGTAGGCTCAGTAGTTGTGGCTCACAGGCCTAGTTGCTCCGCGGCATGTGGGATCTTCCCAGACCAGGGCTCGAACCTGTGTCCCCTGCATTGGCAGGCAGATTCTCAACCACTGCGCCACCAGGGAAGCCCATAATCCCCCTTTTTAAAGGTGATGGAACAGGGCACAGAGAGGTTAAGTGGCGTGGTAGAGATCAAACAGTTTATCTAGTAAGAGGTTGAGACTGGATTCTCACCCATTCTAGGTTTAGTGTCTGTGCTTTTACCCATTATGTCTCTTTAAAAATGTCATATGGGTGAAAAAGTGAATCTTTTTCAACATGGTTGGAAAAGTGTTTTTGTTGTTTTATTAACTGGGGGGTATTCAGAGTCTCCAACCAACATTTGATAGTTACGTGATTGCTTGTGTTGAAAAGAACCTTGGAGACCATGTCATTTAACCCCTTCCTATTTTTTAACAAGGAAATTGAGGCTCAATAAAGTGATTTCCTTGAGAACTAGGATTTGGGTCTTTTCCTCCCTGTCAATTGTGATGAGAGGGCCAGGAAACAGGTGCCTGGATTTAGGTACCAAGTACCATTAATTAACCTTGGGTTAATCCTGAACAATTCTCTTAGTCCTAAAATGAAAGACTTAAAATAGATGTGTTCCAGGGTTTCTCCAGGCTCTACTTTCTGTGATTCTAAATTGAGTGACATGCCCAGGATCAAATAGTTTTGTAAACAAGGGAGACACAGAGGAAGGGCAGGAAAGTCAAGTCTAATTTCTAAGAGGAGTGTGGAGGAGTGGGGCTCCATCACTTGAGTGGGAACATAATTCTCCATATTCTCCTCTAGGGACTCGTTTGAGGAGCAAGAAAGGAGGAAATCAGAACATTAACACCTTCACCTGATGTTTGTGTGCATTAAAGCAGGAGCTAGAGGGGATGGTCCACTGTAGAGTGGAGCTCAGTAATGTATCCCAAATTATGCAAAGGTAGGTTTGGAGCCGAGCTGGACCTGGAATTCTAAATAACTATGTACATTCAAGCACAGAGGAATTGCCTTCACTGGGGAGCCTGAGGGTTGAGGGCCTGTAAAACTGCAGAAGAGAGTTGTAGGAAAGAAAGCAGATGGTCAAGCAACGTGTAGGGATGACTAAAGAAATTTTAATGTCCTCTGTTTTTTTGTGACTATGAAAAATAATACGCTCACACAAAATATACCCACCCCTCCTCCCCAAAAAAGAAAAGTTCAGCAAAGTCTGTTACACTGATGCCTTATTTGGGAAGGTTTTTGTGAACATAAAAAGGCAGGGAGGTCAAGTTCCAAATCTGGTTTGAAGGTGAGCAGAGAGGGAATAACGGTAGGACAGAAGATGGGATTAAAATACGTCAATTTCCTAGGAGAAGAAGACCAAGCCTGAGTGACCTTGAGAACATGAGCTCCCAGACGTTTGCAAAAATCTTGATGGGGACATTGCACCTTCCTCAGAGTTTTGGCTTGACCCCAATATACTGTTATCTTCTCTCCAAGAACAGAGTGAATCTTGGATGATATCTAGGTTATAGCTAGAACAGTTAAATAGCAGAATGAAGGCTCCCCAGTCTAGACGCATGTGGAAAAAATTAATGATCTTAACCTGAGCGTTATTGACATGTTAGGGTGGATAATTCCTTGTTGTGAGGTGGTTGTGCTGTGCATGGTAGGAGATTCAGCAGCATCCCTGGCTTCCACCCACTGGATGCCAGTAGTATTCTCTGCCCAAGTTGTGACAATCAAAATGTCTCCAGATATTCCCAAATATCCCCTGGGGGCAAAAGTGTCCCCAGTTGAGATCCACTGGAGAAGAGTCAAGTGATAAGAACGTCATCTAAACTTAGAGGTGAGGTGCTGAAACGAAAACAAACAAACACCAACAACAAACCCCAATAGTCAAAATCAACACCTCATGTAACACTTTAAGGCACTTTACTCACGTTAATCAAGCTGAAAAAAAATTGGCAATGATTATATTCAAAGTCTTATCACAAATTATTTTAACAAGTACCCTCCAGAGGCCCACTGTGTTTTTTAATTTTATTTTTTAAATACCCATCATGTCTCCCTCTTCGGGCTGTCAGCTTTCTTCTCCAGTTAAAATTTAGCAGAAGAGTTATTATTTCATTTTTTTCTCTTCTTTATGCTTGTCAAAGTTTAATCAGCCTGATTACCAGATTGAAAATGAATGGTTGTAAAATGCTAGTTTCTAAAGAGATCAATCAACACAATCGTGCACACCTGATAAAGGGTTCCAACAGCAGGTCCCCTGTTCCAAGAAACTGTGGCCTTCAAGACAGGTTTACTGCATAATAGATTAACCCTCCTATTACCAGAAAAGACTATGAACTAACTTCTCACTCCTTGAATGAATTATAATAGCTAATTAAGCAAAGTGCTGTATCAAAGATTCTTAACTCTCCTTGATGAGGTACAGGAGGTTGGGGCAGAGTGTCTGAAAATCTCAAGTTAGAAGAAGTGTTATGGGTTGAATTATGTGCCCCCCCAAATTCATATACTAATGTCCTAGCCCCCAGTACCTCAGATCATGTCCTGATTTGGTAGTAGGGTCATTGCTGATGTAATTAGTTAGGATGAGGTCATACTGGTGTAGAGTGGGCCCCTAATCCAATATGACTGGTGTTCCTAGAAAAGAGGGGAATTAGGACACAGACATGCAGACAGGGAGAAGTCCATGAGAAGATGAAGGCAGAGATCAGGTGATGCATTGACACACCAAGGAACACCACAGATTGCCAGAAGACCACCGGAACCTGGAAGTGAGGCCTGGAACACAGTCTCCTTCACAGACTTCCAAAGGAACCAACCTTGACAATACCTAGATCTCAGACTTCTAGCCTCCAGTACTGTGAGACAATAAATTTCTCTGGTACAGAAGCCCTAGCGAACATTATATTAATATATATAATCTGTTCTCATTTACCTCTGTCCTGTCATATTCAGGGCATGTCGCTAAATGATCTTCCATCAGACTGACATGGCTACAATAATATCTCCCAGTAGGCTCAAACAAATAGCATCAGCATAAATAACCTTTAAAAAGTGAGTACAGTTCAAAGACTCATCTACACAGTTGCATCAGAACCAAGAGGTCCTAGGAATTCTGACACTTCCCAGATGACTTCTGGATTTCAGATATGATTGTTTATGAGGTTAAGCTCAAAGACATTGGCCCTCGCAGCTCTAAAACTGGTTTTCCTTTACTACTACCTGGATTAGTCAGGGTTCTCCAGAGAAACAAAAGCAGTGTGCTCCTTTGTATAGATATATATGAACATATAACTTCATATATAAAGTTAGATGAGAGATAGAGAGATAGGTAGATAGATGGATAGATAAAGGATTTATTATGAGGAATTGGCTCACGTGATTATGAAGGCTGAGAAATCCCACATCTGCCAATTGCAAGCTGGAGACCCAGGGAAGCCAAATCTGAAGACCTGAGAACCAAGGGAGTCTATGGTATAAGTCCTCATCTGAGGGCAGGAGAAGATGAGATGAGATGTCCTAGTTCAAGCAGTGAGACAGGAAAGAAAGGGGCAAATCCCTCTTTCCTTCACCTTTTGTTCTATTCAGGCCCTCAGTTGATTATGTAATGCCCACCCACGTTAGGAAGGGCCATTTCTTTTTCCTAAGTCCACTGATTCAAATGCTGATTTCATCTGGAAACACCTTCACAGACATGCCCAGAAATAATGTTTCATCTGGATACCCTGTGGCCAGTCAAGTTGACACATACAATTAACCATCGTACTACCAGAACATACTTTCTATTTCTTTGTGTGAGCTCCAGAAGTTTGTATGAAATAGGTTTTTTAAATGTACTTTTCTTTTTATGTCACTTATATAGCTGCAACTAAAGGAAGGCACAGTGCTCTCAAATGCCTTGTTTAAGTGGTTATAAGGAAAATGACTTCAGAAAATGCACAATTTTCTCCAAAGGGGTCCAATTCCCTTTTCCCAAATCTTTAACTTTCTGAAAACAGGTTTAACAAAGGTAATCCACACCTATCACATGGACTATGTTTTGGATCATATTTATAAATTGGCTGTGTTATGAAGCATTTTCCCATAGTAAAAATAGTATGAAGGAAATTCAGAGTCTTGGCAGGTCCAAAAAAACCTATTTAATCCATAACGTTAGTGAACTACCATTCTCAAAAGAGCAGGCTGAATTTGAGGTGCTAGAAACATGGGTTCATGTACTTCAAAAGGGAAAATAATTTTTTAAAAATGTTTTAATCCTCATTTTTTATTTTAGTGCCAGACAGATGTGAATATTTTCATATTAAGTGCAACAGATCATTAAATTGGGGCTTCTCCTATCTCAGTATCGATTTGGGCACCACCAAAAAATTCTCATGATTGTGAGACTCAAACCTCCACAAAGGAAATTTACAATGACAATTGAAGACCTGTTCCAAGACTCACCAATTTCAAGAAGAGAAAAGTTTAAAGTGGGTGGCCATTTAGAAGAAAGTTTTCTTTGTCAAGAGCTGCTGCCATGCTTCAGTTGACTACCCTGCCCCACCAAGAGGAGAGGATTATGAGGGTGCTGCCTTCTCCATCTCAAGCCTGGTGAGAGGGACTTCTATGTACTCTCAGTTGCTTTAACTTGTGTTCTCTGCAGTTGAGTTACTCTGAGGACAGATGAGTATTCACCGCAAGAAAAGCTCAATGAAATGGTGAAATTTCAACTTCTGACTATGATGGCCCAGCTTACATTAAAAAAACTTCCCCTGGGGTAAATGACAAAAGCTGAATTTTGTTTAAAGAAGCTGTTTAAATCATGAAGGGTCAAGCAAGGAAGCCAAGACTTGAGGGGTCAAGATCTAGAGAGAAAGGAAATGCACTGATGTGATAATAGTCTCTTCCACATTTCTCCTACAGGTGGTTGCCAATTTCTCAGTTGCATGGAAAAGAAAGCTAAAGAGCCAAACATAAACTGGGAGCTAAGAGTCCAAAAAGCTAAACAGGGCTTTGTCTGTTTCAAAGTGCTATAAAGACAAAATACAGAGTTCAAGGCTGCATGACCCCTGAAAGTCTACACCCTGGGAGTAAGGGTATCCAGAGTTAGATCCAACCTGGGTTAGGACTGACTGATCTGGATCAGGATGATTTGTTTCCACTATACCTGCCTACCAGAAAAAGGGTAGATCTCTCTGAAGAAAGATCATCCAAAGCCTCTATAATTTTTTATATGTAATATCTAACAATCAAAGAATTCCAGGCATGCCAAGAAATAGAACCAAGTGATTGTAAAAAAAAAAGATAAAATAGACAGTAGAAACACACTCAAAGTTCATTATGCCTTTAAAATATGTGATTGATATGTTCAAGAATATAGATGGCAAGATGGAGAATTTCATCAGAGAACTGAAATTTATTAAGGAAAAAATAGAAATTTTAGAAATAAAATAATTCAGTCACTGAAATTAATAACTAAAGAAATAGAGTCAACACCAGATTAGATAAGTAGCAGAAAAGATTGATGAACTGAAAGATATTGCTCAGTAGAAAAATAGCCATACTGAAGCACAAGAGAAGAAAAAAAAGAAAAAAGAGAAAATACTTAAGAGTGGAACAGCTCTGTGGAACAAGGTAAAAAAAACCTAAAACATGTATAAATAGGGTCCCAGAAGGAAAGGGAAGAGAGAATGAATAGCAGAAATATTTGAAGAGGTTATAAGTGAGAATTTCCTAGCACTGGTGAAAGACACTAAGCCACAGACTCAAGAAGTTCTATACACCACATGCAAAACAAACATGAAGAAAACCACACCTAGGCACATCATGGCAAAAACTGTTATATCAAAGTATGGAATTTCCAGAACACTCTTTTCCTGCTGTAGGCTGGTTTCTATGAAGAGACATCTTGACTCTCCTTTCTTGATCAAAGTCACCCTATCTAATGGTAACCAGGAAAGGAAAATTTCTCTTTAGCAACTCAGTCAAGCTGCTCATTTCTTGAATTGGAAAATGCACTCATGTTATTTGCTTTAATCTATGGCAGAGAGTGCTGGCTGCCTTCTGAGCTCTGTTCTCTTTACAAACAATGAGCCTAGCTAAAACCAAACAAAAACAGAATCCCTCTGGGAAAAGAGATTTCCCAGCATCTATTATGGATGGAAATAGCCACATGACAACTGTCCTTGCCAGTGACAAGTAGAAGTTCTTACATGGAGCTTCCAGTAAGCACCTTAAAACGGGAGTAGAATCAGTTGGCAAACAGCATGTTTGCCCCTTGTGTTTACCTCTTTCTTCCTACTTGAAAAGCAGCTGTAATGGCTGGAGCTGCAATAGTCATATTACAACTGACAGTAAGAGAAAATCCCCAAATTACAGATATTGATCTTAACATCCTTGAACTGCTCCATCAGTGATGGGCTACTTATCAAGACTTCTTTGTTATTAGAGAGAATAATAACACCTGTCTTATATGAGTCACTGTTATTTGGGTTGTTTGATATATGCAGCTGAAACCAATCCCTGTTAGAGCTTCTCTCTCCTTGTGGCTTGAAATAATCCCGCAATGAATCCTTCCATTGAGTTCAGCTGGTTGTTACTTTGAGGCAAAGAGAAGCCTCAAAATACCTGGCCTCAAGGAAAACCAATCAGCATCTTATTCACACATGGTACCCTTTGAACATAGGGAAGAGACAGTTTAATACAGCATATATGATCATCAAATTCCGGGCCGTTGCTAAATGAAAATCTGAGTGGGAAAGATGCCAGTCAACCTCAGTTTCATTTCTGGGACTTACAGCAGTTCAGAGACCACAGAATTTCATCATCTGTCTCAGATTCAAAACAAAGGGAAAGTGAGGGAACTAGTTTCCTTCTAAATCGGAGCCTAAGGTGAAGGATCAGCTTATTTTTCTAATCCATCACAGAGTGATAATTTTGTAAAATACCGTAAAAATGAATTGTTAGGAAAGTGAAATTTTAAAAAAGTATACAGAATACTAGTCTTAATATTGTATCATTAGATTCTAGAGTCATAAAGCAAATTATCAAATTGCTTTTTTTTTTTTTTAAGTTTCTTAATCTTGGGGCTTCCCTGGTGGTGCAGGGGTTGGGAGTCCGCCTGCCGTTGCAGGGGACATGAGCTCGTGCCCCGGTCTGGGAGGATCCTGCATGCCACGGAGCGGCTGGGCCCGTGAGCCATGGCCGCTGGGCCTGCGCGTCCGGAGCCTGTGCTCCGCGACGGGAGGGGCCGTGGCGGTGAGAGGGGCCGTGGCGGTGAGAGGTCCGCGTAACGCAAAAAAAAAAAAAAGTTTCTTAATCTTATTCTCAATTTCAGTACTTATCATGGTCTGCTAACAAACACTTCATAGCCTGGCCCTGGTCCACAGAACACACTTTGAGTAGACAGTTCTAGATTTGTCTTAGTCTGCTAGGATTACTATCGCAATGTGCCACAGACTGGGTGGCTTAAACAACAGAAATTTCTTTTCTTACTGTTCTGGAGGTTGGAAGTCCAAGATCAAGGTGTCAGCAGATTTGCTTTCTCATGAGGCCTCTCTCCTCTGCATGTAGGTGGCTGCTTTCTTGCTGTGTCCTCACCTGGCCTTTCCTCTGTGTGAGCACATCCCAGGTGTCTTTCTCTCCTTTTATAAGGATAAGGGCCCCACCCACTGATCTCATTAAAATTAATTGCCTCCTTAGAGGCCCCATCTCCAAATACCATCCCATTGGAGGTTAGGGATTCAATGTATGAATTTGGAGGGGACAACAAAGATCACGGTGACAAACAAGCTTGTAAATCTCTCCATCTTTATCCCCCTCTTTTTCATCTGCTCTGTTTATCTTTAAATAGATATCTTCCAAAGAATATTTAAAGGACCAAAAAAAATTTTTTTAATGAATATTTCAAAGTACAATTGAACAAAGCAATAACTTTTGGACAAATAACCCAACATTTTCTCACCGTGACACTGAACTTGCTATTTTTTTTTTAACATCTTTATTGGGGTATAATTACTTTACAATGGTGTGTTAGTTTCTGCTTTATAACAAAGTGAATCAGTTATACATATACATATGTTCCCGTATCTCTTCCCTCTTGCGTCTCCCTCCCTCCCACCCTCCCTATCCCACCCCTCCAGGCTGTCACAAAGCACCGAGCCAATATCCCTGTGTCATGCGGCTGCTTCCCACTAGCTATCTACCTTACTACGTTTGTTAGTGTGTATACGTCCATGACTCTCTCTCGCCCCGTCACAGCTCACCCTTCCCCCTCCCCATAACCTCAAGTCCGTTCTCTAGGAGGTCTGCGTCTTTATTCCTGCCTTACCCCTAGGTTCTTCATGACATTTTTTTTTCTTAAATTCCATATATATGTGTTAGCATACTGTATTTGTCTTTTTCTTTCTGACTTACTTCACTGTGTATGACAGACTCTACGTCTATCCACCTCATTACAAACAGCTCAATTTCGTTTCTTTTTATGGCTGAGTAATATTCCATTGTATATATGTGCCACATCTTCTTTATCCATTCATCCGATGATGGGCACTTAGGTTGTTTCCATCTCCGGGCTATTGTAAATAGAGCTGCGATGAACATTTTGGTACATGACTCTTTTTGAATTTCGGTTTTCTCAGGGTATATGCCCAGTAGTGGGATTGCTGGGTCATATGGTAGTTCTATTTGTAGTTTTTTAAGGAACCTCCATACTGTTCTCCATAGTGGCTGAACCAATTCACATTCCCACCAGCAGTGCAAGAGGGTTCCCTTTTCTCCACACCCTCTCCAGCATTTATTGTTTCTAGATTTTTTGCTGATGGCCATTCTGACTGGTGTGAGATGATATCTCATTGTAGTTTTGATTTGCATTTCTCTAATGATTAATGATGTTGAGCATTCTTTCATGTGTTTGTTGGCAGTCTGTATATCTTCTTTGGAGAAATGTCTATTTAGGTCTTCTGCCCATTTTTGGATTGGGTTGTTTGTTTTTTTGTTGTTGAACTGCATGAGCTGCTTGTAAATTTTGGAGATTAATCCTTTGTCGGTTGCTTCATTTGCAAATATTTTCTCCCATTCTGAGGGTTGTCTTTTGGTCTTGTTTATGGTTTCCTTTGCTGTGCAAAAGCTTTGAAGTTTCATTAGGTCCCATTTGTTTATTTTTGTTTTTATTTCCATTACTCTAGGGGGTGGGTCAGAAAGAATCTTGCTGTGATTTATGTCATAGAGTGTTCTGCCTATGTTTTCCTCTAAGAGTTTGATAGTTTCTGGCCTTATATTTAGGTCTTTAATCCATTTTGAGCTTATTTTTGTGTATGGTGTTAGGGAGTGTTCTAATTTCATTCTTTTACATGTCCAGTTTTCCCAGCACCACTTGCTATTTTTTCAGGGCTTTTTTCTGTTTACATTTTGCTTAGGTTTCCTTGGGATTTCATTTTGATGTGTGAGTTCTAGTGTGTGTTCCCTTAGTTCAGTGACAGGGATGGAGCTAGTAGAGGACAGAATTGTAAGTCAGATGGTTTTCATAACACTTTTGTAAGAATGTGTTGTAATATTTCTGTGCTAGAAGCTATCTCTATCCCTTGCCAGCTGTACCTTCTCTCGTGTGTGCCCAAGCAGATCAAATATTTTGTCAGGAAGCACATGAATCACAAAAGTATTGACTTTGTCTTGGAGTAGAGATTTTTTTTTTCCTTTCCCTGTGACAGCATAAATGTGTACTGTCAGACCTCATATTCTGTTCCTAAGGATGTGTTCATTTCTTTTTCTATTTCCATAGCAATCTGCTGATTTAACTCACATGTCTCTAGGAAGTGATTGTTCCAGAAATCTGGCCCATTCAACCCAATATCTGTAATCAGTTCTACTTTTGGCACAATGTGTGGTTCCGTGAGTCTACTCTTGTTGATAACCCTCTCTCCGAAAATGGTGATTGTCAGACGACCTAAAATTGTATTTGTAATCAACAAAAAAAGTTTGAAAATCTTGCTGTACATCATCTACATTTAAAAGCCCTTCAAAGAAAATATAGCCACTCAGAAAGTGCATTCTTAAGTATTTACAATTTTTTTATAGGAAGAAATAAATTGGAATTTTTAAGAAAGCAATTATGTATAGACTGCAAAAATACACTTTTAAATAACTTTTTTTCCTAATTGTCATGTTTCATCATGCAAACTTTTGGATTTTATTAAATCTACAGATAAAGATCAGAAAAAAATTTCTTGTGGTACCCATGCCCACCTATAAGTGTTGTGAATGTTCATACATCTGGTCATATTTTAAACTGTATTTCTAATTTTTCTGTTCCCATGGAAGCATTTTGCATTATTAAGACTCACTTATAATGACCTGTCTTAGCCTTTGTTTTTTAATCTGCAAAAATTGGAGAGTTGGACTAAAAGTTTGGAGGCACTTTAATTTTTTTATTCTTTCTACTGAACTGCATGCTTATCATCTTGTTGCTGTTCTTGTTATAAAATATCACGTTACATCTCTTCAACTAGAATGTGAGTTCCCAGGAGCAGAATTCATACCTGCTTTACATTCCCTATAGCACCGCTACTCAAAATACAGGTCCTCAAACTATTTGTTACTGATCCCTGATGAGGTCAGGAGCTGGCACCAAAATGTATTTCAACCACGTGGTAAATCAACTATGTCACTAAGCACACTATTTAGTTCAACCCAGATTTTTTTCTTAGCAGGACTTTCTTAATGAAGAAGCTATGCATTGATTCACCCTCTGGTACAACCTCCTTTCTTATCATAACAAATGGTTTCAGGAAGAGTACCAGTCTGCAGGCCACACTTTAAGCAGCTCTGGTCTATAGAGTCTTACAAAAGGTTCTCAATAAGCATTTATTGTTTGACAAATGGCTCATCTATTCAATTAATAAACATTGATTGAGCATCCATGATGGAACAAAGAACTGAGAGGGTCTATGGTGGGGGGACACACAAACCTGTAGGTGTTTACAATCTATTGAACAAGATGACATATTTTTAAATAATCAAGTAGAAAATAGAACCATAGATTTATAAGCAAGGCACAAATATGACTCCATGGGAGTACAACAGAGAGAAAGAATCCATTCAACAAGGCACTGGGAAGGGGAAATCTGGGAACTTCTTCTTGAAAAAGGGGTAAAATGTTGAATGATGGAGTAGGGTATGGGGGTCAAACTCCAGGAGTAGAAGCAAGAAAACAGGAAGCCTTAGGCATGTTTGGGAGACTGCCCAAGTTTGAACAATGCCTTTCTCATTATTTGATGCTGGATAAGTCTTTAACCTCTGCACATTCCCTTTTCCTTTTTATTCCTTACTATTCTGTCAAAAGGAGAATAATAGAAAAAGCATTCACCTCATACGATGAAGATCACATGGCTTAATTCAAGGAAAGTGCTTAGAGCAGTGGTCGGTGCTCAGTAATTGTCAACTCTTGCTGTTCTTATTATCATTCATCACATTATTATTGTGGGATGTTAACTTCACAGTAGCTTTTTGCAGCTTTTAGTGCTTTTGGTTTTATGCTGTGGAAAATAAAAAGCTACTTAAGGCTTAAAACCACTATAGGAGAGAGAGTAGGAAAAAGAGGATTGAGGTCAGAAATGTGATGATTGCCTATAATTAAGGAGCAAAAGGAGAAAGGAAAAATCAGCAAAGGACACAGAAGGCATATCTAGGAGATAGGAAGAGAACCAGGTAAAAAACCAGCACATGGATCTGAGCTAAGAAAAAAGGTTTTGGCAAAATAAGGCCATTAACAGAGTCAACTATTGTAAAAAAAAAAAAAAAAAGGAGGATGGTTACTAAGAAAAGAAAAAAAGGTAGTTGAACTTGAGAATGATGAGGTCATTCACAACAACCTGTAAGAGAATTTCTTTAGGGGTGCTGGACTGTAAGAGGTTGAGGAGAGTAAACGGTAAGAAGTGGAAGCAGTAAGGATAATACACTCCTATTCCTTTGTGAGTATTTACTTTCTGTGACTGAATGTGCAAGCTTATAGGCCACTGAAATGACAGCCAATCTCCCTTATAGATGTGTCATAGACATCTCTTGTTTTGTCTGTTTCACTCCATCCCCTGCCCTTTCTGGAAACTATTTCTACCCCCACGGCAAAACTTAGAGCTGACATGAGGAATGTATGGACTTTTCAGTGTGAAATCAGAGAGAAAGCATGAGTCAGTCTTCTCCCCATTGGAGAATTTTAAAACGAAAAACTTGGCACTGTCAGCAGTCATATTTCTCCTCTGCTGGAATAAGCCAGTCTGCGAAAAAAGATAATGACTCCAGTTTTCAGAGAAAAGTAGATTTGAGAAATGGAGAGAAATAATCCTAAGGGCAACTAGACCCTAGTTCCAATTATTTCTGAGGCACAGCTGTGTTAATGCCTCTCTGGTGGTTTATCCACATTTCCTTGGATTCCATGAGTCAGCCCATCCACCTTCTTGTCTTAGGTATTCTGAATTAGACACCCATTCCTTGAGACTTAAAATTACCTAACACAAGACGAGATGTGTTGTAGCAAAGGCTTGGTAAATGTTGGATAGTATTAAAACAGTAGTTGAGAATGGCAGCATGGTATACTTCGAGTGAAGAAGGAATAAAGAACTCCACACAGCCTAAGATACACTGTGTGGGGACTCGGGAATATTTCCAGAAAAAGGGCATGAGGTTTTTAATCTTCATTTGCAAATATTTTTTCTCCTCCTTGGGCAAGGTAAGTTTCATCCCTGGTTTTTATATTTTCAGTTTTCCTGTTTACCGAGAATTACACTTTCCACTGAGAGACATTGTTCCAGAGATTAAATTTCATAATGTATTTTTCAAATTTTTGTTGTCAATCATAACTATTTTACTATCTTCATTAAAGAGCATTTTCTTGCATTTCTAGAGAAATCTGAAGCTTCTGAGGGTTTCAGTGTCATCAGCTGGCTGGTACATGTGGTCTTCTTATACAATGAGATGGCTCATTCTACATTTCAAATTATAAATGGAAACAACAGGCACATCCTCAACAGAGCTGGTATTTGAACATGTAAATTCCCAGCTTCCTGCCTTTTATTCAGGTAACTCTATTTTTAATCCTGCTTTATAAACCCACACATCTCTTCTTCTTCCCTGTTGACGGTATATTCCAACTGTGTCTGCTTGCTGAGGTCCTCAAAACACAAATGTAAGAATCTCTCTACACCTTGATTAGATATGCTTCTTGAGAACTGCAGTAATCTTATAGAAAGTCTCACCACTTTCTATCTTAAAATCTGGGACACTGGGCAGCTCCTAACTAGTTATATACCAGGCATGTAAGGAAATAAACAAAGCTTACAGGTAGAATCCCTGGACAGTCAAGAGAAAAAATTCTACTTAACTGGATTGGCAAACAGTATAATCAACATCTCACTAGGATGTTGTACCAGACATAAAACAAAACAGTTTTGTGGAGAACTAACTGTTCTGTGGAAACCTGAAATGCTTAGTGGCCTAAAGGGAAATTTCCCAAATCTTACTTCAAAAGAAATAGGCAAGAACACACAGATACCATGCTGTGATAATTCGATAAAGAACTGCAACAGACTTGGCCAACACCTCACAGTGAGTTACAGGACTTCCAGATTCTCTAAATTACCTCAACTCAGAGCCCAAACTCTCAGTTTAGGACTGCCAAATGGAGCTCATGCTTACCATGTAAGCTGTAAATCAAACTAAAAAGGACGGGTTTTATTTCATTGTTGGTAGCGTGTTGTTTCCATCTTAGTTTACGCTTCTTTCAAGGCATCGCTTCTTTTCTCTACTAAGTAATTGTGAATCATACTTGGACAGTACTGTATATTGTGCTTTTCAATCCCTTTTCATGTTTGTTTTCTAATTCATTTTCCATAGATAAGACTGCTCTTGTCTGTATTTCACAGATGAAACTCAGAGAGGTTAAGTGATGTCTTAAGCAAAGTCCACAGCAGAACCCACCACCTGGGAAGGTGTAGGAGGAAAGAAGGTGAGTCTTACCTTTGACATGATGTTCTGGCAGTCCATACAGGCTCTCTCATCCAGGTCATGGGACAACTTGGAGTCCAGTCACTCCTAGAGCATTGTGTGAAGCCTTGAGAAGTACCTGCAGGAAGGGGGCACCTGTTTAGTACAGCACTGTGTTAAATATGTGAATCTGATGCTTTGACACCTTGGGGTCTTGCTGACCCTGGAGGGACTGCCTCTCCCACGGCTAGCCAGTTCCTAAAGGTAGTAAAAGACTCACCCTACAAGCATGCCTTTCGTAGGCAAACCAACTGACCCATCTCCTACCCCCTAACTACCTCTTTTATCAGACTCTTACATTCTGGGACCACTATTCCCCTGGCCTAATCACACCAGGGCCAGGTACCAGGACAGCCTGTATGGACCAAAGCCCACTGAAATTATTCAAACTAGCCAATCCTAAGCCTGCTAACACTGCCTCATCCGTTCCTTCATGCAGAAAACACAATAAAGGCTCTTGCCCATGTTTTCCTCTTGCTTCTTCTGCCCCCTGACCAACCCTGGTACTTCCCCTTTAACCCTTAGTGACCCCCTCCTTTAGGAAACTTCTAGCAACAAACTGTCTTGTCAATGGTAATTGTTTCCTGATCTGTTGACCTTGCCATACCTGAGTAATAATAAAACCTACATTTTAAAATAAGCACATTTGAAAATTAAGATAAACTGGGACCAGGCAGATGAAAGATGAGGATGAGAATTGTAGAACAGTCTCCTTTTAAGGGTAGATCCTCTGCCAGGAGGAAATGAATTGACTTCCCTACACCAAACCAGCCCTACAGCAAGTTCCCAATGATCCTAACATCTGAGCTAGCCCTCCTGTACCTCCCCAGAATCATCACATTTGCGATCCACGTGATTTCTGAATTGGAAGATTTTCTGCTCAGCTTGACTCATCCCTCCAAGGTGAAACAGCTACAAAAAGCAGAGAAGAACTGGCCCAGCTGATGATGAATGTCTAAATAAAAAATCACAATAGTCTGTATAGCACAGGGAACTCTAAATACTCTGTAATCACCTATATAGGAAAAGAATCTAAAAAAAAGGTGGATATATGTATATGTATAACTGATTCACTTTGCTGTATACCTGAAACTAATACAACATTGTAAATCAACTATACTCCAATAACAATTAATTAAAAAAAAAAGAAATCACAATAGTCCTCCTCTAACACATCCTCACACATGTTCCCATCATAAGTTTGTTCCATCAGTTCAGGGCTTGCTCAGGGAAGGGATGGGTTAGAAGGTGGCTTAAATTCCAGTACAACACATTTGCATTATAAGGGACGTATTGGGCATCTGTCCTCATTCTTTAAGGTCTGTATTGGAGGTAATTTGGGAACTGGAACGAGCTTTGGAAATTTATTCTGAAGTTGGGAGTGGGAGATGGGGATAGGACCAGCTTTTTTTTTTTTTTCTACTTGTGGTTTTCTCTAGGTACTTTGACACACGACAGCCAGAGAGAAGAAAAGTTCTCATATATTTGAAATGCAATCTGCCTGTTAGAGAGTGGTTTTAAGGTATTATATTTCTCTTTTTATTTCAAAGAGCAGATAAAAATGGAGAACTGTTAGCTATTCTAAGAATCACATATTCATAATTATCAATTTGAATTCCTATTGCAAATACTTCCTATTGCAACCACAGTGAAGTGATTTATCATCAAATATATCTCAGGGTTTTAATTGTGTGCACTTGAATGTATTTGCGTATTCTCAGCACACTTCATCATTTTCATTTCTGATAAAGCACTTCAAAAGAAACTAGGCTCTCTCAGTTCAAAAATGTATTGTTCTTGCATATCTCTAAAAATGATGGGTAATTGCTATCATATTCTGAATATGTTTAGGATTGAAGGTAACCTGGATTTTATAAAATGGTGCCACTTGACTAAGATTTCAAAAATGCTGGTCTAGGTGTCCAACGTTTAATGTTATTCACATCCACACTCTGTATAATGTTATTTAATGAGTTCTTGTGTGGCAGTTGAAAGTGCCACAAGTATTTCCCTTGAAAGTGAAACTTTCTAAAAGCCCATCTCTTTCCTGCCAGGTTCTTAAGGAGCCAAGAAGCTACAAAGGGGAAGAAAGATGATGACAGGACTCTCCAGACTAATAAGACATTAACCAATTACCAATTAACCAATTAACCATTAACCCAATTAACCAATTGGGTCCTTTTCTGTGGCTCCCTCCCTCATTTTCCTCCCATCACTGACTCATGTTCCCCAGCATCATGTTTTTCTTCTCAAGGGATAAAAAGACCCAGAAAGTTATGAACAAATTAATGCACCACATATGAAAAGAAGTAATATTAAACCTATTTATAACTCCAACAAGAGGAGTACAAATTCAACTTTCCCATCACCAACAAAAACCCCCCAAAACTAATAATTTGCACAAAGCCTGCTGGTGTTATTTACACATTCCACTCATCTAATGCTTTCTTTTATTTGTGCACCTAAAGTGCATATTGATATAAATTCCTAGACAGTGGAAAGATCTTTGGCAGAGCTGAAGATTTCTCACTGAAAATTAACTCTAGTCTACCCAAATGTATTAACTCAATTCTCCTAGATGCAAAAAGACACTAAGTAACATAGCTTTAAAACATTTAAAGCAAAAATGGACAGAAATATAGGAAATACGTGCAATTATAGTACAATATTTTAACATACTTTTCCCAAGAATAGATCAAACACAAAATAAATTGGTAAGGATATAGATTTGAACAATACACAAAACAGTGTCTAATCCACATTATCTAGTACACTGTGTCCTCAGAATACACAACTTTTTCAAGTATATGAAAAATACTTATAAAAATGGACCACTTAGTACAGTTAATGTGAGTCCTATAAAGTGTCAAAGAATTGGTATTATATAGATCATTTTTTAACTACAAAGCAATTTTGTAATTATTACTTATAATAAACAAAAATATAAGTGAAAATCCACATATGTTCAGAACTTTAAAAGCACAAATTTAATAACTCATAGGTAAAAGAAGAAATCATAAGGGAAATGGTAAAATATTTAGAATTAGAATAATAACAAAAATAGTACACATCCCATAAACCTTGTGAAAGAAAGGCAGGGTAGTGTTTATGGTGAAATTTGTAGTGTAACGTGATTATAATAGAAAAGTAAAAGGGCTGAAAACTTATCTAAGCATCCAGAGAACATTAAAGGACGAAAATATAAAGATAAGAACATAAAATGAGAGTGAACAAATACACAATAGAGAGGAATGGTAATAGGAAAAAGATAATAAAAATTTTATGAATGTGAAAATTTAGATGACATGGGCAGATCCTTGAAAAATATAATTTACAAAATTGCCTAAAGCAGGAATAAAAAACAATTAATGTGCTATTAACATTTTTAAAAATTGAATCAGTTAAAAAGTTTTTCTAAGAAAAGAAGAGATACTTCCCAAGTAATTTTAGCATAATCTTGTATAAAAAACTACAGGTCAACTCACTCATGAATAACAATTTCATATACATATAAAATATGGTTCATTTAGAAATAAAAAGAATGAAATAGTAAGCCATTAGAGGACAAAGATATTTACAACATATGTAGCTGACAAAAACTTATACCCATGATTTAATAAAAAATAAAAAAAATTTCTATTAGTCAATGAGAAAAAAGAAATACTACCCAATTAAAGAGGAGAGGAGATAGAAAAATTAGATCTGATAAGTCTTCTCAAAAGAGGATATTCAAATAATTAATCATAGCAAATGTGTGTGTGTGTGTGTGTGTATGTGGGTGTTCCTAGGAATAAATTTAACAGAATATGTGTAAGACTTTTATAGACATGTTGATTATTAAAAGAAGTTCTAATTAAATGAAGAGATACAAAATATACTATGTTCGTGAATTGGGAGAAGCAATAGCAAAACAAGTCAGATCACTGCAAATTGATCTATAGATTAATGGCATTATAGATTAAATGCATTATCAATTAAAGTTGCAATGAATTTGTGTGTATGTGTATATGTAACTTGTCAAAAAATTTTTCAAAATATATATGAAAGATCGTTGGGACAGGAATAACCAAGACATTCTAAAAAGACAGAAAGTTATTGAAGCTTACTTATAGATATCAAGAATTCTTATAAAGCTTTGATAAATATGACACTATCATATTATCATCAGGAAAGGTAAATAGATGAATGAAACAAAGAATTCAAAACACACTTGAAATGTGATTTATGTCAGAGTAAGCATTGCAAGTTAGTGGGGAAAAGATAGACTTATTATTTTTTTTTTTGCCTGCACATGTGGGATCTTAGTTCCCCAACCTGAGATGGAACCCGTGCCCCCTGCAGTGGAGGCACAAAGTCCTAACCACTGGACAATCAGGGAAGTCCCCAAGGATAGACTTTTAATACACATGACTGGAGCAATTGTTACTGGTGTGGAAAAAAATGAAATCAAAACCCTACTTTACCTCATGCATAAAAACCAATTCTAGGTTTACTAAAGATTTAAATATGAAGGACAAAACTATACATTTTTAGGCATAATATAGGATGACATCTTTGTGACATTAGGGATAAGGAAAAATTTCTTAAGCAAAAACTGTAAATAATAAAAGAAGATATGGGTAAATTAGCTAAAGTAAAAGTGAGAACTTTTATTCACAAAAAGATATGAAAAAGAAAGTAAAAATACAAGCCACAGACTGGTAGAGCATGTTTGCCATATGAATTATTAACAAAGGAATAGTATGTAGAGTATATAAAGAACCTCTATGAACCGTTAAGAAAAAATGCAAATGATGGATAGAAAACTGAAAAAAAAAGATTTGCACAGATCTTCAGAGAGAGTAAATTCAAATGTCCAAACAAATATAAGCAAGATTCTCAGCCTTGTTAGTCATCAAGAAAATGAAAATTTCAACCACAATGAGATACTATATTACCACTACCAGACTGGCAAAAGTTAAGAATACTGGCAAAATCTAAAGTTGGCAAGGATGTGGAGTTACTCTTCTCATGAGATTATAAATTAAGGCAAACATCTTTGAAAATTGCATCACCCAGCAAGTACTTCTAGAAGACAATTGTATAGCCATCACAGCATTTTTTTGTAATGGAAGGAAAAAGAGGAACAATTCAAGTGTCCATCAACCATAGGAGGGATAAATAAACTGCATGATAGGCATACAATAAAACACTGTATTCTTGTGAAGAGTAATGAATTACACAGATAAGTAAAAACATGGATAAATCTCAGGAACATAATGTTGAACTAAAAAACAAGTAGCATAAGACATACACTCTATTTTTGTCAATATTAAGTTCAAAACACGCAACACTGGAAAATATATTATTTAGGAAATTACCATCTAGGAAAACTAAAAAGAGAGAGAGAGAGTGAGAGAGAATGATAAACATAAATTTCAGCAGAGTGGTTTCCTTTGAGCTGAGTGAGAGGGGATGGGACAGGGACTTCAAAGATAACAGTAATTATATTTGGCGGTGGTAACTGGGTAGAATACTTCAATAGTCTTGTGTTATTAGTCTTTATATTTTGTGTATATTTTACAAGTATTTTTATCTCAATATTTAAGAGAAATGTATTAAATTTAATTTTCATTTTATATTAGAGTATATTTGATTTACAATGTTGTGTTAGTTTCAGGTATACAGCAAAGTGATTCAGTTATACATATACATATATCCATTCTTTTTCAGATTCTTTTCCCATATCGGTTATTACAGAATATATTGAGTAGAGTTTCCTGTACTGTACAGTAGGTCCTTGTTGATTATCTATTTTATATATAGTAGTGTGTGTATGTTAATCCCAGCCTCCTAATTTATCCCTCCCACCTTTCCACTTTACTCGCCCTGCCACCTTTCCACCATAAGTTTTTTTCGCAGTCTGTGAGCCTGTTTCTAATTTGTAAATGAGTTCATTTGTATCATGTTTTTAGACTCCACATATAAGTGATATCATATGATATTTGTCTTTCTCTGTCTGACTTCACTTAGTATGGCAATCTCTAGGTCCATCCATGTTGCTGCAAATGGCATTATTTCATTCTTCTTTATTTTTAAAGAATAATCTTTAAGAATTAGTTCACAAGTGTTGGTGGGACAGATAGCTGGAACGTGTATATTCTGGCTGAAATATGCCAGGACAATCAAAAGAGTCAGCTGCAGAACCTCAGCCTTGGAAGTGGTGGTACAGAAGACAGAAGCCCAGGAGAGAGGCTCAGATGTAGGAAAAAGGGCTGGGGATCCAGTTACTAGAATGAGGTTATAAGAAAGGGTTGGATCCCTAAGAATTAAGCCAGAACCCAATTAGGGCTCAGAACTCTAAGTGATGTAGCATTAAAACTGAGCCACATTGAATTATTGTCCTGGGTTACCCCACCAAGAAAAAGCATGTATTATTGAGCTAGTATGTGGAGTTGAATGTAAAGGAGATGCTTAAGAGAATCCAGCTGTGAGAATCAAAAGGCTGACAGGATGAGAGAGAGGTTAAGCAGGTCTTTATATCATCTTCCAAAAAAAGAATTTTCTTATTTTCTTCTCATCTCACAGGTAGAGACTCTGAAAGAAGTTACAGTGACTTGTCTCAAGTCATTTTATCATCATTTTGGAACCAGAAATAGAATTCACCTGTTTTAACTGCTTTTATTGATGCCACCACTAACCTATGCTCCTTCATTCATAAATGACTTAGTGGTTATACACATTTTACAGAGGAGACCAGCCATGATTTACAGGCCAAGGTGTCTTAGGCAAGGTTTTATTTCCTTGTTTTCATGATTCCCATCTTTTTTATGCTCTGAAAACAGCAGCTGTGCCAGACAATAGTCAACAGAAAAAGCAAAGAACTCATTTATAAAGCAGAGGACAAAAATAGTTTGTCCAGCATTTATACTGTGCTCTTTGGGGCTCAGGGTCAAAGGTTTCAGTTTGAGTTTTCTTTTTTAAAAAAATAAATAAATGTATTTATTTATTTACTGATTTATTTATGTATTTTTGGCGCTTTGGGTCTTTGTTGCTGCTTGTGAGCTTTCTCTAGTTGTGGCAAGTGGGGGCCACTCTTCGATGTGGTGCGTGGGCTTCTCATGATGGTGGCTTCTCTTGTTGTGGAGCATGGGCTCCAGGCAGGCGGGCTTCAGTAGCTGTGGCACGCAGGCTCAGTAGTTGTGGCTCACAGGCTTAGTTGCTCTGCAGCACATGAGATCTTCCCGGACCAGGGCTCGAACCCATGTCCCCTGTATTGGCAGGCAGATTCCTAACCACTGCGCAACCAGGGAAGTCCCCAGTTTGAGTTTTCTTTAGTTACCTAAACTTAGTTGTTTTTCTACACCAAAATGATTTTCAATGTCTATTTATAAAACAATGGGTGTGAGGTTCTAGCAAATGCCCACCAGTTGGATCACTACTGAAATGGAAATGGCATGGTTTAAACAAATCAAAAGCATATAACTGAGGTCCCTAAAAGACATTTTGTTGGCAAAATCCAAGAGGCTATGATAATGAAATATGTCTAAAAATGAGAGTAGAAAAACAAACTGTAAAACATTTCCCTATGTAAATGTCAGAACTGCGTCAGACATTAGCTCCATCTTTAGAGGTAATTTTGCCCCAAAGAGTAAGATTTAGCAATCATGCTTCCTAAAGGAAAGAAGATTTTTTTTTAAGTAAATAAAAACACGTTTAAACAATCCAAATCTATTACTAGTTTTCTATGTGGCATTATGCAAGTCTCCTAACCTCTGGACTTCTGTTTCCTCGCTGGCAAAGGGCTCAGAGACACCTGCCATTCCTGGTTCCCCAAAGAGAAATATGTATGAAAGCACCTCACTGAATATTAAGAGCCATTCAAAGTATGTATCTGAAGTGCAGGTAGAACTGGCCTCCATGAAATTTTCTCATGGTAATTTTAGAAAAACTATGGAGAAATTTTGGTAGAAGATAGGACAGCTCATTTTTTCTTTTTTCCATTTTAATCTTTTTTTTTGTATTGAAGTATAGGTGATTTACAATGTTGTATTAGTTTCAGGTGTACAGCAAAGTGATTCAGTTATATATATATATATATATATATATATATATATATATAATCTTTTTCAGATTCTTTTCCATTATAGGTTATTACAAGATATTCAATATAGTTCCCTGTGCTATACAGTAGGTCCTTGTCATTTATCTATTTTATATATAGTAGTGTGCATCTGTTAATCACAAACTCCTAATTCATCCCTCCCTCCCCCACCTTTACCCTTTGGTAACCATAAGTTTGTTTTCTATATGAGTCTATTTCTGTTTTGTAAACAAGTTTCTTTGTATTATTATTTTTTAGAATCCTCACATAAGTAATATCATATGATATTTGTCTTTCTCTGTCTGACTTGCTTTACTTAGTATGATAATCTCTAGGTCCATCCATGTGGCTACAAATGGCACTATTTCCTTCTTTTTTATGGCTAAGTATTATTCTGTTTTATATATACTGAATATATACAGAAGACGCATATACCACATCTTCATCTGTTCATCTACGACATGTTTCGATTCACAATTGATTGATCAAATTACGCAAAGAAGGTAGAATGATGGATTCTTTTTTAAATCTGAGGGAATACATTAGTTTTCTATTACTGTAAAACAAGTTACTCTATATTTAGCAGCTTAAACAACACATCTTATTATCTCACAATTCTGTAGGTCAGAAATTTAGTGAGCTTGACTGGGTTCTTTACCTAGGATTTCACAAGACCAAAGTCAGCCTGGCTGAGCTGTTATCTGGAGGCTCAGGATATGAAACTAATTCCAAGCTCAATCAGGTTGTGGTTATAGGTCTGAGGCGCCTGTTTCCTTTCTGGCCGTTAGCTAAGAGCTGCTATCTGCTCCTTAAAGGGTGCCCAGGTTTCACATGGGGCCCCTTTCATCTTCAAAGCCAGCAACTGTATTGAATTTCCCTCATGCACTGAATCTCAGAATTCCTTTTCTGCTACCTGTCTAGAAACTCTCTGCTATCAAGGAGTCATGTGATTAGTCGAGCCCACCCAAATAAGGGTTAACTGTGTCACAACATAACACAATCACGGGAGTGATATTTCCTCAAATTGCCAGCTTCCACGGATTCAGGGAAGAATATTTTTCTGTAGGCCATTGCAGAAATTCTGCCTGTCACAGAGGAAGTAAGGCATAACATTTAGGAACATGGGTTTTGGTGAAGCTGACTTGGTTTCAAATTCCAGCTCTGTAATTTGACTGGATCTGTGTTTAAAATGAGATAAGTTGCTAAATCTCCCTAAGCTTTACTTTCTTTAGATTGCCATCTACTTAGGGGCAGGGAGTTCTAATAACCACTTCCCATATGCTTTGCATGGTGTCAAGAACATGTCAGTGTTCAATATTATTCGAAAGGATGAATGACTAACTGAGTGAATGGTAGCTAACATTGAAAGTCATCTCCAACACATACCATAAAGCTATATTTGGCTCCATTTTGCCAATGTTTGTTTGTTTGTTTTTCATTGACTTGGGTCAATGAGCTGACCCAAATTGACTTGGATCAACGAATAAGGACATATAAGAAATGCACATTAAAGAAGTAAGTGCAACAAAGCTGGGCCAATCTTTGGATGACAGAACCCAAGATTTCTCCATCACATTTACATTTGGGTTAAACCAACAAATTAGTTTCAAAATGGAGCAAAGGGCCCCCTTAGATGTGTAAAACAATCCAGCTCTGGTTGAGGAAAGTGGCCAGAGCAGAGACTACTGAGTCACCCTCTCCTGGACACATAGAGACATGTGACTGAACCCTCACCAATGGGAAAGTGAACAGAACTAATGTGTTACATCCCATCCCAAGCAGTGAAGAGAAGGTTTGACTTCTCCATGTTCTCTCCCCTCCCTTCAGCATGACTAGAACAATAAGATACAGGATGGAATAGGCTCAGATCCCTAAGCAATTGCCGAAGAACCCCAAGGAGAGCTGCCTGACTTGTATAAGACTGAGACAAAACTCATAAATAAACCTTACTGGATTAAGCCACTGAGAATTGAGGGTGTATTTGTTACAGCAGCATAGTCTAGCTATCCTACTACAGAAACATTATTTCAAGTCATAAATACAAATAGTCCTTGATCTGAAGTCAACTGGGATTCAATGGTCTTACCACAAATTAGACATTACAGAGGACCTAGCAAAAGCATACATCTTTATTTATAGGTATTTATCATTTATAGTCCAGTTATAATAGATAAGAAAATAACCAATAAATCAGGGGCATTTGCAAAACACATAGTTTCCTTTTTTCTTTTTTTACTACTTCTACGCACCTTCCAAATTCGCAAGCAATGCTGAAAAATTATTCCTAACAGGTGGCCTGAAACTTATTATAGCCGAGATGATTAATGCCAGTTTCAATTTGAGCATGTAAGGGTGGTTTTAAAGCCTCAGGCTTAGCACTTGGATGCTGGCATGGAATGCTACCCCTTCCTGGGGCATCAGAATGATCTTTGAAGCCTTCCTTGACAGTATGACATGAGATTGGCACACTATTTAGCTGGTAAGTTGGAAATGAATGCACAGTTTTTTTCCAAACCTTGAAAGTTTAATCCATCTTATGTGAGATAAATCTCAGCAAACATTCAGGGAAAGCTGAATTTAGGGAGAGGCTTATGTGTGGTATATTTCTTCTGTCAAGTAGAAGATATTAGCCAGCAGTGGGGTCATAAAAGAAACTGCCTGGGAAGATGGCGGAAGAGTAAGACGCGGAGATCACCTTCCTCCCCACAGATACACCAGAAATACATCTACATGCGGAACAACTCCTACAGAACACCTACTGAATGCTGGCAGAAGACCTCAGATCTCCCAAAAGGCAAGAAACTCCCCACGTACCTGGGTAGGGCAAAAGAAAAAAAGAATAAACAGAGACGAAAGAATAGGGACGGGACCTGCACCAGTGGGAGGGAGCCGTGAAGGAGGAGAGGTTTCAGGACACTAGGAAGCTCCTTCGCGGGCGAAGACTGCAGGTGGCGGAGGGGGGGAAGCTTCAGGGCCGTGGAGGAGAGTGCAGCCACAGGGGTGCAGAGGGCAAAGTGGGGAAATTCCCGCACGGAGGATCTGTGCCGAGCGGCACTCACCAGCCCGAGAGGCTTGTGTGCTCCCCCGCCAGGGCGGGCGGGGCTGGGAGCTGAGGCTCGGGCTTCAGTCTGAGCGCAGGGAGAGGATTGGGGTGGGCGGCGTGAACACAGCCTGAAGGGGGTTAGTGCACCACGGCTAACCGGGAGGGAGTCCGGGGAAAAGTCTGGACCTGCCGAAGAGGCAAGAGACTTTTTCTTCCCTCTTTGTTTCCTGGTGAGCGAGGAGAGGGGATTAAGAGCGCTGCTTAAAGGAGCTCCAGAGAAGGGCGCGAGCCGCGGCTAAAAGTGCGGACCCCAGAGACGGGCATGAGACGCTAAGGCTGCTGCTGCCGCCACCAAAGAAGCTTGTGTGCGAACTCAGGTCATATCCACACACCCCTTCCGGGGAGCCTGTGCAGCCCGCCACTGCCAGGGTCCCGGGATCCAGGGAAAACTTCCCTGGGAGAAGGCACGGCGTGCCTCAGGCTGGTGCAACGTCACGCCGGCTTCTGCCACCGCAGGCTCGCCCTGCACTCCGTGCCCCTCCCTCCCCCCGGCCTGAGTGAGCCAGAACCCCCGAATCAGGGGCTCCTTTAAACCCATCCTGTCTGAACGAAGAACAGACGCCCTGCGGCGACCTACACGCAGAGGCGGGGCCAAATCCAAAGCTGAGCCCCAGGAGCTGTGCGAACAAAGGAGAAAGGGAAATCTCTCCCAGCAGCCTCAGAAGCAGCGGATTAAAGCTCCACAATCAACTTGATGTACCTGCATCTGTGGAATACCTGAATAGACAATGAATCATCCCAAATTGAGGAGGTGGACTTTGAGAGCAAGATTTATGATTTTTTCCCCTTTTCCTCTTTTTGTGAGGGTGTATGTGTATGCTTCTGTGTGAGATTTTGTCTGTATAGCTTTGCTTCCACCATTTGTCCTAGGATTCTATCCGTCCGTTTTTTTTTTTTTTTTCTTTTCTTTTTGCGGTACGCGGGCCTCTCACTGTTGTAGCCTCTCCCATTGCAGAGCACAGGTTCCGGCACAGGCTCTGGACGCGCAGGCTCAGCGACAACGGCTCACGGGCCCAGCCGCTCGGCGGCACATGGGATCCTCCCGGACCAGCGCACGAATCCGTGTCCCCTGCATCGGCAGGTGGACTCTCAACCACTGCACCACCAGGGAAACCCTATCCATCCGTTTTTGTTTTTTTAAGTCTTAAAAAATTTTTTTTCTTAATAATTATTTTTTATTTTAATAACTATTTTATTTTATCTTACTTTATTTTATCTTCTTTCTTTCTTTTTCTTTCTTTCTTTCCTTCCCTCCTTCCTCCCTCCCTCCCTCCCTTCTTCCTTCGTTCCTTCTTCCCTCCTTCCTTCCTTTCTTCTTTCCTCCCTCCCTCACTCCCTCCCTCCTTTCTTCCTTCCTTCCTTTCTTCCTTCTTCCTTCCTTCCTTTCTTTCTCTCTCTCTCCCTTTCTTTCTCTCTCTCTCCCTTTCTTTCTCTCTCTCTCCCTTTCTTTCTCTCTCTCTCGCTTTCTTTCTTCCTTCCTTTCTTTCTTTCTTTCATTTTTCTTTTTTCCTTTCTTCCTTTCTACTTTTTCTCCCTTTTATTCTGAGCCGTGTGGATGAAAGGCTCTTGGTGCTGCAGCCAGCAGTCAGTGCTGTGTCTCTGAGGTGGGAGAGCCAACTTCTGGACACTGGTTGACAAGAGACCTCCCAGCTCCATGTAATATCAAACAGCAAAACTCTCCCAGAGATCTCCATCTCAACACCAACACCCAGCTTCACTCAACGACCAGCAAGCTACAGTGCTGGACATCCTATGCCAAACAACTAGCAAGACAGGAACACAACCCCACCCATCAGCAGAGAGACTACCTAAAATCATAATAAGTCCACAGACACCCCAAAACACACCACCAGACATGGACCTGCCCACCAGAAAGACAAGATCCAGCCTCTCCTCCACCAGAACACAGGCACTAGTCTCCTCCACCAGGAAGCCTTCACAATCCACTGAACCAACCTTAGCCAGTGGGGACAGACACCAAAAACAATGGGAACTACAAACCTGCAGCCTGCAAAAAGCAGACATGAAACACAGTAAGAGAAGCAAAATGAGAAGACAGAAAAACGCACAAGAGATGAAGGAGCAAGATAAAAACCCACCAGACCTAGCAAATGAAGAGGAAATAGGCAGTCTACCTGAAAAAGAATTCAGAATAATGATAGTAAAGATGATCCAAGATCTTGGAAGTAGAATAGACAAACTGCAAGAAACATTTAACAAGCACCTAGAAGAACTAAAGAGGAAACAAGCAATGATGAACAACACAATAAATGAAATTAAAAACACTCTAGATGGGATCAGTAGCAGAATAACTGAGGCAGAAAGGGAAAAGTGACATGGAAGATAAAATAGTGGAAATAACTACTGCAGAGCAGAATAAAGAAAAAAAAATGAAAAGAAATGAGGACAGTCTCAGAGACCTCTTACAAAATATTAAACACACCAACATTTGAATTATAGGGGTTCCAGAAGAAGAAGAGAAAAAGAAAGGGACTGAGAAAATATTTGAAGAGATTATAGTTGAAAATTTTCCTAATATGTGAAAGGAAATAGTTAATCAAGTCCAGGAAGCACAGAGAGTCCCATACAGGATAAATCCAAGGAGAAACATGCCAAGACATATATTAATCAAACTGTCAAAAATTAAATACAAATAAAACATATTAAAAGCAGCAAGGGAAAAACAATAAATAACACACAAGGGAATCCCCATAAGCTTAATAGCTGATCTTTCAGCAGAAACTCTGCAAGCCAGAAGGGACTGGCAGGACACATTTAAAGTGATAAAGGAGGAAAACCTGCAACCAAGATTACTGTACCAAGCAAGGATCTCATTCAGATTTGATGAAGAAATTAAAACCTTTACAGACAAGCAAAAGCTGAGAGAGTTCAGCACCACCAAACCAGCTTTACAACAAATGCTAAAGAAGCTTCTCGAGGCAAGAAACAAAAGAGAAGGAAAAGACGTACAATAATGAACCCAAAACAATTAAGAAAATGGGAATAGGAACATACATATCAATAATTACCTTAAATGTAAATGGATTAAATGCTCCCACCAAAAGACACAGACTGGCTGAATGGATACAAAAACAAGACCCATATATATGCTGTCTACAAGAGACCCACTTCAGACCTAGAGACACATACAGACTGAAAGTAAGGTGATGGAAAAATATATTCCATGCAAATGGAAAGTAAAAGAAAGCTGGAGTAGCAATTCTCATATCAGACAAAATAGACTTTAAAATAAAGACTATTAGAAGAGACAAAGAAGGACACTACATAATGATCAAGGGATTGATCCAAGAAGAAGATATAACAATTTAAACATTTGTGTACCCAACATAGGAGCACTTCAATACATAAGGCAAATACTAACAGCCATATAAGGGGAAATCGACAGTAACACAGTCATAAGAGGGCACTTTAACACCCTACTTTCACCAATGGACAGATCATCCAAAATGAAAATAGATAAGGAAACACATGCTTTAAATGATACATTAAACAATATGGACATAATTGATATTTATAGGACATTCCATCCAACAACAACAGAATACACATTTTTCTCAAATGCTCATGGAACATTCTCCAGGATAGATCATATCTTAGGTCACAAATCAAACCTCGGTAAATTTAAGAAAATTGAAGTTGTATCAAGTATCGTTTCCGACAACAATGATATGAGACTAGATATCAATTACAGGAAAAGTTCTGTAAAAAATACAAACACATGGAGGCTAAACAATACACTACTTAATAACGAAGTGATCACTGAAGAAATCAAAGAGGAAATAAAAAAATATCTAGAAACAAATGAAAATGGAGACACGATGACACAAAACCTATGGGATGCAGCAAAAGCAGTTCTAAAAGGGAATTTTATAACAATACAAGCCTACCTTAAGAAACAAGAAACATCTAAAATAAACAACCTAACCTTGCACCTAAAGCAATTAGAGAAACAAGAACAAAAAACCCCAAAGTTAGCAGAAGGAAAGAAATCATAAAGATCAGATCAGAAATAAATGAAAAAGAAATGAAGGAAACGATAGCAAAGATCAATAAAAGTAAAAGCTGGTTCTTTGAGAAGATAAACAAAATTGATAAACCATTAGCCAGACTCATCAAGAAAAAAAGGGAGAAGACTCAAATCAATAGAATTAGAAATGAAGAAGGAGAAGTAACAACTGACACTGCAGAAATACAAAAGATCATGAGAAATTACTACAAGCAACTCTATGCCAATAAAATGGACAACCTGGAAGAAATGGACAAATTCTTAGAAATGCACAACCTGCCAAGACTGAATCAGGAAGAAATTGAAAATATGAACAGACCAATCACAAGCATTGAAATTGAAACTGTCATTAAAAATCTTCCAACAAACAAAAGCCAAGGACCAGATGGCTTCACCGGCGAATTCTATTAAACACTTAGAAAAGAGGTAACACCTATCCTTCTCAAACTCTTCCAAAATATAGCAGAGGGAGGAACACTCCCAAACTCATTCTACGAGGCCACCATCACCCTGATACCAAAACCAGACAAGGATGTCGCAAAGAAAGAAAACTACAGGCCAATATCACTGATGGACATAGATGCAAAAATCCTCAACAAAATACTAGCAAACAGAATCCAACAGCACATTAAAAGGATCATACACCATGATCAAGTGGGGGTTATTCCAGGAATGCAAGGATTCTTCAATATATGCAAATCAATCAACGTGATACACCATATTAACAAATTGAAGGAGAAAAACCATATGATCATCTCAATAGATGAAGAGAAAAATCTCGAAAAAATTCAACACCATTTATGATAAAAACCCTGCAGAAAGTAAGCATAGAGGGATATTTCCTCAACATAATAAAGGCCATATATGACAAACCCATAGCCAACATCATCCTCAATGGTGAAAAAATGAAAGCATTTCCATTAAGATCAGGAACAAGACAAGGTTACCCACCCTCACCACTCTTATTCAACATAGTTTTGGAAGTTTTAGCCACAGCAATCAGAGAAGAAAAGGAATAAAAGGAATCCAAATCAGAAAAGAAGAAGTAAAGCTGTCACTATTTTCAGATGACATGATACTATACATGGAGAATCCTAAAGATGCCACCAGAAAACTACTAGAGCTAACCAATGAATTCAGTAAAGTAGCAGGATACAAAATTAATGCACAGAAATCTCTGGCATTCCTATACACTAGTGATGAAAACTCCAAAACTGAAATCAAGAAAACACTCCCATTTACCATTGCAACAAAAAGAATAAAATATCTAAGAATAAACCTACCTAAGGAGACAAAAGACCTGTATGCAGAAAATTGTAAGACACTGATGAAAGAAATTAAAGATGATACAAACAGATGGAGAGATATACCATGTTCTTAATTTGGAAGGATCAACATTGTGAAAATGACTCTACTACCCAAAGCAATCTACAGATTCAATGCAATCCCTATCAAACTACCACTGACATTTTTCACAGAAGTAGAACAAAAAATTTCACAATTTGTATGGAAACACAAAAGACCCTGGATATCCAAAGCAATCTTGAGAACGAAAAATGGAGCCGGAGGAATCAGGCTTCCTGACTTCAGACTATACTACAAAGCTACAGTAATCAAGACAGCATGGTACTGGCACAAAAACAGAAATGTAGATCAATGGAACAGGATAGAAAGCCCAGAGATAAACCCACGCATACATTGTCACCTTATCTTTGATAAAGGAGGCAGGAATGTACAGTGGAGAAAGGACAGCCTCTTCAATAAGTGGTGCTGGGAAAAGTGGACAGGTACATGTAAAAGTATGAGATTAGAACACTCCCTAACACCATACACAACAATATACTCAAAATGGATTAAAGACCTAAATATAAGGCCAGACACTATCAAACTCTTAGAGAAAAACATAGGCAGAACACTCTATGACCTAAGTCACAGCAAGATTCTTTCTGACCCACCCCCTAGAGTAATGGAAATAAAAACAAAAATAAACAAATGGGACCTAATGAAACTTCAAAGCTTTTGCACAGCAAAGGAAACCATAAACAAGACCAAAAGACAACCCTCAGAATGGGAGAAAATATTTGCAAATGAAGCAACTGACAAAGGATTAATATCCAAAATTTACAAGCAGCTCATGGAGCTCAATAACAAAAAAACAAACAACCCAATCCAAAAATGTGCAGAAGACCTAAGTAGACATTTCTCCAAAGAAGATATACAGATTGCCAACAAACACATGAACAATGCTCAACATCATTAATCATTAGAGAAATGCAAGTCAAAACTACAATGAGATATCATCTCACACCAGTCAGAATGGCCATCATGAAAAAATCTAGAAACAATAAATGCTGGAGAGGGTGTGGAGAAAAGGGAATACTCTTGCACTGCTGGTGGAAACGTGAATTGGTACAGCCACTATGGAGAACAGTATGGAGGTTCCTTCAAAAACTACAAATAGAACTACCATATGACCCAGCAATCCCACTACTGGGCATATACCCTGAGAAAACCATAATTCAAAAAGAGTCATGTACCAAAGTGTTCATTGCAGCTCTATTTACAGCAGCCCGGAGATGGAAACAACCTAAGTGTCCATCATAGGATGAATGGATAAAGAAGATGTGGTACATATATGCAATGGAATATTACTCAGCCATAAAAAGAAATGAAATTGAGCTATTTGTAATGAGGTGGATGACCTAGAGTCTGTCATACAGAGTGATGTAAGTCAGAAAGAGAAAGACAAATACCATATGCCAACACATATATATGGAATTTAAGAAGAAAAAATTGTCATGAAGAACCTAGGGGTAAGACAGGAATAAAGACACAGACCTACTAGAGAATGGACTTGCGGATATGGGGAGGGGGAAGGGTAAGCTGTGACAAAGCGAGAGAGTGGCATGGACATATATACACTACCAAACGTAAAATAGATAACTAGTGTGAAGTAGCATCATAGCACAGGGAGATCAGCTCGGTGCTTTGTGACCACCTAGAGGGGTGGGATAGGGAGGGTTGGAGGGAGGGAGGCGCAAGAGGGAAGAGATATGGGAACATATGTATATGTATAACTGATTCACTTTGTTATAAAGCAGAAACTAACACACTATTGTAAAGCAATTATACTCCAATAAAGATGTAAAAAAAAAAAAAAAGAAACCGCCTGGCAAGATTTGTGGTGACCTTCATGTTGAACAGTCCCCATGAGTAGCTCTTGGTTACCAAGTCATTGTTTTTCCATATACATTTTTCAGACATATTCAATAGGATGCGGAAGGCTTGATATCCACATCAAGCTTGTTAAAGCTCTGAACTGCTATTCCAAATCCATCAGGCACACTATGGAAACACTAAAGGCTTGATCTGAAAATTACTAATACCTAACTAAAATAGCTTTCAGTAACACAAAGAACATTAACTTTATAGCTTTACTTTTCCAAACCTCTTTAATAGAGCGAATAAATTACTCTTAAAGTTAACTCAAAGAATGGCGGACACCATTTTCTTCAATTTATTTGTATCTTCCACAACAGTATAACAGCTTTTCTCAGACAATATCAAAGGATAATTTAGCCTACTATATAATTTTAAAAATCATTCTAGAACAACTTTTAGGCATCAAAATTCCCATTGAAGTTTTATTAATGTTCTTTCTAGAATTTTTTACCTTTTTTTTTTTTTTTTTTTGCCCATGCCGTGTGACTTGTAGTATCCTAATTCCCTGACTAGGGATGGAACCCAGGTCCTCTGCAGTGGAAGCGTGGAATCCTAACCACTGGACCTCCAGGGAATTCCCCGTAGAATTTTTTTGTACATTTTTTTCTCAGCTAATAATACCCATCCCCTACTTATATCACCAGCAGAACATTAATGCATGCAAATAAAATCAGTATTTATCGAGCAGAATGTACTTGCAATACAAACTAAAAAGAGAAACCAATAGGCAAGAAGGTTTCTTAATTCAGGTGCTTCACTTCATTTTCTCTGTAGTTACTGTTTAAATTTTTGTCTTATTCCTTCATGTATGATTAGTTCTGTGATTAAAGTAAAGATACCAAACATGTGTCGATACCCTAAAGTTGGAGCATAGGTAATGAGGAAAAACTTCCCTAATTCTCTCCTAGATTTTAGAGCAGGAACTCATCACCTCCTTCTCATGCCTCCCCTCTCCCACATATGCCTCTACTAGAGATGGCTAGATTCTGAGTGTCTTAACACTAAAAGCAATGTCATTTGAAACTCCCATATATCCTAGCCTGTAAGGATACAGAGTAGGTACTCAAAAAAGAGTCTGGTAAATAATTTGAACTGTCTGTTCTTAGCTGACTCGTTTTAAATCGTACAGTGTTATCAATCTTTAACTATTTTCAATTGGAATATAACAGACATGCAGAAAAATACACAAAACTATGTCAGCTCAATGACTTATCACAATGAGAGCATTTGAAAAACTCATGGATTAAAAAAATGCAATATTTCCAGTACCTTAGAAGACCCCACTCAGGTCCTCTCCCAGATACCACTTCCTCAAAGGTAACCACCATTCTGACTGCTAACCCTGTGTTCTAGGTTTTTCTATCTAGGAATGTAAATAAATAGGCTCATATTCTATCCTATTATGCCTGGGTTCCCTCACCTAACACTGTGGTTGTGAGATTTATCCAGATCGTTGCTTGTATCTCCAGAACATGCAGCAAGCTCTAGATGTTACTCTAGATTGGTGATTGTCATTGCCATGTAGTATTCTTTTGTAAGAATATACAACAATTTATTTTTCTATTTTACTGTTGACAGACATTTGGGTTGTTTCCAGTGGTGCCCAGGGGCACAAGTTTGCCAGTGATATATTTTGCAAATATCTTTTCCTACCCTATGTCTTGCTTTGACAGCAAACAATTTTTAACTTATGCTTTTTGACAAATTGTAAGGTATTCTGCCTGACTCCGTAAGGGGAACATATAGAGTGCTACTCAACTATGGAACTGTTGAGGTATTTTTAAGCTCCTGGGACAAACAGAAATTATACCTGGGGGAGAGATGTTCAACGGTAATGTGTGGGTGTGGGGTGGAAGAAATAGGGTCAGTGAACAGACGTCATGATTCCAAAATTAGGATGAGGTTCCAGATAATTATTGGGAAAATTAAAAATGGCTCTAGGGCTTCCCTAGGGGTGCAGTAGTTGAGAGTCCGCCTGCCGATGCAGGGGACACGGGTTCGTGCCCCGGTCCAGGAAGATCCCACATGCCGCGGAGCGGCTGGGCCCGTGAGCCATGGCCGCTGAGCCTGCGCGTCTGGAGCCTGTGCTCTGCAACGGGAGAGGCCACAACAGTGAGAGGCCCGCGTACCGCAAAAAAAAAAAAAAAAAAAAGGCTCTATATTATAGAAAACCATGAACAAGTTTCTTAATCTGCAAACAATATTTGACTGCCTTATATGTACTAGGTATTGTCATGAGCACAGAGCATACAGTGATGAATAAGCAATCATAGTCACCTGTCCCCAGAGAACTTAGATCTAGTTCTGTAAAATAAATGAATGGAAACGAAACTATATGTTTGCTCTGCTATTGAAATTAGTTTATTGAAATATGGGAGTTCGTAACATCTTGGTATATTAAAAGGAAAGAGAGGGCTGAACAGCTTGAAAGGTGAGATTCCAGGTCATTCCCTTTGCTGCTGTTCCTGCTTCTGGTGTTTGCTGCCGGAAATGAGTCCTGATTTTGAAGAGCTCACATGTCATCCTCTACTGGTTTTATCAAGAAAGCAGCTACACACTGATATATGGGGACAAAAGCACATGAATGTAGAACTAAATCAGGATGATATGATGATTCCTGTGGTTAGAAGAATGAGTTCACTCTTGCAGTAGACGCTAGATAATCCATATCTTCCATAGCATGATGGGCGGCAACAACTGTATCTGTAGCCTCCATGGCCTCAGCCATAGCTCAGTCTGCAGAAGCTGCCACTTCTCTAGCCACAGCCATAGCCATATCCCTAGCCCAGACCTCTGTAGTAGTTGCCATAGTAACTCATGGTGTTAGGAACTGTAGAGTTGTTTGCATATCAAGGGCAAGTTTCCTAAGTATGACTATCACCAGCTTCCTTGGGACTTTTATATACCCTCAGTGATGGGTTGGGCAAACCACATAGACGTGCACCAGTCTCACTGGGTAGATTAAATTGCATGAAAAAAAAAAAACTCTCATCCATTTTAATTGTGTAAAACTTGAGGATAATTTCTGATACTAATTAAAGATGTTTTCATTTGATTTCTGTGCAGTTTGGATTCTACAGGATGATTATGCTATCTTCAAAGCCTTCTTTGACCTTTATATTTAAAGATCTATAATCAGACATCACAACATCCAATGTCATCATCTGGAATTTGTTCTTTCATTAAATCCCCTTCCCAGCATCTCTGAAGTTTACTTATTTTTTCATTTTGCAAATAGTTAATGCCCATCTAATGTATCCCAGGTACTACGCTTGGAGCTAAAGATACAACTGTAAATAAGAGCTGCCCTTCCCAATCCCATGAATTTATGCCCTTCATCTTTGTTATCCAAGGTAATAGAAGAATTTAACACTTACAGATAAATTCAACAAAACATAATTGAAAGTACCATAGAACCAAATTTATTTATTAATTAAAAATTTCTTTTTTTCAGATCTGTAAGTTTATTTGCTCAATGTAGGGCAGTTACATAATGACTCACATTCATGATATTCCACCACTGAGGAAAACTGCTAAGAATGGTTCATGTGTGAAATAATTTCTTAGAGAAACACGGATTTGGAAAAATAATCACTGAATAGACCTTAGAAATAGTTCACTGCATAACTTGACAAAAAGCACAAAGCCTCAGAGAACATATTCATTGTTCTCCTGCACTGTAATAGTTATAATTTCACCATGACAAACACCAGACATTAAGATTAAGCTAACACTGGTGTTTCTTTTACTCCCTCTCCCCTTTAAAAACAAAATATATAACTGCATGTCACTGTAGCAACTTCCAAAATAGATCAATTTGTTACAATCACTATTTGGAAGAGCAAACTTTACCCTCCAGAGGAAAAATTAAATAAAGAAAACTTTAAAAATTTTGAAGACAATTTTTTTGTCATAGGAATACAAAACACGTACAGTGTAAGTTAATAAATTTCAAGCCACTGTATAGACATACAACATGCACAATATTGTATCAAGAGAGTAATGGAGGAGTAATCCTTTCACTGGAGAGACATCATCCTAGACAAGCGCATTTCTTTAAAAATAAAGAAAAGATAAGAAACCATTCAAACTGTTTATATATCATCTCCTCCCATTCCCTCTTCATTTTTAGCCCTCAGATATTTTTTTTTTTTTTTTTTTTTTTTGCGGTATGTGGGCCTCTCACTGTTATGGCCTCTCCCATTGCGGAGCACAGGCTCTGGACGCGCAGGCTCAGCGGCCATGGCTCATGGGCCCAGCCGCTCGGCGGCACATGGGATCCTCCCAGACTGGGGCATGAACCCGTGTCCCCTGCATCGGCAGGCGGACTCAACCACTGCGCCACCAGGGAAGCCCCTCAGATATGGTTTTACCTTGCATTATTCTAAAAAGCAACCAGAACTGAAGCTGAAATTTAAAAGAAAAATGGGTTTTGTAATTCAAGTAAATCATTTCCAAATGCTACAAGGAAGGACACAACATTGCTCACTGGACATGAAGATAAATTAAGGAAAGCCCCACCTACCCCCCAAATCTGTTCCCATCCGTGGTATTGACTTAAGACTCCTGTTAGGGCACAGAAGCTGTAAAACTCTCTTCTGCTAGTTCTTCTGGTAGGTTTGGTTGGTTGGGACTTTCTCTCTAGCATATGCACAGGACCTTCTAAGGAAAGTCATGCTGGGTAAACTGTGCCATGTGACAGAACATCGTCACATTCTTCTATTTCACTGTCACCTGGATCCTGGTCAGCGTGTGCATTTCACAATTGGAAGCTCCATTTTGGTTTTAGCAAAAACAGCTGTCAGTTTTTCCTCAATCATTACTCATTCCTTTCCTTGCCTAAATAAAACAAAGAGACAAACGAATCTGGTGTCGCTCCCTATCTTGGGAGTTCATGCTGTTACTGATCTTAATAAAAAAGACTGAACGCATATGCAATAGGTCATGTGTTTAGAAAGACTTATCCAAAATGAGAAGGAAGGACCTAAGGCTCACTGAAACAAACTTGTGGAAATAGCATTGTGGTTTCCTACAATTCTAAAACATGCACAGATGGCATAAGAGAAATCAGTCTCCAGCTTCTACGCTTTCATTAAGAAGAAAAAAAATACATAGTAAAAGTTTTGGTCAAATAGGAGTTAAGTATTTATTATCTGATAATGATTTTAGTTTATTTTCCTACAACAATTATTTGGGGAAGGAGTGTTTTCAGGGAGGAAACACTGACACACTTACAAGGCTCTGAAATTGGACAGAATGTTTATGAACTCTTCCTATAGGATTTTTCTACCAGTAAGCTCCTAGCACCTGAATTTTCACACACTGCACCATGAACTCTCTCAAAATGACCGCCAACTTCTACAATCCAACAGCTTTTCAATCCACCCTAGTCAGTTCTGTCAGCATAAGGTACAGTGGGGAAGACTCAAGTGAGGATTGAAACAGCAGTGTAATCCCAGAGGAAGGAGCAGCTTAAAAATCAGGATTTCCGTGGAAATATCAACACAAGAAATGAGATATAGACCTGAATTTTCTCTATTTTTGTAGTGTTTAACGTTTCTATTAAAGTGATTAACAATTTTTGTGGTGGATTTAATTAAGAAGAAAGAAGCGCAAAAATTCCACAGCCATCTTCCAAGTACCTATTAACCAAAACCTTTAAAAAGTAGCTTTGATTCTCCTCAGGCAAGTCTTCTGGCCTAGGAGATAGATAACAGTAAAACCAACCTGGATAAGGCTGAATAAGAGGATGTAAAAGCCAAAATAAAGAAAAATACACAATCAGTGGCTTGATGTTACATATGGCTATAATGTAGAAATACTATAAATGGCAATTCAGTGTCAATATTGTCAACTGAGTAGAAACTTGTGAAAACTGGCAAGGCCTAAACCACAAGGATAAATATACATCATGTTCTAAGTCTATCAGCTTGGGTTTTAAACTATTCCATGTCTGGTAGAGCAGGGGTTCCCAGGCCCTGGTCTGTGGACCGGTACCGGTCCTGTTAGGAACCAGGCCGCCCAGCAGGGGGTGAGTGACAGGTAAGTGAGCAAAGCTTCATCTGCTGCTCCCCATTGCTCGCATTACTGCCTGAACCATCGTCCTTCCCTACCCCCATCAGTGGAAAAATTGTCTTCCACAAAACCAGTCTCTGGTGTCAAAAATGTTGTGGACCCCTGTGGTAGAGTATACCTTAAAAAAAATGCACAGCTAAAACAGATGAGATAGAAAGTACCCAAAATCCTTACTGGAACCACAAGACTTATTGAATAAGGGCCATTCCATTTAAGTATTCTTTTCATCTTAAAACCCTGTTCTCTAGCAATAAGTTAAAGACATCTCCACTTGCATTAAGCTACGTAACAGCCCATATGCCAATGTGAGGCTGCTATTCCAATACAAGCACAGCTAGCCTGACTTTCCACTAGTGGAATTGTAGCAAAAATGTCAAAGAGGCGATCAAAGACAGCACAGGTCATGGGTTTTTCCCTAGGAAGGTCATCCCTCCCTTACCCTCCCCCACCCAACACTCAACTCATGGTAAAAAATAAAGACTGCAGTAGTAACATCAGCGTGCCCTGACAGTCCACCTGGGGGCCTTAATTGTTGCCTTCTCCCCCGTCATGGTCTTGCTGATCACTTGTCTAGAGCAAGAGGTTGCAGAGGGGCTGCATGATGAGTGTGGAGTCCCCGTAGGAGTCCTGTTGAGAGCGTCTAGAGCTTGGTGATGGTGTCATCGAGAGCAGTCTTGGCCAAGTGGCAGGCTTGCTCTGGGGCACTCTGGATTTCATAGTAGAAAATGGAGTAGTTAAGGGCCAAGCCTAATTTAATGGGGTGAGTGGGCTGCATGTTCTCCTTGCTGATCTCATGGGCATTGCTATAGGCTTTCTCAGATGACTCCACAATGGTCGCCCTATTCTCTCCAGTGGTGAATTCGGCCAGGTAGCAGTAATAGTCCCCTTTCATCTTCAGGTAAAACACTTTGCTCTCACTGCAATTCTTGATCAGGTAGTTATCCAGCAGGCTCAGCACATCCTGACATACCACCTCCAACTCCTCCATTTTTTCCCTGTAAGCATGGACAAACTCTATCTTTTTCTCATTACCATTTGCGGATGTCTTCTGCTTAGTGCTAATAATGACCGTCCAGGAAGAATGGTGTGCCTCAACTGAAGCAGAATCTGGTCTTTGTACCCCAACACCAAATTAAATCTTGGAGACAGAGTTTTGAGTGAAGTAGAGAAGAATAGCTTTATTACTTTGCCAAAGGGGGCCACAGTGGGCTAATGCCCTCAAAACTGTGTGTCCTGGCCTGAAGGACATAGTGAGGAGTTTTATAATAATGGTTTAAAGAGGGCGTGATCATCTCTTGGACATTCTTCTGACTGGTTGGTTGTGAGGTAAGTAGGAATCAGCATCATCAATCTTCTGGTTCCAACCAGTCTGGGGTCTCTGTGCTTGTGGGCAGCATACCATTAACTTCTCCCACCTGGTGGGGGTTTCAGTATCTGCAAAACAGCTCTAAGATATTGTGATGTGTATCCCTTGATGGGGAGCCAAGACTCTGCCCCAAGGCTGCACTACTGTTTCTTTTGGCTGTTCCTCCCTTATCTCTGGATCCTCCTCCCTTCCCTAATTAACAACTGTTTGAACCTGCCCATTGGAACTCAGGGTAGGTCATGGAGGCTGAATGAAGCCTATTTCTTGTAATCAAAGAAATGGGGGACACAGAAAGGCTTTTGAGCCCAGCAGCCCTATGGGTCGTTCTCGGTTTCACAACTCCATTCTTGTGGGCCACTGAGAGGAGGTTTCTTTCTTCATTGGACAGTGGCTCATTCAACTCTGCCATGGCCATGTTGTCATAGCGCTCTGCCAGCCTGGCTTTCTGCACTAGTTGCTCGTGGTCCACCATCTTCATAGGCTGTGTTGGGCCGGGCCAGAAGACCTGGGCAGACTAAAGGGCTCGGAGGGCAGCAGCAGTGCAGCTGGAGTCCCTGTGCCAGCGGGCCCAACCCATGAAGCGAGTGGCTGAGGGGACGGTGGCAGCGTAGATGCCCAAACTAATTTTTTTACGAGAGAAAAAAAAGAAGACTAAATGGCAAAGTTTGTTCCCTTACACGTTATTTGCACGTTATTTTCCAATTTCTGGGCCTCCTTCATCTTTCTGATCTCTAAGGAAACTATATATTATTTATAGAAATACGAAGTTATAAAATAAAAAAATTAAAATAAATAATTAGATATGACTTTCTTTCTAAAAATGAAGTTCACTAATATTCTCATAAGGGGTTGGAATCACCCTACTTAGCCATTTATATCAAAACTAATTTAAAAAATACCAGCAATAGAAATATATCATGTAATATTAAAAATGGTTTCAGATAGAATCTTACAATATAAAAACTGGTTTAACACTCTAATTTTACAGATGATGAAACCAAGACTTAGAGAATAGTGTTCCAAATAGCCCCATGAGTGGCAAAGCCCAGGTTAGAACCTAGAAACTTTCATCTCCATCTCTCACTTTCCATTGTACCACCCTCTTTGTTACATTTTTGTAGATGTGGTATGAACATGGGTAAAAGCAAGAGGTATTTCATTTTCATAATGGAAGAATGACAACTCTCCTTTGCTTTCTCTGTCGGTGAGCTTCCTAATTTTGACTTCTGATCTGTATGCTGAATGGCATTTCCTTTCCTCTTGGCTGGAATTCGAAGGGCTAAAATTAGCAAGTGAAAACTTGAAGCAACATCCACTTATTCTCAATGAGATTACAGTCAAGATGCTTGTTGCATTGATTAAGAGATGTAACTCTAAGAGGAAAGAGCAAAAATAAGTCCAAAAGTTCTAGAGTGGAACATTGAGAGACCAGAACAAGATGACAACATAGCAGGCTCCTGAATTTCTTTCTTCCTACAGACACACTGAATGTATAGCTACATGAGGAGTAATTCCCTCTGAGAAATCCAGAGACTAGCTGAGTGACTCCTACACATCAGGGGAATGAGAGAATACCCACATAAAAACGGGTTGGAGAGGTGGAGGTATACTTGTGCCATAAACCCCATCTGTAGCACAGTGCCATACAATCTGGAGAGAACCCCTAACTCCCAGTTTCTGCCTGAAGAGTTGATACTGAGCAGAACCCTGTGGGCCTCCTGGGCACAAAAGCCTTTCTGTGTCCCTCATTTCTTTGATTACAGGAAATAGGCTTCATTCGGCTTCCATGAAGCCCCCTGAGTTCCAAGGGCAGGTTCAAACAGTTGCTAATTAGGGAAGGAAGGGGATCCAGAGACAAGAGAGGAACAGTCAAAAGAAACAATAGGTTTTCCCTGGTGGTGCAGTGGTTGGGAGTCTGCCTGCCTATGCGGGGGACACGGGGTCGTGCCCTGGTCCGGGAGGATCCCACACGCCGCGGAGCGGCTGGGCCCGTGAGCCATGGCCACTGAGTCTGCGCGTCTGGAGCCTGTGCTCCGCGATGGGAGAGGCCACGGCAGTGGAAGGCCCGCGTACTGCAGTGAAAAAAAAAAAAAAAGAAACAATAGTGCAGCCTTGGGGCAGGGTCTTGGCTCCCCACCAAGGGACATACATAACAATATCTTAGAGCTGTTTTGCAGATACTGAAATCCCCACAAGGTGGGAGAAGTTAATGGTATGCTGCCCACAAGCACAGAGACCCCAGACTTGTTGTATCCAGAAGGTTGATGATGCTGATTCCTACTTACCTCACAACCAACCAGTCAGAAGAATGTCCAAGAGATGATCACGCTCTCTTGACCCATTACTATAAAACTTCTCACTACCCTCTCCAAGGGGGAACACACAGTTTTGAGGGCATTAGCCCGCTCTGGCCCCCTTTGCCTGGCAAAGCAATAAAGCTATTTTTTTTCTACTTCAACCAAAACTCTGTCTCTGAGGTTTAATTCAGTGTCAGAGTACAGAGGCCAGATTCATTTTCAGAGTGAAGGGTTTGGACTGAATATCTAGCACCCCAACTTTTAAGGTTCCCACTTGTGGGGTGGACACCCCAAAAACCAAGCTCTGAAAGCCAATGGTGCTTATGTTCATGAACTTGACTATAGAAAACAAAGAAGCTGTTCTTAAAGCGAGCATGAGCACTTAATGCAGCGATTTCCCCGGGACTCAGCATAGAGGGAGCAGACAGAAACACCCATCTCCCAGCCTTTCCCTGAAAGGAGTTTGACCGCATACTTTACAAGCTGCTGCCTAAGGATCCAGTTTTCTAATGAGCATACATCCAGGTGCTGACTGCAATCCTCCCCTGGAGCCTGGAAGAACCAGTGGACACTTTCCCATCTTCTCCCTCTGGCTCATTCCAACAATAAAACCAAGCCATCAGTATCTCCCTGGAAGGAGCTTGTCCACGCATCTAGCACCCCACCTACTATGGCTTCCACCTGAGGGACAGGCCTGCAAATCACCTAGCTCTGATAGCTAACGGGGCTTGCATTCACAAGTCCCACTGGACTATAAAATTTTTTTTTTAAATTGAGATATGTGACATATAACATTATATTAGTTTCACTTGTACAACTTAATAATTCGATATTTGTATATGTTGTGAAATGATCACCACAAATCTAGTTAACATCCATCACCACATGTAGCTACAAATATTTTTTCCTGCAATGAGAACTTTTAAGATCTACTCTCTTGGAATTCCCTGGTGGTGAAGTGTCTAAGAATCTGCCTGCCAATGCAGGGGACACAGGTTCGAGCCCTAGTCTGGAAAGATCCCACATGCTGTGGAGCAACTAAGCCCATGTGCCACAACTACTGACCCTGTGCTCTAGAGCCCACGAGCCACAACTACTGAGCCTGCGTGCCACAACTACTGAAGCCCACGCACCTAGAGCCGTGCTCTGCAACAAGAGAAGGCACCACAATGAGAAGCCCGCACACCACAATGAAGAGTAGCCCCCACTCGCTGCAACTAGAGAAAGCCTGTGCACAGCAACAAAGACCCAACATAGCCAAAAATAAATAAATAAATAAATTTATATATAAAAAAATCTACTCTCTTAGCAACTTTCAAATATACACTACAGTATTATTAACTATAGTCACCATGTTGTGTATTACATCCCCCAAACTTATTTTACAGTTGGACGTTTGTACCTTTTAACTACCTTCACATATTTCACTAACTACCACCCCCTGCCTCTGGTAATAACCAATCTGGTTTCTGTACCTATGAGGGTTTGTTTTTTTTTCAGATCCCTTATATAATTGAGATCGTACAGTATTTGTCTTTCTCTGCTGACTTATTTTACTTACCATATTACCCTCAAGTTTCATCCATATTGTGGCAAATGGCAGGATTTTCTTATGTATTTTATGGCTGAACAATATCCTGATATATATCTGATAATTTCATTATCCATTCATCTGTCTATGTGCACTTAAGTTGCTTACAAGTCTTGGCTGTTGTAAATAATGCTGCAATGAGCAGGGGGTACAGGTATGTTTTTGATTTAGTGTTTTCATTTCTTTCAGATAAATACCCAGAAGTGGAATGGCTAGATCATATGGTAGTACTATTTTTAATTTCTGAGGAAACTCCATACTGTTTTCCATAGTGGCTGCCCCAGTTTACATTCCCACCCACAGTGAACAGGGTTGCCTTATCTCCACATCATCACCAAAACTTGTTATTTCTTGCCTTTTTGATAATACCTATTGTAACAGGTTTGAGGTGATATCTCATAGTGGTTTTGATTTGCATTTCCCTGATGATTAGTGATGTTGCACACCTTTTCCTGTTGTCCATTTGTATGTCTTCTTTGGAAAAATGTCTATTCAGATCCTCTGTTCATTTTTGCATCAGATTATTTGTTTGGTATTTGGTTGTATGAGTTTTTAAATATATTGTGGATATTAACACTTCAGATATATGATTTGAAAATATTTTCTCCCATTCCATAAGCTGCCTTTTCACTTTATTGATGATTTCCTTTGCTGTGCAGAAGTTTTTAGTTTGATGTAGTCCCACTTGTTTATTTTTGCTTTTGTTGACTTTGCTTTTGGTGTCAAATCCAAAAAATCATCAAGGAGCTTATTGCCTATGTTTTCTTCTAGAAGCTTTACTGTTTCTAGAAGTTTGAACATAAACTTATTCAAGTCTTTATCCATTTTGATTTCCATTTTGAGTTAATTTTTGTTTATGGTGTAAGATAGGGGTCCAGTTTCATTCTTTCACCTGTGGCTGTCCAGTTTTCCCAACACCATTTATTGAAGAGACCATATATTCCTTTCCCCCATTGTGTATTCTTGGATCCTTTGTCATAAATTAATTGATAATATATGTACGGGTTTATTTGTGGGCTCTCTCTTTTGTTTGAATGATCTATGTGTCTGTTTTTATGCCAATACCATACTGTTTTGATTACTATGGCTTTGTAATATGATTTGAAACCAGGGAGTGTGATACTTCCAGCTTTGTTCTTTCTCAAGTTTGCCTTGGCTATTTAGGGTCTTCCGTGGTTCCATACAAATTTTTGACTTGTTCATTCTATTTGTGAGAAAACTGCCATTGGAATCTTAAAAAAATTGCATTGAATCTATAAATTGCTTTGGGTAGTATGGACATTTTAACAATGTTAATCCTTCCAATCTATGAGAATGGAATATCTTTCCATTTATTTATGCCATCCTCAATGTTTTCATCAATGTCTTATAATTTCCAATGTGCAGGTCTTTCACCACCTTGGTTAAAGTTATTCCTACATATTTTGTTCTTTTTGATGCAACTGTAAGTGGGATTGCTTTCTTAATTTCTCTTTCTGATAGTTGGTTATTAGTGTATAGAAACACTACCAGTATTTGTATACTGATTTTGTATCCTGCAACTTTACTGAATTTGTTGTTAGTTCTAACAGCTTTTGGGTGGACTCTTTAGGATTTTCTATATATAACATCATGTCATCTGCAAATAGAGAGAGCTTTACTTCTTTCTTTCTGATGTGGATCACTTTTATTTCTTTTTCTTGCCTAGTTTCTCTGACTAGGACTGCCAATACTTCATTAAATAAAAGTGGTGAGAGTTGATATCCTTGTCTTGTTCCTGATCTTAGAGAAAAAAGTTTCAGCTTTTCACCATTAAGTATGATGTTAGCTGTGGGCTTGCCATATATATGCCCTTTATTATAATAGGAAACATTCCATCTATACCCAGTTTGTTGAGCGTTTCTATCATGAGTGGATATTGAATTTTATTCTAAAACATATTTATTAACACTAGTATATTTCAATAATTTGTGTGAATCATGCCTGAAAAATTACCCCTGAGCTGCTTCTGCCAGGGGGTTGACTCACAGTGTCACACAGAATATGCCCTGATGTTCTACAGTGGGGAGGTGTGTCTTCAGCCTAGACACCAAGGAGGAAGTATTTCTTTCCCCCTGAAAGGAATTCAAACACCCCTCTTATTTCCACAGCAAACAGAACTCCAATCACAGCAGGAAAAACAAATGCAGCTGGTAAAAGAAGAACAGAAATTAGTGAGACCCAGAGCTGCAGTCTGGGGCCAACACTTCCCTAAGGAGATAGCAAGCTTTTGGCAGATACTGCCGATCAATAAATATTTCCTTAGAAATAAGTTGATAAAGATTGAGTGGTTGACTAGAACTGCCTTAATGAGGTCCTTGAAGCAAGAAAAAGAGACCTCAATGCAAGAACCTTGCTGGGCACAAAGAAGACAACCCAAACTGGAAGAGAATTTTCTCTGAGGAAATAGAGATAATCATTTATTAAAAATTATCATTGTGCTACCAAGTCCAAGCTCGCTCTGCTCACTGCATGACAGGCCAATAAATTGGGAGAGGAAGTGTTGAGGCAAGGAACAGTGACTTTATTTGGAAAGCTGGGTGTCCAAGAAGATGGTGGACTAGTGTCCCAGCGTACCATCTTATTGGGGTCTGGATGCCAGTTTCTTTTACAGAACAGAGAGGTGGAGGAGGTGAGGAAGTAAAGTAAAAAAGGCCATTAGTCTTGCAAAATATCTCCTGGCTTGGCCAGCATCAAGGGATGGGGTGTGTTAATTTCTTCTTTTCTGCAGCTGTTCACAGGTGGGCAGAACGCCTCCTTGTGAGCTGAACAAAGGCACTTTAGTTTAACATTCGGGCAGAGGGTCAGAGTTCTGCAAGGCAGGCCATTATGTATGCTTACAGCTATAGACAGCATCCTTTTAATGATTATAATAACAAAAGCAATGAAAAGCAAAGGTTAAAGTAAAAGAAACAGATTCAACATGGAGTTGGATTTTGCTCTTCCCCGTTACAATTGCTCTTATGAAGACCCGCTATGGCTTATTCTGGAGAAACTGGGATTTGTAAATTCTTTATAGTTGCTTGGCAGGGATAATAATCTTAGGATATTGAGTCAATGTGCTTTCATTCTTGGGAATCCCTGCTTCCACATTAAAGTAGGTTGAGCTGTCTGGGATGCAGACTCAGGAAAGAGGTTTGAAGGTTATAATGTTTATTAAGAAGAGTCCATGGGATGGCTCTGAGGGTGGGAGCAGCAGGAAGCAGAATTGAGCAGTCTCTGCAGTAAGGATGACCCTCTAGCATTGTGCCAAGTAGGGTTGAGGTGGCCTGGCCTTTATACTCCTATATTGATCAATCATTGGATGTGAGCATGACCTTGGGTGTGTCTCCACCTCTGAGCCGGTCCTAGAGGGGTTACAGCTGAAAGCTGTGTGCCCACCATACTCCCAGAGGCTGGGGTCCAAGTTCTCCCATGCATCCTGGTGCCAACTCCACATGCTGTGTCAGGTTCCTGTTGCAGAGGCTGCCCATCCCCTGCCTTTAGTGTCCAGACCTCCACTGTGGACAGTCCTCCCACAGTTAGAATTGATATAACTGCCAGCTTTTCGTTGAACCACCGAAAGCAGCTTTGCTCACAAGAGAGACCAGTTGAAAATGCCCCCCACCCCCATCTTCCAGTAGATTTTAATTACTGACTCTTGGGAGTGAAGAAATGCCCCAACTTCTTGGCCTCTCAGTGATATCATTTTGATGTGTGTGTTTTACACAGTTCCTTGAGTTTCCATGTGAGATTAAGCTCCCATCACCCACTACAACAACTGTCTTAATAATTCACCCTTTATTGGCCATCTCCCTTTCCCATTCTCAGTCCCCCACTCCTCTGTCAGTGTTCCCAGCCCCTCCCAAGTAAACTACTTGCACCCAAATCCTTGTCTAAGCATCTGCTTTGGTGAGAATCCAAACTAAAGAGTTTCCCATAGTAAAAAAAAAAAAAAAAAAAAAGTGCTTGGTAGACTCATAGACTCAAAGGACGTTATTTCTTTCATTAAGTCTGATCTGTGGAGATTAGTGCAGCCTAGGAGCAAGAGGATATAATATAAGGAAAACTTACTATTTGGTGCAATGAAATATCAAAGGAAAGGGTGGAGGGGAACGTTGAAGACACAAGTCCTCATCTTCCCCTTCTCAAGGTAGAAGTCTATAGCATGGGGGACATATGGACATATCCAGGTACTGTTGGAGAAATATAATTAAAAGCTAAATCTCTCCCAACCCAGAAAACCTCTCCACAAAGGTAGAAGAGAAATAAAACAATTTTACTATTGAATAAGCATTAAACCAGAATCAGGTGTGTATGTATCACTGATGATCTGTGAAGAGATTGCAAAGATGGAAAGACATCGTTTTATAGAGCCATTTCATATAGCCAAGCAGATACCACCCATCCCATGCACGGTCTCAAGATAAACAATAATTACTCCTCTACTCCTCCTGACATCACCACTGGTCCCACATAGATCATCCTAGATTCACCTGGTAACTGAACCTGTTCATTAGTTATCTGTGTTAGCTAATTGGCTTTATTCAAAGGAAAAAAATCAACTTCTCACATCTTCATGACAGGAGGTAGTTTCGGAGTGAGGTGCCAGCCAAAGTTAGGCTCCCACCCTCTCACAGAATTTAAGAGATGGGGCACTTAAGAAAGACATTCCTGGGTCATAAAGCTGACAAGAGGCTTATTTAGCTTTTAAAAAGATTTACATATGTTTCAAAGAGGCAGAGAAAGAATTTGAAAATTACAAGTTTTCTAAACTAAATGCTCTAAGAAAAATGAGCTCTCTTCCCTATTTTCAGCAGAGAAATTAAGCGTCTTATTTTATTTAAATTTGCCCTTACTGTATGTGGGAACCCCAACACCTGAGGGATCTTCCTGGCAGGGGAGAGTCACAGGTTTTTCTAGGTGATACTCCAGTGAACAAGGGGAGAAATTGTGGGAGACAGAGGGGACAAGGGAGTAGATCAAGCTGCCCCTTGTCAACTGCTGCAGGACTTTGGCTTTTACGGTGAGTAAGGTGAAAATTCATTAGGGTTTTCACCAGAGAAGGGATGGGGTCTGACTTCGATTTTCGAGTCACTTATAAAATTGGTAGGTACTGACTGAGCAACTCTTTATTCTCAGAACTCCTGTGGGTGCTAAAGGAGACACAGAATAAACAAAGCTTCATCTTGAGGTTGTCTGCTATGCCAATGAGGAGACAATGGGGAAAAACAGCCACTAAATAGGACGAGTTCATACAGATTTAACTGCCCAAAGGACAGCAGTCAGTGTACAGAAAAGTCTAGAAGAAAAGAAAGCAGAGTGAAGAGAAGATGATGAAGACTGGAAGAGTCACAGGAAGCATCCAGGAGAAGATGGGATTTGAGCTGTACGTTGAAGGATGCTAATAGTGGGGTGACAGAGATGCAAGCAGCATAAATTAGAGGTCGGGGTCACCTTGAATAGAGGCTATTTGGAGTAGGTTGAGAAAAATTAACAAATTAAGATCATAGAGATGCAGTGGAGACCAGGTGTTACTGATAAGGAAGTATAATGAACAGACCTTCAAGGAACTGACTAGTAGAAATGGACCCATTCTCTGCTCTGATCTCCTTACTTCTAGTGGAATACAATAGCCATGCATTTGCATGATGGCCTTCTTGTTAACTTCTTGCCAATTAGTTAGGTTTAACAAAATTATGACAATTACTTTTAGTTATAACAATTACTTTTCATTACTCTGCCATTCCTTCCTTACCCCATCTCCCTCTCTATCCTTAGATAAAATCTCACCCCCATTAATGGGTGAAATTTAAATAACTTGGGACCTTTAAGCAAAATGAAGTTTTGCTGGCAGGATGAGGGCTTCAAAAGAGACAAGAAGAGAAATTGTGATGGTTAATTTTATGTGTCAGATTGACTGGGCTACAGGGTGTCAGGTATGTGGTTAAACATTATTCTGGGTGTTGCTGTGAGGGTTTTGGGGGTGAGAATGATATTTTAATGGGTAGATTGAGTAAAGCAGGTTGCCCTCCCTCCTGTGGGTGGGTCTCATCCAATCCAAGCTGAAAGCCTGAATAGAACAAAATGGCTGACTTCCCCCAAGTAAGAGAGAACTCCTCCTGCCTGGCTGCATTTGAACTGAGACATTAGTTTTTTCCTGCCTTTAGACTCAAAGTGGTTTTTCTGGGTTCCTGAGCCTGCTGGTGTATGGACAAGAACTACACCATTGGTTCTCCTGGGTCTCTAGCTTGCTGACTCACCCTGAAGATCTTGGGACTTGTCACCCTCCCTAATCATGTGAACCAATTCCTTAAAATAAATAAACAAATATACATATTACATATATATTGAGAGACAGAGTATATTCATATATTCTCCCTCTCTCTCCCTCAAGATACAGGAATAGAAATGCAGACGTAGAGAACAGACATGTGGACCCAGTGGGAGAAGGAGAGGGTAGGATGAATTGGGAGATTAGGTTTGGCATAAATACACTACCATGTGTAAAATAACTAGCTAGTGGGAACCTGCTATATAGCACAGGGAGCTCAGCTCAGTACTCTGTGATGACCTAGATGGGTGGGATGGGAGTGGGTGGGAGAGAGATCCAAGAGGGAGGGGATACATGTGTACATATAGCTGATTCACTTTGTTGTACAGCAGAAACTAACACAATATTCTAAAGCAATTATACTCCAACAACAACAACAAAAAGATATATCTTGTTGGTCTTCTTTTCTTGACAACACTGACTAAAACAGAAATGCATCTGAAACTGTTCCTTCTTCTGCTTTGTGATGTTAGTCACCAAAGAATTGAGGGCAGGGAAAGTGGGGGACTGCTGGAGAAGATATTAGAACACCAGGACTTATAAAAGAAGCTGGGGGCTTCCCTCAGGCACAGATTAGGGTATCTCCTATCCACGTGGTGTGACAAATCTCAGTGAGTCAGCAAAACCTCCCATGATTCTTCTAGGGAATGTCCTCTGTCACTTTGGAGCCTAAGGGGCTGAGACGAGAGGGAAAGACACACACTGTACCAGTAACAACTGGGGACAGCTGGGGAAGCCACCTGGTGTGACAAAGGATTCCAGGAAGGGTGACAAACATACCTGCACATGGGGTGGGGCAGGGCATGGAAGCCCTTGGACACAGGGCTAAGGACATTTTCCTGTAAAAGTTACAAAGGGAATACCACTTATATCAAATGCTCGCTGCATAACAGACACTGTGCCGAGAGCTTTCTGTCCATCATCTCACAATACTTGCAACAATTTTAGAAGTAAAAATTACTTTCTCCCATTTCTCAGATGGGAAAACAAAGATGTAATGAGGTTAAGTGAGAAGTTATAGGTAAAGAGATTAGGGGTCTGAGCCTCTAAGAATGTCTTGGAAGGATTAAGTGAATCATCCTAGGAAATGTGAAGAGCTAAGTGTCCAGCATTTAATAAGAACTCAATAAATGAAAATTACTGTTTCCACATTGTCATCAGCCTCACCATTATTCCTATATTCTTCTTCCATTACAAATACTTTCTCAACCAAATTTCCCTGGCTCTAATAAGGCTAAAATGCTAAAGAGATTACTCTGTATTGACCTTTAAATTCAAAGCTCCCTGAAAGTGTCTTTCTTATGATGGTTTCTGCCAGAGATATAAGAGGGATTTGAGAGTCTCCTTAGCCTGAGAAAGAAGCAAAGATCACTCTCCAGTCAGAATTAGGAGTTTGGGATTAACATATACACAGTACTATATATAATATAGATAACCAACAAGGACCTACCGTATAGCACAGGGAACTATACTCAATGTCTTGTAATAAACTATAAGGGAAATGAATCTGAAAAAAATAGATATATATGTATGTATAACTGAATCACTTTGCTGTACACCTGAAACTGACACATTGTAAATCAACTATACTTCAATAAAAACTAAGTTAATTTAAAAAAAAGAGAAATCTGATTTGAAACTTCTTGCCAGTTTCTCCCTGGCCTCCATAGCTCTTTCCTCTTTCCCATTTTCAAACCTCTCCTGACTACAGCAACTAAGCTCACGGGCATCCATTTGCAAGTATATTTTATTAAAATTTTTTTTTAATTTCTTTAAGACTTTTTTTTTTTTGATGTGGACCACATTTAAAGTCTTTATTGAATTTGTTACAATACTACTTCTCATTTATGTTGTGGTATTTTGGCCATGAAGCATGTGAGATCTTAGCTCCCTGATCTGGGGATTGAACCCACACCCCCTGCATTGGAAGGTGAAGTCTTAACCACTGGACCACTAGAGAAGTCCCTATATTTTATTTCATGTTGTAATCATGGTGACAAAACTATGGTGAGAAGCACAGGGACTGGGTCAGGAAACCTGTGTTCTGCTGTGGTCGGTCATCAACAACCCACGCTTCAGTGCTTGAAATAACAGTTTTATTTCTATTTTCACATTGCTGCTGTCTTCATTTGAGGATCCAGGCTGATGGAAAACCATCATCCAGAATATTGCCAGATACAGATGGAAAAAGAGAATGTAGCACAGCTTACACTGACTTTTAAAGCATCTATCCAGTCACTTCTGATCACATTTCATTTGCCCAAAATTTGACATGGCCAAACCGACTTTAAATGTGTAGGCAAGCACAGTTCTACCAAGTGGCCTGAAGGAGAGAGCTGGAATAATTACGAACAAATCTAATGACTACCAAAGAGATATTTTCCATAAAAATCAGGATACCTTTGAGACTGGAAGACAAATGCAATTTGGGAGGAATATATAGGAACTCCTGAGGTATATGTTGATGTTCTCTTGACTGGTTGGTGAGTTTATAGGTATGAGTATTCTTTAAACTGTACATACATATTTCCTTATACTCCTTATTCATGTGCTGTATTTCATAATAAAAGATAAAATAAAATATGAAAGAAGAACCCTTTACAATGTATATACCATACATGGTAATATAGTTATAGAAAATATTTGGAAGATTGAAGAAATACTGTCAACTCTCTTAGAGGGAGAAGTTGGGAGAGATGAAAAGGATAATTTTATGTTTCATTTTATACCATTCTGTTTAAATTTCTTGCTTATCACGTACATGGTTTGCTTATATAATGAAAGGTTAATTTAAAAAATGGTATTAAAAAAATCAAGACATAGAATAAAAAAAAAGCTACTGGTCTCAGTGTGAGGCATGAGTGTTTTCTCCCCAACTATAGATTAGGACCAGTGTTGGAAGAAGAGGGGAGAAGGCATGGAAAGTGTTTCTCAACGTGGAGTGGAAGGAATGGGAGGTCCTCAAAGTGGATGGGGAAGAAGGACCATCCATCACAATATCAGAAAGAGGTGTGAACATGACTTGTCACCAAGCCACACCGGAGCATGGACCTCTGAATGACCCATCACGGGGGGTCACTGTCTAACAGCTCAGACCCTCCCCAGACTGCAAGAAACAGAGGCTGGAGAGGACTTGGTCAATTTGTGTGAGGGTGGGCTTCTGACAGGACAGGCTCTTCCTGCCCATGGTGGAAGTGAACCAGACCAACTGGAAATTTCTTAGGAACTGGGCAGAGGTAGATAGTGGATATAGTGTGCATGTAAGTAAAAGCTGATTTTGTAAGAAATAGCATAGAAACTGTCTTTGCTCCTGATTGTTGGGTGAATCTATTTATTATGAGGAAAAAAAAAAAGCCAACAACCCTTCATTGGTACATTGAAATTCAAGTCCAAAATGTGGAGAATGTGACCTTTGAATTATTCCTTGAGGACTGAATAGGGTTTATTTTAGAGAAATGAGGCGGGATGTTCTAGTCAAGAAAGCATGGACACGTAGCATGGAGGTGTAAAACAGGAACAGGGAATTCACTTTTGCTGGCTTCTGGGGCCTTAAAGAGAAGCAGGAAAAGAAAGACGATTTGGGTCTGTATATTAGTTTTCTGTGGTCGCTGTAACATATCACCACAAACTGCGTGCTTTAAAACAACAGAATTTTACTCTCGCACAGTCCTAGAGGCCGGAAGTTCAACTTTAGTTTCACTGGTCTGAAATCAAGGTGCCGGCTGGGGCTCGCTCCCTCCAGAGGCCCTAGGAGAGAATCTGTCTCTTCCAGCATTTAGTGGCTGTCAGAATTCTTTCACTTAAGCTGCATTACTCCGATCTCTGCCTCTGTCTTCACATCTCTTTTCTGTGTATCAAATCTCCCTCTGCCTCCCTCTTAAAAAGGACACTTGTGATTGCATTTAGGGCTCACCTGGACGAGTCAGGATAACCTTCTCATGTCAAGATGCCTTAATTTAATCACTTTTGCAAAGATCCTTTTTCCTTATAAGGTAATTTTAATACTTTCTAGGAATTAAGACTTATATCTTTGGCCATTATTCAGTCTACTGGAATCCAGGTCATAAAAGTTAGTCCTTGAGGTTTCTGTGCCTAGAAAAATGAAGATCTGGGAAGTGCTGGGATTTGTGGACATTATTGTCTGATAAGTAAATCCTGCTGCCTCTAGCCTGGACAGGTGTTACATATTGGTTTATTGTGCCTGCCTGTGTTTTTGTGCAAAAACAGGTATGTGGCCCTTGGACACTGTAATTCCTTCAAATTACTCCATGCCTGAGAAAGAGCTTTTATTTGATAGCTCCTGGTACTATTATTATTTCTTTTGAAAATAGGATGGGGGACATTTGTTTGAGACTCATTTGGGAGCCAGTTGGTCTGTACATTTACACAAAAAGGCAAAAATCTTTTCTGAACTCAGTTTCTTTGTAAGTCAGCATCAATCATATTCATGAGAATTATAATTGCCTTCATCGACAGGACTACATGAGTTGGCCTGGGATCACGGGGAGGTCCTGGTACACGTATCCCATTTATTTCTGTCCCAGTTGGAATCCGTAGTGCAAATCACAAATAAGAAGAAAAAACAATTTTACTAAGTGTATTGGTATGAAAGGAAACAATTTTACTAAATGTACTGGTATGTCAAAGAGAATAGAATGATTATTCATAAGTTGGAGCAAGTGATATATTTCTCATTGAGTCAATTTTTGATTCAGTAAAAAGTTATTGCCTCTTCTATGATTGTTCTTGATGCCTCAATCTTCATTCTTTATGGAAATAATTTTGTTCATGTCTCAGTTGACTGTCATCTTGAAACTCTTAAAACAGTATTACTGGCAGTATTTTTTGTGTTTGTTCGGGGAGGGGTAGTTAATAAGGTAGAAATGGAAACGGCTCTTGTTTTTGGTGTTTCCTTGGTCACGCTGATTAAAAACACATTTTCAAGCCTTTCAAAGTGCAAACCAAAGACTTCAGAGGAGACATTGCCAGTTAATGCCACAATTTTTGGTCTCATATAGCCCATGAGTGAGTTTGTGAAGATAAAGCCCTGCTTGATGCCATGTGGATAGCAGTCCAGTGGAACAGAACTGTCAGCCCTTGTAAAATTACCAAGTTCAAGATGTTGCACACAGCAAATATATAAAATTTAAAAATGCTTCAGTTTTTGGTTGGGAAGATGGCGGAAGAGTAAGACGCGGAGATCACCTTCTTCCCCACAGATACACCAGAAATACATCTACATGTGGAACAACTCCTACAGAACACCTACTGAACACTAGCAGAAGAACTGAGACCTCCCAAATGGCAAGAAACTCTCCACGTACCTGGGTAGGGCAAAAGAAAAAAGAATAAACAGAGACAAAAGGATAGGGACGGGACAAGCACCAATGGGAGGGAGCTGTGAAGGAGGAAAGGTTTCCACACACTAGGAAGCCCCTTCGCAGGCGGAGACTGCAGGTGGCGGAGGGGGAAGCTTCGGAGCCACAGAGGAGAGCACAGAAACAAGGGTGTGGAGGACAAAGTGGAGAGATTCCCACACGGAGGACCAGTGCCGAGCTGCACTCACCAGCCCAAGAGGCTTGTCTGTTCACCCGCTGGGGCAGGCAGGGCTGGGAGCTGAGGCTCGGGCTTCGGTCTGAGCACAGGGAGAGGATTGGGGTGGGCAGCGTGAATACAGCCTGAAGGGGGTTAGTGCACCACGGCTAGTTGGGAGGGAGTCCGGGGAAAAGTCTGGACCTGCCGAAGAGGCAAGAGACTTTTTCTTCCCTCTTTGTTTCCTAGTACTCGAGGAGAGGGGATTAAGAGTGCTGCTTAAAGGAGCTCCAGAGACGGGCTGAGTCGCAGCTAACAGCACGGACCCCAGAGACGGGCATGAGATGCTAAAGCTGCTGCTGCCGCCACCACCAAGAAGCATGTATGCGAGCACAGGTCATATCCACACCTCCCCTCCCGGGAGCCTGTGCAGCCTGCCACTGCCAGGGTCCCTGAATCCAGGGACAACGGTCCCGGGATCCAGGGACAACTGCCCCGGGAGAACGCACGGTATGCCTCAGGCTGGTGCAAAGTCCCACTGGCCTCTACTGCCTCAGGCTTGCCCTACATCGTGCCCCTCCCTCCCCCGGCCTGAGTGAGCCAGAGCCCCCGAATCAGCTGCTCCTTTAACCCCGTCCTGTCAGAGCGAAGAACAGACACCCTCCGGCGACCTACAAGCAGAGGTGGGGCCAAATCCAAAGCTGAGCCCCGGGAGGTGTGCAAACAAAGAAGAGAAAGGGAAATCTCTCCCAGAAGCCTCAGGAGCAGCGAATTAAATCTCCACAATCAACTTGATGTGCCCTGCATCTGTGGAATACCTGAACAAAGAATCATCCCAAATCGAGGAGGTGGACTTCGAGAGCAAGATTTATTATTTTTTCCCCTTTTCCTCTTTTTGTGTGTGTGTGTATGCTTCTGTGTGAGATTTTGTCTATATAGCTTTGCTTTCACCATTTGTCATAGGGTTCTAACTGTCCGTTGTTTTTTTTCTTACTTAAAAAAACTTTTTTTCTTAATAATTATTTTTTATTTTAATACCTTTTATTTTATCTTACTTTATATTATTGTACTTTATATTCTTTCTTTCTTTCTTTTTCTTTCCTTCTTTCTTTCCTTCCTTCTTTCTTTCTTGCTTTTTCTTTCGACTTTTTCTGCCATTTATTCTGAGCTGTGTGATGAAAGGCTCTTTGTGCTGCAGCCAGGAGTCAGTGCTGTGCCTTTGAGGTGGGAGAGCTAACTTCAGGACACTGGTCCACAAGAGACCTCCCAGCTACACATAATATCAAACAGCAAAAATCTCCCAGAGATCTCCATCTCAGCACCAGCACCCAGCTTCACTCAACGACCAGCAAGCTACAGTGCTGGACACCCTATGCCAAACAACTAGCAAGACAGGAACACAACCCCACCCATTAGCAGAGAGACTACCTAAAACCATAATAAGTCCACAGACACCCCAAAACACACTACCAGATGTGGACCTGCCCACCAGAAAGACAAGATCCAGCCTCATCCACGAGAAAACAGGCACTAGTACCCTCCACCAGGAAGCCTACACAACCCACTGAACCAACCTTAGCCACTGGGGACAGACACCTAAAACAACGGGAACTATGTACCTGCAGCCTGCAAAAAGGAAACCTCAAACACAGTAAGATAAGCAAAATGAGAAGACAGAAAAACACACAGCAGATGAAGGAGCAAGATAAAAACCCACCAGACCTAACAAATGAAGAGGAAATAGGCAGTCTACCTGAAAAAGAATTCAGAATAATGATAGTAAAGATGATCCAAAATCTTGGAAATAGAATGGACAAAATGCAAGAAGCATTTAACAAGGACCTAGAAGAACTAAAGAGGAAACAAACAACAATGAACAACACAATAAATGATATTAAAAACACTCTAGAAGGGATCAATAGCAGAATAACTGAGGCAGCAGAACGGATAAGTGACCTGGAAGATAAAATAGTGGAAATAACTACTGCAGAGCAGAATAAAGAAAAAAGAATGAAAAGAACTGAGGACAGTCTTAGAGACCTCTGGGAGAACATTAAACGCACCAACATTTGAATTATAGGGTTTCCAGAAGAAGAAGAGGAAAAGAAAGGGACTGAGAAAATATTTGAAGGAATTATAGTTGAAAACTTCCCTAATATGGGAAAGGAAATAGTTAATCAAGTCCAGGAAACCCAGAAGAGTCCCATACAGGATAAATACAAGGAGAAACATGCCAAGACACATATTAATGAAACTGTCAAAAATTAAATACAAAGAAAACATTAAAATCAGCAAGGGAAAAACAACATATAACACACAAGGGAATCCCCATAAGGTTAACAGTTGATCTTTCAGCAGAAACTCTGCAAGCCAGAAGGGACTGGCAGGACATATTTAAAGTGATGAAGGAGAATACCTGCAACCAAGATTACTCTACGAAGCAAGGATCTCATTCAGATTTGATGGAGAAAGTAAAAACTTTACAGACAAGCAAAAGTTGAGAGAGTTCAGCACCACCAAACCAGCTTTACAACAAATGCTAAAGGAACTTCTCTAGGCAAGAAACACAGCACCACCAAACCAGCTTTACAACAAATGCTAAAGGAACTTCTCTAGGCAAGAAACACAGGAGAAGGAAAAGACCTACAATAACAAACCCAAAACAATTAAGAAAATGGGAATAGGAACATACATATCGATAATTACCTTAAATGTAAATGGACTAAATGCTCCCACCAAAAGACACAGACTGCCTGAATGGATACAAAAACAAGACCCATATATATGCTGTCTACAAGAGACTCACTTCAGACCTAGAGACACATACAGACTCAAAGTGAGGGGATGGAAAAAGATATTCCATGCAAATGGAAAGTAAAAGAAAGCTGGAGTAGCGAGTCTCATATCAGACAAAATAGACTTTAAAATAAACAGTATTAGAAGAGACAAAGAAGGACACTACACAATGATCAAGGGATTGATCCAAGAAGAAGATATAACAATTGTATATATTTACGCACCCAACATAGGAGCACCTCAATATATAAGGCAAATACTAACAGCCATAAAAGGGGAAATTGACAATAACACATTCATAGTAGGGGACTTTAACACCGACTTTCACCAATGGACAGATCATCCAAAATGAAAATAAAAAAGGAAACACAAGCTTTAAATGATACATTAAACAAGATGGACTTAATTGATATTTATAGGACGCTCCATCGAAAAACAACAGAATACAGATTTTTCTCAAGTGCTCATGGAACATTCTCCAGGATAGATTATATCTTGGGTCACAAATCAAGCCTTGGTAAATTTAAGAAAACTGAAGTTGTGTCAAGTATCTTTTCCAACCACAGCACCATAAAACTAGATATCAATTACAGGAAAAGATCTGTAAAAAATACAAACACATGGAGGCTAAACAATACATGACTTAAAAACGAAGTGATCACTGAAGAAATCAAGGAGGAAATCAAAAAATACCTAGAAACAAATGACAATGGAGACACGACGACCCAAAACCTATGGGATGCAGCAAAAGCAGTTCTAAGAGGGAAGTTTATAGCAATACAAGCCCACCTTAAGAAGCAGGAAACATCTCGAATAAACAACCTAACCTTGCACCTAAAGCAATTAGAGAAAGAAGAACAAAAAACCTCCAAAGTTAACAGAAGGAAAGAAATAATAAAAGATCAGAAATAAATGAAAAAGAAATAAGGAAACAATAGCAAAGATCAATAAAACTAAAAGCTGGTTCTTTGAGAAGATAAACAAAATAGAAAAACCATTAGCCAGACTCATCAAGAAAAAAAGGGAGAAGACTCAAATCAATAGAATTAGAAATGAAAAAGGAGAAGTAACAACTGACACTGCAGAACTAAAAGAGATCATGAGAGATTACTACAAGCAACTCTATGCCAATAAAATGGACCACCTGGAAGAAATGGACAAAGTCTTAGGAATGCACAACGTGCCAAGACTGAATCAGGAAGAAATAGAAAATATGAACAGACCAAATACAAGCACTGAAATTGAAACTGTGATTAAAAATCTTCCAACAAACAAAATCCCAGGACCAGATGGCTTCACAGGCAAATTCTATCAAACATTTAGAAAAGAGCTAACACCTCTCCTTCTCAAACTCTTCCAAAATATAGGAGAGGGAGGAACACTCCCAAATTCCTTCTATGAGGCTGCCATCACCTTGATACCAAAACCAGTCAAGGATGTCACAAAGAAAGAAAACTACAGGCCAATATCTCTAATGAACATAGATGCAAAAATCCTCAACAAAATACTAGGAAACAGAATCTAACAGCACATTAAAAGGATCATACACCATGATCAAGTGGTGTTTATTCCAGGAATGCAAGGATTCTTCAATATACACAAATCTATCAATGTGATAAACCATATTAACAAACTGAAGGAGAAAAACCATATGATCATCACAATAGATGCAGAGAAAGCTTTTGACAAAATTCAACACCCATTTATGAGAGAAACCCTGCAGAAAGTAGGCATAGAGGGAACTTTCATCAACATAATAAAGGACATATATGAGAAGCCCACAGCCAACATCATCCTCAATGGTGAAAAACTGAAAGCATTTCCACTAAGATCAGGAACAAGACAAGGTTGCCCACTCTCACCACTCTTATTCAACATAGTTTTGGAAGTTTTAGCCACAGCAATCAGAGAAGAAAAGGAAATAAAAGGAATACAAATCAGAAAAGAAGAAGTAAAGCTGTCACTGTTTGCAGATGACATGATACTATACATAGAGAATCCTAAAGACGTTACCAGAAAACTGCTAGAGCTAATCAATGAATTTAGTAAAGTAGCAGGATACAAAATTAATGCACAGAAATCTCTGGCATTCCTATACACTAATGATGAAAAATCTGAATGTGAAATCAAGAAAACACTCCCCTTTACTATTGCAACAAAAAGAATAAAATATCTAGGAATAAACCTACCTAAGGAGACAAAAGATCTGTATGCCAAAAATTATAAGACACTGATGAAAGAAATTAAGTATGATACACATAGATGGAGAGATATACCATGTTCTTGGATTGGAAGAAGCAACATTGTGAAAATGACTATACTACTCAAAGCAATCTACAGATTCAATGCAATCCCTATAAAACTACCACTGGCATTTTTCACAGAAGTAGAACAAAAAATTTCACAATTTGTATGGAAACACAAAAGACGCCAAATAGCCAAAACAATCCTGAGAACGAAAAATTGAGCTGGAGGAATCAGGCTCCCTGACTTCACACTATACTACAAAGCTACAGTAATCAAGACACTATGGTACTGGCACAAAAACAGAAAGATAGATCAATGGAACAGGATAGAAAGACTAGAGATAAACCCATGCACATATGGTCACCTTATCTTTGATAAAGGAGGCAGGAATGTACAGTGGAGAAAGGACAGCCTCTTCAATAAGTGGTGCTGGGAAAAGTGGACAAGTACATGTAAAAGTATGAGATTAGAACACTCCCTAACACCATACACAATAATAAGCTCAAAATGGATTAAAGACCTAAATATAAGGCCATAAACTATCAAACTCTTAGAGGAAAACATAGGCAGAACGCTCTATGACATAAATCACAGCAAGATCCTTTTTGACCCACATCTTAGAGAAATGGAAATAAAAACAAAAATAAACAAATGGGACCTAATGAAACCTCAAAGCTTTTGCACAGCAAAGGAAACCATAAACAAGACCAAAAGACAACCCTCAGAATGGGAGAAAATATTTGCAAATGAAGCAACTGACAAAAGATTAATCCCCAAAATTTACAAGCAGCTCATGCAATTCAATAACAAAAAAACAAACAATCGAATCCAAAAATGGGCAGAAGACCTAAATAGACATTTCTCCAAACAATATGTACAGATTGCGAAGAAACACATGAAAGAATGCTCAACATCATTAATCATTAGAAAAATGCAAATCAAAACTACAATGAGATATCATCTCACACCAGTCAGAATGGCCATCATCAAAAAATCTAGAAACAATAAATGCTGGAGAGGGTGTGGAGAAAAGGGAATACTCTTGCACTGCTGGTGGAAACGTGAATTCGTACAGCCACTATGGAGAACAGTATGGAGGTTCCTTCAAAAACTACAAATAGAACTACCATATGACCCAGCAATCCCACTACTGGGCATATACCCTGAGAAAACCATAATTTAAAAAGAGTCATGTACCAAAATGTTCATTGCAGCTCTATTTACAATAGCCCAGAGATGGAAACAATCTAAGTGTCCATCATTGGATGAATCGATAAAGAAGATGTGGCACATATATACAATGGAATATTACTCATCCATAAAACGAAATGAAATTGAGTTATATGTAATGAGGTGGATGGACCTAGCGTCTGTCATACAGAGTGAAGTAAGTCAGAAAGAGAAAGACAAATACCATATGCTAACACATATATATGGAATCTAAGAAAAAAAAAATGTCCTGAAGAACCTAGGGGTAAGACGGGAATAAAGACACAGACCTACTAGAGAATGGACTTGAGGATATGTGAGAGGGAAGGGTAAGCTGTGACAAAGTGAGAGAGTGGCATGGACATATATACACTACCAAACCTAAAGAAGATAGCTAGTTGGAAGCAATCGCATAGCACAGGGAGATCAGTTCTGTGTTTTGTGACTACCTGGATGGGAGGGATAGGGAGGGAGACACAAGAGGGAAGAGATATGGGAACATATGTATATGTATAACTGATTCACTTTGTAATAAATCAGAAACTAACATATCATTGTAAAACAATTATACTCCAATAAAGATGTAAAAAAATGATTCAATATCATGGGAAAATAATTCTATAAATCAACACTGGAAAGGAATACGTTTTTATTGTATCACCCAGTTTACTACAAGTTCCATATGTATATACATCTCAGTCTTCAAACAGTGTGTAAGACAAGGTAGGTATTATTATTTCCATTTTATAGATGAGAAAACTAAGACCTAGAGAACCTGTGATATGACCAAGGTGGCTCCTAGTGGCAGAAGTGGGACCACAACCCCAGTGCTCTTTTCACTCCTCTGTGCTACTGTGGCAGCTGGCAAAGCCTGTTTCAAAGACTTCGTGTTTGTGGGACTCCCCCCCGCCTTTGCATTTCTTGTGTGAATGCCTGGATCCAAACATACAAGTTGCCCTAGTAAGGGGAGTATGTGGTAAGAGGGAAATGATCCTTGTTCTTAATCCAAAAAGATATTGGTGCAATATTATACCAAAGGATAAAGAAAAGGAATAGTTTCTTCCTCCAGAATAGTGCTCCTCAAGAATGATGTAAAAGGCCACTTGTACTGGAATCACCTGGGATACTTACTAACCATTTTGCTTCTCATGCCAAACCTCTGAGGCAGATGGTAATAAAGCACACTAACTAATGTTTGAGTATCACTGTCCTTGACTCTCTTGCCCTTTGATTGATATATATATTCCCCTCCCCTCCTTTTAGTTCCCTATTATCTACCATGTTCACTGGAAACATCAACCAATGTCACTACTATAGCCATCAACTACAGACTTGTTTTGCCGAGGGAGTCAAGCCTATGACATCCCCACCGTCCTCTTGCTTAGGAGTGACAGGTGTAGCAGTTTGACTGAATAGCTGGAGTCTGATGTAAACGACCTGCTGGGTATGCTGATTTAGGCCCTAGAGAGTCATGTGGTAGCACAGCAGCAGAGCACCAGCTCCTGAGTCCATTTCCTGGCTGTGCTCCACATAGAGGGTGGAGGTCCTTAACCACTGCAAGGCAGGCACAGATAAGAGGGAGGGCTCAGGGAGACTCTGGTAGTTACTTGGGGACTAAGATCCAATGTTGAATTCTATCACATGCCTCTTGTAAGCAATGTCCTTAGTCAAAAAAGATAAATTTCCTTTTGTTTATATGCCTTATATTTAGGAATATTCTTTTTTGCTTTAGAAGTCCCATTACTACCTCCACCTCAAATCACCCCCCACTTCTTGCCCACCTTCTCCGTTGCTAAGCAAACACTCTTTTGCACAATTTTCACTCTTTATGTGCTTTAGGAGAGCAAACCTTAGAATGAACCACAAAACGGCTTCCCTGATGGCACAGTGATTAAAAATCCACCTGCCAATGCAGAGAACACAGGTTTGAGCCCTGGTCCAGTAAGATCCCACAGGTCGCGGAGCAACTAAGCCCGTGCGCCACAACTACTGAGCCTGCACTCTAGAGCCCAAGAGCCACAGCTACTGAGCCCATGTGCCACAACTATTGAGCTCGCATGCCTAGAGCCTGTGCTCCGCAATGAGAAGCCCACACACTGCAACAAAGAGTAGCTCCCGCTCACCACAACTAGAGAAAGCCCAGGCTCAGCAGGGAAGACCCAATGTAGCCAAAAATAATAAATAAAATAAAAATAAAATTTATAAAACAAAAAGGATGAACCACAAGGAATGAATAATGATTGGTCTAAGCTAACCAAGGAGGATCTGTACTCCTTGCCAGTGATTGGCTCAGACAAGGTCATGTGATATAATTCTGGCTGATGTGATACAAGGAGATGTCTGTGGAGGGGATTCTGAAAAAAAATGTTTTCTTCAGACTCAAAAATAGGTGATCATGAAGAAAAATTCTTTTCTGCTGCTGATATTTTTGTTTCTGCATGTGATGCTTGGAACTGTGGCAACCATCTTGGGATAAGAAAGGAAATTAATATGAGTAGAGCATGTGAAGGGTGGCTGAGGGGAAAGATAGAAGGACCACTGGGAACTTGATGAGCTCACTAGGATGCCTAATTGACTAACCCTGCAACCTTCTCACCTCAGGACCTTCTGTTACATGAGATAATGACTCCTCTTAAGTTACTTTGAACTTGTGCATGTGTGTACACCTGTGCATGTCCATGTTTGGGTTTACTTGCAGATAAAAGCTTCCTAATGGATACATACTATAAAAAAAATCAATTCTGACCCATTAGCTGGAGGGAAGGAACGTGGCAAATATTCAGATTTGCACCTAATGAACACATATCAGAAGTCAAGGAGGAAGCCTGTGCTTTAGAATGGAGATTCCAGAGCAGTGTTTTCCAAAATTTAATATGTATTTGAACAACCAGGGGGTTTTGTTAAAGTGCGGATCTCATTGATTAGTTCTGGGCCGGAACCCTACATTCTGCATTTCTGTATGGTCCGAGGAGATACTGTTACTCTTGGTCCACAGACCACAATTCCAGGCATTGAAGGCTACAGACTAATACAACTTGACTTCACTTTGGCAGGGTGACTTTTGGGTCAGGCCACCAAACTTCGAATCAATGGCTATTACGGAAAAAATCCCTTTTCTGTAGAAAGTTTGAGATTGAGTTCTCTAAGGTAAAATAGTGTGGAAAAGTTATTTGACTCACAGGATGGAAATCTGAAAAGTCTCATTTTGATTTCACACCATCTTACATCTGTGACAAAGACAAACTTCTCACCTCCAGAAAGGAGAAAGATTTGTAAAAAGTGACGTTCTTTTCCTTCTGTGCCATAGAATGCAATAAGAAATAGGTGAGCACACACCAGCAATTGAGGGTAAATGTTTAGACAGCCATAGCAAACCTAGGGTAATGGATGTTTCAACATCAAGAAAATATGTTGTCATTTAAACTCAGAGATAATGCCACCATCAGTCCCTAGTAGCAGTGCCTTCTCTGGGTAGTGGTGAAGGAATGACATAGAGTCATTCCATATGAAATTCGACTTGTCTTATAAAAGTTATTAGGGCATTAGACTGGTTAAGGGTGAAGATGCTGCTGTTAAGGAAAATGAAACTTATTTGTTCATATGAATGTTGAGGTTGTGACTTTAGTCTCAGGCACACTACAATTCAACTAAATTACATTCCTTCATTTATTCATTAATTCACTGAACAAATATTTAAAACCTACAATGGGGCAGCTACTGTGCTAGGTACAGGAGAATTAGATATAGACCACAGTGTCTCTAATCTCTAGGAATTTAAATACAAACAAATACTGTAGTAAGAAAGGCTGACATGAATGGATGTATAAGTTTTAGTGGAGGAAGCATTTAAGGCTGCCCTGGGACAGCAGGAAGCATTCCACGGTGAAGTAATGTTTGAGCTGTGACATGAAAATGAGTAGAACATGGCAGGGAGGATAGGATGCGAATAGAATTGGAGGAAATTATTGTAGAAGAGGTGAAAATTGCGTGCAAAGGAATACAGGTATGTGAGAAGCTGTCTCCAGGCAACAGAAAGAAAAGACCCAGGAAATGAGAAATTTATATGAAATTCATACAAATACATAGCTTTATATTGTTTCTATGATTTCTATGATTTGGTGTCTAGAGAAAAATGTTTAGTGATAGGAAGCCTTAAAACTGCATTTGAAAACACCTGATTGGCACATGGGATGTTCCTTGAACACATTGGATGAACTCTCTTCCAGGGCAGACAAGAACCATAAACTATGGGATGGGTCAATATAAGACAATTGGGAGAGGTAGACTCTGAGTTTCCAGAGCGTACCTGCTTCATCTAAAGACACACAGTGGAAATGAAATTAAGCTCTGTCTCTCCATTCCATACCTCTCAACATGTCTGTGCAGGATTTGGCCCATGGGCTACACATATTTTGACTCCTCTATTGGTTTAATATTGTTTTAAGGAAGAACATTCTGATTAATTCCTACTGATTTATAAACGTTTTAAGGCTAGGATTATTAGGGGGGCTTTAATGAGAAATGCGAGGCCTACTTTGAATTGGAGTCTAGAGATGAAAGCTGAGTGATAGGAAATGTTTAAATTGCTTTGAAATCAGCAGATGGGCACATGATATCATGGCTGTAGCTGGCTTCCCCAGAGTTTAAACTAACATTATTACCTTCTACCTGCTTTGAAATAGATTTAATAGCCAGACTTTCATAACTAGAGTCACTTGATAAAGTCAGAAACTGCTTTTGCCTCAGAATGTTTCACCATTTCCCCAGGCAATAGGCAGGATTTTGTAATTCTGGGCATCTGGCTGCTCTACTGATGTCAGTCAGGGAGAAGGGATCCAAGGACCAAAGGATTTAGCAGGGTCTAAATCCTTCAGTGCATTTGATCAGTGGTAGGAGATGCTGAAAGTTCGCAAGGAAAATGTAGGAATGGATCTTCTCAGAAAACAGTCTTTGGATTAAAAGAAACCTGCAGTGATAACCTGATATACTCACTCCCATCCACCCCACTCCACCACTTTTTACCCTCAGTGATGTGTACTTATGACTTGAATCTGGGGGAAATTGTGAAAGGTACTGGTAGACAGTTTTGTCTTCCTTTCTTGTAATCTTTAGTGAAGATATCCATTGGAATATAGTCATGTCTGAGCTCCTGTGAAGTTGCAGGTACTAGGAGTTTAATTGTCTGGTAGGATTCCATTATCCAAACCAGTCTTTTTTTTCTCCGAAGTTACCCCAGAAACTCACAGGACCACGAGCCACAGAAAAAGATCCCTGTACTGCTGTAGAGTAGGGCTGCCACATTTAGCAAATAAAAATATAGGACACCCAGTTAATTTTGAATTTCAAATAAATAATAATTAACTTTTTAGCATAAGTTCCACATATTACACAAAATCCTATTAGACATTGTGTCTTTGATTCCCCTACAACTTTCTTGAATTTCACAGAGTTCTACCTTAGAGAAGGAACTCTAAAATTGCACCAGGAAGTCATCTCTCCTATTTGGAAATTGAGTTTTGCTTAATATGGGATTTGGCTGTCAAGAGATTCCTGGAGTGGTAATTACCCATTGTAAACCAGAGGGCTTTCCATGGTTCATACTCATGGAATAAAATTTCTATGCTACAGAGGGGCCATTATGGAGGAAAAGAGTTGACCTGACTTGTAGAAAGTGGAAGAGTCAGTAATTAGGAAGCTTTCATGACCTTCTTCCTTAGGAAAAAAGAGCAGTGGACACTTTAGCTTCTGAGCCCAATTTTTTAAAAAAAAATTGTCAGAAGCTGCTGTTTTGCAGTTTGTAGCATTAACAATTTTGTAAGACTTCCAGAAGTTTTGTGGTTTCCCATCTCTTTTAGTAATCTCTGTCTGCTTTCCTATAGTGACTGGCAGTGAAACCCTTAAAAAATTGAAGAATGGTTTTCTGGTTCAGGAAATGTGGCAAAGTAAATGACCTAAAATTCTGCACACTCAGAAATGTGGAGTAACATCTAACACACATTATTCTAAATGTATAGCTGAGAAAAGAAAAGAAAATCCCAGGCTTTGGAAAGTAAGCTAGAAATAAAAATGAGAGCAGAAAGCATGTGAGTTGATGGCTGGCTGAGCTGGGCTGTCAGTCTTGATGTGAGGGCTTGGATTTTAGCATCCATGAGGTGGAAGAGGATAAGTCTTGTCCTTGTGAGAGATGGGTCTCAGAACTTACACGTTTGCCTTAAATTGGATGCTTGAAGAGTGGCACCCATCTGTAGATTAGAAAATAACTGCCCATTGGAATAGGGAGAACACAAAGCATTTTTCCTTTTCTTGCTGGGCTCTTGGTGAGAAATTGAAACTGTAGGTGTCAGCCTCACATAATTTTGTGGTTTGAAGTTTACAACTGGTATAGTCTGAGACTTCAATTCTTTCACTATGAAAGTAAAACAAAACAGAGTTTATTGGACATCAAAGCAGTCTCTTCCACACTATCCATTTATATTTTAATAATTTCAGAGTGTGAATGGCCCTTTTAGGTATGTTACAAAGCCCTTAGGCCATAACAAGTACTGGTTAAATTTAGTTTCATAAATATATGAGATTACTGCCTGGTAAAGCCACCATGAGCAAAGTCAAAGGATATGATATTATCCAATGCATTGGGAAGTGTTCCCTCCTTTTTTTATTATTTGTAAGAATTTGTGAAGGATTGGTGTTAATTCTTAAACATTTGGTAGAGTTCACTAGTGAGGCCTACTGAGGCTCGGCTTTACCTGGGAATTATTTTTAATATTACTAATTAACTTACTTTATGTGCTTATTCTGATTTTCTATTTATTTTTGAGTCAGTTTTGATATTTTGTGTCTGTCTAGGCACTTGTCTGTTTCATCTAGGCCATCTAATTAGTTGGCAAATAATTGTGATTAGCATCTTATAGATACAGACAGTTCTAAAGTGTTGCTTAAGGTGCAGTACTAAAACTAGAGATAAATAGTTACGGATTAGGGAAAAATAAAAGAGAACTCACCAGGATTAATTTGCCCAAAAGAGATAGAGGAAAAAGTGGAACTGTAATAATTCAGAGCATTTTGGGATTGACTTGGGACTCACACTCAGCTGTCATGCACTGGTATAGGCATAAGAATTATTCAGTCTGTATCCACTGGAATTGAGTTTACTTCTATTCTGATTGGTTGGTGCCTAAGACACACCAATTTTAAATATTTAGGATATAACTCTTGGGTAAATAATAGAAGTAGGGAAAGATGGCGGAGGAGTAGGACGTGGAGATCACCTTCCTCCCCATGGATGCACCAGAAGTGCATCTACGCGTGGAAGAGCTCCTACAGAACACCTACTGAACATTGGCAGAAGACTTCAGACCTCCCAAAAGGCAAGAACCCCCCCACGTACCTGGGTAGCGCAAAAGAAACAGAGACAAAAGGATAGAGACGGGACTTGCACCAGTGGGATGGAGCCATGAAGGAGGAAAGGTTTCCAAACACTAGGAAGCCCCTTCACGGGCAGAGACTGCAGGTGGCGGAGGGAGAAACCCTTGGAGCTGCGGAGGAGAGCACAGCAACAGGGGTGTGGAGGGCAAAGCGGGGAGATTCCCGCACAGAGGATCAGTGCCGACCGGAACTCAGCAGCCCGAAAGGCTTGTCTGCTCACCCGCCGGGGTGGGCGGGGCTGGGAGATGAGGCTTGGGCTTCCATTGGAGCGCAGGGAGAGGACTGGGGTTGGTGGCGTGAACACAGCCTGCAGGGGGTTAGTGCGCCATGGCTGGCCGGAAGGGAGTACGGGGAAAAGTCTGGACCTGCGGAAGAGGCAAGAGACTTTTTCTTCCCTCTTCGCTTCCTGGTACGTGAGGAGAGAGGATTAAGAGCGCTGCTTAAAGGAGCTCCAGAGACGGGCGCGAGCTGCGGCTGAAAGCGCGGACCCCAGAGACGGGCATGAGACGCTAAGGCTGCTGCTGCCACCACCAAGAAGCCTGTGTGCGAATAGAGGTCACTATCCATACCCCCCTTCCGGAGAGCCTGTGCAGCCCGCCACTGCCAGGGTCCCGGGATCCAGGGACAACTTCCCTGGGAGAAAGCATAGTGGGCCTCAGGCTGGTGCAACGTCACGCCGGCCTCTGCCACCGCAGGCCCACCCTGCACTCCGTGCCCCTCCCTCCCCCCGGCCTGAGTGAGCCAGAGCCCCCGAATCAGCTGCTCCTTTAACCCCGTCCTGTCTGAGCGAAGAACAGACGCCCTCCGGTGACCTACATGCAGAGGCGGGGCCAAATCAAAAGCTGAGCCCCTGTGAGCTGTGAGAACAAAGAAGAGAAAGGGAAATCTCTCCCAGCAGCCTCAGAAACAGCGGATTAAAGCTCCACAATCAATTTGATGTACCCTGCATCTGTGGAATACATGAATAGACAACGAATCATCCCAAATTAAGGAGCCGTGTGGATGAAAGGCTCTTGGTGCTGCAGCCAGGAGTCAGTGCTGTGCCTCTGAGGTGAAAGAGCCAACTTCAGGACACTGGTCCACAAGAGACCTCCCAGCTACACATAATATCAAATGGCGAAAATCTCCCAGAAATCTCCATCTCAACACCAGCACCCAGCTTAACTCAACGACCAGCAAGCTACAGTGCTGAACATCCTATGCCAAACAACTAGCAAGACAGGAACACAACCCCACCCATTAGCAGAGAAACTGCCTAAAATCATAATAAGTCCACAGACACCCCAAAACACACCACCAGACATGGACCTGCCCACCAGAAAGACAAGATCCAGCCTCTCCTCCACCAGAACACAGGCACTAGTCCCCTCCACCAGGAAGCCTTCACAATCCACTGAACCAACCTTAGCCAGTGGGGACAGACACCAAAAACAATGGGAACTACGAACCTGCAGCCTGCAAAAAGCAGACCTGAAACACAGTAAGAGAAGCAAAATGAGAAGACAGAAAAACGCACAAGAGATGAAGGAGCAAGATAAAAAGCCACCAGACCTAACAAATGAAGAGAAAATAGGCAGTCTACCTGAAAAAGAATTCAGAATAATGATAGTAAAGATGATCCAAAATCTTGGAAATAGAATGGACAAAATGCAGGAAGCATTTAACAAGGACCTAGAAGAAATAAAGATGAAACAAACAATGATGAACAACACAATAAGTGAAATGAAAAATACTCTAGGAGGGATCAATAGCAGAATAACTGAGGCAGAAGAACGGATAAGTGACCTGGAAGATAAAATAGTGGAAATAACTACTGCAGAGCAGAATAAAGGAAAAAGAATGAAAAGAACTGAGGGCAGTCTCAGAGACCTCTGGGAGAACATTAAACACACCAACATTCGAATTATAGGGGTTCCAGAAGAAGAAGAGAAAAACAAAGGGAGAAATATTTGAAGAGATTATAGTTGAAAACTTCCCTATTATGGGAAAGGAAATAGTCAATCAAGTCCAGGAAGCACAGAGAGTCCCATACAGGATAAATCCAAGGAGAAATATGCCAAGACACATATTAATGAAACTGTCAAAAATTAAATACAAAGAAAACATATTAAAAGCAGCAAGGGAAAAACAACAAATAACATGCAAGGGAATCCCCATAAGGTTAACAGCTAATCTTTCAGCAGAAACTCTGCAAGCCAGAAGGGACTGGCAGGACATATTTAAAGTGATGAAGGAGAAAAACCTGCAACCAAGATTACTCTACCCAGCAAGGATCTCATTCAGATTTGATAGAGAAATTAAAACCTTTACAGACAAGCAAAAGTTGAGAGAGTTCAGCACTACGAAACCAGCTCTACAACAACTGCTAAAGGAACTTCTCTAGGCAAGAAACACAAGAGAAGGAAAAGACCTACAATAACAAACCCAAAACAATTAAGAAAATGGGAATAGGAACATACATATCGATAATTACCTTAAATGTAAATGGACTAAAAACTCCCACCAAAAGACACAGATTGGCTGAATGGATACAAAAACAAGACCCATATATATGCTGTCTACAAGAGACCAATTCAGACCTAGAGACACATACAGACTGAAAGTAAGGGGATGGAAAAAGATATTTCACGCAAATGGAAACCAAAAGAAAGCTGGAGTAGCGATTCTCATATCAGACAAAATAGACTTTAAAATAAACAGTATTAGAAGAGTCAAAGAAGGACACTACATAATGATCAAGGGATCGATCCAAGAAGAAGATATAACAATTGTAAATATTTATGCACCCAACATAAGAGCACCTCAATACATAAGGCAAATACTAACAGCCATAAAAGGGGAAATCAACAGTAACACATTCATGGTAGGGGACTTTAACACCCGACTTTCACCAATGGACAGATCATCCAAAATGAAAACAAATAAGGAAACACAAGCTTTAAATGATACATTAAACAAGATGGACTTAATTGATATTTATAGGACATTCTTTCCAAAAACAACAGAATACGCATTTTTCTCAAGTGCTCATGGAATATTCTCCAGTATAGATCATATCTTGGGTCACAAATCAAGCCTTGGTAAATTTAAGAAAATCTAAATTGTATCAAGTATCTTTTCCGACCACAACGCTATGAGACTAGATATCAATTTACAGGAAAAGATCTGTAAAAAATACAAACACATGGAAGTTAAACAATACACTACTTAATAACGAAGTGATCACTGAAGAAATCAAAGAGGAAATAAAAATATACCTAGAAATAAATGACAATGGAGACACGACAACCCAAAATCTATGGGATGCAGCAAAAGCAGTTCTAAGGTGGAATTTTATAGCAATACAATCCTACCTTAAGAAACAGTAAACATCTCGAATAAACACCCTAACCTTGCACCTAAAGCAATTAGAGAAAGAAGAACAAAAAAACCCCAAAGTTAGCAGAAGGAAAGAAATCATAAAAATCAGATCAGAAATAAATGAAAAAGAAATGAAGGATATGATAGCAAAGATCAATAGAACTAAAACCAGGTTCTTTGGGAAGATAAACATAATTGATAAACCATTAGCCAGACTCATCAAGAAAAAAAGGGAGAAGACTCAAATCAATAGAGTTAGAAATGAAAAAGAAGTAACAACTGACACTGCAGAAATACAAAAGATCATAAGATATTACTACAAGAAACTCTATGCCAATAAAATGGACCACCTGGAAGAAATGGACAAATTAGGAATGCACAACCTGCCAGGACTGAATCAGGAAGAAATAGAAAATATGAACAGATCAATCACAAACACTGAAATTGAAACTGTGATTAAAAATCTTCCAACAAACAAAAGCCCAGGACCAGATGGCTTCACAGGCGAATTCTGTCAAACATTTAGAAAAGAGCTAACACCTATCCTTCTCAAACTCTTCCAAAATATAGCAGAGGGAGGAACACTCCCAAACTCATTCTACGAGGCCACCACCACCCTGATACCAAAACCAGACAAGGATGTCACAAAGAAAGAAAACTACAGGCCAATATCACTGATGAACATAGATGCAAAAATCCTCAACAAAATCCTAGCAAACAGAACCCAACAGAACATTAAAAGGATCATACACCATGATCAATGGGGTTTATTCCAGGAATGCGAGGATTCTTCAGTATACGCAAAGCAATCAATGATAAAACATATTAACAAATTAAAGGAGAAAAACCATATGTTCATTTCAATAGATGCCGAGAAAGCTTTTGACAAAATTCAACACCCATTTATGATAAAAAACCTGCAGAAAGTAGGCATAGAGGGAACTTTCCTGAACATAATAAAGGCCATATATAACAAACCCAGAGCCAACATCTTCCTCAATGGTGAAAAACTGAAAGCATTTCCACTAAGATCAGGAACAAGACAAGATTGCCCACTCTCACCATTCTTATTCAACATAGTTTTGGAAGTTTTAGCCACAGCAATCAGAGAAGAAAAGGAAATAAAAGGAATCCAAATGGGAAAAGAAGAAGTAAAGCTGTCACTCTTTGCAGATGACATGATACTATACATAGAGAATCCTAAAGACGTTACCAGAAAACTGCTAGAGCTAATCAATGAATTTGGTAAAGTAGCAGGATACAAAATTAATGCACAGAAATCTCTGGCATTCCTATACACTAAGGATGAAATATATGAAAGTGAAATCAAGAAAACACTGCCATTTACCATTGCAACAAAAAGAATAAAATATCTAGGAACAAACCTACCTAAGGAGACAAAAGACCTGTATGCAGAAAATTATAAGACACTGATGAAAGCGATTAGAGATGATACAAATAGATGGAGAGATATACCATGTTCTTGGATTGGAAGAATCAACATTGTGAAAATGACTCTACTACCCAAAGGAATCTACAGATTCAATGCAATCCCTATCAAACTACCACTGGCATTTTTCACAGAACTAGAAACAAAAAATTTCACAATTTGTATGGAAACACAAAAGACCCCGAATAGCCAAAGCAATCTTGAGAACAAACAATGGAGCTGGAGGAATCAGGCTCCGTGACTTCAGACTATACTACAAGGTTACAGTAATCAAGACAGTATGGTACTGGCACAAAAACAGAAAGATAGATCAATGGAACAGGATAGAAAGCCCAGAGATAAACCCAAGCACATATGGTCACCTTATCTTTAATAAAGGAGGCAGGAATGTACAGTGGAGAAAGGACAGCCTCTTCAATAAGTGGTGCTGGGAAAACTGGACAGGTACATATAAAAGTATGAAATTAGATAACTCCCTAACACCATACACAAAAATAAGGTCAAAATGGATTAAAGACCTAAATATAAGGCCAGAAACTATCAAAGTCTTAGAGGAAAACATAGGCAGGACACCTATGACATAAATCACAGCAAGATCCTTTTTGACCCACCTGCTAGAGAAATGGACATAAAAACAAAAATAAACAAATGGGACCTAATGAAACTTCAAAGCTTTTGCACATCAAAGGAAACTATAAACAAGACCAAACAAGACAACCCTCAGAATGGGAGAAAATATTTGCAAATGAAGCAACTGACAAAGGATTAATCTCCAAAATTTATAAGCAGCTCCTGCAGCTTAATAACAAAAAAACAAACAATCCAATCCAAAAATGGCAGAAGACCTAAATAGACATTTCTCCAAAGAAGATATACAGACTGCCAACAAACACATGAAAGAATGCTCAACATCACTAAACATTAGATAAGTACAAATCAAAACTACAGTGAGATATCATCTCACACCAGTCAGAATGGCATCATTAAAAAATCTATAAACAATAAATGCTGGAGTGGGTGTGGAGAAAAGGGAACCCTCTTGCACTGTTGGTGGGAATGTAAATTGATACAGTCACTGTGGAGAACAGTATGGAGGTTCCTTAAAAAAAACTACAAATAGAACTACCATATGATCCAGGAATCCCACTACTGGGCATATACCCTGAGAAAACCATAATTCAAAAAGTGTCATGTATCAGATGTTCATTGTAGCTCTATTTACAATAGCCCAGAGATGGAAACATCCTAAGTGTCCATCATAGGATGAATGGATAAAGAAGATGTGGCACATATATACAATGGAATATTACTCAGCCATAAAAAGAAATGAAATTGAGCTAATGAGGTGGGTGGACCTAGAGTCTGTCATACAGACTGAAGTAAGTCAGAAAGAGAGAGACAAATACCGTATGCTAAAACATATATATGGAATTTACGAAAAAAAATGTCATGAAGAACCTAGGGGTGAGACAGGAATAAAGACACAGGCCTACTAGAGATTGGACTTCAGGATATGGGGAGGGGGAAGGGTAAGCTGTGACAAAGCGAGAGAGTGGCATGGACATATATACACTACCAAACGTAAGGTAGATAGCTAGTGGGAAGCAGCCGCATGGCACAGGGAGATCAGCTCGGTGCTTTGTGATCGCCTGGAGGGGTGGAATAGGGAGGGTGGGAGGGATGGAGACGCAAGAGGGAAGTGATATGGGAACACATGTATATATACAACTGATTCATTTTGTTGTAAAGCAGAAACTAACACACCATTGTAAAGCAATTATACTCCAATAAAGATGTGAAAAAAATAATAGAAGTAAATGTAGGATAGTTAGAATAACAAGAGTGTTTGTGTAATAGAATTCTTATTTCTAAAATATGTGATGTGAAGGGCTAGACATTATAAATTCTGTCTAGGACAAAATGAGATAATGCAACAAAACATTTGGCCATTGATATTTGTAAGTGGGAAAAACCATAGCTAGAAACAGAGGCAATAAGAGACATTTAGAATATGTAGCCTTGTGAAAGGGGGAAATAAACAGTGACTAGAAAGCTGAAACTTCTAGAATGTCAAAGAAATAAATGTCAGAAGATAAATTAGTGCAGAGTAGATGTAATAGAGGTATAGCAGAGTTCCTTCATATTGTATATGTTGATGAACTTCCCCAAGTAGACTTGCCCTTGTGTGGGACACTTAGAATCATAGACAGTGAGAGCTGAAGGGTACACTTGAGGTCATACAGTCCCTCCGTCTCAGATGAACAATATGTGGTTGTGGTTATAAATGCCTGCCTGTGACTTCCAAACTTTTCCATACTGTGTGAAGCAACGTGTTTCTGGTTCTTACCTGTGGTTGAAGATCCCACTAGCTTTTTTTTACTTTATTTTCAATATTTCTTATGTCTTTCTAAGGGAAAAGCCACCTTTGCCGTGATTGCTATATCTAAGTACTCTATGGAATATTTACGATTAAGATAGTGATTGCTTTATTAGAATACATTTAAGAAAGCTTGGGAAATGATTTCAAAGCAAATCACTTTGTGATTGGTCCACTTCCTAGCACAGCATTATTTATCCTGTATCTTGAAAAACTGAAGTATTACACATAACTGAATTTTCTCAAGAATCAAACTTTATTTCTTTAATTATCACATCTTTTAATTTTAACCATCTTGATCAGTGTCTTTGAATGTAGTGAACTTCTCAGCTTTGTTGAACAGAACATATAGAACATGGTTTCAACTTTTTTCAGAATGCTTTTATGATTATCTTTTAAAAATTTCTTTGCTAACGCCACTTAAAGATTGTAGAATATTCAATTGCATGGAAATTTATAATTTACCTAATATTTTTTCACTGTTTGATGATAAGCCTATTTCAACATTTTTTCTTTTTATGAATGCTATATGATGAGCACCTTTACACAGGCTATTATAAAGCACATAAATTATTCGGTATTATATAAAGTCTAGTGCCTTCAGGGCCACCAAAGAATATTGGGTTTCTTGGCATTAGACTAAAATGTATAGTGAGTTATGCTTTTGATTCTCATCATCTTTTGTTTTAATTTTTTCTTGTCTCCCTTGATGTCGGATTGTTCGTTGCTCCAAGTATGCCTGCTTCATTCAGCTTTTATCCCCTCAACCTATTTTTTCATGCTTCTAATCAGCTATAAAATGGGAAACCAGGTAACCAAATGTGGTATCCTTATATATGAAGAAAAGTATGTACAGAGTATGTACCATATGGGAGAAAAGTACCTAAGTTTTATTAAATAGAAGTATTCACCCAGATCAAATAATTTTTTTGAACTAAACCTCAAGTATCTTGGATGAAGTTGTTACTCTACTAAATTAAAAAAAATACCTCTAACTATAATTAGAGAGGGTTTCAGTTGAAGCATATCCCAGGTAACAAAAAAGTCTGTTGAGATTTGTGAGGGAAAATATTGGCCTGGCCAAAAAGTTCGTTCGGATTTTTCAGTAAGATGTTACGAAAAACCCAAATGAAATTTTTGGCCAACCCAATACCTTATTTTTATGACTGGGTGAAGTGGTATGAGTTCAAGAAGGTTTAGTAAAAATGGAAGTATTAGAATTTATGGATTTGAGGAAATGGAATGATCTGCTTTGTTGCACTCGGGCAGAGCTCACTCCCTAGGCATATTAACTGCCACCAGATTTAACGTGTTGTCGAATAGTCATTTCATCTAGGGTTCCATGATATTTGTTCCATGACACAGAGCCCCCTACCTGATCTATCTGGAATGTAATATATTATCAGCCATGGTTGCTAATGCTAACTGCTGAATGTCAAAGCTAATGAGCTAATTTCCATCTCCTAGGTGATTACCCCAGCAGTTCACAAGGGAAAGTACAAACGTACAAAGCATTTAACGTGACTTGGAACTTGCTTGCAAAAGCCCTAGGGTGGTATTTTTGAAGTAGATTTGGCTTAATACAGGGCACAGAATTGCCAAACGTAAATTTGAAGATAGGATGCCAGGGGGTTCTCAAATGGCTAATGGTACACAGAAAGCTTTTCCAGGAGAAACAAGAAATCGCCTTTTAGAGGAGGGGTGGAGAGCAAGCTGGATGCCAGAGGGTTTATATGAAGACTGTCTCCTGTCTTCAATAGGCCCTGTGTTTGCCAACCACTGTCTTTACCAGTAGATGACCCTAAGTTCATTTGGGCAGGAATATAAGTTACATGATGACATCATTGAGTGGAAATGATATGAGAACTGTCACATAATGTGAGAAGACAGACTTGGGAATGTTTGACTACATGTCCAACACACGCACGCACACACACACACACTCACACACACCAAACCAGGAGATCTGAGTTTTAGTCCTGACTATAGCAATTATTGGTTCTTTGCTTTTAAGTCATTTAATTTTTCTGCTTCTCATCTATGATGTAAATTGAAATGGATTATCTCTAACAGTTAATTCACAATTAATTAGAAGCTGTATATTGGCTAGTGTGTAGGTGAAGTCTCTATAGCAAACAGATTTTATTGGACTTGCTTTAAAATTTATGGAAAATCTTTGACTTCTCCAGATGATTACTTGACAAAATTTCACAGTAGACGACTCACTAGGGTGATAGATTGCCAGTCCAACAAAATCCAGTAATCAAATATTCATTATTGACCTTATAGTCATTCTTTTCTTTTTTTGCTCTTGTATAAAATAATCATATGCACAGATTTACTTATCTTAGTACCTACACATTTAAATTCCATATTGATGTTAAGGTCTGTTTACATTTACATTATTTTGAATTCTACCATTCACGTTACTTTAAAAATATTTGCTTTTATACTTAAAGGAAATTCCTTTGAGCCAATGATTCACATTCATTAATTTAGGGAAAAATGCAACCGAGTGGTAACAACAACAAAAAGAAAACTTACCCAAGAGTAAAACACAAGGATAGGAACCTCAGCTGAGATAAACTGCATCCTGTTAACTAAATCTAATCTGAGGCAAAATGATCTTGCAGTGCATACTCAACCTTGGAAAAGTTGGACAATTAAGAAATTAATGGGATGTTTGCAGAAATCATAATGAAATTACATTACAAATTTGTAAAACATTTGAGCAAAACTGTTTCATTGTCTTTTCCTCTGAAAACTTCCTTCCATCTATCCCAGGTATCTTAATAGACACTAGTGTTCACACGATACGTCGAGACAAACAGGAAATTGCACTGAAGGTACTGCTAAAGCTCATGTGGTCAAGTCCCTCCCATGTAAACCAGAGGTTCCCAAACCTGGCTGCATGGCAGAACCCTGGGGGAGCTTTCAGCTCCTGTGGGAGCATAACCAATGGACAAGGGACGTTGGCCCAGAGACCATAGGAGCCAAAAGACTCCTTCAGCCCATTGTCAGAACACCACATGAGCCACCCACCTTCAGGAGAGGAATGCCGAGAAACTAGGCACCACAGCTAAAGAGGTTGAGCAATCCAGATGATGCTATTTAAACCAAAGCTTTGATAGGGATTTGACCTTGAATGGAATAAACTGATCTTTTTAATATCTAGATACATAAGGGATGTGAGAGAAGACAGAGTCTCAATATATTCCATTCACAGCTGCTGGGTTGAAGGCTTGCTTTTCATTATTGTTCTTTGTTCATGACTTTGTGACCAAGATTAAATAGGTTAAAAATCTGCAAATGCCAAGGGTGATATCTGAGAGGTTTGCCCTGCCAATGAAGTATGGTAACACTTTTCTTCATGCTGGTGCAGCCCTTCTTGGCCTTTGCTAGCTGCTTTGCTGATGTATGTTTTTCCCGTGAAAAAAACAAACAAACTTGACTCTTAAAATAATAAATATGAATATGCAATCACTGATAGCTCAGTTAAGAAAGAGAAATTATTTGAAAACAATCCCAGAAGAACAAATGGACTTGGATATATTCTAATCACATATGGAACAAAGAGAATTGCATTTTAAGAGTAATGATTCTTAACCCTGAGTGCACATTAGAATCACGCAGGAACTAGGAGCTCGTACAAAATGCCAGTCCTGGGGCCACATCCTGGTGCAATGAGATTAGATTCTCTGGGGTCAGGGGGTGGGGATGGAGGAACGAAAGAGAGGAAGAACAGGGCCTTCAGCCTTTCGTTAAACACCCCCTGGGGGGCTTCCCTGGTGGCGCAAGTGGTTGAGAGTCCGCCTGCCCATGCAGGGGACACGGGTTCGTGCCCCAGTCCGGGAGGATCCCACATGCCACGGAGCGGCTGGGCCCGTGAGCCATGGCCGCTGAGCCTGCGCGTCCGGAGCCTGTGCTCCGCAACGGGAGAGGCCGTGACAGTGAGAGGCCCGTGCACCACAATGAAGAGTGGACCCCGCTTGCCGCAACTGGAGAAAGCCCACGCACAGAAACGAAGACACAACACAGCCAAAAATAAATAAATAAATTTATAGAAAAAGAAAAAAGATCTAACCTCAAGTGTCTTAACTCTTATCCTAACCACACTCTGCAGTGTGGCCCTCCCAGACCCAGCAGAATGCTCACATAAAAAGGCGAAGCACGGGGCTTCCCTGGTGGCACAGTGGTTGAGAGTCCGCCTGCCGATGCAGGGCACACGGGTTCGTGCCCCAGTCCGGGAAGATCCCACATGCCGCGGAGCGGCTGGGCCCGTGAGCCATGGCCGCTGAGCCTGCGCGTCCGGAGCCTGTGCTCCGCAACGGGAAAGGCCACAACAGTGAGAGGCCCGCGTACCGCAAAAAAAAAAAAAAAAAAAAAAAAAAAAAAAAAGCTCCCTGGGTCTTTCTGATGTAACAAATGTTGAGTACCCCTTCTATATAGTAATCTTTATGGACGTAATGAAGACATGGTAATAGAGTGCTGAGAATCCTGAGATCTCCAAAATATAGGAGGAGCCACTGCTGGGCACCCTTATTCAGCTGATTATTAGCTGAATTACTTTAAAAAAATTGCCCAGCATCTGTTAACGTCAACGTCCTCACCCATAAAAATGATAATAATTGGCATAATAATGCCTATGCCAACAGGTTTTTGGAGACTTCTATGAGATGTGGTCAGGGAAGGTCTCTGTTCTCACCCTCATTCTCATGACAAAGAAGGACTCTGGCATTTTCAGTACTTTGTTACACACCCGAAAGCAAATCTAACTTCACACAGTGTTAGCAAGGAGGAAAGAATTTTCTGAAAACATCACAGGGGTTACGTAGATGTGCTTCATTGTACCTCGCACAGCAAAGCTTAATACTAACTCCTGTATGACCTCTCTGACCTCTTCCAGATCCCACAGCTGCCTCATCTCCTTGAATATCACCCCTCCAGGAGATTCCAGTCTTTTCCAGAGCCCCCTGGATACCTGCTCCCATCCCCACACTCCATGTGCATCGTTATATGGTTTGCTGGCTTGGAATAAAATAAAATGCGGGGTACAACCTGAGAAAGTGAAATGCCTGCATGTTTTCTCCTTCTATTTTTGGGGGGGGGTAAGAGGCATGGAGAACATATTTTCCCTGTAGGGCATGGTTTCTCAGTACTGGCACCAGTGACATTTTGGACTGGATATATTCTTTGTTTTGTGGAGGCTGTCCTGTGTATTTGTGTTAGTTTTCTATTGCTGCATAACAAGTTAGCATAAACCTAGTGGCTTAAAACCACATGCATTTATTACCTCAGTTTCCATGGGTCAGGAGATTGCATGAAGCGTAGCTCGGTTCTCTGCTCAGGGTCTCACAGGCTGAAATCAAGGTGTTGCTTTTGCTTGCTGCTCATCTGAGGCTTGGGGTCCTCTTCCTTATTGTTGTAGGACAGGCCTCTCCGTTTTCTTCCTGGCCCTGAATGGGGGTTGCTCTCGGCTCCTAGAGGCCCCTCCCATAGGCAGTTCTTAACAGGGCTGTTTGCTTCTTCAAGGCCAATGGAAGCATGCCTTCTGCGGCTCCTTGTCTCTTTTAAGGCTCACCTAATTAGGTGAGTCCCACACAGGATATTCTCCCTTTTGCTTAATTAAAAGTCAAGTGATTAGGGGTCTTAGTCACAGCTGCAAAATTCCTTTTGCTACATAAAGTAGTATAATTGCAGGATCAATAGCCCATCATATTCACAGATTGTCTCCATACCCAAGGGGAGGGGATTATGCAGGGCAGGTGGGAACCTTGGGTGCTGTCTGCCACAATATTATGGAAGGTTTAGTAGCGTCCCCAGCCTCTACCCTGTAGATATCAGTAGCAACGATTACCACTCCCCAAGTTGTGATGCCAAAAATGTTTCCAGGGACTTCCCTGGTGGTCCAGTGGTTAAAACTCCACTCTCCCAATGCAGGGGGCATGGGTTCAATCCCTGGTCAGGGAACTAAGATCTCACACGCTGTGCAGTGTGGCCAAAGAAAAAAAAGTGTTTCTGAACGTTGCCAAATGTCCCCTAGGAAACAAAATCACACTGGTTTGGAACCACTGATGTAGGGTCTTTGGCCAGTTAGATAAGTGAAGAACTCTAAAAACCCTAGAATGAGATTATTTCAGAGTTTTCTCCTTCACCAGCCCTGGAATAGACCAGCAAAGTGAATTTTATAGCTCAGAACAAGATGCAGAAAGAATTTCATTTTCTTGAAGCATTCATGATATGAACAAGACACAGAATCTCTTGTATGTCAGCCAGGTGGGGTTGAGCGATGTCACACTACGAGCAAGGCCAGACACTATATGGAGGGCACGGCAGACACTCCAGGATCTCAGGAAGTCAGTACCACAAGGCACTGGACACAGCAAGAGGAATAAGACCTTGGGTCTCACCAGCCACCAAATCCAGCCACAGATGCCAGGAAAAGGAGCATAACCAGTGGACAAGGGACGTTGGCCCAGAGACCATAGGAGCCAAAAGACTCCTTCAGCCCATTGTCAGAACATCACATGAGTCACCCACCTTCAGGAGAGGAATGCCGAGAAACTAGGCACCACAGCTAAAGAGGCTGAGCAATCCAGATGATGCTATTTAAACCAAAGCTTTGTTAGGGATTTGACCTTCAATGGAATACACTGAAAAGAGAACATTTCAACCAGGAGAGATCAAAATGCAGATTGGCTGTTCTGAGTTGTGCACATAAACACCAGGTAGCAGTAAGGGATATAGAACTATTAGTAAAGTAATAGTTAATTCATTTTCTCTGAAGTTTTACATTCAGTGTGAGTAAATTGTGACCCTGCAACAGTGTGATAAGCATTGTTGGAATAAAAATTCTGTAAATAATAATTCTGTAAATATTACAGAAGAAAAATTTGGCAAATGAGTCACAGAGAGGTAACACACTGAGATTTGATACAATTGCTTGTATTAATCAGGAATGCTTTTGGCTGCAAATAACAGAAAATATACTGACAATGACTTAAACTAGTGGTTTCCAACTTTCCTTGCAGCAGAGTCACCTGGAGGACTTGTTAAACACAGATTGCTGGGCTCTATCCTAGGAGGCTCTCATTCCGTAGGTCTGGGGTGGTGCCCAAGGATTTGCATTTCTAATAAGTTCCCAGGTGATGCTGATGCTGATCTAGATGCCTGACTTTCAGAACTACTGGCTTAAATCACAAGACATTCATTGTCTAATTAACAAGAACTCTGGAGACAAGTGGTTCTCAGGGTTGTTTTATCTGCTTAGCAACACATCAGGGACTCAGCTTCTTTCTAGCTTTGAATCCACCAGGCTTAACCTGGTAGCTTTTCATTTCGAACATATCCTGTGATGGTTACAACACAGCTACTGCTGTGCTGGTCATCACGTCCCCACACAGCCTTCAAAGGTAGGAAGTGGGGAAGGGAAAGGAGAAAAGCCCATAAATATTTTTCAGACTAGTTCCCTGGGTACAGGTGTAATTTGAGATGACTGATGAGACCATTTTGAGACTGGCAAATTATCACACACTGTATACGTTTTCCTTGGCAGTGTTGGGGAGGAAGAAAACTTTACCCTTCTAGGCTCTTCTGGCTGGTCTAAGAATTGAACTGACATGAGACAGATGACTAGGAGAAAATCAAATTTCATTTTATATATACTAGAATCCCACATACATGAGAGGTTCATAGATCCCATATATATGAAAGGTTCATAGACAGAAAGGTTAAACGAGGTATATATGCCATCCTGAGCTAAGGAACGGAATGGGGCCCGGGGAGCCCAAGGACAGGAGGTTCATTCACAGGACTATAAAAGAAGAACAGATGTTTGGTAATTACATATTTACCACATCATACAGATGGGACCACTTAGATAAAACTTGTCTCTGGTAATAATACTCTTGCTGGGGAAAATCCCCAATTTAAATTCTTCTGGTTTACGGGAAGGCAGTAGTTTCTCCTGAGACCACAGGGTCTCCCTTGCCTTTAGCTTGAAATAATCCACATGCCAAAGTGACACATCTTGGGGAGGTCAGTTCTGAACCCCTACGGCCAAAAGAGTAACCCTGGTTACTCCTGCTATTGTCTTGGATTTATAAACTATTGATATCCTTGAAGTAGGTTCTGTCTCCTATTGAGTTGGCCCTGTCAATGGCTTCCCATAAGTTGGAGTCTTTGGATATTTTTCATCTAGCTTTGAGAACATCCTTGAAATGCTGTTTCTCTCCTTATCTTGAACAGACGTTGATTGAATTGGGAAAAGAAAACCTCTTTGAGAAAACTTCTTGATAAACATGCTAAGTTTTATCATGCACCACATCTTAATATCTCATTTTTAAAAGCATCTTTATTGGAGTATAATTGTTTTACAATGGTGTGTTTGTTTCTGCTGTATAACAAAGTGAATCAGCTATACCTATACATATATCCCCATATCTCCTCCCTCTTGAATCTCCCTCCCACCCTCCCTATCCCACCCCTCTAGGTGGACACAAAGCACCAAGGTGATCTCCCTCTGCTATGCATTTGCTTCCCACTAGCTATCTATTTTACATTTGGTAGTGTATATATGTCCATTCTACTCTCTCACTTTGTGCCAGCTTAACCTTCCACCTCCCTGTGTCCTCAAGTCCATTCTCTACCTCTGTGTCTTTATTTCTGTCCTGCCCCTAGGTTCTTCAGAACCATTTTCTTTTTGATTCCATATATATATGTGTTAGCATACCGTATTTGTTTTTCTCTTTCTGACTTACTTCACTCCGTATGACAATCTCTAGGTCCATCCACCTTACTACAAATAACTCAATTTCATTTCTTTTTATGGCTGAGTAATATTTCGTTGTATATATGTGCCACATCTTCTTCATCCATTCATCTGTCGATGGAGACTTAGGTTGCTTCCATGTCCTGGCTATTGTAAATAGAGCTGCAATGAACATTGTGGTACATGACTCTTTTTGAGTTATAGTTTTCTCAGGGTATATGCCCAGTAGTGGGATTGCTGGATCATATTGTAGTTCAATTTTTAGTTTTTTAAGGAACTTCCATACTGTTCTCCATAGAGGCTGTATCAATTTACATTCCCACCAACAGTGCAAGAGGGTTCCTTTTCTCCACACTCTCTCCAGCATTTATTGTTTGTAGATTTTTTAATGATGGCCATTCTGACTGGTGTGAGGTGATACCTCATTGTAGTTTTGATTTGTATTTCTCTAATGATTAGTGATGTTGAGCATCCTTTCATGTGTTTGTTGGCAATCTGTATGTCTTCTTTGGAGAAATGTCTATTTAGGTCTTCTGCCCGTTTTTGGATTGCGTTGTGTCTTTTATATTGAGTTGCATGAGCTGCTTGTATATTTTGGAGATTAATCCTTTGTCTGTTGCTTTGTTTGTAAATATTTTGTGCCATTTTGAGGGTTGTCTTTTTGTCTTATTTATTGTTTCCTTTGCTGTGCAAAAGCTTTTAAGTTTGTTTATTTTTGTTTTTATTTCTATTTCTCTAGGAGGTTGGTCAAAAAGGATCTTGCTCTGATGTATGTCATAGTGTTCTGCCTATGTTTTCCTCTAAGAGTTTGATGGTGTCTGGCGTTACATTTAGGTTTAATCCATTTTGAGTTTATTTTTGTGTATGGTGTTAAGGAATGTTCTAATCTCATACTTTTACATGTATCTGTCCAGTTTTCCCAGCACCACTTATTGAAGAGGCCGTCTTCTCTCCATTGTATATTCTTGTCTCCTTTGTCAAAGATAAGGTGACCATATGTGCATGGGTTTATCTCTGGGCTTTCTATCCTGTTCTATTGATCTATATTTCTGTTTTTGTGCAAGTACCATACTACTTGATTACTGTAGTTTTGTAGTATAGTCTGAAGCTGGGGAGCCTGATTCCTCCAGCTCCATTTTTCGTTCTCAAGGTTGCTTTGCTATTCGGGGTCTTTTGTGTTTCCATACAAATTGTGAAAATTTTGTTCTAGTTCTGTGAAAAATACCATTGGTAGTTGGCTGGGATTGCATTGAATCTGTAGATTGCTTTGGGTAGTATAGTCATTTTCACAATATTGCTTCTTCCAATCCAAGAACATGGTATATCTCTCCATCTCTTTAATTTCTTTCATCAGTGTCTTATAGTTTTCTGCATACAGGTCTTTTGTCTCCATAGGTAGGTTTATTCCTAGGTATTTTATTCTTTTTGTTGCAAAGGTAAATGGGAGTGTTTCCTTATTTTCTCTTTCAGATTTTTCATCATTAGTGTATAGGAATGCAAGAGATTTCTATGCATTAATTTTGTATCCTGCTACATTACCACATTCATTGATTAGCTCTAGTAGTTCTCTGGTAGCATCTTTAGGATTCTCTATGTATAGTATCATGTCATCTGCAAACAGCAACAGTTTTATTTCTTCTTTTCCGAGTTGGATTCCTTTTATTTCTTTTTCTTCTCTGATTGCTGTGGCTAAACCTTCCAAAACTATGTTGAACAATAGTGGTGAGAGTGGGCCACCTTGTATTGTTCCTGATCCTAGTGGAAATGGTTTCAGGTTTTCACCATTGAGAATGATATTGGCTGTGGGTTGTCATATATGACCTTTATTATGTTGAGGTAAGTTCCCTCTATGCCTACTTTCTGGAGAGTTTTTATGCTAAATGGGTGTTGAATTTTGTTGAAAGCCTTTTCTGCATCTATTGAGATGATCAAATTGTTTTTCTCATTCAGTTTGTTAATATGGTTTATCACATTGATTGATTTGCATGTACTGAATAATCCTTGCATTACTGGGATAAACCCCACTTGATCGTGGTGTATGATCTTTTAAAGTGCTGTTGGATTCTGTTTGCTAATATTTTGTTGAGGATTTTTGCATCTATGTTCATCAGTGATATTGGTCTGTAGTTTTCTTTTTTTGTGACATCTTTGTCTGGTTTTGGTATCACAGTGATGGTGGCCTCATAGAATAAGTTTGGGGAGTCCACCGCTTCAATTTTGGGATGATTTGTTGTCTATTCAGGTATTCCACAGATGCAGGGCACATCAAGTTGATTGTGGAGATTTAATCTGCTGCTCCTGCAGCTGCTGGGAGAAATTTCCCTTTCTCTTCTTTGTTTGTGCAGCTCCTGGGGTTCAGCTTTGGATTTGGCCCCACCTCTGCATGTAGCTCACCCTCTGGCATCTCTTCACTACCCAGACAGGAGGAGGTTAAAGTAGCAGCTGATTAGGGGGCTCTGGGTCACTCAGGCCTGCGGGAGGGAGGGGTATGGAATGCGGGGCAAGCCTGCAGCCACAGAGGCCATTGTGACATTGCACCAACCTGAGGTGTGCTGTGTGTTCTCCTGGGGAGGTTGTCCCTGGATCACGGGGTCCTGTTAGTGGTGGGCTGCACAGGCTCCCAGGAGGGAGATGTGGATAGTGACCTGTGCTTGCACACAGGCTTCTTGGTGGCTTCAGCATCAGTCTTAGCATTTCATGCCCATCTCTGGTGTCCACGCTGATAGCTGCAGCTCGTGCCTGTCTCTGGAGCTCATTTCCAGAGTGCTCTGAATCCCCTCTCCTCTTGCACCCCAAAACAATGGTCTCTTGCCTCTTAGGCAGTTCCAGTCTTTTTCCCGAAACTCCCTTCTGGCTAGCTGTGGTGCAGTAGCCCCTTCAGGCTGTGCTCATGCAGCCAACCCCAGTCCTTTCCCTGGGATCTGACCTCTGAAGCCTGAGCCTCAGCTCCCAGCTCCTACTCACCCTGGAGGGTGAGCAGACAACCCTCTCAAGCTGGTGAGTGCTGGTTGGCACTGAGCCTCTGTGCAGGAATCTCTCTGCTTTGCCTTCTGCATCCCTGTTGCTGCGTTCTCCTCTGTGGCTCTGAAGCTTCCCCCCTGCCCACCCTATCGTCTTCACCAGTGAAGGGGCTCCCTAGTGTGTGGAAACTTTTCCTCCTTCACAGCTCCCTCCCAGAGATGCAGGTCCCATACCTATTCTTTTGTCTCTGTTTTTTCTTTTGCCCTACCCAGGTACCTGGGGAGTTTCTTGCCTTTTGGGAGGTCTGAGGTCTTCTGCCAGCGTTCAGTAGGTGTTCTGTAGGAGTTGTTCCACATGTAGATGTATTTCTGATGTATTTGTGGGGAGGAAGATGATCTCCATGTCTTACTCCTCCACCATCTTGAAGGTCCCCCATATCTCGTGTTTCTAAATCAGAAAGAGTCTTTGACTTGTTTTTGGCTTTGCTTCTGATTTTCCTTATCAAAACACTGTGAACATTTTTCTTTTAATCTGATCAAAACAGACTAAGTCTGAAATCATAAGTGCTTCTTGCTTTTATATTTTTGGAATTCCATAGAAAATGCTTTCATTTGAGTAAACTGTGTTGTAGGCAGAACACTATGGTCTGAGGAGGTAAGGATGATTGGGAGGGAAGGAAATATAAGGCCTCTAGACTATCATTGTATTAAAAGACAAACTGAACTGTTCCTTTAAGATTCTGATTATTTCATAGGCTTCTGTCCAAACATTTCAAGGGGAAATGTGTTTTTGGGTTGGGTGTTTTGCTCACTAGTTTGGGTTACTGCCAGCTGGAGAAAACGCTGCTCTGGCAGTTTGCAGTCAAACTGGAAGCACAGGGTATGTGGAATCTCCTGGAAAGTGTTCTCTTGAAATTCCTAGTAGTCAGTGTGCATTGAATCTGAAGGAGGTACAGGTACATTTGGCTGGAACTGGTGTGTGTTTCATTGCTGGCTGTGTCCCATTAGCCCAGAGCCAAGTACTATGAGCTCCTTGGTGATTCACGTGGGACCCCTGAGGGGTGGGCACTGGCATTGTCTGTGAGCTTCCGAGGTAGGGACTGTACTTAGTCCCGTGGAGATTTCTGTTCTCTCAGGAACCTTGCTGGCAACTTTTCTTTATAGGACCCATAGCATCTCCTGTATGAGGGCAGAGGAGGCTGGTTATGAAGGTAGATTGGGAACTTGGCTTCTTATTTCTTGTTGAAGTTTTTCTCACTCTGATTCTTCTTCTCAGCCACTGAGATGCAGACTCAAAGCCAAATTGTGTTTTTCCTTTTGATGAAATTTTGTTTCATTAGCTCCTGTGTACTTTGAAAGAGTGGCTAAAGACATTAGCTATAGATGGAAAATACAGGGAAGGGAACAAAAAGCCTCAATCTTATAGATTTGTGGAGAAACTGAGCATGGGAAACTCATGAGAAGAAGTAGAAATGGAAGTGGGGAGAGTTGTCCAAGGGAATTCAGGAGAAATGGGCCTAAAGCAGTATCTCCTTCAAACTCTATTTTGTGAAATCAGAATCACAGGGGTGCTTGTTTTAAACAAAACAATAAAACAAAATAACAAAACAAAACAAAATCACACACAAAAAATTTTGACCCCATTTCAGATTTACTGGATCAAAGTGTAGAGGGGTAGAGTGGGGTGGTGTTATGGACTGAACTGTGTCCTCCCCAAATTTATATGTTGAAGCTCTGACCCCCATGACCTTAGAATAATCTGACCATATTTGGACATAGGGTCTTTCAACAAGTCACTAAATTAAAATGAAGCCTAAAGGTTGTATCTAATCCAATCTGACTGGTATCCTTATAAGAGGAGGGAATTTGGACCCAATCCAGTGACACTGTGATCTTGGACTTTCAGGCTTCAAAACTGTGAAAAAGTACATTTCTATTGCTCAAGCCACCCAGTCTGTGATGCTTTGTTATGGGAGCCCTAGCAAACTAACGTAAGTGGAATAAGCATTTTTAAGATGTTCCGCAAGTGATTTTTATGCACAATAAAATGAAAGAATCACTATTTTAGGGTTTGGAAAAATGAATCTGAATTGGATCCCATTTGTTTTTTAAATTTGCTGAGCAGCAGATTAAAATGATCATCAGGAGGAATAAAAAGGTGAAGAGGAGGGAGGAAATTCAAGTCCACAAATCCCTATTGAATAAGTACAAAATACAGGGCCAGGTGAGTTTTGTTTGGTCTTCAGGACCAAGCAGATAATGGAATCAGATGCCAGGTCTTGGCACAACATCAAAGGGCTCAGCTTCCAGGCACATGGTGTCCCTGCCACCCTCCTCGACTCAGCTAGGTGTACTCAATACTGTCTTCTTTATCCTCAAAAATAAACAATTGGTGGTGTCCAGTCCTTAGAAGTAAATGACTAGTTCATTTCACAAGCACCGAGTCTTGACAAGCATGAGACAAGCAGGTCACTAGGGCACGAAACTTAAGGAGGCAAGGTTGTGTAAGTGCTGACTCTACCTGTGTATGAGACAGAGAGCTAGGGTCCCTGGGCATAGAATTTAAGAAGGCACTCACTTAAAATTTTTGTTTTAATTTTTATATAACTTTTAAAGTTTACTTTCCATTTACAGTTATTACAAAATATTGGCTATATTCCCCATGTTGTACAATACACCCTTGAGCCTGTATTACACCCAATAGTTTGTAACTCACACTCTCCCACCCCTATGTTTCCTACCCCCCAACTCCCACTAGTAACCACTAGTTTGTTCTCTATATCTGTGAGTCTGTTTCTTTTTTGTTATATTCACTAGTTTGTTGTAGTTTTTAGATTCCACGTATAAGTGATCTCACAGTATTTGTCTTTCTCTGTCTGACTTACTTGACTTAGCATAATGCCCTCCAAGTCCATCTATGTTGTTGCAAATGGCAACATTTCATTCTTTTTTATGACTGAGTAGGATTCCATTGTATGTATATACCATATCTTCTTTATCCATTCATCTGTTGGTGGACACTTAGGTTGCTTCCATATCTTGGCAATTGTAAATAGTGCTGCTATGAACATTGGGGTGCACGTATCTTTTCAAATTTGTGATTTTGTTTATTTCAGATATATACCCAGGAATGGAATTGCTGGGTCATATGGTAGTTCTATTTTTAGTTTTTTGAGAAACCTCCATGCTGTTTCCACAGTGGCTGCGCCAATTTTCATTCCTACCAATAGTGCACAAGGGTTCCCTTTTCTCCACATTCTTGCCAACATTTGTTATTTGTAGATTTTTTGATGATAGCCATTCTGACAGGTGTGAGGTGGTTTTGATTTGTATTTCCCTGATGATTAGTAATATTGAGCATCTTTTCATGAAGCCTGTGAGCATCTTTTCATGAAGGCTCTCACTTTTGGATCTTGGCAGTGCAAGGTGAGCACTAGCACAAACTTGCTTCCTTAAGTTTCAGGCCTTAGGCACCTGCTTGTCTCATCCTGGTTCAGGCCCTGGCACTATGCAATGGGAACTAGTCCATTTCCCTCTAAGCACATCCCCTACCTCTTGTATATTTTTGCAAATGAGGAAGGCAATGTTGCATGGATCTGACTGACTCTAGGAGGGTTGCAGGGACATCGTGTCCATGGAAGCTGAGCCCCTCAGTGTTGTGTCAGGCCTGATGTCTTCTTGATTCCTGGTTCTTCTTGGAACTGAAGGCCAAGAAAAACCTTGCCTGCTTATTGACTGTGGTCAGGTTGAGTGAGGGTTTGGGGACAGGTGGGGATAATTCCTCACCCTTTCTACATGCTTTGTGCTAACAGCACTTTTGTGCACCTGTCTGGTGCATTTAAGGGAGTGCAAACAAAAGCTGGCAATGTTTTTGTTGAGTTTCCTGTTGGCTGAAGTTTGCTTCTCCTGCAGAGTGAGGTCTAGTCTAAGGATTATCCAGTCTTAGCACCAACCCCAAGGAGTCTTTCAAGTTCATCTCATCAGTTCTCAACATCAGATCCAAAAGTAAATGATCATAGAGTGTTTAGGGATTTTGGGATAATTGAGCAGAACCCCTTATTCTGCTGATGAGAAAATTGAGACCTACAGAAGGGAACTGACTAAGCAAGATATCAGAGCAACATACTGGAAAAAGAGGAGCTAGCAACTATGTTTAGATACTTAGGCCAAGTTCTGTCTCCCACACTAGGCTGAGTCAGACCACGCAGACGGCCAGGTGGTTTCTTAAGGGATCTATTTAGCTTCCTTAAATGCTGAGGCCCATACAAAAGGACATGCTCAATGCCTCCTTGATAGGTCCCAGATCCACACGGGAGGCACTTCTGAAATACAGTTGAGCAAGCTGATGTTCAGCTTCTCCTTCCAGCTGTCACTAAACAGGTGATTTCTTCTCAAGAACAAGTGAATGTGTTTTTTCATTAAAAAATGAAAGAATTGCCCTAGGGTATTGCCTTAGAGGACTGAAACTAGAAATCAGCATTGTGCTAGAGCCAGGAGTTCATACCCTGCTGTAGACAAGGAATCTATAAACCTGCTGAAATTATATGAACTGTTTTGTATGTTTTGCATGTTGGTTAAATTTATACGTTGACTTGACTGGGCTGAAGGATGCCCAGACAGCTGGTAAAACATTATTTCTGAGTGTGTTTGTGAGGGACTCTCTGGAAGAGATTAGCATTTGAATCTGCAGACTGAGAGAAGGTGGGTGGGTGTCATCCAATGCATTGAGGGTCTGAATAAAGCAAAACTACAAATTGTGGGATTCTCAGCCTCTGTGGTTGCATGAGCTAATCCCTCCTAATAAATTTCTTTCTACATATCTATATATGCCCTACTGGTTTTGTTTCTCTGGAGAATGCTGACTATCACAGTTTCTTTATTTCATTGCCACCATTTCTTTTCTCTTCACCAGTATCTGGTGGGAAGTGTGACTTCACATGATAACACAGCAAAATCATGTCATGAGTGGCAGTTAGAAGTAAATTAGGTTTACTTGTCTTGTAGATGCTACAGTGTGAGGAAGGTAGGATTTCTCTCCACACTCCCAGTGTGGGGACTCAAGTAAGAACCCCTGGACTTGGAATGACTCTCAAGCAGCATCCTGAGCTTCAGCCATGAAGGACTGTGGGAGGATGGTACCAGGAGTGCAGTGGAGTGGAAAAAGAGGACAATTTGACCAGGGTACAAGGGCTTCCTGGTGCCCATCCAAGGTGACTTTGGCTCTGATAAATTTAAAACCAACCAGTTGGGAAGGGTAAGGAAAATTCTGCACTATTTTGTGACAGCTGAGTGTGTTTGTGACCAGCTTTGAGCAAGACTGAATTATTTGTCCCTAGGAAAACAGTATTTTATAGCAGTTTAGGAGTGTGGAGCAGAGAACTGGACTGATCAAATCCAAATCCAGTTCTGCCACTCATTAGAGAGGTAGCTTTGAGCAACTTATCTAATATCGGTGTACCTTTGATTTCTTATCAGTTGAAGGATAACAATCATAGCAGCCACACCCCATTTGGTACTTCTGAGGCTTAAATGAATCAAAGCAGTGTCTGGCACATAGTAAGCTAACAAATATTAGCTATTAAATTGCCAGGGACAATGACATATGCACTGGTCCTGGAAAGAATAGTCATCAGCTCTCTAAAAATACCCAGTCTTGTCAAATACAGTAATGTCCTTAGGGTTGGCACCTCAAGATTTTAAGTTAAATTTTGTCATTTTGTGCTTCAGTAAGGAAGCACCGTTTGCTGTACTTAAAAATTCTCGTTCTGAGTAGCAAAAGCATTAGAAAAGAGGCCCATAGTATGAGTCAAAGGCATTGCTTTGTTTTTATAACCTGGATTCTCCTGAAAGAAGGAAGTTGGTTGGCAGATTTAAGTGCTTGTTTCTAAGATGGTTGAAGTGTTATTTCTCAATGAAATTCTGGCAGCTTGCTGCAACAACGTAACTGGCAGGGACAGTTATAATTCTTGCCCTTGTTTTGGCCAGCACTGATACCTTGTGGGCAGCCATCACTGTAGTGCTGTCTTCCTAATTCTCCAGAGAACTTCTCTGTTCCCCTTCTCCCCTCCCACCCCCAATCAACAACTGGGGATTATGTAAGTTTACCCTTTGGAAAACTTCAGAGGTCAGAAAACTTAACTTGCTCTCTCTCCCCTTTATTCAGGAATGGGACCCAAGCTGCCAGGTTTTAGAAAGCTGGAGCATTTCAAATCAGACCACCTGCTTTTTAAATGTCAAAAACAGCAGCAGTGTTTACAATTCTATAAAACAAATATTCGCTAGTAACACCAAAAGCAAATTTCAGGACATTATGTATCCACTACCAGGTGAGAAGACTCAAAGACTAAGAACCAGGCAGGTAAATATTTGGCTCTCTATGTACAAATAACATGAAAGTCCTCTTCTTCTCACACTTTAAAAAAAAACTGTTTTGTTAATGCTGATAAAAACATGGTATGTTTCCTTTGGTGTTTACTTTAACTTCAAGACATATACAATGAATCTAGTGTTTGTTTTTATATAATAGTCTTATTCGTTTCTCCCCTTTGCTTTAGGCCTGGGGAGAGTGCAGGTATTTCTGAAATTCAGGGAAATCCATGTCTTTTCCAATGCTGCCTCTGGTTTATTGATAGCATTTGTGTAATGAGTAATTCTTGTGCCATCTTGTTCATCATTATATGACCTTTGAGAACATTCAAATTTTATTTAGTGATTCTGTGCAGCATCTGTGTTGTCAAGAAGGAGAACACTTAGGGCCAGAAATAGGACATATATCCAGGACATACATCCAGTCTACCATCCTTTTGCATGGATGCTTTTTATTCTTCCTTTCAGAAGTGAGTTTCAGTTTTCAACCACACCTATATATAGGTTGTTAGGTAGTTGGGTATGTCTCTTTAATTTTCACATCTGTTATTTTACTTGGAATTCCATTTTTTTTACCATAATGTAATTGACTTTTCACCTGAATGTCTGAGCATCTGGTCAAAGGTTGCTGTTGGGCTGCACTCCCCAGGCCTGCAAGCCCTGTACTCGCCCAGCCTCAAGACCGAAGAAAGAACCTGGAGTCAGTGACAGAGACATCAGTGGTTTAATTGATAGGAAGAGCTTACATGTCTGAAGCAATGTCATGGAAATAGTCTTTGCTCCCAGAGGAAGAGGGAGATTACCAGTTATAGGGGGAAGTGATGTCAGGTTAGCTCATCAGTTGCCAGGGAAACCAGCAGAGGAGTGTGTCCCTTTGATAAACTATCAGAGTGGAGGTAGTTCTGATCTAAAGATTAGAACATTCCTTAGCTGGAGCCAAGGGCATGTACATAGGAATTTACTGATTAGGCTCTATGATTTAGAGGGAAGGTCAGTCAGGTGAATAGGGTGTATGTAAGGCAGGGACTGGTCGAGCAGGGGATGCACAGAAAGCAAGAAAACAGCCATCTTGGGTGGGCTGATCATAGTTTCCAACACCAGAGTCTGTGGCAGAAGTAGTGATGTTTGCAAACTAGCAGTTAGGGAACATTCAAGGAAATCTGACTTCTATAAACTTAAACAATCAGGAAGTTTACTGGGTTATGAGCAGTCCACAGGCAGGGCAGGATTTAGGTTAGAGGATCCTGTGTTCAACAGTGTCACCAACACAGGGCTCTCTGTCTGTCCTTGCTGCCATTTAAAGAATTGGCATCCTTCTAAACTTTGCTTCCTCTCTTGCTGAGGCAATTGGGGCTAAATGCTACATCGTTCACTTCCTCAGGGGACACACAGAGAAAAATCTCTTCAGTTGGTTGAGATCAGATTGGACCAGGGACCCGAGCCTGACCCCAAAATTATTGCTAAGAGAATGCTCTGTGCTGCTTCTTTGGGCTGTTTCACATTCCACAGAGACTGGATTTCCATGATTGGTTTAAACCATTGTTTGAGGTTTGAGGGTGCATCAGAATCACCTGAAGGGCTTGTTCAAACAATCTGTTGGAATCCACTCCTAGAGTCTACGATTCAGTAAGACTGGGTGGGAGCCAGCTAATAATTTGTATTTCTAACCACTTTCTGGTTATGCTAACATTGCTGGCCTTGGCTCACCTTTTGAGAACAACTGGTTTAAATTCTTAGAATCCATCTCTGAAGCTTATTTCAATTCCTCAAACAAACTTTGCTGCAACAAAACAGTCAGGCTTGGAACGGACTTTAAACAGGCATAGTTTTCCCTCTGCAATCTTTTCAGATATTTTTCTTCTACCACTGATACTGAGCAGAACCCTGTGGGGTTCCTGGGCACAAAAGACTTTCTGTGTCTCCCATTTCTTTGTTACAGGAAGTAGGCTTCATTCAGCCTCCATGACCTCCCCTGAGTTCCAATGGAAGGTTCAAACAGTTGCTAATTAGGGAAGGGAGGGGATCCAGAGACAAGGGAGGAAGAGTCAAAAGAAACCATAGTGTAGCCTTGGGGCAGTGTCCTGGTTCCCCATCAAGAGATATACATAACAACATCTTTGAAACTGTTTTGCAGATACTGAAATCCCCACCAGGTGGGAGAAGTTAAGGGTATGGTGTCCACAAGCTCGTAGACCCCAGACTGGTTGGAACCAGAAGGTTGATGATGCTGATTCCTACTCCACCATCAACCAGTCAGAAGAATGCCCGTGAACTGATCGTGCCCTCTTTGACTCATTGCTATAAAACTTCTCACTACGCTCTCCAAGGGGGTACATACAGTTTTGAGGGCATTAGCCCGCTGTGGCCTCCTTTGCCTGGCAAGGCAATAAAGCTATTCTTTTCTACTTCACCCAACACTCTGTCTCTGAGAATAATTCGGTGTCAGGGTACAGAGGCTGGATTCAGCTTAACTATCTCCTGTTCCCCAGCAACTTTTCTGTCCTCATTCCTGAACTATGGATCCACAGCACCCTCCTCTTGGTAGTTTCTCATCCTGAACTATGGATCCACAGCACCTTCCTCTTGGTAGTTTCTCATACCGCTTCTTGTCATCCCTCCCCATTCCAGACCAGCCTTTTCTGATGGTGTTCAATGCTCCAAAATGGTCCTCTTTTCTTTTATTCTCGGCCACTCTCCAATGTAAAATTTTACTCCTTCCGGTGCAGATTTCAGTTATTAGGTTGTTATGTGACTAGCTAATATGACTGTCCTTCCCATGATATAGTTACATTTTATAAGAAAATGATGTTAATTCAAATGACTCTCTAGTTTTTGACATGTATAAGGGAAAGTAGTCCATGTATAAGGGAAAATAGTCCTTCCAGATATCCTTGAACATTTCTGGGCATGCTGTTTACTCCACTTCAAATGAGGCAGAATAATGATACCTAGAATCTAGAAGGTGAAAGACTCCACTTATAGCAATATTTTAGAATCTAAAATCTAGATTTAATAACCTATTTTCTAGTCTTCTGGATTGTAAGCCTAAAACCACTGAGAGGGCAAGCCAGAGAGTCAAGACTTCTGAGACACATACTGCTAAATTGTGATCTCGTAATTTACTTATTTTGGCTTTTTTCTTTTTAAGAGAGAAATTCATTTTGAGAGTAAGTAAAACACATGCTGTGCAATGTAAGTGATACTCTAAACCTTACTGATCCTCACCTTTATAGAAGTAGTTTAAGTTATGATGAATTCTAACAGCACATACAGCCTTCAAAATAAGCATTTCTATGGAATATAGTTTAGTAAACAAACTTTTATACACTTCTTATGCTTTCTAAAGTAAAATTCATATGCTTTGCTGTGCTAAGCCTAGTTTGAAATAATGTTGAGAACAGATGGCAGGGTGAAAATTTTGATGAATAGCATAATTCTTTTAAATGAAAATCTCACAAGCAAATTTTCTTATCTTCTAGGAAGAAACATAGTATTTATGATGAATCAGTCAATGCTGAATTTACTGAAAATTTAATGTGTAGATCTCAACACTGTATTAGGTGCTATAGAGGAAATGAAAAAGAGTAAATACACATCTTACACTCAGTTGTTCCAAACTGGAATGAATGTTAGGATTGAATGTTGTTTCCTACTATAAATGCAATTAGCTTTCTTTTTAAAATAAGCATTAAAAATTTTAAACTATCTGGATTTACTTTAGATATTCAAAAAATGTGAGATAAGAAAATAACCTTCTTGTTCTAAATTGCTTGTCAGTTAAGCCCAAACCATGTTTTTGAGTAGTCCATCCTTTTTATCCTATTTGAACTGTCCCTTTGATCATTTCCTAAATTATTATGTACCTGGTATCTGTTACTGGACTCTAATATGTTTTATTGTTCTGACATTATATTTTTATGCCAGACTGTTGTCGACTAAAAGAGAATGCACAACCTAAAACTTGAGAGTTATGTTTTATTCGGTGGACAAAACTGAGGACTTAACCCTGGGATATCATCTCAGATAACTCTGAGAGACTGCTGTGAAGGGGTAAGGTGGGAAGCCAGGATACATAGGAGGTTTTGCAGCAAAAGACCATGTAGTCGGAACATCAGAAGATTACTGTTAATTAAAGAAAACCAGATATCTCAAGTAAAGGAATTTAGTGCTTTTCCATTTATGGAAAGATGCGAAGTCTGGGCTCATTGAAGTCATTTATTTGATATGCACCTCCGTTATTTTGAGCCAGCATCCTCTGTTTTCTCATCCTGAGTCTCCTCAGGGTGCACCACTGGGAAGGCTGCAGTGGCTAACTGTTAGATGGGGGCAAATCCTACTTCCATCCTGAGTTCCCTCAGAGCTCACCACAGGGGAGGCTGCAGTGTGATGGTTTGATGGCTGCAACATCTTTTGTTTACTGATACGGCAGGTGGCATTTTTAGTTCACACTGTTTTCACCACTCTTCTTATTTTGATTTAAGTTGAAATTTGATTAGGATTGTGTTACAGTTACAGATCAATTGGCAGGAAATTAATATTATTACTGACTTTTTATGATGAGGTATAAAGTGCATGGCTCTAGGCAGACCTTTATAAGTTATATAGGCTACTTATATTTCACATTAAATATATTAATATGCTTTTATGGGTGTTTTCTAAATGCTTATTTTTGGTTTATGAAAAAACACTTGATTTTTATATTTTTACTTGTAAACAATCATTTTACCAAAGTATTATATTTCTAATAGTTTTTCAATATAGTCTCTTTGTTTTCCAGGGAAAGAATGACCTCTTCTGAATATAGCAATAATTTTTCCTCAAAGATTACAAAAATGTTACAATTTCTCTTCTGTATTGTTGAAAACACTCAGCTGGCTTCCAGTTTCCCCCATATTGGGCAGCAACTAATTCCTTTGCAGGATAGGTGACCCTCTGCTTTCAGATTAGTCCAATTTACTGGTTAAGCTTGCCACACTGGTGGAAACTGAGGGTTCACATGGAATTTCTGTTCTGTGATTTTTCCATCAGCTCCTGTAGCTTTTCTGCTGCTGCCATTCTTTAAAGGCAAACAGATTCTAAGCAGATGGTTTGCCTTTGCTTCCATTTTCTACCTTCACCTGCAGTTGTTACTCTTTCAGAGAAAGCACCCCTTCCTGCTCTCCATGCCATCCTTAGACTATGTCATGATGAGGAATCAGGGTCAGAGGAAACAGCAAGGTATCATGTCTTTTGTACTGTTGCTGATTTTTTCCCATAGTCTTCATTTTCTCCTTTAGTGTGAAGAACTTCCTTTGTTACTTTTTATATCCATGAATTTTTGGAGATTTTGTTGGACTGAAAGTATCTTTATTTCACCTTCATTTATGCAACAGACCCTTGCTGTTTATAGAGTTATTTCAATAGTTTAAGATTATTCCATTGTTTTCTGTTTTCTATTGTTTTTGATGAGAAATGGGTGATCATTCTTACTATGATTTCCTTGAATAGAATGAGGATTTTGTCTTCTGGCTGCTTTTAAGGTTTCATCTTTGTTTTTGGTATTCAGCAGTTTGACTATAATGTGCCTTTGTTTGTTTGTTTTTAAAATTCACTTTGTTGTTTGTCACATTCTTGGATCTGCATGTTGGTGACTTTCATCAGTTTTGGAACATCCTTGGCTATTAGGTCTTCAAAATTTTCTTGCATCTCATTTTCTCTCTTTTCTTCTGTAAGACCAGTTATGTGAATGTTAGTTCATTCAATATTTTTGTCTCAGATCTATGATTTTTTTGTTTTTATGGGCTTTTTATTCTGTTTTGTTTTCATTCTATTTCCTCTTGTGTTTCAGTTTGGAAAATTTCTATTGATTTGTTGTTAAGTTCACTGACCCTTTCTTATGCTTTGTCCAGTTTTCTATTAAGCCCATCTAATGAAGTTCTGTTTGGTCCTTTTTTTTTTTCTTTTTGCTTAAAGTCTCCATTGTTCCTTTCAACTATTTAATCTATTTAAAGTTTAATATAATTATTTAATATAATGTTTTAAAAGTTACTCCATCATCTGGGTCACCCTTGGATCTGACTCTATTGACTATTTTTTTTATTTTTTAAAATTATTAATAGGCTTTATTTTTTTTAGAACAGTTTTAGGTTCACAGAAAAATTGAGTAGAAAGTGCAGAGTTCCCATACACTCCCTGTCCTCACCCTCCACACACATACAGCCTCCCCAGCTATCAACATCCCATGCCACAGTGGTACATTTGTTACAATTAATGAACTTAAACACATTACTATCACCCAAAGTCCATAGTTTACATTAGGGTTCACTATTGGTGTTGTACATTCTATAGGTTTTGACAAATGTACAGTGACATTTATCCACAGTTGTAGTATCACATACAGAATAGTTTCGCTGTCCTAAAAATCCCCAGTGCTCTGCCTATTCATACCTCCTTCTGCCAGCTTCTGGTAACCACTGATATTTTATTCTTTTATTTGCCTTTTCTAGAATGTCATATACTTGGAATCATACAGTATGTAGCCTTTACAATTTAACTTCTTTCATTTAGTAATATGAATTTAAGTTTCATCCATGTATTTTCATGACTTGTTCATTTCTTTTTTAGCACTGAATATTATTCTGTTGCCTGGATGTACCACACTTTATTTATCCATTCACCCATTGAAAGACATCTTGGGGGCTTCCCTGGTGGTGCAGTGGTTGAGAGTCTGCCTGCCGATGCAGGGGACACAGGTTCGTGCCCCGGTCCGGGAAGATCCCACATGCCGTGGAGCAGCTGGGCCTGTGAGCCATGGCTGCTGAGCCTGCGTGCCTGGAGCCTGTGCTCCATGATAGGAGAGGCCGCAACAGTGAGAGCCCTGTGTACCGCAAAAAAAAAAAAAAAAAAAAGAGAGAAAAAAGAAAACAAAGGAAGACATCTTGGTTGCATCTACATTTTGGAAATTTTGAACAAAGTTACTATAAAAATCTGTGTGCAGGTTTTTGTGTGGACATAAGTTTTTAGTTCATTTGAGTAAATGCCAAGAAGCACAATTGCTGGATCATTTAATAAGAGTATGTTTCGTTTTGTAAGAAACCACCAAACTGTCAAAGTGGCTGTATGATTTTGCATTTCCACCAACCAGCAATAAATTAGGGTTCCTGTTGCTCTACATCCTTGTCAACACTTGGTGTTGTCACTATCTTTGATTTGGGGCCTTCTACTAGGTGTTTAGTGGTATCACACTGTTGTTTTAATTCACAATTCTATAATGACATGATATTGAACATCCTTTCATACACTTATTTGCCATCTGTGTATCTTCTTTGGTGAGGTGTCTCTTCAGGTCTTTTTCCCATGTTTTTAATTGGGTAGTTCATTTTCTTTTCACTGAGTTTTAAAAGTTTTTTGTATATTTAGCCTAACTGTGTTTTATCAGATATATCTTTTGCAAATATCTTCTCCCAGTCTGTGGAATCTTTTGGGACTCTCCCACTTTTCTTATTCTCTTGATGTTGTCTTTCAGAGAACAGAAGTTTTTAATTTTAATGGAGTCCAGCTTATCAATTTTATTCCTTTCATGAATTGTGCCTATGATGTTACATCTAAAAAGTCATTGTCATAGCCAAGGTCATCAAGATTTTCTCCTATGTTATCTTCTAGGAGTCTTATAGTTTTGTGTTTATATTTAGATCAGTGATCCATTTTGAGATAATTTTTGTGAAGGGTGTCGGGTATGAGGTTTATGTTTAGGTTTTTTTTTGCACATGGATATCCAGTTGTTCCAGCACTGTTTGTTGAAGAGACTATTTTTGCTCCATTATACTGTCTTTGCTCTTTTGTCAAAGATCAGTTGACACCTGGGGTGGACCTAGAGTCTGGGTAGGGCGCCAGTCCATTTCTGACTGGGAACCTGGTTTTGAGGGAGCCATCCTAGACATTGGGGCCACCGGGGAGGGCCTGGTGCTGGAGTGAGTCAACAGCCTCACTCCACAGTAGCTGGCCTGGTCCTTGGCCCAGACAGAAGCCTGGGTTTGTGGGTGCCCACCTGAAGTGCAGGTTTGCAGGGGCTGATTGGGAGGCTGGTGCCCCAGGAGCTGCTTGGGGCCATGGGAGCCAGCTGGCACTGGGGTATATCAGGGATTGGTCTGGGTTTGGGGGAGCCTGCAAGGAGTCACCCAGGGCTGCAGGAGTTAGCCTGATGATGGGGTCAGCAGGCTCTGGGGTTTGAGGTGAAGGCTGACGTTCACTTCACTCTCCTTTTCTCTGTTCATGTTGGGCTGTCCGGTCTTGGGGGAGGTGTAATGGGGGTCATGTGAATCTATCTCTCCTACCCTTCTCAATGTGTCCTTTCTTATTTCTGTGCTTCACTCGGTGCTATAATCCCTCACCTGGAATCCTTGGCTCTTGTGAAGGTATTTTCTGGCATGGGAATAGTTGTTCAATTTGATGTGTTTGGGGTGGACAAGAATTAGAAATTCTTATGCCTTCATTTTGCTGATGTTATCCCCATGGAATAGGTTTTTGAGAGAATGCTGGGAGCAGCATGAGCTGATATAGTTTCAGAGGGCTTTGTGGCAGAGGTGGGGCTTGAATTGAACCTTGAAGAACTATTAAGACTAATAAGAGTCTAAGGAAGCAGAGAAAACCTTTCAGGCTTGAGATCAGCAGAAAGAACAATTGGAAAGTAGGAAGGAAAATTAAATATTTTGCAGAAGTTTATTGATTGGAGCAGAGATTGCATTATGAGAAACAATGGCTAGGTAGAATAAAAACACTATAAACAGCTTTGAAAATTAGGCAGAGTTGTTTGGAGTTGGCACAGAAGATAACAGATGACACTCTTGATTTCTAATATTTGGAGTGATGTGAGAAATATTGTGTTTTAGGAAGAATACTATGAAAACATTATTCAGAATATATTTCTAATGGAGGTGGTGGTGAAGGTGTGGGATGGGAGTGGGAGATGAGTGAAGAAAAACAAGCATAGCACCTATCTCCCCAAAACAGCTTTTTCCCAGTTAACTAATTAATATCAAATGGAGGTACTTTTATATATCTTCCAGGCAAGAAAACTTTGAATCATTTTTACTTCTCTAACATTTATTTTCTGAATTCATGAAATCTACATATAGTTGAATGTGGCTCTTTTGGCATGTATATTTCTTTCTACTCTTTTTTTCCTTCTTTCTGGTATCCCAGACCCTTTCAAAATAGTTAGCTGGGAGGGAGGTGACAGACATGTTTAATGAAACATGAAGACTGGACATCTAAATGGAGATGTCCTCTATGAAGTTAAAAATATGAGACAGAAGCATAAATGATATTTTAGGATTGGAGAGGATAATGTGAAATCATCCAGCTAGCTGCAGCTGTAGGAATAGATAAACTTACTGAAGGGGTATTTGTCCTGACAGACACATATAGAAAAGAATATGTATAAAGGGAAAACAAAGTCCTGGAAGATAAATGAGGAAAGAGTACAGAGTATGCGTAGAAATATAAGGGTTATATAGATAAGTTAGAAATGCATAGTTTGAGGAAGGTGAAAAGAAAATCATAAGAAATTAAGCAATAGATTTGAATGCTTCAGAGGGTTAGAGCAGAGTGATGATTCAAGAAGGGATATTGAATTGTAAGACAAATAAGTTATTGTTCTCCAGTAATGATGAACAGGGTAGGTTGGATTAAGCCTCCCACTAAAAACAAATAGAAACTATGAACAAAATGTTAAAAAAGTGGTTTATCTGTTTAAAATCATTAGAAACACCTGGGTTGACTCACTCAGAAAGGTGAGCCTGGCATTTATGGCTTTTTTTTGGCATCTGCTAAATCTGGAAGAGATCATTGAGAAGTTGAGATACTGGGCAGAAATTTAACAAAATCTGTAGCTAGGGACAAGAAGATTAAATTCCAGGAGTTTCTAGTGGGACAGGGTAACTTTTCTTATTTTGGGTTGAGAACCCAAACGATTAAGCCTGGGGAGTTGGGGTGAATTGGAACACAGCCAGTCCTTGAAGGGACTGAAGTCACACTCTGAATTTTCTCAATTCCTAAAATTGAATTAAAAGCAATTCCATATGGAAATGAATCACATAAAAAATTTACCACTGCAAAACACAAAGTGTAGTACAGAAAGTTAAAATTAGGAAATACAGAGTGTAAACAACACTGTGAAAAAAATGATTTGGAGCCCCTGGGGCACTGAAGAGAGATAATGGGCCAGAAGCAGTGTGTGATAGGGAGCGAATCTGAGAACTTTCTAAAGTTAACAAAACATATTGTCACAAAGTCAATCATCTTTATGGACCACAAGCAGGAGAATAACAAACAAACCAATGTAGTCTTGTCATAATATAACATCTGAAAACCAAAAACGAAGAAACAATAATAAAAGCATCCAGAGGAGAAAAAGGCAAACTACTTTCAAGGGAACAACTATTAGAGTGACAAGCAGACTTTAGAAGAGAAACAATGAAAGCTAGAAGGTAATGAAATGTTATCTTTAAAGCGTTCATAGTAAATAACTGCTGCGGAGAATTCTATACTCAGTGAAAATACCTTCCGAAAATAGATAAACAGCATTTTCAGATAAGTAAAAGCTAGGAGAATTTATCACTTGTAATCTACACCAAAGAGAGAAGGAACGTTATTCAAGCTCAAAAGTTGAGCTACAGGAAGAAATAAAGTACAACGAAAATGAGGAACAGATGAACAGGTTTAAATGAATAATGACTATGTTAAAAATAATAGTAGAGCCCCATGAGAAAATAGGACCATATCATACAAGTGGGAGGGGAATGAGTGAAGTTAAAATCTTCCAAGTTCTCTGCACTGACCTGGAAAAGAGAAAAAGTGCCAAGTACATTAGACCTTGAGAGCTGGAGGATGAGTACTGTCACCTTTAAGGAAGCTGCCAAAAGAATTGTAAGGCAGATATTACTACGAAGATAATAGTGAGAAAAATAATGGAATATAAAAATACTTTATCCAAAAAACGAAGAAAAAAAATGAAGAATTAATGAGACAAATAGAAGGGGCTGAGTACGATAGTAGATATAAACCCAAATATGTCACTTATTATAGGAACTGTAAATGAACTACTTCTCCAGTTAGAACACAAAGTTTGTCAAATATGTTAAAAAAGTTAATTATATGTAGCTTATAAGAGATGCAGTGGTTGAGAGTCTGCCTGCTGATTCAGGGGACACAGGTTCGTGCCCTAGTCCGGGAAGATCTCACATGCCGCAGAGCGACTGGGCCCGTGAGCCATGGCCACTGAGCCTGCGCGTCCGGAGCCTGTGCTCCACAAACGGGAGAGGCCACAACAGTGAGAGGCCCGCATACCGCAAAAAAAAAAAAAAAAAAAAAAAAAAAAAAAAAAAGAGATGCATCAAAAGTATAAGATTAAAAGTGAAAAAAAGATGAGAGAGGGCATATCATGCAAACTCTAACAAAAAGAAATCTTGCATACATATTCGATTACATACCAGGTAATATGCATTTGTGAGCAAAAACAAGATAAAGAATAAAGATGGGGTGTTCAAAACATAAATATTCAATTCCCCAACCTGGAAAAATTCCAAATCTTAACAGAAAATTGTAAAATGTCTCTCTCTCAAAAAAAAATATTTGAGCAAGCAGACAAGAAAACCAGTAAAGAAATATAAGATCACGAAAAACATGAATACTATCTAATTAGAGATATAGAAACTATAGCCAACAACTACAAAATATACATTATTTTTAAGCACACATGAAACATTTACATAAATTGATCATATGCAAGGCCATAAAGCAAATTTCAACAAATTTCAAAAGATTAAAATTATGTGGAAAATTTCACTGAATACAAAAAAATTAAACTATGAATCTATAACAAAAAGTTAACTGGAAAATCTTAACTTTTGGGAATGAATACACTCCAATTGACCTATGGGTCAAAGAAGATTTCATAATGGAAAATAATAGTTATTTTGAGGTGAATGAAGTAAAAATACTACTTATAAAATATTGTGGGATTCAGCTAAAGCAGTGTCTAAAGGTTAATATAGATCCTTAAATACACATATTATATCAAAAGAAATTTGAAAGTCAACAGCATAAATATTTCCAAAACATGTATCTGACAAAGAGTGTGTATCTTACAATCCAATAGTTAGAAAGCAGTCTAATTTAAAAATGTACAAAGATTTGAACAGATACTTCACAAATGAAAAGAGCCAATAAGTACATGAAAAAAAGGCATAACATCCTTGGTTATCAGGGAAAGACAAAATGAAACATCAAATGAGATATTATCACACATTATTAGAATGACTGAAGTTAAAACAACTGACAATACCAAGGGTTGGGGAGAATGTGGGATAATGTTGTTAGTGGGAATGCAAAACTGTTACAACTACTTTGGAAAACAATATGGCAGTATCTTATAAAGTGAAATACTCACTTAACATATGACCCAGAAATCCCACTACTAGTTATTTAACCAAGAGAAAGGGAGAACATTTGTGCACATTTTATGTCAAGAATGTACAGAGCAGTACTGTTCATAGACACTTAAAAGTGGAAACAACCCAAAGGGCCATCAAGTGGTGAATGCATAAACAAACAATAAACAAATTGTGGTATTTCTGTACTATGGAATATTATTTAGAAATAAAAAGTAGTAAAATATTAATGCATGGAACATGAATAGATCTCAAAAATATTATGTTAAGTGAAAGAAGTCAACACAACTGACTACACAATCTATTATTTCATTTACTTGAAACTCTAGGAAAGGCAAGACTATAGTGATATCAAAATTAAGATATTTCATGGAGAAACTAAAAAAACAAGAGTGGCAGACTTCCCTGGTGGTGCAGTGTTAAGAATCCACCTGCCAATGCAGTGGACATGGGTTCGAGCCCTGGTCCAGGAAGATCCCACATGCTGCAGAGCAACTAAGCCTGTGTGCCACAACTACTGAGCCTGTGTTCTAGAGCCTGTGAGTCACAACTACTGAGGCCACATGCCACAAATACTGAAGACCGCACACCTAGAGTCTGCTCTGCAACAAGAGACGCCACCACAATGAGAAGCCTGTGCACTGCAATGAAGAGTAGCCTCCGCTTGCTGCAAGTAGAGAAAGCCCGTGTGCAGCAATGAAGACCCAATGCAGCCAAAAATACATAAACAAATAAAATTTTTGTTAAAATTAAGAGAAAAAACAACAAGAAAAAAGAGTGACAGAAGATATTTGCTTAAGTAACTGACAAAAAGCTTGTATTAAATTATATAAAGAACCATCAGAAATCAATAAAGAAAACACGACTTAATAGAAAAAAATCAAGAGTGTTGAACAGGCATTCTATGAAAGAAGATATCCAATGGCCAATAAAAATATACAAAAAAGTGCTTTTCTTTATTATTTATTAGGAAATTGCCAATTAAGCATACAGTGAGGTATAATGTATGCACCAAAGTGGCTAAAGCTACAATGACTGACAACACCAAATATTGGAGACGCCCTGGAACAAAAAAGAACTTTCGTCTACTGCTGGTGAAACTAGACATTAGTATAATTGCCGATTATCTATTAGTGTTAATATATGTATACACCATGCTCTTGAAATTTTACTCCTAGCTATCCAACAGACGTGTGTGCATTAAGAGACTATAAGAATGTTTATAGCAACTTATTTACAAAACAGAAACAGGCTCACAGACATAGAAAACAAACTTATGGTTACCAAAGGGGAAAGGGGTGGGGAGGGATAAATTAGAGTTTGGGATTAACATATACACATTATTATATATAAAATAGGTAAACAACAAGGTTCACTGTATAGCACAGGGAACTACATTCAGTATCTTGTAATAAACTATAATGGAAAAGAAAAAAAATAAGAATGCTCACAACAACAATATTTGTTATAGTTGAAATTGGAAACAACATAAACATACATCAATAGTAATATGGGTAAATAAAATGGTGGAATAGTCAGTCATACAAAGCAAACACCTGTACAACAAAAATAAATGAACTGCTGTTGCATGCAATGGCATAGGTGAATCTCATCACCAGAATGTTGAATGATGTAAGTCAGACACAATTCCGTAATAAGGCAGAAACATGATTCCATTGATAAAAACCTGAAAAACAGGGAAAACTAAACTCCAGTGTTAAGCATAAGGAAAAAGAGCATCTTTGGGGAGAGGGGAGACTTCGTGATTGAGAAGAAGCAGGAGGGAATGCTTCTGGGATGTTGGCAATGTTCAATTTCCGGCTCTGGAAAGTGGCACAAGTGTTTTCTTTGTGATAAATTATTGATGCTTGTTTTTGTCTCATGCATTTTTCTGTTTGTGTGCTATACTTTATAATAAAATAAGGAAAAAATGTAAAGCAGTCATGGTGATCTTCAAGAGAGCAATTTCAGCAGCGTTACTGAGACAGGTTAATATAGAGAAGCCTTGGCAAGAGGTAGAAACAACAGTTAACAAATCACTTTCACTGGTGTTTGGCAGTGGAAGCAAAGGTCAGAAAATAAAATTTTCTATTTTCATTATTCTGGTACATTTTAGCTATTAGTTGAATCTTTTTTTGTTCAAGAATCAAAAGACGTAAATCTGCCTTTTTATTTCCTGATACTTTTCCATAAAATTCTAATGGTGTTGGTTCCTTATCTTTATTTGAATGTCTCTTCAAATTGCACTAATATTAGGTTTTGGAAGAAATAGACCTTCTCTTATAAAATGCTACTTTTGTAGTTTTGTTCATTCCATATGACTGCTGGGACTGGAAATCGAGGGAAGGCAGGGGATGTCTCAGCTGTACAAAAGAAAGATACTTGGTTGAATTTTTCCATTTTCCCTTTGAGGATTGCTGAAAAGACTTTATGCTCCTAGTGTTGCATAAGATTCTCTGTGGATGAGGAGACTTTGCCCCTATGGCCCCTGAAAGCAACTCAGCTGAACCGAATGTCTAAAACAACCCATGTGCTGATAACAAGAGAAATTGGATGAAAGAGTGCCTACTGCTGTTAGGACTCTTATCACACCATATTATGTGATCTGCTTCCATATTTAAGTCTCAAAAAATAAAATAAAATGAGAGTTAAAATTGGTAGTGCAGCAGTTTCTTACAGAAAGAGTTCTATTCTGGCTCAGAGATAAAAAAAAAAAAAAGTGGATTAAGAAAAAGAAGAGAAACTTCACAGATAACTAGCCAGAAAAGACTAAGGCCAGGAATGGGATATTATTCTGCTGCCCTGATAGAAGAATTGTTTTATTCAAAGTCCTTTTGTTTGGAAGTGACTATCATTATCATGACTTTACTTTTTGGATCATAGAAGAGAGAAATATTAAGAGATATACAAATCTAATCAATTTTCATTTCAACTATCTCTATGAGTTGTGGTCCTACCAGCCAGAATTTCATCTGACCAAACATCCAAATCAGATGATTAGATTAAGAATTATGCCAATGATCAAGAAAATTTACTACTGAATTTACTGCAAGAACATTAATGTTAAGAATTTGTTTTATTCCATTATTTTCTACTTAAAAAACACTGAAGCCATCTCAAGCAATTTGGGGTTCCCATTTCAGCAAATGGAAGTGGGAAATTCACTCTAAACTATAACTCAAAAATTCATTTAATATTTAATTCATATTCAACTTTCCAAAGTTTGATCTCAAACAAATCTATGCAACAACAAAGCACCTAGAGCTAAGTGTTCTGCTTCAAACGTCAAGCATCTTGAAGGTAGGGTTAGAATTTCCTTCAAAATCACTCAGTGCAGATATAATAATGAGAATTCTTGATACACTTATCTTAAATGAATGGGTGATACATTTCTAATGACTAATTTGAGGAAATATATCTTTGATTTCCAATTTATTTTTGCACACTCTTATTTAGAACACTGATGATTTTTGTACTGCACTTCTAAGGATTGTAATTTTAGGGAATCTCATTTCTTTACTTACATCTAGCTTGTATATGTCTGCCTTAAGGCACAATCATGATTTTAACCATTCTCCAGAATGTACTGTTTTGTTAGAGAATAATCTTGTATCATCTTGTGTTATGAAAAATATTGCATTGCATTGCACATTAGAACAAAGATGGACTTACCATAGTTTCATGTGTCACTGAGATATGAGCCAATTTTGTTTACTATTAGTAGTTAAATTTCATCTGTTTATAATCATAATTATTCAGAGACTCAATTTCAACTGTTTTGAGGTTAGTTGCCTAGATACTCTTATTTTAATGAGTAGTTCTAGATTTGGGGGCCCTAAATGAAGGATTAGGCATGTTATAAATAACCAGCCTACTCAGGATTCCCTTGATTCAAACAGTAGACAAACTGGCATTAAAGGAGTCCAGTAGAGTGAATGCATTAATGGTTGTTCTCTATTCCACATCCCTCCCTGTACTCACTCCCTTTGCTTTGCTCTGGGTTGGGTGTTTGTTCTATTCCATCCTTATGCTCTGGGCTCAGCATGTGATTTGCCTTGGACGATGGCATGTTAACAAATGTGACCCCCCCCAAGCAGAGGTTAAGTGCTTGCATGTTTTTGCTTGTTCTCTTGCTCCTCTGTGATCACCCTGAGAAGATGCCTGGCTGGCCTGCTGTAAGATGAGATGTATAGGGCAGAGTTGAGTTGTTCCAGACATCCCAGCTGAGGCCACCCTAGATCAGCCAACAACCACCTACTCCCAAACTTGAGAGTACACCCAGCTGAAGCCAAAACTTCTCAGCTGAACCCAACCTGAACCAACAACAAAAACTCCTAAGCAAAATAAGTGCTTATTATTACTGGGTTTGAGTGGTTTGTTACATACCATTATTGTAGATAACTGAAGGTAATATTGTTAATGTCTATATTTTTGGCTAAATTGGCAATGAAGCACTTCCAAAACTCATTCATTTTGCTTATTTGATGGTCAGAGCTGGTGAGTAGGAACCTTCAACACATTTCAAACTTGATCACTTGAAAGTACAGGAATACAAGGCAGGGAAGTTTGTTTTGCCCCTTCTCAATTGCAGCTGAGTCCTGAGTTTGGGGGACAGCGGGTGTAAAGTCAGGTGATGAAGGAATCATCACCAAAGCTATAGCTGGGTGGCAGCAGGTCCCTCTACTCTGATACAGGTTCCCTCATCAGCCCAGGGGCAGGTAGAAATTGAGAGTGGTTGTTCTTTCTTTGTGTTCCCCATGCTCTATTCTTCATCAACTGGTCAGATACATCCTCACTTAATGGGAAGAGAAAACCACCAGGGAATATTTCTCACCCTAGGAAGCATTTGAAATGTGTAGATCATGTCTTTCTAGTTGCTAAATAATTATTTCATCTTGTTCAGTGAATTATGGGGAGCCTCAGATTACATACATTTTGAGATTTCTGACTTTAAGAATGATGTATAATTCCATCCTGATGTTTTTACAGTGTAATATGGAACCCAGTGCACATGTATTTCTGTAAGTAGATTCTTATTTAATAATAATATTACCTTTCTCATTTTTCTAGATTAGCACTGTAAAGCTCCATGTACTCATCTGAGTTAACGTTATCAGGGAGAAAGGAAAAGCAAAAAATAACCCTGAGAAATAGTGTTTGGTTGATTCTGCTCATAAATCATGTTATTTCACAAGATTCTGGGAAGCGTCATTGCTTCCTGCTGCAATGGGGCCATTTTGCAGCTTTAAGTTTTGAGGTGACTCACCTGAAAATTGAGCTAAAAGCAGACTGAATGAGATAGTTCACCCACATGACGAATGTGAGATGGGAGACTCACCGAGACTGAGATTCCTAAAGGTGTTCTCTTTATCTCTCTCTCACTGCTTTTCTTTCCTCAAGGTTGACCCACTTGGAAAATTTTGGAATTTCTAGCTCATTCGTTAATTTAAAAATATTTATATCCTGACCTTCAGATAATAATGGCTGTGCTAATTTGTATAACACACCACTTCTATCTCAAATTGCCTTAGCAATAACTGAAAAACAATTAAAAAAATATCAGGAAGCAGACATCACCATTGCAAATTATGGAAAGGGGCCACTAAAAAGTTGGGAACATTGAATAATTTCTTTTATATTTAATGCAGATTTTTCCAAAATGAAGCAAGGCAAGGAGGATACAGGGCTGACTGATACTTTCAGAAGTGCTCCTCTGGTGGCTAGTCTGGAGGGTGAGCCCTGCAGCTTATGGTGAATTTTGGAGAAAGTCCAGGACATCCACTTGATGCCCGTTCAGGGATGTGGATCCATAGCAGATGAAAGCACTGTATTAGGAGACTTTAGAGTTCATGCAAGATTCACATAAAGAAGAAAACTGCATGTCAGGTGAGATTTCTTCCAGACACATTGAGTTTTCTATTTGATGTGGTAAGCAGCAACCTGGGGAAGCAGATCTTCTATGAACTTGGTATTATGGATGAACCAAAGAGAATAAAAGACCCAAAGCTGATCTTTAGTAGAGTGGACCACCAGAAAGAGTTCCTCCTTTATTTCCTCAGCCTCTGGAACAGCCAGCTACACATGTAAGTTATAGAAAGTAACCTTGCTGTTTAAAGTCTACAAAGAACATTTTAAGAGAAATGTACAATTCAGTGAGGGGGATCCAAACAGCATAAGCCATCCTCATTAAATATGGATGTACCACATCAGAACAGCTCAGTGTGGTACCAAATCAAATGTCCTAAGTCATGAAATGAAAAGGATGGCAAAGAAGTTTTATTTCTTTTTAAAAATATATTTGTTTATTTATTTTTGGCTGCGTTGGGTCTTTGTTGCTGTGCACGGGATTTTCTCTAGTTGCGGCGAGTGGGGGCTACTCTTTGTTTCAGTGCGCGGGCTTCTCATTGCGGTGGCTTCTCTTGTTGCAGAGCATGGGCTCTAGGCATGTGGGCTTCAGTAGTTGTGGCTCATGGGCTCAGTTGTCTGCAGCATGTAGGCTCTTCCTGGACCAGGGCTCGAACCCGTGTCCCCTGAATTGGCAGGCGGATTCTTAACCACTGCACCACCAGGTAAGCCCAGAATTTTTATTTCTAAAACAAGTAATTTCCATAGGAACGAGAACAACTTTAGAATAGGCCCTTTGTGCTTTTAATAAAACTCTAGAAAATATGAAGCAGAACACGAGATAATAAAATAAGAGACAGAGGTTAAAAAGGGAGTCAGGAGACAGAGAGCATAGAAATTCAACATGAGTTGGATGAGGTAGAAAAAGAAGAAAGGGAACTAAAATGTAATAACCCATTTAAAATCTGCATGAGAAGGACTAAAATTTGCATTACAAGGATTAAAATGGAAAAGCTTTTTCTATGATGCAAGGAATCATAATGTGGAAGACAAATTTGAGAAGCTTTTTGCGAATTCAGATGAAGAGGATAAAGGGGTGAAGTTGATGAGAAAGAAGGTATGGTCCATGTACTCTGGAGATGTAACAAAAGGACTGTGGTGTTTTGAATGATCTCATTCTCAGAGTCTTCTTCTGAAACATTGAGTTCAAGAAGAAATGGGTCTCCGTAGTGGTTGTATCAATTTGCATTCCCACCAATAGTGTGGGAGGGTTCCCTTTTCACCACACCCTTTCCAGTGTTTATTGTTTCTAGATTCTTTGATAATGGCCATTCTGACCGGTGTGAAGTGATACCTCATTGTAGTTTTGATGTACATTTCTCTAATAATTAGTGATGTTGAGTATATTTTCACATGCCTCTTGGTCATCTGTATGTCTTTGGTGAAATGTCTATTTAGGTTTTCTGCCCATTTTTTAATTGGATTGTTTGCCTAAATTTCCAATGACAGATGAATGGATAAAGATGTGGCACATATATACAATGGAATATTACTCAGCCATAAAAAGAAACGAAATTGAGTTATTTGTGATGAGGTAGTTGGACCTCATGGTAGAGGTCCATGGTAGAGAATCTATTCTGTCATACAGAGTGAAGTAAGTCAGAAAGAGAAAAACAAATACCATATGCTAATGCATATATATGGAATCTGAAAAAAAAAAAAAAGGTACTGATGAACCTAGTAGCAGGGCAGGAATAAATATGTAGACATAGAGAATGGACTTGAGGACACAGTGAGGGAGAAGGGGAAGCTGGGGCGAAGTGAGAGTAGCAGTGACATATACACTACCAAATGTAAGCTAGCTAGTGGGAAGCAGCAGCGTAGCACAGGGAGATCAGCCTTGTGCTTTGTGACGACCTAGAGGGGTGGGATAGGGTGGGCGGGAGGCTCAAGAGGGAGGGGATATGGGGATATATGTATTCATAAGGCTGATTCACTTTGTTGTACAACAGAAACTAACACAGTATTGTGAAGCAATTATACTCTAATAAAGATCTATAAAATATAAAAATAAAAAAAAAAGAAAGAAAAAGAAGAAATGGGTCAAGACTTTCAGAATTTGAGGAAAAAGATATCTGTCCTTAGAATTTTTTTTAACATATTGAGTTTTCATTTACAGGAAAATGCAGTTGAAGTACATTTTCAGATATAAATTGGCTGAAAAAGTATACCACAAATAATGTACTCATTTTAAGCCATTAGAGGTTTTTAAAAACATAAAAAAGGAAGGAAAACCCAGATTTAGAATGGGACTATTTTTATAGAAAATGACTAATGGTAAATATTGAAAAAAATCTGATAGAATGGAACCTAAATGATTATATATATATAATAATTATTATATTATTATAATATATATATAATTATAATATTATATATATAGTATAAAATTAATTAAATAGGTCATAAATAGTTATTGAAAGGTGATAAAAATTTAAAAATATAAAAACAAGGTCATACTAACAAAAATAGAAAGTAGGAAATGAGGGTGGGGTACAGGTAAAAATAGAAGTGTTTTTAAGTTACATGGAAGAGGATAAATGGATATGTATTTTCTGACATAATTTTATAAAAAAATTACAGTTATGTGTGAGATTATTTTTTTCATTGTGAGATATAACATTCTATACAGAATCCTGCACACAACAGTTGTGTAGGGTTTGGCCTGTAATTACAATGTGAACACCAGTGTTACTACCACTCAAGTGAAGAAAGGGCCCTATCCCAGGTCCCCAGAAACTTTCTTTGTTCATCTCTGATCATAATTTCATTCCTCCCCACTAACTTTCCCTCATCCCAACTTCTGTTGCCTTAGGATAACAATACGGTTTGCTTTTACCTGCTTTTAAATTTTACATAAATAGAATATATGAATTATTTTATGTTTTGCTTTTTTGGTTCAACAATTTGTGTCATCCATGTTGTTGATACAGCTTAGTGTGTTTGCTTTTATTACTTTATAGGATTTCATTGTCTATTCATGAAATTAACTAATGTCTTCCACTGTTGGTGAACTTTTGGGTTATTTACAGTTCTTGGCTTTTATGAGAGGTATGTCTAAATATTTTAAAAGGGGATGACATACAGAATTGAAAACAAGATGTATGGTTGAAAAAATAAATTAAAATATAATTTACTCCTCAAAATAATAGTAAAAAGAAAACAGCAAGGAAGTGTAAAACAGGAGCTCTAAAATGGGATGATAAAAGTAAATCCAAATATATGGAATAACTGAGAATATATTATCTTTTACTAAAAGGTAAATACTAGACTGGGTCAGAACAATGTCTGAGGGAGAGCCTCTTATCATGGATACTCATAAAATGAAACAATTACGAAAGGTTAAGAGTAAAAGGGTAGGAAAATCTCCATAATCAAAAAACAAAACAACTGGAGTTACAGTTATAATATTAAACAATTAGGATTTACCATTGTTAAAATCAAAAACAAGTGGAGGTCAGCCTTGAAAATTCCCTGTGCAGACAAAACCAGTTTGGTCATACAAATAAAGCCTAATTTAGCTTACTTTGCAAGACTGACTTGACCTGGGTCATTTCTTGCTTATGCTTCTGGAAATCATAAGTGACACTTGAACTGTTTTCCAAGGTTGATATGAGGTAACCATTAACCAAATTCTTATCATTTAAGAAAATTCTAATATTATAACCAATCACTGTGAAGAATATAAGCTTACTATATAAGGTGCTTAATAACAATATACACCTGAGCCTCACTTTATGTTTTGGTTTGAGTGCTCCTGGTTTGCAAACTATTTGGTGTGTGCACAATAAAATTTTACTAATTACTACTTTGGTGATGCACTGGTTTTACTTGTTATTTCTGAACTTTTGACACTGTGAAATCGTTAAATAGGACAAAGAAGGTCCATAATATTTTTAAAAAGTGTAATAAATCTTATGCTCCAAACTGAAAAAACCCCAAATTATATAAAACCACAAATTGTTAGAAATTCAAAAACAATTTATAAGTACAGTAGAAATGGAAGACTTTAATATGCTTTTCTCAGTATTTCACAGATGAAGTAGGAGATAAATAAATGTTAAAAAATGATCTGAATTATATAATAAACTAGATGATTTATTCCATATATATTGAGCTATTTTTTCTATAACAAAGGATAAAAATAAAAGATAGTATATAGGTAAAAATTAGGTAAAGAATAACAAAATATAACTTTAAAGGAGAATGGAGAAATTATGTAGATAGCAAAAATTAATGAAGTTAGAAAACACAAAAATAAAATAATTGATGCCTAGGTAAAAAAGGGAATGGCAGATATTGAGAAAATAAAAATTATAAGCAAATATTATTTATAACTCTATCTTAAATAATTTTAAAATCTCAAAAAAATGAATAGGAGAGAATATAAATTATAAAAAGTTATTCAAGAAGAAAAAAATTGAGCATATGAACAAATAATTGAGCTAAATATTGAAAATGTTTGTCAAAAGTTACTTTCTGAAACTGCTTTGGGCTCAGAATACTAAGCTAATAAATTCTCTCACTTTGTTAAGCACATGTAAGAACACAGATTCGTGTTGTGATCTATGAATTGTGTTATGGCATACAAAGAGCTGACAGTATTTTGCCAACTAGTTGTACCAAAATTTGATTATGAAAGTACAAAAAAATTTGATTATGAAAGTACAAAATAGAAAGCCAAAAAACTAATCTCATTTATAAATATAATCTCAACACTCTAAATAAATTTATAGGAAGTTATATTCCAGAAAAATTATAGAATTACATGTTTAAAATAAATTTATTACAAAACTAGTAGAAAATATGGATGAACCTTTTGGAGTGTGAAAGGTCTGTTTAAACATAATTACAAAGGAAGAAACTATAAAAAATAGTTCATAAATGTTTATCAGCAATGCAATGATCCTAATGAAATACAAGAGCCAAAGAGGGAAAAAAATTGCAAAGCTCTGTCTAAGTGCTTGTATGCTTAATACATAAAGGGCTGATATAAATAAAAAAATGAATGCCTTGATATAAAATTGGGCAGAGATGAAAGCAGACAATTCACCAAAAAGTTAATGAACATTACCAATAAACACAAACAAACAAACTTAGCTTCTTCAGTAATCAAAGCATCAGAAGTTCAAACAACGGCTTACTATCAAGCTATGATCACTTCATTTTGACCTTGTGGAAGTCCAAAGATATTTAGAAGATCTTGATGTATTCCTAGAGCTTATATTCTCATGCCACCGCTGACTCTGGGTCCCCAGGAATTTGGGGAATTATTCAATGCGTGCTAATTTTGTCAGCCTTGAGTAGACCAAATGTAAAAGTCAGGCCCTTTCCAACACACACACACACACACACACACACACACACACCCCTCCACCCTCGCACCACACACGGTAAGAAGCATTGATGGATATCAGGGGGAGGAAGTGAGTAGAGGTCTTTATAAAGCAAGAGTTTGGACAATTTCAAATTAGAAAGCAGATACTCCCTGAAATTTCCTTCACGTCCCCATCTTTGGAGGAATTTTTGTGGTCTTGTTCAGTGAGATGCCTCAGCCTTGCCATACTGGATTGGCCCATTTCTTTCTCTCCCCCCCGGGTTCTCCGTGGTTTTCCTCTCCTTTTTCTCTTCCCCTCTTCAGCAGTTCCTCTAGTGTAGGTGGCAGAGAAGTTTAGCAGTCTGTTGCCTTGGCTTCTGCTGACAAGTGTGCTCTGAAAGTCTCAACTTCTATCCCCAAGAGCCTATCAAAGCAGTTCCCCAAACAGGACAGTTCTTTATGAAGAACTGGCTGCTGGCTGTTAGGATAATAACGGTTCTGCCACTCTAGTAAGAACAAACATGGGTCTTTAGCAAAAAGTTTGTGTTGGCTGTAGGCTGCTTTGGATTATTCCCTAATGGTCTCTACCAATATTTCCTAGGGACATTTGTTTATCCTCCAGTGTCATTAGAATGACTGTGGACAAGTTTGAAAATCCCCAAGGATTATTTTTTTACCACTTAAGGAATCCTCCTTCAGAACTTTAGGTTCTAAAGTTTAGAAGGACTATCTTTACCCCCGTCACCGTGGTGACTAGTGATGACCCAGTGAGCTGTTCTTGGCCATAGCTATGAAGATTATCAATAGATATAATGCACTTTAATTATAGCCAGCATGGAATTTGAGGATTTGTGTTAGAATCTTGAATCTTATTCCTGATCTAAAATGTGGAACTGTAACTGTTACATATACCAAGTCATTTGGACTCTATATTTCATTAATTGCATGCTATATACATATAGGTAAAAAGTTATGTGTGATTAAGAATTTACTATTATTTTAAGTAAATTGAAATTTTTATTTGGGAAAAACCAGACCCCTACAAAGCCTTCACTTAAATAACAGAGAAAGGGGAATAGAGAACAATTATTTAGTGAGCATCAAAACGTTGCCTCACCAGACTATATGGTATGTCCTATTATCATTTCCACTTACAGGCAAGGAAAGAGACTTCAGGAGGTTAATGCTCAATGTCACACAGCTAGTTGAGCCTAGTTTTTCTATGTAATCTTCACAGAAAACTGAGATAATACATGTTTTTTGCTTGCTGAATCTAAATTGTGCAAATTACCTGGATAATTGGGTTTTCTATAATGGAAATCCGGCAAGACTCTCGATAAACTGGAATTTTTAGCATTTTTCCAGGAGAAGCTCCTTGGTCTTCTTGAGTCTACTGGCTACCCTTCCTTGATTTGAAAGTTTTTTTTTTAAATCATTTCAGTGGTTGTTAAAAAATTTTTTTTTGTCACTCTTTACTTGTTGCTAACTTCTATTCCCAGTATGTCAGTTATAACTAAGACATTGACATTCACCACTGGATCAGTGCAGTTACGGCACTCTCTTAATTGGAAGAGGGTGAATGTTAATCATTTGAATTATTATTATGATATTTTCAGGCCAAGAGTGCCAGGGAGGCTTTTTAATATGGAAATCCACCAAATGATAATAGGAAAAAATTTACTCCTTCCCAGTGTAGTTATAATTTAAAGGCGAAAATAAGTACAATGCAGCTAAATGGAATTATTAGTTGGTCAAACATTGTGACTTTACAAGCTATGAATAATGTCTTTCCTCAGAGTCTCCTCCTAAGATGTTTGCAGTACAACATAGATACCTCACCATCACTTTGTACAATTTGGAATTTAGTTTTTCAGTTTTAGTATTCTCTGGTATAAGAACAAACCTAATAGGATTAACTCTTAATTTATTTACCCCTAAGACATGAAAATCATTGCTCCAACTTTAGGAAGTATAAACTCAATATCAAATTTGGGTAGGGGGCTGAAAACTAGGAAGATTTTTTATCTATAATTCTCTTAAGCCAGATTCTGGCGGGTAATTTGAAAGTGGCAAACTCCCTTATTACTAAATCCCAGAGCCAAGAATTTCCTTTACGTCTCTCTTTTTTGCGTCTCCTTGCACTTATCTGTGAATGACATTTCCAATTCCTGGAAAAAAACACTTGAGTCAGCGATTGTCCACCTCAGTTTTGAAAATTCTCTGGAACTCCTACTTTTGGAAGCGTAGGATAGTCATCTCTCCTTACTTTAAGATAATTGGGGTGAAAACTGTAACACTCAATGACAGTTTGCTTTCTTGTAGAGCCTTTTATGTATGAATCACAAAGCATTTTGCAAACTATAACTTAGTTCTTGCAGCTCCCTGGGGAGGCAGATCCCATTAACACTGTTTTACAGATGCTTATGAAACAGGAGCAGGGTGTTTCAATGAGTAGCTTCTGTTCAGGCAATGAGTCAGTGGGAAAGACTGGTAGAACTTTTGACATGCACCTTGAATGGGATGCCTTAAGAAGGGTGAGGAATTAATAAATGAGCAAGATAAATGGAATCCATTTGAAGAACTGTTTTGCAATGAGCAATCATTGTTCTAATGAATTATTTAAAGTATGTCTTAGCTTAAATGAATCTGAAATTGCACTATATTTTTTTCCTGGCAGCTCACCGTGGCATAAAACTTTTTGGGTCTTTTGGTTTTTGAATTTAACGTTTATGTGTGTATATAAATGGGAAGTTGTGGGACAACTACTAGGGTAATTTTTGGTGGCCCCTAATAGGTGATGTCAATAACTAAAGAGGAAGATATTTAAAATATGCAACAGTAGAAAATACAATGGGAGAAGCAAAAAATAATTTCAATTGATTTAGTGTAATATTTAGGTATGTAACAGTGAACAATTAGAAAACTGGAAGCCACTTTGCCTAGAGGTCATTTAGTTAGTCCAACCTCTGCTACACTTAAAGCATTCCACTTAAGAGAGAATTCTATTTGCTAAAAGTAACTGAGGAGGCAGGACTTCATTAGATAATGTTAGAAATGGCCTGTAATTGAAATGTGTACGTCTATTTGCTGCTGGTGAAATGATTTAGTCATTGAGGGGGGCAGAACAGCTATCCAGGTTGGGCCTGGAGGCTGCACTTTGATTGGAGTTGCCAGAGGACCAGGGTCTCAGCTTTGCCTGCTGAGCCTTTTGGTTTTATTAGTTTACCTGGGGTTAGCAGGCTCTGGAGGACTGAGTCAAGTTAGCCAAACTTGAAAGAGACTGATGTATAAATGAAAGTGAAAATTTAATTCACTTTGAAATCAGATTAGTTTATTTGTGCTGGATATTTAGTGCGTTGTATTTCTAGTAGGCGAGGCCAATTGGGAAACCAAATTAATATCAGAATTCTACTTGAAGAGTCTAGTTCGAGGGTTGGATGATCTGAATGACATGTTCATTATGTCTGAAAAAGATGCATTTGCCCAGTGGACAATGAGAACATCTGCTTGGCTGATCGGATGCCCTGTAGGCCTCTACTCTTCTGCAAAGATTATATTACCCTTGACATGTTTCCATTAGTTGGACTGCAGGTTCTCTAATGATAATTATTTGCCTGGGTATTGAGATGTAGAAGACAATTTAGTCTGAAAAAAATCCATTTAGAAGGCATCTTTTCAAAAGTTGATTATTCCTGAAGCTGTGCACACATTTCATTCATTTTATCTCTTTCATTTTAGATTGATTCTTATTGATTTCTATTACTATGTCCATCTTCTGATTTATAGCCCCAGAATCTGGATGGCACTAAATTGGGACTACTGTTATACTTAAATTACATATAACATAATATCATCTCTCAAATTGCATCATTGCATATTAATCATTCCTTTTAGCTCTTCCTAGTTATTTTTTAGTTTTATTATTTTATGCCCATTTTCTTTCTTTTTTTTTTTTTTTTTCAGTAAGAGGGCCTCTCACTGCTGTGGCCTCTCCCGTTGCGGAGCACAGGCTCCGACGCGCAGGCTCAGCGGCCATGGCTCACAGGCCCAGCCGCTCCACGGCATGTGGGATCTTCCCGGACCGGGGCATGAACCCATGTCCCCTGCATTGGCAGGCAGACTCTCAACCACTGCGCCACCAGGGAAGCCCTTCTTTTTTTTTTTTTTTTGCAACACCTTAGCTATTTTTGTACCTCTCCTAGAATAATATCTAAATCTGAAAGCTTCAGAACCAAAAGTCATTTTTTACTGTGGAGCTTACAATAGATTTCTGGGCCAATAAAGAGAAGTTGGTGGCTGTACTGGTATCAAGAGGGGAAAAAGATACTAAAGCTAAGGGAGGAAATGAAAGATGAAATTGGGTATCCGGCCCAGTTGATTTTATTCCTGTAGGATCATTTGGTCAACCTTTAGTTCTTTTGTTACTTAGCAAAAGCAATTTCTGTCTTTTGGGTCACCTCATAGTTCAATATCAAAGATAACCATGGTCAGAAAAGCAAGGACAGAGCATTGTTCTAGGATTCCTGTAAGAAGACTGGCCCTTTACCTTGAACTGTGACCTTCCTGACCTGTGGCTAGGTTGCATGCAGGGAGAGACACATCGTCTTAAAACACAAACAATGTTTGTGTTCCATTTCACCCTCACCCTAAGTAAAGAGACATCCCGAGGAAGCCGACTCTTAGACTCTAAAGCTGAAGCAGAAAGTGGAAGGCAGTCTAGCAGTTGGGAACAATTCACTCTTCTCAGCCCTACTACTCGTATTGGATATTCTTCGAATTTTAATTGCACCTTCATGATTTCCAAACCACAACAAATCACAGAACAATTCCATCTGAAATATAAGACTGCATAGTCTTCAAAGGGTGGGTTGAGACTGGTAGAGTTCTTATGGTTTCCAGTGATACCTGAGGCTCCCATATGTCTTACTACTTCATCTGTTATAGAACACACTGATTGTCCGTAGAGTCTGGAGTTTCATAGTGTTTAATGAGAAATAAAACCAGAGGAAAAGATTACTATTGAATGGCTGAAGCTACTTGAACGTACGGAGAATTGTCTTTAGCCAGATGCATTGTCTCTGCGCATAGGCCTGCAGGTAAGTGGCTGGTACTCTGAGTCAAAAACTTGTCAAATTGGAGAGTTAGAGGGAGCTGTTGAGGTCATCGCATTGGTATCAATTCGAGTCACCTTCACAGGGAACTCACAGGAGATAATGAACTGTCTGTCTACTTTGAACATACCTAATAATATAGAATGTGAAATTCAGATTTTTCTCTGAGGGTACCCTAAGTCCATGTCAGGGATTTCCGGTTCAGTTCCGGCATCCTGGCAATTCAGGGAATAAGATAATTTTAGTTTCATGGCCAAAATGATATTTTCAGTCCCACACTCTCATCTAGAATTTTGCCACTCCCCCACCAAGAAGTGACGTCTACTTCCCATTCCCTCAGACGTGGGCCTTTGTGATGCTCTGAGACAGAATGTGGCCAAAGTGATGTTACATGACTTTGGAGCCTAGGTCAGTAAAAATGATAAAGCTTCTGCCTAGCTCTTGCTTTGAGGATTCTCACTCTTGGAGCCAGCCTCTTTGTTGGAGAACTCCTGGCCACACGAGGAGGCCATGAATAGGTATCCCAGCTGATGGCAATCATTGACTGACAGACACATGAACAAATGATACTTCAGATAACTACAGCCTCCCAGCTCCCGACCCCCGCATCCCTCTATGCAGCCTGCAACAGAGACAAACCAGCTTTGTTGTGCTTTGTCCAAATTCCTGAGCCACAGAATCCATGGGCATAATAAATGGTTGTTTCGTCCACTAAGTTTTGGGGTAATTTGCTACACAGTAATTGATAAGCAGAAGAAGGAGTAGGGCTTTTGGATTATATATGTATGTGTGAGTGGGGTGTTTTTAAGTGGTAACATGCTCAGAATTAAAATAAGTTAAACTTTTAAAAATATTTATTAAACCATTTAAAATGTTTATTATTTAGATATCTATTAAACTATCGTATTAAACCATTAAAATATTTATTAAACCATTGCCATTATTTCTATCCTGACAATTTTTGCCATATTTTCATATTAAGTTCATTATTATTCAACTAACTTTTTTTTTTCTTTTTTTTTTCTTTTTTCTTTTGCGGTACGCGGGCCTCTCCCTGTTGTGGCCTGTCCTGTTGAGGAGCACAGGCTCCGGACACGCAGGCCCAGTGGTCATGGCTCACGGGCCCAGCTGCTTCGCGGCATGTGGGATCTTCCCAGACTGGGGCACGAACCTGTGTCCCCTGTATCGGCAGGCGGACTCCCAACCACTGCACCACCAGGGAAGCCCCTCAACTAACTTTTTAATTTATATTAATTCACCTTTTTTTTTCATTAGTCATCAATTTTATACACATCAGTGTATAGATGTCAATCCCAATCGCCCAATTCAGCACACCACCATCCCCACCCCACTGCAGTTTTCCCCGCTTGGTGTCCATACGTCTGTTCTCTACATCTGTGTCTCAACTTCTGCCCTGCAAACCGGCTCATCTGTACCATTTTTCTAGGTTCCACATACATGCGTTAATATATGATATTTGTTTTTCTCTTTCTGACTTACTTCACTCTGTATGACAGTCTCTAGATCCATCCATGTCTCAACAAATGACTCAATTTCGTTCCTTTTTATGGCTGAGTAATATTCCATTGTATATATGTACCACAACTTCTTTATCCATTAGTCTGTCGATGGGCATTTAGGTTGCTTCCATGACCTGGCTATTGTAAATAGTGCTGCAATGAACATTGGGGTGCACGTGTCCTTTTGAATTATGGTTTTCTCTGGGTATATGCCCAGTAGTGGGATTGCTGGATTATATGGTAAATCTATTTTTAGTTTTTTTTTTTTTTTTTTTGGCAGTACCCGGGCCTCTCACTGTTGTGGCCTCTCCTGTTGTGGAGCACAGGCTCCGGATGTGCAGGCTCAGTGGCCATGGCTCATGGGCCCAGCCGCTCCGTGCTGTGTGGGATCTTCCCAGACCGGGGCACGAACCCTTGTCCCCTGCATTGGCAGGCGGACTCTCAACAACTGTGCCACCAGGGAAGCCGTATTTTTAGTTTTTTAAGAAACCTCCATACTGTTCTCCATAGTGGCTAAACCAATTCACATTCCCACCAACAGTGTAAGAGGGTTCCCTTTTCTCCACACCCTCTCCAGCATTTGTTGTTTGTAGATTTTCTGATGATGCCCATTCTAACTGGTGTGAGGTGATACCTCATTGTAGTTTTGATTTGCATTTCTCTAATAATTATGATGTTGAGCAGCTTTTCATGTGCTTCTTGGCCATCTGTATGTCTTCTTTGGAGAAATGTCTATTTAGGTCTTCTGCCCATTTTTGGATTGGGTTGTTTGTTTCTTTAATATTGAGCTGCATGAGCTTTTTATATATTTTGGAGGTTAATCCTTTGTCCATTGATTCATTTGCAAATATTTTCTCCCATTCTGAGGGTTGTCTTTTTGTCTTGTTTACGGTTTCTTTTGCTGTGCAAAAGCTTTGAAGTTTTATTAGGTCTCATTTTATTATTTCTGTTTTTATTTCCATTACTCTAGGAGGTGGATCAAAAAAGATCTTGCTGTGATTTATGTCAAAGAGTGTTCTTCCTATGTTTTCCTCTAAGAGTTTTATAGTGTCCAGTGTTACAGTTAGGTCTAGAATCCATTTTGAGTTTATTTTTGTGTATGGTGTTAGGGACTGTTCTAATTTCATTCTTTTACATGTAGCTGTCCAGTTTTCCCAGCACCACTTACTGAAGAGACTGTCTTTCCTCCATTGTATATCTTTGCCTCCTTTGTCATAGATTAGTTGACCATAGGTACGTGGGTTTATCTCTGGGCTTTCTATCTTGTTCCATTGAGCTATGTTTCTGTTTTTGTGCCAGTAACGTATTGTCTTGATTACTGTAGGTTTGTAGTATAGTCTGAAGTCAGGGAGTCTGATTCCTCCAGCTCCGTTTTTTCCCCTCAATACTGCTTTGGCTATTCGGGGTCTTTTGTGTCTCCATACAAATTTTAAGATGATTTGTTCTACTTCCATAAAAAATGCCATTGGTAATTTGATAGGGATTGCATTGAATCTGTAGATTGCTTTGGGAAGTATAGTCATTTTTACATTATTGATTCCTCCAATCCAAGAACATGGTATATCTCTCCATCTGTTGGTATCCTCTTTAATTTCTTTCATCAGTGTCTTATAGTTTTCTGCAAACACATCTTTTGTCTCCCTAGGTAGGTTTATTCCTAGGTATTTTATTCTTTTTGTTGCAGTCGTAAATGGGAGTGTTTCCATAGTTTCTCTTTCAGATTTTTCATCGTTAGTGTATAGGAATGCAATAGATTTCTGTGCATTAATTTTGTATCCTGCAACTTTACCAAATTCATTGATTAACTCTAGCAGTTTTCTGGTGGCATTTTTAGGATTCTGTATGTATAGTATCATGTCATCTGCAAACAGTGACAGTTTTACTTCTTCTTTTCCAATTTGTATTTCTTTTATTTCTTTTTCTTCTCTGATAGCCATGGCTAGGACTTCCAAAGCTGTGTTGAATAATAATTTTGAGAGTTGATATCCTTGTCTAGTTCCTGATCTTAGAGGAAATGCTTTCAGTTTTTCACCATTCTCATATATGGCCTTTATTATGTTGAGGTAGTTTCCCTCTATGCCCACTTTCTGGAGAGTTTTTATCATAAATGGGTGTTGAATTTTGTCAAAGCTTTTAAACAAAAATAACTTAATCTCCATCCTATGTAATGATATCCATGAATTTATGGCTTGTATAACCTAGCCATACTTTATTAATACACTTAAAAATAAATATATAACTCTTAAGACTAAAAAGTGTTTAGTTAGTAACTAAAATTATCACCCATTGCATAGTTAGTGTATATCTCACTTTGGAAAAAAAATCCTTCATTTTGGAAAACAACTGTGACATCAAGCTGACAATGAGATCTCTCAACCTTTTAGTGTTTGGGGTGTCAACTCTTAGGGACTAGCCTATTTGAGGAAACAACACAGTGTGATTGACATTACTTGGGAGAAATTAAAAATCTGCTTATATTGTAGCTGTGTTTAAGCACTCTTGCAGTTTCTCATTTGGTCATTTCAGAAATTGCTGTAAAAATGCAAATGTTACTTGTTTGATGCTCAGTTTGTGTACAAGATATTTCTTAGGCTTGCATGGACACAGACATGGATGTACCTTGAGGGGCTCTAAACTAAGGATTAGAAGGACCAGTTATTATTATTATTATTTTTTATTTGCTCCACTCAGCTTGTGGAATCTTAGTTCGTGGGTCGGCAGTGAAAGCGTGGAGTCCTAACCACCGGACCACCAGGGAATTCCTTCACCAGTTACTTTTCTTAACTCAAATAGAAAGTGTTTGGAATCTGGTGTCTCAATCTGAGTTCTCTAAAAGCAGAGCTTGAGACAGTTAGTTTAGGAATCTTATTTCGGGGAATGCAGCGAAGGGGGAGTGAAATAGAGGAGGGAGGAAGGCCACCACAGAAATTGTTATCGAATCACCACTATCACAAGCAACTCAGGCATGATTTTGAGGAACTTTCTGAAATAGTTTCAGAACCGTCTACCTGGAGGGTGAAAGGTGGGAACACTTACCCATTGGTTTGCATTTCCCGTTGCTCAAGCAAGACCCCATTTCTGGGCAGTGCATACAGGAGTGCAGTCATTTAGCATGGACTTCCTTTGTAGCGGTGTCAGAGAAGACCTAGGACTGGAAGCAAGAAGTAGGTGAGTGGCCCTAAAATGAAGGAAGAAGTGTCTGGGTGCACCACCACGATGTTGGCTTAAGTCTGTGCAAAGAGGATGCAGTAAGAGATGGGATGAAATAATTTTGAACTAGTGTACAAGCATGTCTGATATACTTGGCAATGATGCTCCCTCTCTGAGACTTAGTTTCTCATCAGTCAGATGAGAGAAATAGACTAGAGGACTTTAAGATCCAGTTCTGATTGTCCAATGACTAACCTGAGATAGTACTGGCCTAATGTTATACTGCTAATCCCCTGGATAGGCAGATCAGACCAAGAAGGGTTGGATTGAAAGGGCATAAGCACAGGTCAGACCAAGAAGGGTTGGGCTGAAAGGGCATAAGCACAGGTCAGCTAGGTGATGCTAAGACAAGACTTATACTTCTCCTGTCTCTTACGTAGCTCCTAGCATCTTTAACCTGCTGGGTACTAAGTAGGCCCTGAATATTTCTGTATTAGGGAAGGATAATACATCTGTGTGACCTGGAGACTTCTCTCTCAGGCCCTATGCATAAACATTACTCAGGTCTGGTCACAAGTGGGTTCACCTCTTATTACTTGAAAGACTGGACATGGAGCACATGCCAGCTACACATAGGATGTCCTTCAAGAGAGTTTGCTGTGGTCTCAAAACTTGGGATTTTACCCATTTTTATTGATAGCACCCTGATTCTGATTCCCAGTAAAGGCATCCATGAAAAAATACATGAATTTGAAAACTGGCATCAAGAAAAAGAGAATGGTGGTTCAATTTAGGATTTTTCAACCTTGATATTATCCTCTGAGGGTTTAGTTGTCTACAAGTCATGTAGCTGGTGATTGCTATTTTCAAGTTCTAAAAGCAGCGACTATTTTGCTGGTCTTTGTTTGCTTCTTTCACTTACCTGCTTTCTGCCTTACATTTCCCTCCAGCCCCAAAGATTCAAATCTTCTTATGATTGATGTTTTTTGAAAAGAGTTTGGAACATGAATTTCAGTTCAGTTTTGGTGCAAATCACTCAGTCTTTGGGGGTTTATAATGTCTTGGTTAATAGGATTCTGGAGATTCAACCCAGAGGTCTGTGTGAAGTTGGGAAAAAAATGGCAGAGCAATTCAGCCAAGATGTAGGTAATTTTTAAAGCAGTCTTTATGTTCTGTATTTAAATTTCAAATTCTCTTTTTATATTTCGTAAGAGACAATGAATAGCTTCAATTTGAGAATGTGAGCATCCTGAAAAAGTGCAGAATGACAAAATCTCATTTTGTGATTTTTAATTTTTCAGCAAGTTAACTATTCCTCCATTTGATGAGACTAAGTGATTTTTTTGAACCGACATTGGTCAACATTATTACCCCAACTTTGTGATGGAAAGTATCCTTCCAGCATATCAAACCTTCAACCTCCTACATATGCTTAACTCTTTTTACTCTCAAACACTTGGCCTTGTAAGTGATCGCTGTGATTCAGTTTTGAATGAAAGAATTGCTCATTTCCAGTCTGTGATAATTATTGTATAAGGTTTAGATTATTCTAAACAAGCGAGAGAAAATTACCCATCACGGATGAAGATAATGGGTAGTAGTTCTTTAATCTTTCCTCATCTGCTCTCATCACACCCTACTCTCACTTCACGCCCTGCAGACACAAGAATAATCTTCACAAATCTTTTCGCTGGGTTGAAGTTTCATATTGCATATAACTACGTCATGATAGCTGCTGTCCGCATACATTTTTCCACACATTCCAATGAAAGGATGATTTATTGATTTCATTTAACAACATTGTAGACTTAGATTTGTGTAGAGTTTCTTCAAGCTTCATGTGGCTGTCAGTGACTATTTCTTCACCTTTGCATCTTACAGTCCATGCAGATGAAGAGTCTAGGTGCTTGCATTTAAATATTGAATGTACGAGAGTATAAAGTAGCTTTCCTAACTCTTCGTAGGATACTGTAAGACATGAGCCTCTTCTGTTTTCCAGAGAGCCTGCCAGGTGCTAAATAGAAAGCAATCTGTTGAGGAGATCCCTAGATTTAATTACTTAAAGAATCTATTTGTTTTGCTTACTTTGTGACTGGAAGAAAACTAAAATATCATCTTAAAGTGATTTCAAAGTTTGTGAATCCTGTTTTTCAGAAGGGTCTTGCCACCTACATCTGAAAAATCAATTCACTCCTCTGCTGTTCTCTAATAATTAGTTGTACGCTTTGCCATTTTAAATCATTTTAATTTCAAATCATAGTTCCTAGCTATTAAAGGCTTTTTGTCTCTTCCTGTTTTTTTGTAGTGACCTTGCATTTTATTCTAATGAAGTAAAATTGTCAAAAGTATATAGAATGTAAAAACACATGAAGTTTAAAGGTAGCAGTGCTTGTAACTTACTGTTTAAAATTTTATTTATTTTTGTTGTCAATTGATGAAACTGGAGTAGAAATAAAGACTACAGTCTTTGTAGTATCACCAATGGAACATTGATTGATTGATTTTTTAAAATAAATTTTTGCTTGAACTGTAATGCAGGCATCTCACCATGTTTAAATATTCCCAGCGTAGGTTGACAGCTCATTCCTCTGTTTTATTTGCATCTCATCTTAGCCAAATATAAGTTGTGTGACTTTGACTAGCCATTCAACCTCCCTGAACTTCAGCTTCTTTGTGTGACATGATACCTAGTCCATAGGGTTGCTGGAAGCATTCAGTTGTGATGGTGTGTGTGAAGCCTCTAACTTAATGCCTGGAAGAGGCTCAAAAAATGTTCATTTCCTTCCTTCTGAAGCTGATGGAAGATATTTTCTAGAATATTTTTTTACTTGTCATTTTCATGCAGTGGAAAAGAAGAATCAAGGCAGAGTAATGATTTCTACAAATCTCTTCTATTCCAGAAATGTGGCAATGTGTACTGAAAACTTCTCCTGTGTCACTTTACCACTAACTTCACATTTTCACTTGGTTGCTTGATTAATTTACATGATGAAGTACTTTTCCACATCAGCCTATGAATCCATGGCTGTTAGAAGCCTGTAAACTACGCATCTATTTTCAAACAAGCAAGCCAGCCCTTGTAGCCAGGGACTGGGACCTTCAAACACCAACTGGGACATTCCCCATGGTGGGAAGAGCATAGTCCCAACCTTGTGGAAAGTAGTTATCTCGTTAATTTCTCTCCATACTTGAGAACACTCTGCGAGTCACTGAGGGAGTGATGGTCTGATCTCTGGGAATTATAATACCTCCCACAGCACAGCATCATCTTGTTGGGGTGTGTTATTAGCCTCCACATTAGAGCTGTGGGAAGCTCCCAACATGGCTTCAGTGGGATGAATAGAGAATGAAGCATTTGGCAAAAGGACTTCTGATGAGTTCTAACATAAAGCCGTTTGCTTTGTGCATGTGTAAAATGCAGTCTACTGTAGCCCTCGAATATATATAAATCCATTGTTGTCCCTCTTTCCTACCCCAAATAAACCAGTTTACAAAATGAGTCAGATCTTACAGCTGTTTTGATGTAGAAATATCACCAACCACTTAGGCTGTGTTGAAGTGACTTATTTTGCCAGAGTTGAAATGGTTGTGTACAGACGGTACAGTCATTTTGGTGTTGAGGATTGACTCTATTCTAGCAAAAGGAAATAAAGGAGAATGGTATCCTTCTATGGTTTCCCCAAGAATAAAAAGAATAATTAAATGTTATAGTACACTGTTCACACATCCATTCATCAGCAAATATTGATTAAAGGCCTGCTTTCACCACACCAGCAAAGACTGCCGCCTGCCATCCACTGTACAAGGAGGGGTGTTGCTCCAGGACCTTGCTTCAGATGTGGAAAAAAAAAAAAAGGAGCCAGAGGTCCTGGAATTTCATTTTGTCTCTGAAACTTCCTAGTTGTGTGATCTTAGCAAAAGCAGATTGCAGGGGGAAGATGGCGGAAGAGTAAGACGCGGAGATCACCTTCCTCCCCACAGATACATCAGAAATACATCTACACGTGGAACAACTCCTACAGAACACCTACTGAACGCTGGCAGAAGACCTCAGACCTCCCAAAAGGCAAGAAACTCCCCATGTACTTGGGTAGGGCAAAAGAAAAAAGAATAAACAGAGACAAAAGAATAGGGACGGGACCTGCACCGGTGGGAGGGAGCCGTGAAGGATGAAAGGTTTCCACACACTAGAAGCCCCTTTGCGGGCGGAGACTGCGGGTGGCGGAGGGGGGAAGCTTCGTAGCCACGGAGGAGAGCGCAGCAACAGGGGTGCGGAAGGCAAAGCAGAGAGATTCCCGCACAGAGGATCGGTGCTGACCAGCACTCACCAGCCCGATAGACTTGTCTGCTCACCCACCAGGGCAGGTGGGGGCTTGGAGCTGAGGCATGGGCTTCGGTTGGAGCGCAGGGAGAGGACTGCGGTTGGCGGCATGAACACAGCCTGCAGGGGGTTAGTATACCACGGCTAGCTGGGAAGGAGTCCGGGGAAAAGTCTGGAGCTGCTGAAGAGGCAAAAGACCATTGTTTCTGGATGCATGAGGAGAGGGGATTAAGAGCGCTGCTTAAAGGAGCTCCAGAGATGGGTGCGAGTAGCAGCTAAAAGCACGGACCCCAGAAACGGGCATGAGATGCTAAGGCTGCTGCTGCTGCTACCAAGAAGCCTGTGTGCGAGCACAGGTCACTATCCACACCTCCCTTCCCGGGAGCCTGTGCAGCTTGCCACTGCCAGGGTCCGGGGATCTAGGGACAACTTCCCTGGGAGAATGCATGGCGCACCTCAGGCTGGTGCCTGGTGCAAAGTCCCACTGGCCTCTGCTGCTGCAGGCTCGCCCCGCACTCCGAGCCCCTCCCTCCCTGCAGCCTGAGTGAGCCAGAGCCCCAGAATCAGTGGCTCCTTGAACCCCATCCTGTCTGAGCGAAGAACAGATGCCCTCTGGCGACCTACACGCAGAGGCAGGGCCAAATGCAAAGCTGAACCCCGGGAGTTGTGTGAACAAAGAAGAGAAAGGGAAATCTCTCCCAGCAGCCTCAGGAGCAGCGGATTAAATCTGCACTATCAACTTGATGTACCCTGCATCTGTGGAATACCTGAATAGACAACGAATCATCACAAATAGAGGAGGTGGACTTTGAGGGTAAGATATATTATTTTTTCCTCTTTTCCTCTTTTTGTGAGTGTGTATGTGTATGCTTCTGAGTGAGATATTGTCTGTATAGCTTTGCTTTCACCATTTGTCCTAGGGTTCTGTCCGTCCATTTGTTTGTTTTTTACTTAAAATTTTTTTCTGTCTTAATAATTATTTTTTACTTTAACAACTTTATTTTATTTTATCTTACTTTATTTTATTTTATCCTCTTTCCTTCTTTCTTTCTACTTTTTCTCCATTTTATTCTGAGCTATGTGGTTGAAAGGCTCTTTGTGCTGCAGCCAGGAGTCAGTGCTGTGCCTCTGAGGTGAAAGAGCCAACTTCAGGACACTGGTCCACATGAGACCTCCCAGCTCCATGTAATATCAAGTGGCGAAAATCTCCCTGAGATCTCCATCTCAACACCAACACTCAGCTTCACTCAACGACCAGCAAGCTACAGTGCTGGACACCCTATCCCAAACAACTAGCAAGACAGGAACACAATCCCACCGATTAGCAGAGAGACTACCTAAAATCATAATAAGTCCACAGACACTGAAAAACACAACACCAGACGTGGACCTGCCCACCAGAAAGACAAGATCCAGCCTCATGCACCAGAGCACAGGCAGTAGCCCCCTTCACCAGGAAGCCTGCACAACCCACTGAACCAACGTTAGCCACTGGGGACAGACAACAAAAACAACGGGAACTACAAACCTGCAGCCTGCAAAAAGGAGAACCCAAACACAGTAAGATAAGCAAAATGAGAAGACAGAAAAACACAAAGCAGATGAAGGAGCAAGATAAAAACCCAACAGACCTAACAAATGAAGAGGAAATAGGCAGTCTACCTGAAAAAGAATTCAGAATAATGATAGTAAAGATGATCTAAAATCTTGGAAATAGAATAAAGAAAATGCAAGAAACTTTTAACAAGGACCTAGAAGAACTAAAGAAGAAACAAACAATAATGAATAACACAATAAATGAAATTAAAAATACTCTAGAAGGGATCAATAGCAGAATAACTGAGGCAGAAGAACGGATAAGTGATCTGGAAGATAAAATAGTGGAAATAACTACTGCAGAGCAGAATAAAGAAAAAAGAATGAAAAGAACTGAGGGCAGTCTCAGAGACTTCTGGGACAACATTAAATGCACCAACATTCGAATTATAGGGGTCCCATAAGAAGAGGAGGAAACGAAAGGGACTGAGAAAATATTTGAAGGAATTATAGTTGAAAACTTCCCTAATATGGGAAAGGAAATAGTTAAACAAGTCCAGGAAGCACAGAGAGGTCCCATACAGGATAAATCCAAGGAGAAACATGCCAAGACATATATTAATCAAACTGTTAAAAATTAAATACAAAGAAAACATATTGAAAGCAGCAAGGGAAAAACAACATATAACACAAAAGGGAATCCCCATAAGGTTAACAGCTGATCTGTCAGCAGAAACTCTGCAAGCCAGAAGGGACTGGCAGGACATATTTAAAGTGATGAAGGAGAAAAACCTGTAACCAAAATTACTCTACCCTGCAAGGATCTCATTTAGATTTGACGGAGAAATTGAAACCTTTACAGACAAGCAAAAGCTGAGAGAGTTCAGCACCACTAAACCAGCTTTACAACAAATGCTAAAGGAACTTCTGTAGGCAAGAAACATGAGAGAAGGAAAAGACCTACAATAACGAACCCAAATCAATTAAGAAAATGGGAATAGGAACATACATATCGATAATTATCTTAAATGTAAATGGTTTAAATGCTCCCACCAAAAGACACAGACTGGCTGAATGGATACAAAAACAAGACCCATATATATGCTGTCTACAAGAGACCCACTTCAGACCTAGAGACACATACAGACTGAAAGTGAGGGGATGGAAAAAGATATTCCATGCAAATGGAAACCAAAAGAAATCTGGAGTAGCAATTCTTATATCAGAAAAAATAGACTTTAAAATAAAGACTATTACAAGAGTCAAAGAAGGACACTACATAATGATCAAGGGATCGATCCAAGAACAACATATAACAATTGTAAATATTTATGCACCCAACATAGGAGCACCTCAATACATAAGGTAAATACTAACAGCCATAAAAGGGGAAATTGACAGTAACACATTCATAGTAGGGGACTTCATCAACCCACTTTCATCAATAGACAGATTATCCAAAATGAAAACAAATAAGGAAACACAAGCTAATGATACATTAAACAAGATGGACTTAATTGATATTTATAAGACATTTCAACCAAAAACAACAGAATACATATTTTTCTCAAGTGCTTATGGAATATTCTCCAGGATAGACCATATCTTGGGTCACAAATCAAGCCTTGGTAAATTTAAGAAAATTGAAATTGTATCAAGTATCTTTTCCAACCAAAATGCTATAAGACTAGATATCAATTACAGGAAAAGATCAGTAAAAAATAGAAACACATGGAAGCTAAACAATACACTACTTAATAATGAAGTGATCACTGAAGAAATCAAAGAGGAAATCAAAAAATACCTAGAAACAAATGACAATGGAGACACGACGACCCAAACCCTATGGGATGCAGCAAAAGCAGTTCTAAGAGGGAAGTTTATAGCAATACAATCCTACCTCAAGAAACAAGAAACATCTCAAATATAAACAACGTAACCTTGCACCTAAAGCAATTAGAGAAAGAAGAACGAAAAACCCTGCAAGTTAGCCAAAGGAAAGAAATCATAAAGATCAGATCAGAAATAAATGAAAAAGAAATGAAGGCAACGATAGCAAGGATCAATGAAACTAAAAGCTGGTTCTTTGAGAAGATAAACAAAATTGATAAACCACTAGCCAGACTCATCAAGAAAAAAAGGGAGAAGACTCAAATCAATAGAATTAGAAATGAAAAAGGAGAAGTAACAACTGACACTGCAGAAATACAAAAGATCATGAGAGATTAATACAAGCAACTCTATGCCAATAAAATGGACAACCTGGAAGAAATGGACAAATTCTTAGAAAAGCACAACCTTCCAAGACTGAACCAGGAAGAAATAGAAAATATAAACAGACCAATCACAAGGACTGAAATTGAAACTGTGATTAAAAGTCCTCCAACAAACAAAAGCCCAGGACCAGATGGCTTCACAGGTGAATTATATGAAATATTTAGAGAAGAGCTAACACCTATCCTACTCTAACTCTTCCAAATTATAGAGGGAGAAACTCTCCCAAACTCATTCTATGAGGCCACCATCACTGTGATACCAAAACCAGACAAGGATGTCACAAAGAAAGAAAACTACAGGACAATATCACTGATGAACATAGATGCAAAAATCCTCAACAAAATACTAGCAAAAAGAATCCAACAGCACATTAAAAGGGTCATACACCATGATCAAGTGGGGTTTATTCCAGGAATGCAAGGATTCTTCAATATATGCAAATCAATCAACGTGAAACCCTATATTAACAAATTGAAGGAGAAAAACCATATGATCATCTCAATAGATGCAGAGAAAGCTTTCAACAAAATTCAACACCCATTTATGATAAAAACCCTGCAGAAAGTAGGCATAGAGGGAACTTTCCTCAACATAATAAAGGCCATATGTGACAAACCCACAGCCAACATCGTCCTCAATGGTGAAAAAATGAAAGCATTTCCACTAAGATCAGGAAAAAGACAAGGTTGCCCACTCTCACCACTCTTATTCAACATAGATTTAGAAGTTTTAGCCGCAGCAGAGAAGAAAAGGAAATAAAAGGAATCCAAATGGGAAAAGAAGAAGTAAAGCTGTCACTCTTTGTAGATGACATGATACTATACCTAGAGAATCCTAAAGATGCTACCAGAAAACTACTAGAGCTACTCAATGAATTTGGTAAAGTAGCAGGATACAAAATTAATGCACAGAAATGTCTGGCATTCCTATACACTAATGATGAAAAATCTGAAAGTGAAATTAAGAAAACACTCCCATTTACCATTGCAACAAAAAGAATAAAATATCTAGGAATAAACCTACCTAAGGAGACAAAAGACCTGTATGCAGAAAACTATAAGACACTGATGAAAGAAATTAAAGATGATACAAAAAGATGGAGAGATATACCATGTTCTTGGATTGGAAGAAGGAACATTGTGAAAATGACTCTACTACCCAAAGGAATCTACAGATTCAGTGCAATCCCTATCAAACTACCACTGGCATTTTTCACAGAAGTAGAACAAAAAAATTCACAATTTGTATGGAAACACAAAAGACCCCGAATAGCCAAAGCGATCTTGAGAATGAAAAACAGAGCTGGAAGAATTAGGCTCCCTGACTTCAGACTATACTACAAAAATACAGTAATCAAGACAGTATGGTACTGGCACAAAAACAGAACGATAGATCAATGGAACAGGATAGAAAGCCCAGAGATAAACCCACACACATATGGTCACCTTATCTTTTTTTTTTTTGGCAGTATGCTTGCCTCTCACTGTTGTGGCCTCTCCCGTTGTGGAGCACAGGCTCCAGACACGTAGGCTCATTTGCCATGGCTCACGGGCCCAGCTGCTCCATGGCATTTGGGATCTTCCCGGACCGGGGCACGAACCTGTGTCCCCTGCATCTGCAGGCAGACTCTCAAGCACTGCACCACCAGGGAAGCCGGGTCACCTTATCTTTGATAAAGGAGGCAGGAATGTACCGTGGAGAAAGGACAGCCTCTTCAATAAGTGGTGCTAGGAAAACTGGACAGGTATATGTAAAAGTATGAGATTAGAACACTCCCTAACACCATACATAAAAATAAACTCAAAATGGATTTAAATGTAAGGGCAGACACTATCAAACTCTCAGAGGAAAACATAGGCAGAACACTCTATGACATAAATCACAGCATGATCCTTTTTGACCCACCTCCTAGAGAAATGGAAATAAAAAGAAAAATAAACAAATGGGACCTAATGAAACTTCAAAGCTTTTGCACAGCAAAGAAACCATAAACAAGACCAAAAGACAACCCTCAGAATGGGACAAAATATTTGCAAATGAAGCAACTGACAAAAGATTAATCTCCAAAATTTACAAGCAGCTCATGGAGCTCAATAACAAAAAAACAAACAACCCAATCCAAAAATGGGCAGAAGACCTAAATAGGCATTTCTCCAAAGAAGATATACAGATTGCCAAGAAACACATGAAAGAATGCTCAACTTCATTAATCATTAGAGAAATGCAAATCAAAACTACAATGAGATATCATCTCACACCAGTCAGAATGGCCTTCATCAAAAAATCTAGAAACACAAATGCTGGAGAGGGTGTGGAGAAAAGGGAACACTCTTGCATTGCTGGTGGGAATGTGAATTGGTACAGGCTCTATGGAGAAGAGTTGGAGGTTCCTTAAAAAACTACAAATAGAACTACCATATGACACAGCAATCCCACTACTGGGCACATACCCTGAGTAAACCATAATTCAAAAAGAGTCATGTAGCAAAATGTTCATTGCAGCTCTATTTACAATAGGCAGGACATGGAAGCAACCTAAGAGTCCATCAATGGATGAATGGATAAAGAAGATGTGGCACATATATACAATGGAATATTACTCAGCTATAAAAAGAAATGAAATTGAGTTATTTGTAGTGAGGCAGATGGACCTAGAGTCTGTCATACAGAGTGAAGTAAGTCAGAAAGAGAAAGACAAATGCCGTATGCTAACACATATATATGGAATCTAAGAAAAAAATAATGTCATGAAGAACCTAGGGGTAAGATGGGAATAAAGACACAGACCTACTAGAGAATGGACTTGAGGATATGGGGAGGGGCAAGGGAAAGCTGTGACAAAGTGAGAGAGTGGCATGGACATATATACACTACCAAACGTAAAATGATAGCTAGTGGGAAGCAGCCACATAGAACAGGGAAATTAGCTCGGTGCTTTGTGACCACCTAGAGGGGTGGGATATGGAGGCTGGGAGGGAGGGAGATGCAAGAGGGAAGAGATATGGGAACATATGTATATGTATAACTGATTCACTTTGTTATAAAGCAGAAACTAACACAACATTGTAAAGCATTTGTACTCCAATAAAGATGTAAAAAAAAAAGCACAAGCAACAAAAGCAAAAACAAACAAGTGGGACCACATCAAATGAACAAGCATCTACACAGAAAAAGAAAATATCAACACAATGAAAAGCTAACCTATGGATTGGGAGAAAATATTTGCAAACCATATGTCTGATAAGGACTTAATATCTAAAATTTATAAGAAACTGATACATATCAATAGCAAAGAAAAAGATAATTTTATTAAAAATTGGTCAGAGGACTAGAATAAATATTTTTCCAAGAAAGATATACAAATGTCCACCAGGTATAGAATGTTTTAAAATTCCTACCCAGACCCTAAAATCCTATAAATATCGTCAATGTATTTTTCTTTTTAACACACTATTATCTGTAAAATGGTATTCTCTCAAACTGCATTAAATCCAATAAACTTACTTTGTTAGATTAACAGAAAAAAAAACAAAAACAAAAAAACCCACAAAAAAACGGCCTGCTTTCTCCCACTTTCTCCTTCCCTTATCCTTGATGGAGACAGTGACCTTAAAGAGCCTTTGGTTTGTTCATAATAAAAGTGCATCCTATCTTACATTTTTGTGTGAAAATAAATATCTTTTGAATATATTGAGCACCTTGGGAGAAAGACACCCTACCCTTTCAAATTAACATTATAATAATTTAAAAAATTAACTAAGCCTGTTCCACTGGCATATTGATGAGTGTTATGAGCCACTCTTATCCATTGTTACAAGATTAAACATTTTAGGAATAAAGCTCATCCAATTTATTTAGAAAGAAACTTGGCTACATATGCAGTCCCACTTAATTAGCTTCCAATTTGCTTTGCTGCTTGGACATAAAAGGCGAGTCCCACTGCCCTCTAACCTTCCTAGGGGCATCTTGCTCTGATCACCTAATTGATTTTCCAAGCCAGTTTGTACTCTGGATATGTCTTTGTGTCCTTTTTCCTGACAGGTGTTGTCATTGTCATTTTGAAGCATATTCAAGAATGTTCCTTGTTCATTAGAAGCTCCGTTAGCTATGGGAGGGTGACTGATTAAGTTATGCCTAAAACATTAAGTATCAAAAACAACCCAAACTCCGTGTGGGTGTGTAATTAGTCCCAGTCAGAAGGGAGAGAGTGTCATGGTGGAATGGTGGCATGTTTGATGTTACTGTCAGATGGACACTCATTGTATCCAAGCAAAATGAATGAAGGATGAAGTGTGGGCTGGGATGACCAATAACTTTGAAGCTGTCAACCAACCTTCTTAATCCTGGGACTAAGTACAGTCCAGAAGCCTATGATTTAGTTACCAAACTACTAAACTTTCTTTATGAGGATGAAGGCTTCTCAAGAGACAATTAACCTGAAGAGTCACAAGATGTTCTAAGACAAGCCAGTGTGAGCCAAGGAAGCCAGGAAGACCAGGGTGGGAGCCCCACCCACCAGCAAGGATATATAAAAGCTCGGGAGCCTGAAATGCCATTTACAGTTCAGGAGCCAGTTTCTGCAAGTTACTCACATCTCTCCGTCCGGCACCATGTCCTACAACTGCTCCACAAAGAAACGCTCTTCCAGGCTGATTGGAGGACAATACACTGTGCCAGTGGCCCCAGTTGCCACAGTTTCTACCCCGGATGTCGACTGCCTGAGTGGCATCTATTTGCCCAGCTCCTTCCAAACTGGCTCCTGGCTCCTGGACCACTGTCAGAAGACCTGCTGCGAGCCCACTGCTTGCCAGCCAACTTGCTACCAGCCAACTCCTTGTGTCTCCAGCCCTGTCCAGGTGACCTGCTCTCGGAAGACCACTTGTGTCTCCAATCCTTGCTCAACTCCCTGCAGCCGGCCGCTCACCTTTGTCTCCAGTGGCTGTCAGCCCCTGGGCGGCATCCCTACTGTGTGCCAACCAGTGAAAAGTGTCTCCACTGTCTGCCAGCCGGTGGGAGGAGTCTCCACCATCTGCCAACCAGCCTGCGGGGTCTCCAGGATGTACCAGCAGTCCTGTGTGTCCAGCTGCCGAAGACTTTGCTGAGTTTGCAGGGGCCCGTGAACGAATCAAGACTCCATGACCTGCCAGCTGTGTTTCCAGGATCTTCCAACAAGCTGCCTGTCCCTGAATAGCTCTTCATTGCTGACCCCCTGTTCTAACTGTCTGATTGCTGGCTGCCAGGCTTGAATAAGCTGACTTTGGCAATCTAACATTTTTCTGGCCAGCACCAATCTTGTTTTAAGGGTTTGATCACTGGTGGCACGTATACCTCTGGATGTTTCCAGAAACTTACCACCCATGCCCCAGTCTCTAATGGCTTTGACATGTTTTGACCTAGCTGCTTTGTCTTCTGGCTTGTTTTTGTGCCTCGGAAAAAGGGAACTTGTTTCGCTCTGTATTTCTCAATAAACCTTAATTACTTGGCATTGCAAATGTACGCCTCAGGAGAGTTCTTTATCTGCAAGAATTTTTGCTGTCTGTGAATCATTCTTTGCTGATTAGGTCTGATTTTCTTTTCCAAGAATGGAGTATGGGTTCAGTCACTGTGTTTAATGACAAGCAAGGGATTATCTTATATTTTACTTGGTTAGAGAGTCTTTGGACATGTACTCAAGTAGAGTGAATAGTCCTCTATATTTCCCCCATTTTTTTATGGGCTTGCAGAATAATTTCCATGCAGGACAAAGAAATGTTACCTGAGAAACCAGGTAGTTTGGGGAATTGTACAGAGAAGGGGACAATGGAGTCAGTTAGAGGTTCAGAGTCTTACTTCATCAGAGGACCACAGAGGAAAACTTTGCAAAGGATCCCTCCATGATTAGATGGGAGGCAGGGAGAAGGAGGAAGGATGAAGAAGTCAGTTTCTAGGCCCTGAGGTTTATGGCATCAAAAAGGTGGCTGTAGCTTTCTAGTTCCCTCACTTGCTGCTGTGTATTGGTAGACCCCCAAACATGTTCTGAGTAAACTAAAGTTCTGAGTTTTAGTTAATCTGGGCAGGGAAGACTTAAAAACAAATTTCAAACACATGTTGGTTTATTTTAATACTTAGAGCCTTATTTTGTGCTTGCTTTCAATTGGAGCCCACATGCAGATAAAACAAGCCATCTGGACTGGTGGTCAACATGCTAACTCCTTCTGCCTTTTTTAGAAAGTGAGAACTGACCGCCAGTTGGTTTCCTTTTGTCCTCATTCCCTGTTATGTCCAGAAACACATCTCTGTATTTCCTTTTCAGAGTTGCTCAAGGACAAACAGTAGATAATTTTTTTTTTTTTTTTTACAGAAAATGGAGGCACATGAGGTGTGCCTGCCAGGAGCAATGGGTGCCTTTTCTCATAACAGAGGTGCTTAGTGCCTTGTGGAGAATCTGACCATCCACTTCTTTTGTCAGCACAAAATGTTTTTCTTATTTCACTAACAGTTTTTCAGAGAGGCAAAACGTATGGACAATTTCTGGAGGGAAAATTTTCATTTCTTCCTATTACTGACTCTACTCTTAGAAGAAATGTTCCCTCTAATCAAAGAAATGTTAGTATGTGTGACTCACTGTACTATCTCATTAAAGCAAGTCATAGCTTTTACTATACATTGGTTTCATGACTCTTCTTTTTAAAAATAACACCCTGGCTTTCAGAAATGCTCTGGTTTACTCTATAATGGAAATCACTAGGAGAACCCTAGATGGCCCATTCAAAGCTGTCATTTACTGAACTCTCACGTTGTTTATTTCGGTCACTTCACATATGATTTGGAAAATCTGAAGTTTTTCAGAGGCTTACACATTATTAATAATTCTTTTGTTCATGTTTTTTTCTTTAGCTTTCCAGTTTTCAGTAAAAATTACTAGAACAGAGATGCCTTTTTTTTTCTTTTTCTTTAGACAGCTAATCATCTTTAAGATTCATGTAGTAGCAATATTTAATAACATAGATTTTATAGACTGAGACGAGTGAACTTTTGCTTGGGCTATTTATTGTGATGGTGTGAACATCCAAGGGTATTGTAGGTATCCTGCCAAGCTATTTCCTTGCTTTTATTTCTGTTTGGGGAATCATCTGTTTTGCTATTAGAGCTATTCTATTTATACTTGAACTTTGAAAGTTCTCTCCATTCTTTGCTTTATTTCATAATAAATTGTAAAATTTCAAAGTTTGTCTTTGAGGACAGTCTTTTAAAAGATAGAGCAATGATGATTTCTTTCTCTTCTTGGTCTAGGACCCAGAAATATGTCTTGTATGTAATAGTCTGTAGCTGTGGGGAAGTAGTTCAAGGGACTTTGGTTCAAATCCTGGTTTCTGCCCCTTGGCTGCATGTTTGTTAAGCTCCCTAAACCTTAGCTCATCCGTAAAACAAAGATAATGATACCATCGTATGCCTCTGTTTCAGGAATAAACTGAGACAATAAGTGTGCATCCCAGGTATCACTGAGGCATCCTGTCATTTGATATTGAAGTGAAATTGGCTTTCACCATTTTTCTTCTTTGGTGGGAATCCTGGCTACTCCTAGCATTGCTGAGGAATCCAAGGGTGGAGAGATTGGAGGATGGTGACTTACTGTTTTATTTCCTAATCTTCTCTGGCTCTGAACTTTTACTTTAGAAGAATTAGTTCATTTTATTGATCTTCTTCTTAGTCTATACTCTGTTTCTGTTCAGACTATAATGATTCAGACACCATAGCACTGTTTGCTTTCCTTGATTTCCACAAAATCTACTTACACAGGCATTCGTGTATCGAACAGACTTTACTGAAAGTCTGGATGCATAGATGATACTTATACTTTAGTGATGAAAACAACTCAAAATTAAATTTTAGACATAAAGAAGTTCCTTGGCCATTGTCCCTGGGACATTATCACATTCAACTCAAAACCAAATCACTCCCTCCTTTCCTTCCTCCCTTCCTCCCTCCCTTCCTTCCACAAACGTTAGGGTACCTCTAACGTTCCAGCATCTTTGCTGGGTACTGGTTATATGGTTGTGACTTCTGCTCCTCATGGAGTTCATAGCTTAGTTATGTAGAGCAATATCTCTAGACCTTTTATATTTTCCTCTGTATCTTCCACTTAGGGATTCCATGTGCTTTGACTTTTCCCTACAAATGCTTGTAAGTGCTTACCAAAGTGCTATATTCCATAAATTCTCTAAAAAGGTAAAATTTTCTACCCTTTTCTCTTATATGATGCTTCTTAAAATAATACAACTACAGTAAAAGCTGAAAATTCATATAACCAACCTATGGAATTTGACTTTAAAAATGGTACAAATGAACTTATTTACAAAAGAGAAATAGAGTTACAGATGTAGAAAACAATCTTATGGTTACCAGGGGGGAAAGGGGGGAGGGATAGATTGGGAGATTGGGATTGACATATACACACTACTATGTGTAAAATAGGCTACTAATAAGGACCTACTGTATAGCACAGGAACTCTGCTCAATACTCTGTAATGACCTATATGGGAGAAGAATCTAAAAAAGAGGGATATATGTATATGTATAACTGATTCACTTTGCTGTATAGCAGAAAGTAACACAACATTGTGAATCAACTATACTCCAATAAAAATTTTTTAAAAGTTTTAATCATTAAAAAAAAAATCTGGGAGTCAGAAAGCTTGTGAGACTCAAGGGAATGTACTGATAACCAGCTGAATGGCAAGAATGAATGGTTGGCACATTGGGGTGGAGACCCAGACTGGTGCCCTCTACAGCTGCCCTCTGCCTTCAGTAAAAGTGAGCTCTGCAATTTGACCTTAGCCTTGGTAAATATCACTCTGCCTCTTTTTATTTTTAGGAAGCTACAGCTTGTGCTTAGGAATTTATAAATGGCCCCATATCTAGAGGGCATCGTGTAGCTTTTATGAAAATGAGGTCGTCACTGATTAAGATCCAACTTCTTTCATATACTCTACTTTCCTATATTTAACTGCCTCATGGGCATTTCCAAAAAGATGTCTTATAATCAAATTCAAAGAAATTTTCAAAACTCAAATTGGCCATAGTGTAATTTATTAATCAGGGATGTGATTTATTAATCAGGGTTTGTATTGCACACTTCAGATTATAAAACAGTTAGGATTGGGAACAAGCTCCCATCAGCACAGGTGAGAATCTATTATAAGCAAACACAATTGCTTTGTGTAAGTTGTTCTGTGCTTTATTATAAAAATGGATGATCCAAGTGACAATCTAGTATAAAAATTGTGATAATGATAGTCTTAATGCCTGTAATAAAGACAAGTGATTACTCTGGAGCAGAGCTGGGGGTAGTCAAGGGTAGTCAAGGGTAGGACTTGTTTAGAAATGTGTAGATTTCATAGCCATATACTTACAACCATCATTTATCTTTGTGTAAATTTATTTTGGAATTTATTATTGAAATTCCTACATAAAAAATTGTATCCTTTTGGGCCTGAAAGTCAAGCCCCTAAACTCTCTTTTCCCTCCATTAAGCATGTTAATGCAAGTGTTCTTAGGAACACATCAATTGCATAATCGTAGAGAAGGCCGTTTCACTAAAATGAAATATTCTTTTGCTAAAACTTCTTGTCATATTGATTTTTACCTCTTGATTAATGCTGCCACCATCTTCCAAGTCACCTAGGATTGAAATCCTGTCATTGTTTTTCACTCTTCTTCCCCCTAACTTCACACATTTAATTCCTTCTACCATACCAATTCTTTATGTCTTTTTCTTAGCATTTCCTCTAGTCTTACCTACTGTGGGAACTCATTGCCTTTCACTAGAGTATTGTGATTAGCTCCTATGTGATCTAAGTGTCATTCTTCCCTTTCTGTACAGCACTCTCAGATCTATCTGTATTAGTTTGCTAGGGCTGCTGTAACAAAGGATCACAAACTGGGTGGCTTAAACAACTGAAATTTGTTGTCTCAAATTTATGGAGGATGGAAGTCTGAGATCAAGGTGTTAGTGAGGTCCATTCCTTCTGAGGACTGTGAGAAAGAAACTGTCGCATGCCTCACCCCGAGCTTCTGGTGGCTGCTGACAATCTTTGGCGTTCCTTGGCTTGTAGAAGCATCACCCTGAACTCTGCCTTCATCTTCACGTGCCATATTCTCCCTGTGTGTGTGTTCACGTCGTGTCCAAATTTTCTCTTTTTATAAGGACATCAGTCATATTGAACTAGTGACATACCCAACTCAAGGATGACCTCATCTTAACTAATTCTATCTGCAGAAAACCTTACTTCCCAGCAAGGTCACATTATGAGATACTGGGGCTTAGGACTTCAACATATGAATTTGTGGGAGGCACAACCTAACCCATAAATCTGATAATGTCACTTTTCCACTCAAAAATATCAAAACATGTTCATTACCTGATGAATGCTGTTAAGACTTGCTGGTGTGACATTCATAATTCCCAGAAGAGTATTTAATAAATGTTAATAAATATAAGAAGACTATAATTTTTGAATTTTTAAGTTATTTATTTCTATAATTGAAAGTCTAATTAATAATAGTACAGAGAAACAGAACCAATAGGATGTATGTGTGTAGAAATAAAGAGACAGAGAGAGAGAACGGGAGAAGGGAGAGAGTGAGAGAGATTATTTTAAGGAATGGGCTTATTGGATTATGGAGGCTGGTAAGTCCAGTCTCTGAAGGGTGGGTCATCAGGATGGATACACAGAGAAGAACAGATAATACAGTTCAAGTCCAAAAGCTGTTTGCTGGCAGAATTCCTTCTTGCTTGGGGGAAGTCAATCTTTTATTCTATTCAGCCTTCAACTGATTGGATGAGGCCCACCCATGTTATGGAGAGTAATCTGCTTTGCTCAGTGTCCACTGATTTAAATCTTAATCTCATCCAAAACACCCTCACAGAGGTACCAGAATAATGCTTGACCAAATATCTAGGCACTGTGGTCCAGCCAAGTTGACACATAAAATTAACCATTACATGCATCTTATAATTTATTGGAAGAAATAAATGTGGGTAATAATCCTAAAGAGAAGAAATAGTTTTTCAAAAAAGATTGTAGTGATTTTCTCACAGAAAAGTTGTCACCAAACTGTTATGGGTTTTCATAAAGATAAGTATGGAAACATTACATTTTATGGATTTGGGGAGCTTAACTGGGTTAATTACAAGAACAACACTTTTTGTTCATTTCTACATTTTCCTAGAATTCTTCTTTTGATTAAAGTAGACTTGGTAAACAGGTATAGTCATGGTCTATGTTGCTGTGTCTTTTTTACCAATCAGATTCATGCAACTATACATTTATGAAAAGGTAAAAGATTGCTGAGAGACCAGAAATCATATTAAAAAATAAAATGTTCAATAATCTTTGCATTCTTCTTTTTTCCATAGTAGATAATGAAATATGGAAATAAAACTCACCAGAAAGTGAAGCTACTTTACCTTAAAACTTACTCCCTGGGCAAGAGCTATAGCTATAAATCCCAGGATTAAGAGGTGCATTCATTTTCAAATTGATTTGATTAAAATGAGGACAGAACTCAGTTCTTCTGGTAGCCCTTAGCAAGATATTAATTCATTGACTCTTCCCTTATGTCAGCATACTGGAATGGGTTTGGAAAATTTCTTTTTTTAAAGAAAAGCCTGAAAATGGTCTAAAAAGCATATATAATGTACTTCTGGAAATCAGAAATTTTGGAAGAGCGGCAGCTCTCTTCTAGAAAAATCACAGGACTTGGGGTTAAGTCTGGTGATAAATTCAGTTCTACTACATTGATGTTAAGTTAAGTGGTTTGATCTCTCAGAGCCTCTGTTCCCTCACGTGTAAAATGGCTATAATAATTCTATCTTCAAGTATTAACTAAGGTGGTGCTCATTGCTGCATAGTTTCAACAGAACACAATAGGAGTTTATTTCCTGCTCATCCCCAGTCTTGAATGGGTGTTCCTAAGCAGTGGGTAGCTCTTCTACAACAGCTGATTTGGAAACATAGGCACTTTCTATCTTGTGACTTTTCTAACCAAGGCTTCTAATGTGGCTGCAGAGGGGTAAAGAGTGTGGGATTACAGGTGGGGAGTTTTTATGAGACAGCCTTGGAAGTGGTATGCATTGCTTCTGCCCACTTTTCAATGTCAAGTTCCCAGTCATATAGTCACACTTAAGTGCAAAGAACTGGCTCATATGATCTAGATGCAGGCAAAAGAGGAAGAGAAAAGAAAATGAGTTTGGTGAACAGCAAGCCTGTGTCTGCAATGTTTCATAATGTGGTTGTAAGATGGAAGAACACATACATGAAATAAATCAGAGAAAGACAAATATGGTATGATACCACTTAACATGAAGAATCTAAAAAATACAACAAACTAGGGAATATAGCAAAAAAGAAGCAGACTCACAGATATAGAGAACAAACTAGTGATTACCAGTGGGGGCAGGGAGGGGCAAGAGAAGGGTGGAAAAGCAGGAGATATATACTATTGGGTGTAAGATAGGCTCAAGGATGTATTTTACAACATGGGGAATATAGCTAATATTTTTTTAATAACTGTAAATGGAAAGTAACTTTTAAAATTGTATAAAAATAAAAAATATTGAAAAAGGAATGAGAGTATAATATAAAGATCTGACTCATGGTGGGCGCTCTGAACCTGGTGGATGAATCTGAATTAGATTTCTATTTGTATCCGTCCACGAAAGGAGCTCTGTTTTAGGAAGCAGAATGTATGAGAAGGGATTCACTTGGGCACTAATCTAACACTTCATGCGCTGCTCACGGCATTGAAGGATCTAACTTTCTAAGAGTTGTTATTTTTTAAACCCAAGGAAAATACTTCTAGATGGTTGAGATGTAAATAATTCTGGTAATGTCTACAAGGACTGGGAATTATTTAGATATTTCTAACGAAGTAAAATGGGAATTGACCAGCCAACATCTCTGTGAAGGAAACGCAGACACATAATGTTATATTTCCATCTAGTAAACATAAGGCACATAATATCTTCTTGAGTGATGGAGTCCTCCATTCTGACTGCTATTTTCATTGTGTAACAATATCTTTTTTTTTTTTTTTTCGGTACGCGGGCCTCTCACTGTTGTGGCCTCTCCCGTTGCGGAGCACAGGCTCCGGACGCGCAGGCTCAGCGGCCATGGCTCACGGGCCCAGCCACTCCGTGGCATGTGGGATCTTCCCGGACAGGGGCACGAACCCATGTCCCCTGCATCGGCAGGCGGACCCTCAACCACTGCACCACCAGGGAAGCCTGTAACAATATCTTTGTAAGATATTAGTGCTGGGAGAGACTTTAGAGGTCAATTTATATGACTCCCTCATTTGACAGATAAGGAAATAGGACAGGAGTGACTTGTTTGTCCAATAAACATAGTCAGTGATGGAACCACTAAATGATGTTTAATTGAGTGTTTCTTTTTTTATAGAGATATGTAGGTCGCACAATTCAGATACTGCAGCTCCTTATTCACTCTCATTTCTTGACGAGTTGCTCTGCATGTAGTCTGTCCAGGAGTATCACATGCTATGTCATCACTGTCAGATTCCATATTCTTTACAAGGGCCCCATAAGCCTTTTTCATTCAGCAAAAAATGATTGGTAGTTTATTTGAAATTCAAATGTAACTGGTAGTCCTTTATTTTTATTTGTTAAATCTGGCAACCTTACGCAGGATACACTTAGGGAACTACTCTTTTCTCTAGAGGACTTAGCTGGCTCTCTAACAACAGAGGCCTGACCACCCCTCCTGATGTCCATCCTGTCCTGTTGGACACGCCCCCCCCACCCCACCCTGCCAGCGGTCCTCAGGACACATGGTGGGCCAGTGAGGCTAAGCTGGCATACAACTCACCACCTGCAAAGTGGTAGGTTGTTCTAGTTGAAGATTCTACCGAGCCCTATCTCTCACAACCAATCTCTTGTTCTCTTTGTTGACTCAAGACATCTTCCTTACCCTCATCCTCTACTGTGTCTAATTCCCACTACTAGTAGTCTTAGTCTCTGAAGTCTTTGTTTAAACTTATAGGTATGTCCCAGTTGAGACAAGTATTTGTTGACAAAAATTTTTTGTTTATTTGAAATTCAAATGTATCTGGGATTCTGTATTTCATCTGTAAAATTCTGCAGAAGTCTTGTTCGATGTTATACTAATTTTGGAACGGAAAGAAGGAGTTCCATAGGGTAAATGTTTGAAAAGTTCAGGTCCAATTCATTTTACATGATTTGCTTTCTCACTCCTCTCAGATTCTTAATATTGCTACTATGTACTGTGAATCTCTGCTACAGAGACATAGTATTCAAATGTTCATCCATCTATCATCTATCTATCTATCTATCTATCTATCTATCTATCTATCTACCTTCTTTTACTGTTTTAACCATGAAACCCCTTCATCTTGGAGCATATAGTGGGACTATCGTTCTGTGAAATGTATTTTGTAGAACACTAATGAAGAGCAGTGTTAGTTGACTCAGAGAAAGCAGCATGCAAGATGTATTCCACTCTTTCTCTAATATAAGAGAAGGATGAGAGATATGGGACCATATGTATATGTATAACTGATTCACGTTGTTATACAGCAGAAACTAACACACCATTGTAAAGCAATGATACTCCAATAACGATGTTAAAAAAAAAAAAAAGAGAAGGATGAGAAGACCAAGAAGGTTACATGAATTTTAAGAAGAAAAATAGAAATATCCATAAGACTTGCAGAAGAGCCTGTACAGCGTAATTTTCATGGATCATTGAATTGTTTCCTCTTCTGCATTTTGTAATATGAAAGGTCAGACAGGCTGGCCGATCCAATTCTTCTCTGATTTAAAGTTAAGTCTGCCAACTTCCAGTGTTCCCTATGTACTGTTAAATTAACACGTCTAGGCCGTGTCTTATACGAGTGGCTCTCAACAAAATTATTTGAGGCTGCTTGTACCTCTGGTGCAATGAAAAGGCAAACTACATTTATGAGTGAATAGTGCTGACTGAGCTGTGTAATCTTTTGATGGGTAGTTTGGGTCTTTCAAAGTGAGATGTGACATTTGAATGCCAAATAAAGCCATTGCAAAACAACCAAAAACCTTTAGCATTTTAGAGTAGTTTTTTGATTCTCTTTATTTTTCCCCAGAGAACTTATTTCTGTGCAGAACCTATCAAATGAGTGATTTTTCAAAGCTTCTGACTAGTCTCTTCAAGATCATAGGAAAGATTAATGTTTTAGAATTTTGATTAGATTCTCCTCCTATTCCTTCCTTCTTTATTTCTTATTTGATGGCTTTATTTTCTCATTTTATCCCCTAACTTTGCATATCCCCCTGAGAGGAGATGCATAAGATGACCTCAGGAGACATCGTATTGAAAAGGGAGTTTCTGGGAACTCTTGAGGTTTCATTCACACATTTAAAATTGGGGACACTGGAATGACCTTATAGTGTAAACTGTTCAGTTAATCATTCATTTACCCAGCTAATATTTATTGAATATATGTTGGTAATTGGATAGTCTCTCTTTCTTATGAAGATTCTAATATAGCAGGGAAGCAGATATATAAACACCCAACTAACGTCAAATAAGTGCCTTAGTAGGGAAACATAGATAAAGTGCTGTGGATCTAGAGGGTTAGTAGGACCAATTTTGCTGTGGGTGGAGACATATGGGAGGGTTTTCAGAGGAAAATAATTTGAATTGGGTCTTAAAGAATAGATGAATTCACAAGGCCCAGTTAGTTAAGGGAGTAGGGGTGTTGGGTGGGTTTAGAGTGAAGGGAGAAAAAGGAGGGTAGCTTCCCATAGATTAAACAGTAAGGCCCAAGTTGTGGAGGCATGAAAGCTTATAATGAGTTCAGAAAACAGTGAGTTCCAATGTGACTCCAAAAATTATTATAAATGAATGTTAGGCACGAAAGACAAAGCATGAATCAAGAATCCCTTTCTTGGGCTTCCCTGGTGGCGCAGTGGTTGAGAGTCCGCCTGCCGATGCAGGGGATCGTGACCCGGTCCGGAAAGATCCCACATGCCGCGGAGCAGCTGGGCCCGTGAGCCATGGCCCCTGAGCCTGCGCGTCCGGAGCCTGTGCTCCGCAACGGGAGAAGCCACGACAGTGAGAGTCACGCGTAACGCAAAAACAAACAAACAAACAAAAAAGAATCCCTTTCTTGGGTATCTCGAATGTCGTGTGACGCATTTAACCTTTTAGCTTAAGTAAGAAGGAGCCATGCAAGGGTTGTAAGAGTTCTCTTTATCTGATAACCACAGAGACCTGTGATGATAGATGCTTGAGGTGAGCTCTAAAATACTGGTGCTCAAAGATGACTTTGAAGTTTCTATTCTGGAAGATTGGTGGTCTGTCATGTCTTAGCTATGAGAGGGCATATAACAGAAGGATAAGTGAGGCGGACTATAGATAATAATTTTTATTTAGAGACGACTGCATTTGAGACATCTGTAGAACATCAGGTGGGTATGAGCACGTGGCAATTGGATCTTCAGGCGTAAGCTGTGCTATTTCAGTATGGCTTTTTCTGTAGGCAGAGGGAGAGGCTTAATTACACTCATTGACATTTATGTGATGACTCTTTCATGACCAAGTTCTGTGTATTTCTACTGATCATTTGCTATATCTAGAAAGAAATCGTTAGAAATGATTTTTCTAACAAATCATTGGTAGGTTTTGGATACTGTGGATAATATAACGTATTAGGTTGACAATGGCTTGGCAATGATACACATCCAAGAAACAAACTAATAAAGTCATATCAACAAAGAGTAGTCCCTTGATAAATGTCAAAGGTGCATGAATTTAATAACTTACTGCTACTCAGTGACTTTGAAAATATATGTTTTATATGACTTGGTTAAAGTGGTTTAATTTCTCTCCAAGTTAAGGTACATTTCTTAATGAGCCAGGAAATATTAAGATTAAGAAGAGAGGATTTTTCAAACAATTAGTATGCATGTGGAGAGGGAAGGTTCTGGGAGTGAAGCCACACTTTTTAATGAGGGAAAGGATATAGATGTCCTTAAGCAGAAGGGGACATCAAACTCCAGGAATTTATTTTTCCCTTCATATCTTATCTTTCTCTCCTGACACAGAGAGCCACAGTTCTTTCTCTGGGATTTTGCTCTTGGTGTCCTTAGGGACCCATGAGTCATAAGGAGTGGGCCTTAGAGGTGTACTGCAAAAGAAAATGTGGGCACAGTGTCTTCCATTGGTTTTGAGTTTGAAAGCTCAAATTCCGAGGTCCATGGTTCTGGTTCTGGAGGTTAGGGGTCAGAGACCATGGCTGCCATTGTGTCTACTGGCCATGGCACTTCTGAATTCAATGGCTGTTGAAGAGTTTGCAAGTAGATCCTGAATCTTCACACTCTTCTTTGCCTATACCTTGGAATTCAGATTTCTGCAATATTGTCGTTTATCTTTGTACTTCGGTGAGAAGAATCCAGATGATATTCACCCAGGGTGTAGTTTGTGTAATATTAAAGATAAAATTATTTCCCCAAATATTTTTTAAAAATCAGCATTTTTCTCTTTTCTCTTTTCTGCTTTCTTAGTTTCTGTGCATATTTTTATGTTTCTTGTTAAAAGAAATGACTCCAGTTCACTTGACATGGTTGGCACATCTTGTCATTTATTTGGATTATTTCATTTAATTCACATGATGACTGCCTCTTGCACAAAGAAAAAACGTTTTGTTTTTCCTTGAAGCAAGCTCAAAATAGTTATTCTGCTGAGGGCATGTTGACTTAACATGTTAGAACAGAATTATACAGAGCTCTAGTTCCATGAATTATCAAAAATAAATAACTCTTCTCCCTCAAAAAAATCAATAAATTTGAAAAATACTGGATGAATGAAAGTAAAGCTGGTTTCTTTCCTGTAGATTTTATCTGAGCTTTTAATATTCTAATGTAACTTGGAATGCATCCCAAACACTTTTCCCCCTAGGATATCTTGAAGGACCAGAGTCCCATTAAACACACTCTAAAGCAACGGTCTCCAACCTCTTTGGCGCCAGGGACCACTTTCCTGGAAGACAATTTTCCCACAGACCGGGGGGGGGGGGGGGGGGGGTGGGGGGGGTGGGTATGGTCCAGGCCGTAATGTGAGCGATGGGGAGATGTGGGAGCCGCAGATGAAGCTTCGCTCACTTGCCCTCCTGCTGTGCAGCCCGATTGCTAACAGGACTGGCACTGCTCTGTGGCCTGGGGGTTAGGGACCCCTGCTCTAAAGCCATGCATTAAGGTATAGAGACCCAATTGAACATGGATAATTTTTATTAAATTGTGGTTTTCTATGTTAGCTATCTAATTTTTGGAAGTTTCGAGATGTATTCATTTTCAGTATTTTAAATAGTTAAATAGCATAAGAAAGAAAGCTTTTCAGATTTCAAGTTTCAGTCTTAACCAACCCTCTTTCTCACTCGCCAGAGTGATAACAGTTTCTTATAGCCTCTTTCAATGTATGTGGTACGTGTCATCAAGGTATTTTATCTGAGCTCATACAAGTACGATAGGTTTAGGTAACTGACACAAATTCATGGTTGCATGTGTGTGTGTGTATCTAATCAATTTGAATTCTAGAATCTTTTAATTAGATTTCATATAGGCTAAATCCTACCTGATGCAAAGATGAGGTTAGGAGTTGCTAGTCCTTTGGGGGAAAAAAGGTATACCAAATTGCCTAGAAAGTTATGCTAAATGGATAAGCAGGAAGAAGCGTAATATATTTCAGTAGACTTGAATGCAATTCATGTTTATATAAATCCCAAATGGGAAAGGATTTAAGACAATATGACAAAATTTGGGCAGTCATGATATACACTGTGTGAAATATGTAGGCTCTATCTCACTATTTCCCTTATGTACCCTTGTGTATCTGAATCGACACCGTCTTTGAGGCAGGAGATAGATGGGCTCCAGGCTAGGCATTTACAACTGATCTCCTGTTTACACCTCCCGGGGTGAGAAGAAGATGAGCTCCAGGCCAGACATTCATTACCAGCTCACTATTTACATTTCCTGAGGTGAGAGACAAACGGGCTCCAGGCCTACATATTTATGACCGCACTCCTGTCTATATTTTGAGATCTGCACCTTGATATAAGAAACAGTAACAGGAATAATGTAGATAACTGGACATTGGGCACTTATGGCAGGGACAGAGAGGGGCTAAACCTGTTAAAGAGGTCATACATTTCCCATCCTTGGAGCAAGGGAGACACTGTGCATGCACAAAAGTCTTCATGGGGTCAAAAAGGCAGGGGATGCCAGACCATAGTCAGTCCTGCTATCTTCCTCCCAGAGGCCTTTACGAAGAAATCCATCTTGACTGAGGGATGCGTGTGCACCCAGGGGAGGGTCCAGAGGTAAATTAGCCATGGGGGTCAAAACAATACTATTGGCCAAGAAGACAGACATCCGGAAAACTGCCCCCTTAAAAAGAATTTAATCTTCCCAAAGGTGCGATTCTCGTGATTCTCTCACTGAGTTCGCCAGTGCGTCTTTCTTCATGTACTCTGCTTTTCTAATAAACACTTTCTTCTATACCTTCCGTTACCTTGTCAGATTCTTCCTTTCAAAGTAGACAAAGGACTGGGGAGTTGGACTTCAGCTGCTGGCCCCGTGGTCTAGTGAGTAAGATCCTGGTTTCCATCCAGGCAACCTGGGTTTGATTCCTAGTCAGGCAGCTGAGATCTTTCTTCCAGCTACTGCTCACTGCTGCTTGCTGCAAGCTGCTGCCTACTGCTGCCTGCATCCGAAATCATCTTGACCTTGGCCCTTATTATCATATGTCTGACTGTTATAATAGCTGGCTAATGGGTTTTGCTAACTATAACCTCTTATCCAAATTAGTATTCTGACTGCACTATTGTGATCTCATAATCAAACTTCATTAGTTCCTAATCATTTATTAAAATCATCAAGGTGTAATGGGTAGGGCATTGGATTTGGAGTGAACAAAGTCATGTTTTTGAGAACCACTCATGATCTCTGCAACCTTGAGCAGGTCACTTAATATCTAGAGGTGAAACTATTTCCACCTATAAAATTCATATAATAATGGCCTTGCTGCCTGATTCATAAATTTGCTGTGGGTTTTAAAAAATATGTAAAGGGTCTTTGTAAACTTTGAAACAAAACATACATGGAAAGTACTATTTTCGCTCCGCCAAGTCTATATTTCTTAGGCTGGCAATCAATGACTTACTAGGCCAGAAATACCTTCCAGTGTATTGACCACTTGCTTGTGTGAATAAGATACTTCATTTAAAATAGAAAGTTATCTATGAAGGCCTTGGGCTTTTATACCTAAACATCTTTTTTAAGTTCCTTTTCCGGCTGAAATTGTGCTGTCCTTCAAAGAGGCATTGAGCTATTATTTCTTCATGAGGTCTTCTGTATTAGTTTCTTAGGGCTGCTGTAACAAATGACTCTACACTGGGTGGCTTACAGCAACAGGAATTTGTCTCACAGCTGTGGGGTCAGAAGTCTGAAATCAAGGTGTTAGCAGCAGTGTTCCCACTCCCTGCTCTAGGGAAGAATCTTTCCTTGTCTCTTTCAGGTGACCCCTGGTGTTCCTTAGCTTGTGGCAGCATCTCTCTGGTCTCTACCTCCGTCTTCACATGGCTTTCTCCTGTGTTTCTGTGTCTTCTTTTCGGTTTCTGATAAGGATATTTGTCACTGGATTTAGGGCCTGCCCTAAATCCAGGAGGATCTCATCTCAACATCCTTAATTACTTTTGCAAAAACCACAGTTATGTGTCCTGGGCGTCAGGACTTGGACATACATTTGGGGGCTACTATTCAACCCACTGCACCTTCCTAGGCTATTCCAATCTGATTTGTTTGGCTAATATTACATCTAAGGTTATACCTCATATGCAATCTTAGAAGAGCTGAGAACACTGGCAATGGTAAAAAGTACGTTTTACTTAGAAAAGCACATTAAAATGTATAAGAGGAAGTTTTTAATAAAGGTAATTGTGGAACCTGTTTGTACAGAGAGTAGAAAAAACTGAAGATGAAAACAGTATCTCTAGTCTTCCACAACAGTTGCCATTGTGGGTGATGTGCAAGTTCTCCTTCATGTTTCTGGGGGCTGGCTGTTTTCACCAAGGGGACTATCACACTGGCCAAAACTCTGTTGTCAGCTCTTTCTGGTCAATTTCCTTTTCCTGCAGGTGTGTGATATTGTGTGTTCTGCAAGAAAAAGAGAAAAAAAGAAATCTCTCTGCCTCATATGTGATGAATTTAATTTTATAAAAGAAAATTAACCTTTTTATTTCTTTTGAAATCCAAGTTGCCAGGCACAGTTAGTTTTTGATTGTAGTGATTGCTACTTAGGAAAGGGAAGGCATGCCCCTTTCTAGATTTTTAATTTGACTACAGAGTCATAATTTGATATGGTTTATGGTATAAAGTGTGGTTTTTAAAAAATATTCTTTTAATTGAAATATAGTTGATTTACAATATCGTGTAAGTTTCAGGTGTACAGCACAGTGTGTGTGTGTATATATATATATATATTTCTTTTTCAGGTTTTTTTCCCTTATAGGTTATCACATAATATTGAGTATAGTTCCCTATACTATACAGTAAGTCCTTGTTGGTTATCTATTTTATACATGGTAGTGTGTACATATTAATCCCAGACTCCTCCATTTATCCCTCCCCCCACTCCCCTTTCCCCTTTGGTAACCATAAGTTTGTTTTCTGTGTCTGTGAGTCTTTCTGTTTTGCAAATAAGTTCATTTCTGTCTTTTTTTTTCTTTTAAATTCCACATGTAAGTGATTTCTGGTAAAGCATTTTTTTTCTCCTTGAATGTTAAACAGTTATCTCAGCACGGCTATTTGACTAATATTCTCCTTTACTAACTGATTCATGATTTCATATTTGTAATATATTAAATTCTTAAATACATGAGAATATATTTGTGTTTTGAGGCTCATAATCTTCAATAATATAATAAGTAATCTTTTCTATGTCTTCCCTTGATCTTTAACTAACACTAAAATATGATAATCAGCATTCTAAAAATCATTAACTTTTTTTTTTTGCGTTACGCGGGCCTCTCACTGCTGTGGACTCTCCCGTTGCGGAGCACAGGCTCCGCACGCGCAGGCTCAGCGGCCATGGCTCACGGGCCCAGCCGTTCCACGGCATGTGGGATCTTCCCGGACCGGGGCACGAACCTGTGTCCCCTGCATTGGCAGGCGGACTCTCAACCACTGCGCCACCAGGGAAGCCCAATTAACATTTTTAATGTAATTAAAACATGCAAATTAAATAGTACAGGGTGACTTTTAACATAAAGTGAAAATTCTATTCTTGACTCCTCCTCAGTCTTGTTCTCCAAAAGAAGACACCTTACTTTATTTTAGATTGTTTCTTTAGTAAATACTTACTGCTATATCGTTAATTAGTATAGTACGCTGCTATACAATTGATGAAGATTTAACTCTCTTACAAAATCCAATCCCTGGTAACTCCCCATCAACATGTTCTTTCTATTTTGTTATCTACTATTTGGCTAATCAATAATCATTTTCATGTTATTAAGACTATACAGTTATTTTGTAGAGCCAAGTAGCACACCATGATTATATTGGCTTTCGTAAATAACTTGATGTTTTTCCTGTACTTTCTAATGATATCATTTTTTTCTTGCACTACTTGCCATTACTCTATCTTGTTTTTAGTGTCACTTTTTCCTAGAAATTTTGGAGATGCATGGGTTTTTTTTTGTTTCCTTCCAGAGATCTTATTTTCTGTCTTCTATATTTCTACTCAAACTAAACTGTTGATTGGCTGTCATTCTAGGTTTCCACTTCTCTATTATTCTGGGTTGGATCTATAGTTTGACTGCCCCCATGTCTCCCACTCTTTGGTTAAATCTTTTGTTTTGTTGGAGCACATTCTCAAGGCAATCTACGAGAGTGCATGGAGGATACATTTCTGAATCATTGGATGTACCTGAAAATGTCTTATTATATTTCATAGTTGAATTATAGTTAGACTAGGTATCAAATACTAGGTTGAAAATAATTTTTCTATCACAGTATAGAGAATTTTATTTTTCTGTCTTTAGCTCCCTGTGTTTCAGACACAATATCTTTTGTCAGGCTGGTTCTTTTTCCATTGTACTTACAAAGTACAAAGTTATTAAAAAATGTTTTCCTCTGGATGCATTTAGCCTTAGCATTGTGAAATTCCACAGTGATGTATGTAGAGTTCCCATTTTAAAACATGGCCCCCAATTCTTTGACATCATTCTTATATAGAGATAGGGTCCATGTCCCCTCCTCTTGAATCTGGAGAGCCTTGTGACTGCCTCAATGATTAAAGCCTGCAGGAAGTAACACTAAGTGACTTCTGAGGCTTGGTTATGAAAGACCTTGTTCTTTCACCCTGGGGCTCTTGGAATTCGTGCTTCCCAGAAAGTCTGTCTTGGGATTTCTTCTCTCAGAAACTAGCTGCCTTGTTGTAAAAAGCCAAGACCATGTGGAGAAGTCATATGTAGGTGATCTATTGATAGCCTGAGCTGAGATCAATCTTTAAGTCATCGCAACGCAAGTGCCAGACACATGACTGGAGAAATCTTCAGATGATCCCACTCTCCAGCTGTTTGGATCATTTGCATCTATTCAAGTCTTCCCAGCTGAGGCTCCAGACATTGTGTAGCAGTCAAGCCATCCTTCCTCTACGCTCGGTCTCAAGTCTTGACCCACAAAACCATGAGCATAATAAAGTGCCACTGACTTTTAGGTGGTTTGTTACACAGCAGTATATAACTGAAACACTAGGTATGGGTCTTTATTCATCATCTGAAAGCTTCTCCATTCACGTGTCTGGTACTTTGGATGTTTTCAGAATATTTCCAATTAAGTGTTCAGCCTTCTTAACATTCTACAAGGCAGAGCAGCCTTTCCTTTGACTTTATTCTCCTCATGAACTTAACATTGCTCCACTCTTCTCTATCAGCTATGCCATCTTCCAGAAATTTGTTGAAACACTTTGTCCTTTGATGGCCCCTAAGAACTTATTCTGCATTATTGAATATCCATTATTGCAATCCATTATTGTGAATCAATGGCTGTTTTATTCCTTTACTAACATTTTAATGGACTCTCAGAAGAGAAAGGACATAAATTAATGTGGTACATAGAGTATCCTGGATCTTTTAAAGACTGCATAACAGACAGTACCATGTTGGTAATAATGGCAGACTTCTAGCTGGTTATCAATATCCATTCTCCATGTTTTCAATATCAATAGAGTTTCAGCTGGCATGTAGTTACTCAGCTGAAGCCTACATTTTCCAGCATCCCCTGCAGCTAAGTGTGGCCATGTGACTAAGTACTGACCAATGGGATACAAGTAGAAGTGATGAACCCTCTAGCTCTAATTCTTAAAAGCATTGGGTGTGTTTTCCTCTGGCAAGTTTCTTGTTTTCTGAGATGTGGCAAAAGTTAGGAGCAGCTGATTTAAACCTCCATGTGGAATCTATCTTTTTAGGATGGAAGAACTGTCTGTCAACTTTGCCTACCTTTGTACTATTATAAGGGAGAAGAATAAACTTCTGCTTTTTGAAGTCATACTTATTTGGACTCGTAACAGCTGAAAAAATAACTTGCATCATATAAGTGTAAAACTCACCAACACACTGTCTTGTGACCAGAATTTAGTGGCAAATTTTAAGATAATTATTATAATAACATTTATACATTTATTTAGAACTTACCATGAGTCAGCAGTGCTCTAAGAGTTTAATGGATTAACCAACTTACTCCTCACAACAACCCTACCCTATGAAGTAACACTATAATTGTTCCTACCGTGCAGATTTAAAAATCGCAAAGCTGGTTAAAGAACTTTCTCAAACCCACATAGCTAGTGTGGGACAGTTAGGTTCAATAGAGGTAATCTGTCAAATCACACTGATACAGTGTTTATTCTTTGTGCAATGCTTTGTTGTATCTGGATTTCATAGATTGGAAATATATGCAATCAGGAGCCATTTACCATATGTTTCAGTCACATGTCAATTTGAAGCCATTAGTGATAAGGGTAGATTTAAGTGCAGGGAGATATACGCCAACCATATTAAATAAGTGCTAACAGAAGTTAATGAATATGAACTTACTTGATCTACCAAAATTACTCCAGTGGGGAATGAATTGCAAGTTTATACTATCCATTGACTTTTTAAATGCCAATTTTATTGAAATATAACAAAAAAGCAAAAAATATACAGAAGAATGGCAACAAAGTCAATTTTTCACAAAGTGAACACATCCATTTAATCTGTACCCAAACCAAGAAGCAGAACATGACCAGCCCCCAAAGGATCCGCTTGTCTCATTTCAGTCACTACACACGGCTGTTTGATGGGACATTCCCAATTTACTCAGTCAGTAGTTGGAATTCTATCATGTTGTGCATTTGTATAAACCCTTCCTGGGTATGTTTGTTACTTGTCTGTCTGTCTATCTATCTATCTATCTATCTATCTATCTATCTATCTATCTACCTTTTGCCTCTTTAAACAGATAAATGTTCCAAATAAACAGATGTGGATACTGAGAAAGAGTGGTCTCAGGTAAAGTTTCATTTTTTAGTGCCTGAGAGAAGAGCTCTGGCAGTCTCCTGGCTCAACAAACCTCATCTCCTGCTCCTGACACAATGAGCCAAACCTCGTAATTTGGGAATTTCCATTCTAGCTTTTAGAATACAGTCCTTTCTTTGATCTTCCATCTTGGGATTTTTTTATGATGATGCTTATGGGCCTGGCCATGTCAACTTGGCAGGTTTTTGATTGTTCTATATTGTTGGGTTTGGCAGATTTAGTTCCAGTGAGAGTGGCCTTGGATCAGTGAATTATGGTTCCAAAGAAAAAAAGGATTGGTGGCAGTGCTATGTCAAGGGGATCTGGTTCTGGCTGAGGTTGCGACGGTTACTAAAAATTGAAAATTCAGCTGCATTGGGGTGGGCAGTGTCTACCAAGCCACACTTTGGATTCCATGGAATACAAATATATACAGATTTATACTATCATTTTATGTTTTTCAAGCTTCAATAGTCATTTCTTAGCTAATGACAAACTGCTGTCTTCTTTTCTCCAATGCAACAGATACCATCTGTAGCTGTCAGAATTCCAGATTTTATTTATTCATCACCGAGTGCTCCGTATGTTGATTAATGAGTTCATTTTTCTAGAAGGAGATTCTGAACACATCACCTTCTTTATTTCTCCTCTACTCCTTAAATAAATATACTGACTTCATCAAACTCAAAAAGATAATCATATATCTCTATTCAGTTAGCTTCCTGTAGCAGATTTTGTGTTTTCCATGTAGGAATCTGAGATATGTGATGAGCAGCTACTGATTAGAACTTTGGAAGAAGGCTTGCTTTCTTTGTTTTTTTCCTCCAGCTTGAGTTATAATTGACATATAACCTTGTGCAAGTTTAAGGTGTATAGCATTGATTTGACACCTTTAGAAATTTTGAAATGATTAGCACCCTGGTATTAGCCACCAGGGAGAAGGACTTTCTAATTGTGACCATGGCCTCTTGCTCAGGTTCTCTATGGCATTTCAGACATTTCAGAAGGTATGTGCCGTGGGGCTGAATAGGCATGGGATGGGGTTGCAGATATGGTCCTGCCCAAAACTGTCATGGTAAAGAATAGAAATAACTGGGATTTCTACTGGAGGCCTGGGAAAGTCAAAAGGGGCCATGACATCTTTCCTTGGGTGCCCAGTTATTAGTCAAACCTAAGTTTTCATACCAGAATGCTGAGGTTGACGTTTCCTCAAAAGACACCTAAAATTTCAACCAACAACTTAGTTGACTTACATATCCAGATTATTGGGTGTTTTGTTGTAGAAAGTTTCTATTCTGTTCCTGCCAAAAATTTAACTACAAATTTCATGGCATTTGGGTGTAAGAGGTCAGCTAACCACTTATTCCTTTAGGTTTGGGGTCACTGAGCCCTTTCGGCAGTGTCTGTGACATTAGGAACTTCAAGTCCATTTATTTTAAATGGAGCTAGTTTTGAAACCAACATTGTATTCAGTGTTTATCACGTATTAAATTTTTTTTTCTCATGTTTAGGTCTTCAGCCCTTCCTTTTGGTTTCAAGACTTGATTGGATATGACTAATTTGTTTAGAGTCAAATTCTCCCTGAATATTTTTTGTATTCTTCCTTCTGGCCAAATCACAGCTGATAGATTATAAGGTGCCATTGATTGCATTCCACATATCTTTTCAGGCTTTGTCTCTATGATTCCAAAACTAAAGTCCACTTAAAGAGAGGCTGCCAGGAGCTCAATTCTGTGTTATACTGTTATCAATTAACTGGGCTTCAAGATGCTGCCATCACCCTACTGTGTCATATGGTTCTTGCTTTCAAACTGCGTTTTAGGAGCCTTATTATATGCATGTGTATTTTTTGGAATTAATTTATTAACTCACACCATTTTAGAATAGGTGTTGTGTATTTATATGTGTATGTTTATATCTTAGATGTGTATGTGTGTATATGTATATGTGTGTGCCTGAAAAATGCTTTTCTTTCTCTTCTTCAGTGCAGTATTTTCTTTTCATTTATTGCAGTAAAAATAATTTCATTTTGTGGTGATATTTCAGCCCATTTTCTAAGAACAGTTATGTTTCATCCACCTATTTATAGTAAATTCACAATAAACTAAATATATATATGGAGGAGAGAAAGATAAAAGGATTTAAAATAAGAAAAGTTAAGTTTTTTGGCCAGGGGTTATCAACAGGCAGACAGTAGGCCCAATGTGGCTAATATGTATATTTTTTGGCCTGCATATTTGTTTTAAATTTTGATTTTTGAAAGCATTTGGATACAGCATGTTTCTTCCGTTTGCTTCAGTTCCCCCAAGCCTTGATTCTCATTCATCTACCATGATTCAGATATTTACATTTTTGCATAACTGTTATAGGTATTTGAGTTTACCATTCCTACTTTAAACTTTTTAATACAATAAGCAAACACTTCTATTTTTAAAATATTAAAGCCAGGACTTCAGAATTCAGTGTATTTTATTTTATCTCATCTTTATTCTGTTGTGGTCCATTCATCTCCAGGCAGAAATAGGGATCCACTATTACTATTTTATTTTTTTTTTTCATTTCTTCTAACTTCTGCATTTCGAGAAGACTTCTTAAGGTTATCCTTCATATTACATACTTTTTAATACAGTTAATTCTGCTCTTTATTCAATGTGATAAAGATATAAATTCTACTACTCCGATTTTGGGATAATATTTTATTATTTTTAGGGAACTTTCACCACAACTTACTTCTCAATAAAGCTCCCCATTCATCTCATTTTGTCATTTTTATCTTATTTTCACCTTTATTTCCTAGTTAATTTAATTTTGTTGAGGTCACAACATATACATTCTTTAAAATGTTCTCTTTCCTACAATCAATTATTTGAAAAATGCTTTGTTTTCTCGAGTGCAGTATTTTCTTTCCATTTATTGCAGAATTCTTTCATAGGCAGTAAAAAAAAAAATTCATTTGGTGGTGATATTTCAGCCCAGTTTCTAAGACCAGCTGTGTTTCATCCACCTATTTATAGTAAATTTGCAATAAACTTTTTGCCCTAAATTTAGGCAACAGCTACCACATATAACTTTTCAAAATTCAAATTTTATTTATATAAAGAACAAATTTCACTATATGTTGAATAAGGATTTGTTTTTCTTTTTAATTTAGCATGTGTCTATTTCCTCTTTCCTGCTTTCTTGAGTTTTGTGAATGTTTCTGTTCCCAAATAAACATGCTTACTGCAACAATGCCACCCTGGGTTTGAATATAATGTGTTGTATTTCTATCATTTGGGTAAAACTTGTGCAGGTTTAGGAAGCAAATGATTAATCATATCTCTTTCCCTCACTATAACATTTAGAGCCAATTTCAAGAAATAAACATAGATTGCCTACAGATGGAGATTCAAACAAAAATAACAGCTTGGTTACTTATAAATCGATTTAGAAAATGCAGCCTGCATCTGGACTCTAATATTTCTCTCCACCTAACCCCAAATAATGCTTCTGGCATCTTTGCAGGTAAGAGCTGTACAACTACAAGGTGCCGCATCAGGGCAGGTGGATGACCACGTGGCAAAGGAGAAGAAAGATGTATGTTTTAGAGCTCAGAAAGAATTGATTCTCCCCTGTGTAGGCTTTTCTTCCAGTCTCATCAATAAGATAATCAAAGAGAATGAATGGGCCTGGAAGTGTTATTCCTATACCTGTCCCTTCCAAGCAGTGAAAGTTTTATTATTTTTCAGGAAGCAGGAGGACTGGGGATAATTGCTCTCCCCTCATTACAGAATCAATCTTTTTTTTTTTTTTTTTAATTTATTTATTTATTTATTTTTGGCTGTGTTGGGTCTTCGTTTCTGTGTGAGGGCTCTCTCCAGTTGCGGCAAGTGGGGGCCACTCTCCATCGCAGTGCGCGGGCCCCTCACTATCGCGGCCCCTCTTGTTGCAGAGCGCAGGCTCCAGACGTGCAGGCTCAGTAGTTGTGGCTCGCGGGCTCTAGAGTGCAGGCTCAGCAGTTGTGGGTCACGGGCCTAGTTGCTCTGCGGCATGTGGGATCCTCCCAAACCAGGGCTCGAACCCGTGTCCCCTGCATTGGCAGGCAGATTCTCAACCACTGCGCCACCAGGGAAGCCCCAATCATTTATTTTTAATTAGTATTGGGGATGTTGAGTGACACTCTGCAGCATGGAATGCCCGCTAGGGTCCTCTGAGTGTATCTCATGAAAGGACATTTAGCATGCAGTGTGTGTGTGTGTGTGTGTGTGTGTGTGTGTGTGTGTGTGTGTATAATTATTATTTTATCATATTTTAAGTTTGTGAGAGGACAATTTTTACTTAGTCAATTTTTTTCCTTCTGGTGCCAAAGCACAAGTCCATCTTTAAGTTGTGGAGCTATACTTGTAAAATATGTAAACGAGCATCATGTAAAATTGTTGCCCTATTTCAGCTGAGTATACTGTATTTGATTTACATTGAGCTGTAAAAGAAAGTTAAAAACCACAAAATCTGAGTTGTGAGAGACCTTTGTATGTAATGTAGCTAACTTTTTCCATCCCACCTCCTTTGATATTTAAACCCCTTCCGAAACATTTCAGTCATTGTCTGTCCTCTTAAAGTGTAATTCCAGGAACTCACAATACTGTTACAGCTATTATCTGTCAAGAGCATAGCATAATTTTGTACATTGTGATTTTACTAATAAAACCGGAGAGAATGAAATAACAAAACCTTTAAAGACCCTTTCTATTTTTACTCTCTTCAAATTATAAAATCTATCATTAAAGCCTAGCTCAATAAATACAAATTTCATTTATTTTTTGCCATTGTATGATAAAAATTATATTAATGATTATATTTAATGACAGTATTATTAAAATTTTCCACATTAATCAAACAATGTATTTTATAATTTTAAATGTTTAGAATCCTTAACTTTGGCTAATTTATATCTAAGTTAATATGATGACAATTTATCAGAGAGTGACTGTTTAGGTTATGCCGTATCTGATTTTCCTAAACCTTTAATATAAGATTTCAAGGCTCAATTTTTATCCTTGGGGTTTCAATACATAATGCAAATGGAATTTCATCCAGCAGATTATAGACGTCACTCTTAGTTGTAGGAGTATTTGCATTAATTATGAGTAGGTGACAACAACAAATTATGCTTTACTGTTTATAAAACATATTTCATCCTCATCATCTCATTTAACTGCCGAACTGTCCTTTTAGAATAACAGCTTTATTTTCATAATAGAGATGAGCAAACAGTAGCTAGTGTCTGAGTTAGGAAGACTTTGACCCCTGCTCATTCAATCCAGATCCTATACTTTTCCTTCTGCCACTGGGACCTCTTTGGACCATGGATTTGAATTTGTCAATCCATTAGTAATGTCTTCAGTGGGACATCCATGGTGTTAGCCGCGGGTCATGGGGCCCTAGTTCTTCCTGGACTACAATGTGTTCTTATGACCTTGAGTCCCGGGTCATGGACAAGGAGCTTCTTGGATGAGCTAGTGTGCTTTGGCTATGAGTGCTTTGCAACAGTGTTTTCCAAACCGGCTAAGTTTCAAGCTCAATTTGTATGAGCTTGGAATGGTTGCTATCAGTACATTAGCTGCATGAACAGTTCTTAAGCATCCAGCTTGTCTTTATCCAGAAATTATCTCCTTAAATATTGAATGCCCAAGCACAAGTTTTTCTAAATTTTCAGAGGTGCCTGGTTATTTATTTTCTCTATTTGCTCTGTTTAAGGGAGGTAAAGATTTTTTTGTTTTTATTTTCTAATAAATAGTCACAGTTGGTAAAGCAACTGTGGCATTCACATCTTTTCACTTACTTAAATTGTTTCAGGTGGTGTACCTTGGGCAGGCCAATTGCAGGCAGCTCAAGGAATCACTTCATATCTATTTTCTTCAAAACATTTACTCTTAGATGACAGCAATGAGCAGTGTGTTGAATGTATGTACTTTATGTAAGTGATCAAACCTTTGCTAAAATATGATGGTGCATATTAATTTTCAACTCCAGTCAGTGAGATCTTGGATTTATTGTCTTAGACTGTTTCAGTCTCGAGATTTTTAATCATCAAAGAAGGAGGCATGCTGTTTTAAATGTCATGGATAAGGCTAATTCTTTATTAGCCAAGTTTTTGACCAGGCTAATTCAGTTTCTTCTCAAGTGGGGCATGGGAGAGAATAGAGGGTATTGCAGATTTCTCTCCCACAAGAAGCTTCCACTTTACTGTGAGTGGAATAGTACCCAGTCAAATTCTTCCCTTCTTCTGTGACTGAAATTTCACCAATTAAAGATTGATGGTCTTAGAAATTAATTTCATACAACTGATTTATTCAGATTCTTCCACCTATTCCCCAATCCCCACATCCTGCTCTTTGGGATTGTTTGGCCCTGAGAGAATGGAAATTTTGTGAGGAAAGAGAGGTGCAATTTTATAGTTTTAAGTATTAAAAAGAAGGGGACTCAGAGTGCCTTGAAATTTTCTTGGCAGACAAAATATAAATTTATTAGTACAGTAATAAAAAAACTCACTGACAAACTTCTGTTAAGTTCTGATTCTGTTAAGTTCTCTATTCTGATTCTCACTAGAGATGGAGGCATTTACTTTATTTTTTATTTTTTCCTCAGCAAGTCAAAAAGTGATGCTCTTTGCTAATGTAAAGTACAGCCCACCTAAATAAAACCAAATTTTGTCCAGGCCCAATTCTGCAAAAGGATTCTGCTTCTACAATTCTCAATATTAGATGGAACATTGGCTGTGAATGTTAATTTGTTCCTGCTGCTAAGGTATTGTCTTTCTTTAATAATACCTGAAGGGCTTCATTTTATATGGGAATCTTATAAAGATAATGAAATTAATAGTACAGAATGAGTGAATCAAACCTTCATCAAATCTAGCTTTAGCAGAGCCTATATGTATACCCAAACCAATAAATGATTCTGTGATGTGGTGTGATTCTGGAATTAACTGTAACACACTGGAACTGGACTCCCTTGCATCAGCTGCTCTTACCCAAGGCTGACCTTGTGCCAATCTTGCAAGCAGTCATATCACTACTAATTTCAATGTCAAGGTAGTGATGAGAATGAAGAGGAAGAGATTATATCACATCCTTTGCAATTAAAGTTCCTGAAATCCCTCTTTTTATTGCTTTCTCCTTCTCCGAAGTACCATTCCCCTTGGATTTTTCCACTGGATTTCTTTTCTTTTGCCAGCGTTTTTGCCTTTTCACTTCCTACTTTCCATCCTTCTCCTCTGCTTCCTTTTTGTGTTTCTCTCCAGCTATACTTGTTCCAACCTCCTTCTTCCCTTCTGGGCTCTTTCCTCTACAATATGTCCAGTTATCTCTGTTGTTACAGGCAAGTTAATTTATAATTCTCTCAGTTTCCCAAAGTTTTACCTACATGTCTCACCCACCTCAGCAAAGCAGCAATCACTCAGAGGTATCTATTGATACTTTTAGAGAGTTTAGCTGGAAGGGGTTGATGGCTGTTGTATAATCCTCCTTCAATGGAACTTTGGCAAACCCACAGCTAGGTGGGTTTAAGAAATATGTCTTCAATCCTTCCTTTTAAGGACCTCGTGGCCTAATTTAGGTACTTCAAGTTTCTAGGTAAAAATATAAAAGGAGTTCATTTGTTCTGATAGTGGGTCAAAGAGCTAGGCAAAATAACTTCTGATAGGTTGATCAAGTTATTTTCTTAGAAGAAGTGGTATTTAATTGAATCATGATTTAAATGGGGGTATCTCAAAGGCGTGGATGATTTCAGAGAAAGGGCCATTCCAATCAACAGAGTAAACAGGAGCTAAAATTTTATAGTAAAGGGCTTCCCTGGTGGTGCAGTGGTTGAGAGTCCGCCTGCCGATGCAGGGCACACGGGTTCGTGCCCCGGTCCGGGAGGATCCCACATGCTGCGGAGCGGCTGGGCCCGTGAGCCATGGCCGCTGAGCCTGCGCGTCCGGAGCCTGTGCTCTGCAACGGGAGAGACCACAACAGTGAGAGGCCCGCGTACCGCAAAAAAAAAAAAAATTATAGTAGGAGTCAGCAGTGCACATACGGAAATGGTGATAATTCTAGTTGCCTGGTGCACAGAAAGGAAGAGGAATAGTGGAAGCTATGCTTGGGGACAAATTGTGGAGGAGCTTAGGAGCTAATGAGAGGTTTGACTTTCTTGGCACTGGGGAGCCAATGATAGCTGTTGAACCTGCAAATAACAAAATGGTGCTGGACTTTGTGAACACACATTTGAAGAATTGCAAAATGGGTAGGAAGAAGAAAGAGTCTGGAAGCAGAGATATTAGAAGCCATTGTGATACTGCTGGAAAGACATATGGTTTTTAATCATTTCTGACCATGGTATTTGATATTTTTTCCCCCAAAATGAAGATTTTCTTTCTTTCTTTCTTACAAACTGATTTAGAGCTCACATATTTTGGCTTCCTCTTTGAACAGATGTGATGGTTCATTCATTAATATCTCCCTGAAGTTCAAGCATTTACGTGGAAAGATGTTTTAGAAGTTTCATAGTCCCTTGAAAGGAAATAAAAGGGTAAGACTGCAGTATTTCTTGGAATAGTACTTTGAAAGAAAATGAAAGTTGTCAACTGCTGAATTAGTTTTTCTATTAGGAGATGACATCCAGAAGAGCATTTCTGAGAATATTAGAAAATTAAATGAAAACTCTCTCCCCTTTATTTAAATGTTACAACATACCACATCACATGATTATGCCTACAGAAGTTCCTGTTGAACTTTTCACTAGGGTAGTGAAAATTCTATGGTGCAAGGCAGGTTTCTGCAGCTCAGGGGCTATGATAACTATAGGGGCTGTTCATTAGACTAACTTTTATTCATTTATTTGTGAAATAAAGCCACTGTAAAGTGAATTTGTTAAACTTAAAAAGGGTTCATTATTCATTGTTAGAAGTGAATATATTTTAAGAAAATGTAGTCTTCCCTTTAACAGTAAACTTCTGATTTGAATTTCTCACACTCAGTACACGATATCCCACAGAACAGATTCCTGTTCTTTGGCCGATGGGTTTAACTGTTCTCTCTTACAGTGATAGGACTGCCATTTTGTCTCAATCTTTCAAAGAGAAGTTATGGATATTAAATTTTTTGAATGAATTACAGAGTTCTCCTTTTGGTGTCTAATTATCCTGTTTCCTTCTGAAATGTTTTCTTACTTTCTTCTCTTAAGTTGTTAATATAAATGCATCTCTCTCTCTCTCTCTCTTTTTTTTTTTTGAGTATACTTTCTTCATCTACATTTGTCTTAGCCTAAATATTTTAATAGGAGCTACATATTTAAGTTGAGTCAGAATAAAAGTATTTATTTAAATCAGATTCAAATCCTGTGCATAGAATTTTGTAATTTTCATCTGTTACTTTATTGATGGTGAGGTCAATAAGCTAATGGATTTTTGCAGTCTCAATACTTAAGGCAAATGAAAGAGAAGAGATGGAACTCTCAGAAGTCAATGGGTTCTTGTAATAATAAATACAATATGATGACAGGTAGTGCTATTATTTTTATTAAGTTTTATTATGAAATATTTCAACTTACACAAGGCTAGAGAGACAAATCATATAAACACTCTTGCTCCCATCACAGCTTCAACAACGATCAATCCTTGCCTGTATTGTTTAGCCTAGCTTCATTCACTTTTTTCTTTTGCTTAAGTATTTTATAATGAATCTCAAGTGCTCTTTTACTTTAAATACAGACGTTTCCATATCTCTCTACAGCATGTTGCCAACCACCAGTATCTGTAATCTCTGTGCCTGAGCGCTTTCCCCTGAAACTGTGGAGAACTCTTGCATGGAGCAGCCTGGAAGTGTCAAGGAACTAACGTGGCAGGCATAGTCCACAATCAGCGATGTGAGGAAGTTGGTGCATAACAACCCCAGCTTTCTCAGCGTTCTGATAGTTAATTCTTAGGTTTCAGTTTTGCACTGTCTCCCAGACACCTTGATAGTGTTTTATTTTTTGCCTTCCTTCTTTTCTCTGTGTCCCTTCCCTGCTTCCATATCAATATTATCTGCACTTCCCAAATGAACTACTTGTACTCAAACTTTATCTCATTTACTGCTTCTGGAGTAACACTAATATATTTGGGACAGGAAATAGTCCTAGGAAACATATCCTCAAATTGGGATTCTGGATCCCTAACTAGTCAGATGGCAAAAGAGCTCTATTGTTGATGAGAAGTGGAATGAGATTAACTCATTCTGGATTTGGCTGATTGCTTCCCTGTGTTTCATTTAACTTGTTTCTGGAGATCTAAAGTTGTGGTTTTACACTGGGATGATTTTGACCCTTCTGGAGAGAGTTTTGGTCATCACAACTTGGAGAAGGTTGTGCTACTGGAGTCTAGTAGGTAGGGGCCTGGATGCTGCTAAATAAACATCGTACAACGCATATGGCAGCCCCCAACCAAAGAATGATTGGGTCCCAAATGTCAATAGTACCAAGGCTGAGAAACCCTGATCTAGAGGCTTGGTTAGACTTAGGCTGTTCCTTTTTTTTTTTCCCCTCTCCTGCCCTCTCCTCCCCTTCTCTTCCTTCCCTTCCCTTCATTTCCTGTCCTCTTCTCCTGTCACATAGATGTCCTAAGTTTACTTTGTACATTTCCTGCCAGACTTGGAATCAGTCATTTCCCTAAAGAGTTCTTTTCTTTAGATCCGAAATGGTGCTAAGAGTACACAGTCTGAATGCTATTTGTCCTCATTGCTACTGAGCTGCCATTGTAGACAATTTTAGTAGAAAGAACCAGGAAATCCATAATTTTTTAAGGAGAAAATTATGTAATGAATTTTTTCCTGATATTTCTAATTCAGATTTAAAGAGTTTTACTTAACTACTTTGACTTTAAGCCTTTCTGTCCCCGTCTGAAGCTGAAAATCTTTGTTTTTTATTTACTTTATCTGATACTTGTAATAGTTTCAGAATAACAAGACAAATATTATTACTAACAATAAGATTACTGAACACACTTAAGGTTTTAAAAATATTTCTTTTCATTTTAGAATTGTTTTACCTCCAGGGAGGCATAGCCCAAATTCTGTGTGTTAGAATCACTTGAAATAATTCTTTGAGTTGTTATGCCACCAACATGAGATGTGGTTAGATTCATTTGCTTCACACTGCTTTCAATTTTCAGATTCCTTCTTTCTTTCAGTTTAATTTTTAAAATTTATTAAAATAGTTACATGATTTCAAAGTCAAAAATATAAAATGAAGTGTATCTTATGCCCTTCATTCTGCTCTCCTTGCTTCTATTGGTAACTATTTTTACAAGTTTTTGATTCATTTTTCCACTCTTTCTTTTAAACATTGTAAGCAAATATGGATAAATACTTGTATATCTCTATTTCTTACCCCATATGTAGCATGATGCAAATACTCTGCATGTGCCATTTTTGCTTAGAAATTCTAAGTTAACTCCCTGTGGGTACATAGAGATCTTCCCCCATTCACTTTAGAGTTGCTTACTACCAAATTGTATGGATGTAGCATAGTTTATTCAACCAGTCTATTATTGGTGGGTTGTTTTCAAATGTTTACCTTTACAAAAAGTGATGCAACAAATAGCTTGTGCATATGTCATTTCTAATTTTTGTCATTGAATCATTGAGATAGAAACTTAAAAAGAGATCTCTGAGTCAAAAAGTAAATGCATGTCAAATTTTGCTAGATAGTGCCACATTGCCCTTTAAGGGAGTTGTGCCATTTTTCTTTTCTGATGGTGACATCATTAATAAATCACAATATAAAACAAGCACTTCTATGAAAGCTGCACAATAAAAGGCTATTCTCTTCCCTATGTGCATGCCCATCAATTCAGTTTTATCTAGGTACCATTGTTACCCAATTTAATTTGGCTTTTCTGAGGTAGTTCAGCATCTCTTGCCATTCTTAACTCCTTTCTTTGCACTAGAACCCAACCTTAGGGAATGCAACAACCCTTATAGTCTACTCCTTCTTTCTGAACCACTATTTACTGCTAAAAAGTGCAATAAAATCATAATACAAAATACAGATTCGTGTGCCTTGAGTCAAGCTTTAACCTTGATTTTGTCCTAAGATATTGTTTTATTAGACTCTTGCTTATTCTATCATTTACTCATCATTTTACTTATATTCCTTGGGTTCAACTTCCAGCTCTGACACTTAAGAGCCATGTGACCCTGGGTAAATTACTTCACTTCTCTTTTCCTCTGTGTCCTCAACTGTAATGTGGGAATAATAATAGAAGGTGATCCCTCATTGGGATTTTGTTAAGTTTACAAGAAATAATACACGTAAAATACTTAGAAGAGTGCCAGATATATTAAGTATTAAACAAATAATAATTTTTCTGTTATTTTTATTGGTGCTAGTTATAATATTAATAATATCCAGTCTGTCAGAACAGTCCTTCTTGGGTCTATGGGAACTTTACCGATGGTCCAAATGCGGTGAAAGGTATTTGTGTCCACAAGGAAAAGTATAAATTTTAGAGGTCACAAAATCCAGGTCTTAATCATGACTAGCAGTCATAATTTTAGTGTTTTTTTAAAAAACTGCTCTCTACTTCTTTTTTCATACCCAATGAAATAGTGATATTAAGTGATATATCACTTCCTTGCTTAACAGAATAGTTTGAATTTTATAGGCTTTTAGAAGATGCCTCAAAGGGTTTTAAAATATTAATCCAATGCTCAGACTCTTTGTGTAGGAATAGTTCTATTTTCTCTCTCTGCCATAAGAGAGTGTTCAGAAAAGAAAAGATGAAAATAGCCTATATATAAAAAACTTTGGGCAACTTGCCTGGGACTAGTTAAAAATAAGTATGGTTTTATTGGTGAGAAGATGTCTCAGTCCTCTGTTAGACCTGGGAAGGCAGCTTGGTTCTCTAGGCTTAATATGAATCCTTTGTTTCTCTGTGGGTTCATTAATCCAACTATTTGTGTTATTTCAAAGATAAAGTTCTTCAGTGCTCCTGACTGGACTTGCTATTTGTGCTTCTCTACTTTTAGAAGTGATAGTTTATTTTATTTTAATTTTTATTTCTATCATGGTTATTATCATGGCATACTTCCCACAGCTTCTCCCAACTATTTTCATGAACCTCAGGTCTCCAGTCTGACTCCCATCCACCCCACTCTCAACCCAGACTAGTGAATTCACTGTCTGATGGCTCTTGGTATTCCTAGGTATCAGCATAATTTATACCCATCTCCTTTATTCCCGCTCCCCCAACAAATTTCTGAAAGTCTGTGACTGTATCTTTTTTTTATCTCTATAATAGTATTTATTATTTTACATGATCCCATTCTCTTAGAATAGGGCTAGTCAATCGAGTGAGAAATCATGGCCCATTACTAACACTATCTTCATTCTTCTGACAAAAATTCAATGACTTCCATAATTTATCTATTCTAACACGATTCTTGTTTTTACCACAGTCCCTATCAGCATAACTAAATCAGTTATTTCCTCTTTTTTTAAAAATCAAACCAATCAGCATAGAGATCTCTCTCTGATTTTAATTGTAGAGTTGTTTTTATTTTCACTATAGCCCCAGTCAGATTGTCCATTTCAGTAGTAGACAGCCTCCTATAGTTCCTCAAATGGCATCAAATGATAAACGATTAAGAGCTTTTTAAAGGATAAACAAAAATTTCCTCTACAAGTTGTACACAACTTAAAATACATCTTTAAAAGGGTATGTGTGACTGTATTTTTTAATGTTTATATTTTCAACAGTGACTAGGAAAGTCACTTTCCAGTGACTTTCCAATACTTTCTACATAAAATATACTTAATAGATATTTGTTGACTGTCTGAATAAATACATTTAATGATGATGTTTTTCTTGAATCATAGGACAAAATCTTTAAAAAATATATTTTTCATGATACTGTAGATAAGAGCTTTCCTTGTTCACTGCTGGTTTTGAACTTATCTCCAAATTTTCTGACTTTCAAACTTCAATTTTATAGAGGACATTAAGTCCAGTATAGTAAAAATTCTTCTTATGTTTTGATACAACTTTTGTGCACTGACAAAGAAGTGTTCTACTGAGTCATATATAAAATAATGCATAGAATCATGAGACCAATCACTACGAGGTGATCAAAGGCCCACCGTTTTATGACATTTAGGAGCCCTGATAATGTTTTTTAATTATTTATTTATGATTTATTTTAAATTGGTTTGTTTCTCTGCTTGGGAGACCAAGGAAACAGATATTCTTGGACTAACTGTGCCAACAGCCATCTCTCCGTTCTTACCTAAAGCCGTGTTATGTTCTTTGCTGATAAAACTGAAGAATGGAAAAATTCAGGAGGAAAATAGCCAAAGGCCACGTAAAAATAATTGTTCTAGGACAATTGTTCTAAGTCGATCTGGTGCTCTGAAAGGTAGACTAGTAACTCAGAAACACAGCTAAGTTAGATTAAAGGTATTTAGTAAGAATCGATGGGTTGCTTTTTGGGAGTTAATATTTCCTGGTCCCTCTCTGTTGGCCCCAGTCTGTATTATCCCTGTGAAGATACTGGAACAAAATGAGCGGGGGTGATTCAAAGTGAGATGACTCACGCATGTGAGGGAGGAACTGGAGGCCGCCCAAGGCCCGGCTCCTCTGAGGAGTGCCGGTGATGATGACAGTCTGCAGAGGGCAGCAAGTTTTAGGACATGGCTCCCAAGACTGTTCAAGGTTGACATTGCCTGTTTGGCACCATAAAAAGGCTACAATATTGATTTCATTCAGAACATTTTTTTACTTTATTAATTAGTCAGTTAGCACCAGTTAATTAATATATTTAAAAAATGCTCATTATTAAAAATTGCACACTTTTGTGTGCCAGCCTCTGTGAAAGGATATGTCTCAAAGTCTAAAATTTACAATGCTTTTCTGATCCCCTTCCTTTCCCTCCATTGACCCTTTGATCCTGTTATTCCTTTGCTCACTTGTCTTGGTTCCCTTCTACTCACCTTTAAGATTAAGCTTGTGTCCTATCCCAGGAAGCCTTCCAGGACTTCCATAGTCTTATTTAGTGCCTCTCTCTCTCTCTCTCTCTCTCTCTCTCTCTCTATTATATATATATATATATATACATATATATATATATCTGTGACTTTCTCTCTTTCTACTTCTCTGCCTCTTGGGGCTTTCCCAAGGTCCATTTCCAGCCCCCTTTTCTATTTTTCTTGTGAATATCATTCAATAATATGGCTTAAAATTTCACCTCAGGGGAGATGAAGATTCATACAGTTTTTATCCCGACTTATTACTTACATTATAGTGTGAGAATTTGGCAATGCCATCAAATATTCTTCATAAATATAATTTGCAGTGGCTGCATAGTACTTACAAGAGCCATTATAAAAAGTCCCTGCCAGAATTTAGTTCCAGGAAAAATGTCTATAAATGGATTTGGGGGGAAGCAGCATAATATAGCGAAAATTACTCTGGAAAGGGTATTGTATCAAAATGACAGACTAAACACAGGCACCTACCTCCTACTCTTTCTCCATATCCCTAGAAATGATAGAAAGGATAATCTCTTTTTTACAAAAAGAACAAATCATAACAATCCTGGAAAAATAAAAAGACTGCTGTCAGATGAGAGCAGAAATAAGGCATCTCTTAAAGATGGAAAGCAGAGAGGATTGGTCATATGCAGGACTGTTGAAACAGGTGGAAGCAATTATTTTTTAATTAATTAATTATTTTATTTTTGCTGTTTTGGGTCTTCGTTTCTGTGCGAGGGCTTTCTCCAGTTGCGGCGAGCGGGGTCCACTCTTCATCGCGGTGCGCGGGCCTCTCACTATCGCGGCGTCTCTTGTTGCAGAGCACAGGATCCAGACAGGCAGGCTCAGTAATTTTGGCTCACGGGCCCAGTTGCTCCGCGGCATGTGGGATATTCCCAGACCAGGGCTTGAACCCGTGTCCCCTGCATTGGCAGGCAGATTCTCAACCAGTGCGCTACCAGGGAAGCCCCGATGGTGGGAGCAATTTTGATAGCCTGGTGCAATGGTGAAGAGGGCAGTTATTTAGGAGCAACTGTATCAGCTGGTATATACCCCTTCTTCCTTGTACCATGCAGGGGACAGAAGACTAATTCACCTAAAATTTGAAGCAGTGAGTACAGAGCAAAGAGATAATGGCTTTTGCTGGCTGGTGACATTGGTGATGGAGAAATATGAGAGGATTTGAGATACATTTTGGAGCCTTTTGGATGAGTGACAAATTGCATCTGTGCTTGTGTGAGTGTGTGTGTGTGCATTTGTGTGTAGGTTGTACTAGTTTTCTCTTGCTGCATAACAATATCACCACAGACTTAGTGGTTTAAAACAGCACACTTACATTATCCCAGTTTCTGTGGGTCAGGATTCTGGGCACAGTTTTGCTGGGTTCTGTGTCTTAGTGTCTCATTTGAAAGCTGCAACCAGAGTGCCTGCTGGGGCTGCAGCTTCATCTCAAGGCTCGAATGGAGAAGGGTCCACTTCCAAGTTCACATCATTGTTGGTGGAATTCAATTCTTGTAGCTTATTGGATTGAGGGCCTCAGTTTCTTTGGTTGGCTACTGGCTGGAGTTCCCTGCCATGTGGGTCTCTGAAACGTGGTACTTGTTTTATCAAAACCAGCAAGGGAGAGAGCCTCTCAGCAAGACAGATGTTACAATGCTGTGTAATATAATTACAGAAGTGACATGCTGTCACTCTAGTCATGTTCAATTCATTATAAGCAAGTCACAGGTCCTGCACACTCAGAAGTATTTCTCAAGGGTGTGAATACCAAGAGGCAGGAGTCATGGGAGCCAGCTTAGGTTTGCCCACCAGAGGAGGTAAGGTGCAAAAAAGGAATCAGTTTTTTTCCCCTGAGAAACTGGTTGGATTCAAGTCTGTAATAGACAAGGACTCAAAACTTCTTGATTTTGTATGTATAAATGAGTCACTTTGCTGTACAGCGGAGATTGGCATGACATTGTAAATCAACTATACTTCAATAAAAGAAATAAAAAAATTTTAAAAACCCTTGATTTTAGGCTCAAATCAACACTGATAGTGTGACATGGGATATTTCACTTTCTTCCCTGAATCTCACTTTCCTCATATATAAAATGAAGAGAGAGCTGGACCAATGTTTCCTCTAGCTTTAACATTGAGGAAAATTTCAGTGAAAGAAAGGGGAGAATCTTCACTGCAAGTGATTAAGAATTGCCCCAATGGAGCTACTCAAACTGTATGTGATATATGTGGGTTTATGTGTGTGTGTGTGTGTGTGTGTATATATATATATATATATGTGTGTGTGTGTGTGTGTATACATATCTATCACATATAAAACATATTACATATATGAAACATATGTATAACATATATATCACCCATAGCGGAAACTAATGCTTGATCCTTCTACCCTTCGAGCTCTTTTCTCGTCATTTTTCTTTCCTTCCTTAATCATCATCTGTAAAGGATAGTCTATGTTTATTCATTTTTAAGAATCATCGGTGCAATTCTGACTTCCCCACTATACTCTGACCCTCATTTACTGACACCTCTGACTGCTGTTGTTCCTTATCCCCCTAAAAATCCCAGTGTCTCCAGTGTTCTGTTCTCAGTCTTTTTCTTCTACCCAGTGGATCTTATTTACCAACATTGCTTAAAGTATTACTTTAAGAAAGATGAAAGCCTGATCATTGTATTTAGCTTTTTTTCTTCTAAGCTGTTTTTCGTTATTTCCAAATGTTTATAATCTCTTTGGCACAAGTGACCCCTTTAAAATTAAAATCCTTCTCCTGATGTCTCTATTGCCATTACTAGAAGCACCTTTTACCCGGGTACCAGAGGTGATTTTTTGGGTTCCTTTCTTTCCTTCATAGATGACATCTTATTCATTGCTAAATAAGTCCCATACAATTTCCCTCCATAATGTCACTCAAATCTGTCTTCTTATTACCATTTTTATTGCCAAGCTTCACTCAGATGCTTGATTATTTTTTTGAATTGACAATTCTAATAGAATATTAATAGGTGTCTCTCCATAGCTCTCTCCTACAATCCATTATTCAAACTAAGCCAGTTCTAATCACATCATTTCCTCATTAAATCCTTTGGTAGCAGCTCTTTATCTCTTCCCACACCTGCCCTGCATGTAAGACCATCCTTTCTCTAACTATGGCACTGATTTGCTGGAAATTTCAACTTAACTTCCCTCCATATGTACATTCCTCCATCTAAATGGATCAGCTCACCAATCCCTAAACCAACACAGACAATTCTGCTCTTTCCTTGCTCATGGTGTTCCTTCATCCTGAATATCTTTTTATCTTCACCTGTCCAAATCATACTCATCTTTCATCACACACTCCAACAACTATTTCATTCATTAATACATTTAAGAGGTTAAGAGATATTTATTGAGTTTCAGCTATGTATTAGTTAGGCACAAATAAGACAGACAAGGTGCCTACTGCCAGGGGTGACAGACAGTGAGGGGGTGACTATTGTGGCTGGATCATAGGAAGGGAGAAAGAGTACGATGAAGTAGATTGGAAGGTTAGACAGGAACCAGGCCATGTCAGAAGTTTGAAATTTTATTTTTCTAAGAACAACAGGAAGTCACTGAAGACTTTCTAAGTAGGGTATAGCACACTTTATTTTGAAAAGTTCATATTAACTTAGCTGATGTGGAGGGAGACTAAAAGAGGGAAAAAGGAAACCAGAGAGGATGCTATGGCAATAGTCCTAGGTAGAGATGGTGGTGGTTTGACTATATCACAGCAATGAGAATGGAAAAACGTATGTAGATTTGAGATGTATTTTGGAGGCAATGCTGATTGGACCTGGTGACAGATTGGATAAAGGAATTATATGAAAAAAAGAATTAAGTTTTTGTTTTGGGCAAGTATATAGCAGTGTTATTTACTAAGATGGGAAAGGCTAGGGGAGGAATAGGTATGTAGGAGAAAATTAGGAGCTCAAGTTTTGACATTAAAAATCATTTTTACACAAATGTTCATGGCAACATTAATCATAATAGCCAAATATTGGAAACACCCAGAAGTCCATCTATTGATGAATGGATTAAAAAAACTATGGTGTATCCATAAAATGAAATGCTATTTGGCAATAAAAAAGAATGATTCATGATTCAGCATGAATACTGATTCATGCTACAACGTGGATGAACCTTAAAGACATTATACTAAGAGAAAGAAGCCAGACACAAAAGGCTGCATGTAGTAGGATTAAATGTATGTGAAATGTCCAAAAGAGGCAAAATCATAGAGACAGAACTTAGATTGGTGGTTGTGAATGGGGAGAGACTTTAATGATGTAGTTTCTTTCTTTTTCTTTTTTCTTTTTTTTTGCAGTACGCGGGCCTCTTACTGTTGTGGCCTCTCCCGTTGCGAAGCACAGGCTCCGGACGCACAGGCTCAGCGGCCATGGCTCACGGGCGCAGCTGCTCCGCAGCATGTGGGATCTTCCCGGACCGGGACACGAACCTGTGTCCCCTGCATCGGCAGGCGGACTCTCAACCACTGTGCCACCAGGGAAGTCCCTGTAGTTTCTTTTTAAGATGATGAAATTGTTCTGAAATTGAATAGTGGTGATGGTTGTACAGCTCTGAGGCTATAAAAATCACTGAACTGTGCACTTTAAAAGAGTGAAATTTATCATATATGAGTTGCATCTCAGCAAAGGTATATTTAAAGGAATTTTTTTGAGGTGTTGTTTTGGTCTAGTTTCTTCAGAAATCAAAGTTTCTGGTGAAGGGCTTATGTATATTTTCTTTCTTAGGGAGCAGGGAAGTGAAACAGGGAAGGGTGGACACCTCAGATTAAGATGCTTTATTAAGTTGACTACAGCTAAATACAACTAAGTGCTTGATTCTATAGGACCATTTCCCAAGAAATTGCCTAACTATCCAGGACAGTCCATTGACTCCCATCTCTCTTGTACAAAGGTTCACCCCTTAGAGCATTAACTCCCCACACTTCCAGACTATACATACATGGGTACCACATAGGCTTGTCAATGTCTTTTTTAGATGTTAAAGGTGAAACCTTTGGGTGTGAGGTAAGAGATATCTTGTGAGGGAATGGGCAAGCACCATCATTTTATATCTACTTGACACTGGTTAGAGCCTAAACAAAGATGATTCTTGTAGGAGCTGAAGGGCTAAACTGTAGAGCCTAATTATTGTCTGATAAAGATACCCATTAAATACTCAGGTATGTTGAGCATCTTTTCATGTGCCTGTTGACCATCTGTATGTATTCACTGGAGCAATGTCTATTTAGGTCTTCTGCCCATTTTTTTGATTGGGTAGTTTACTTTTTTGATATTGAGTTGTATGAACTATTTGCACATTTTGGATATTAACCCCTTGTCAGTTGCATAGTTTGCAAATATTTTCTCCCATTCCATGTAAAACTAATTTTTATGGCAACATTTCCCTCAATTAGATTACATAGTGACTAGGCAGATGTGGAGGAAAGAAGAGAAAGAAAAAAAATGAAAACTATCAAGTAATCCATAAATGTGTACAGATTGATAGTGATTGAACTGCATAGAAAAATATGTTTTACAACATAAAATATCAGAACTATTTTAAATTATATTATGTAAAGTCTTAAAAAACCCTTTTTATTTGTTTTTATCTAAATTTTGGAAAGTGTGTTTAGAAACATTGCTAAACTATGTTTTAGAAATTATTGTAGTCTGTGTAATGAATATAAAGTCTCCATGGGAGTCATTAATGCTGCTGGGCAACATCGTGGACTTCCTCCTCTGGGCACACAGCATTGCTGGTATGGCCAGTGAAGTTAGGTAGGGCTGTGCAGTGGGAAGAGTGTGGCAGTGATGCACAACATTGGGTGGAAGTTTTTGGAAGCTAGTGTATGATTTGCCACATGCCGTTCCCCTATTAGTAATATTTTAGGTGACAACTGTCAGCTTAAGCCTTTGAATGAGAATGTCATCCATCTAAGACACCCACCAACCTGAGGGGATATGTAGTGTGAGCAGGAAATAAACCTCTGATTCTTCCAAGCATCTAGACTTTGGGTTGTTTGTCATGGCAGAAAAAACTAGCCTTTCCTTGATCTGTTCAAGAACATAAAGTGATCTGAGGCACTTTATAAGCTGAAACCCTTTAAAGTATCACTAACATCAAAGGCAGTAGAGAAAAACTGGGAAAAACCTGGCTTTGGAGCTATATGGGTTAGATTTGGAGTTTGATTCTGCTGATTATTAACTGTGTGACTTAAACTTTCTGGCCTCAGTTTTCTTATTAGAAAAATTGTAATACCCATATTATAAGATCATTGCAAACATTAAATGAATTAACATTTGTTAAGTACTTAGAGAAGTGCATAGCAGGACTTCCCTGGTGGTCCAGTGGTTAAGATTCCACACTTCCACTGCAGGGTGTGCATGTTCGATCCCTGTTTTGGGGAACTAAGACTCTGCATGCTGTGTGGTGCAACCAAAAAAACAAAAATGTGCATAGTAAGTCCTCTTAATATATATATATATGTATAAATATATATATATGTATAAATATACATATATACATAATGTATATGGTAAGATATATAAACAAGTAGTATACATAAAGTGTTTAGAACAGAACCTAGCACAGAGTGAGCCCTTCATGTATATTTATTATTACTAATATTTAAAATAAAAAATATTGAATCAAATACTTGGCTAAGGAGTTTCTCTGGGAAAGTCTAAGAGGATATAGGAAAATAAAAAACAAGCAAAATAGTTTTTTTTTTTTTTTTAATTGGGTGTAAGTGATTCATAGGCCAGCTCAGGTGGGTTTTACCTCCTGGTAAAATATGCCTGGACACACTGTAGTTACTTCCCTTTCTATTCAGGTGTGACCTGAGAAAAAAAACAGAGCACAAGGGAATGGAAAAGGCAAACTAAGGTTTTTTTCTTTAATTATCTCTATCACCCAGAGAATAGGTCACCTGTGACTGACACTGAACATGCCTGTCAAAGAGAAATAAGCAGCTCAGGGCAATTTCACACAGCCAAGCAAAGACAGAGTCCTTGAAATCTCATGAAAGACTGTCCAGAATTTATCAGGATGATTTATTCATCAGAATCACCTGAGATACTCATTAGAAATACAGATTTCCAGGATCTCATGGTGGTAGAGAGAGAGGATAGCTCTGGAAATTTGAATTTCAAACAAGTTCTTTAGGGCGTTCTTCTGCCTGTTTACATTTGATAACCCTCCAATTCCAGTCCTGTAGTTCAGACTAACTGAAATAAATACCACTGCCACCTGGTGGCAGTAGATCCAAATTACAGGTTCAGAAGTCATTGGATGGTAGAATCAGCAGTAAAACTTTTCAAGTAACCACTGAACAGTCACAATTAAATGAGAGCAGTCCCCTCTGCCCTCTCTGATTCCCACACATATTTTTGAGTTTTCTGGATTAGCTTATGTAGAGTTTATATAATTTGGACTCTTGAGGATACAGCCTCTTATTTTAATTCATTCCCTTTGTTAAAAATTGAATTTGAAAATAGACCTTATCTTTTTGATTCTAACTATAAACTCTCATAACGTAATCAGTTTTTAGAATTAAAAAAAAAAGCATGTCCAAACTTAAATAATATGACCTGTAGGAAGTTCTTGTGTCAGGGAACCTCAGAGAGGAGGAATTTTAACAGAGAAATGTCTGGAATATTTTGCCCTTTGGGCTCTATGGTTATCCATTAAGGGGGGAATATACAAAGGAGTTGGTATCCAGGAAATTTTCTTTATCTATTTTCAGAGAAACTAGGCTGTATAAAAATGATTCTTTCCTAAACATTTGAATTGGAATAGACTTAGCTTTGCTGAGCTCAAATTCTTTCTGGTTTACTTTTGTCATGAAAAGTGGACATACTTCTGCAAAATGGGAGCAGAAGTAAGTGCTGCACTTTTAAATATAACTGGTATTTCATAATGGATCATGGTATCCAAGCTTGTTTTACTAGGAGTCAATAAGAACCAAGCATGGTATAACATGACTTTAAATTGGGCACCATTCCACTCAACCCCAGTGTGGCAACTCCACAACAAGACAGCTTGGCAATGTTCAAGATGATTTACAACCAAAGATTGTATGTTCTCCATGGAAAAAAAAGACATGTTAACAAGGATAATGCTCATAAATGAAATACATGAAAATTACTACTACGTTATCCATAGCTATCCTATTATTTAGTGTTCTTACAGCCTCTGTAAAAAAGACTTGCTCTGCTGGATTTCTGTAGCAATGCTTTAAAAATTAAAAATAATTGAGATGAAATTCACATAACATAAAATGAGCCAGTTTTTTTTTTAAATGAGCCAGTTTTAAAGTGAACAATTCAGTGGTATTTAGTACATCACAATGTTTTGCAACTACCATCTCTAGTTCCAAATATTGTTCTTTACTCCAAAAAAACCTCCATACCCATTAAACAGTTGGTATACCAATGCTTTTGAATGACATATGGAGAGAATTTCAAGAAGCTGTAGAAGTGTTTACATGGTTGCCAAAGCTTTTTTTAGTTTAGCTATATCAGTTGGGAGGAGTTTATAATCAGAGGATTTAAAGAGTCTCACATGATGCAATCAGAACATGGGTTAAACCATGGAACACCGATGAAAAGAATTCAATTGTGTGTCAAGGATGGCCGCTGGCTTTGAAGATATGACACATTCCTTTGCAGATAGAAAAGCCAACAAAAATGTGGGCAGTGAGTCTGTGGGTTCCTTTATATGCATTTTATTAACAATAATAGAATTATCTATGCAAATTTATCATAAGATGTCTAGGCAAGCATGTCATGCCCACCAGCTTGAGGTATAAAAGGCCCTGTGCAGGACAAGAACTTCATTCATTCTTGGGTAACTTGCTCTTTGCAATCTATCCAAATCCTTCTCAACTCCTGCCACCATGACTCATTACTTCTGCTGTGGAAGCTACTTCCCAGGTAATCCTTGCTAAGCAACCGATTTCCACAGGACCTTCAGAGCCACACTCCTGAACTGCGTCATGCCCCTGGGCTCTCCCCTGAACTACGGTTATGGATGAAATGGCTACAGCTCCCTGGGCTACTGCTTTGGTGGTAGCAACATTAGCAACCTAGGCTATGGTTATGGTGGCAGCTTTTGCCGGCCATGGGACTCTGGCTCTGGCTTTGGCTACAGCACTTACTGATGGACCATGGCTGCAGATGACTACAGGACTCTTCGATCATTACTCTGCACAGAACAACCTGAAAAACAAAGTCTGTCTTCCTGCTTCCAGATATGCTTGAGAGATACATCTTCCATCTTCCCGCTGACTTCTTGCTGAAATCCTGGTCTTTGATGATGCTGAACAAGTCACCCAGGCATAAAATGCTGAACTGGTACTCATCTACAGCTAAAGCAAGATATATTTTTCCAATATACCTGAATTTTTACTAGTGAAGCAGGCAGTTTGTCTCTTATGATTGCTCTGCCCATGTATCATTAATCTCTACATCAACATCAATGCATTACAATTAGGTGTGAGTAGGAAGGGGTTTTGCTGTTCATCTCAATAAATCAAATTCATTTAGCACAAATATTTTCGTTCTGGTTGTTTATTTTATGATGCTTTTTTTGTTTGTTTTGTTTTTTGTACTCATCAACCACTTTCAACCTGTAATGGTGAACTTCAATCAAATCTTATTCTGATTTCAGACTGTACAGCAAGATAGGGTGATGCCTAATAATTTTGTCCCTTTATGTTGAGATTTCAATTTTTAAAAATTCCCTAAAAAAGTTCTAAATTTAATCCAAATACAGATGACCCTTGAACAATGCAGGGGTTAATCCATGTATAGTTTATGTTCAGCCCTCTGTAGCTGAGGTTCTCTCTGACTCTGTGGATTCAACCAACTGTGGATTGTGTAGTACTATAGTATTTACTATTAAAAAATATCCACATATAAGTGGACCTTTGAAGTTCAAACCCACTCTGTTCAAGAGTCAACTGTATAGTCTGTATACCGCAGTTGTCAGTGTTTCTCTATGCTGATTATAAACAGGAATATTTCTTAGTTGTTCAATGTTAAAAAACATTTCTTTCCTCCTTTCATTAGTGACACAATTCCATTTTGTTTTATCCCCTTTTCCTGCTGTTTATAGAACTCAGTCCTAGAGAGATTTGAACCCCATAAACTGTTGGAAAAAGTTCACTAAATGGACTGAGTTATGACATTCTGTTTTTAAGACATTCTAAGATTTGGTCAGTAAAGGGAAGCTGACAGCTAAAATCACATAGTATTTTTTTCCCTTTTTGATTGATGGGTTTTATTTTTCCTACCTTCTTCACCTCTGATTATATGTATAGCTGTATTTAAAATGAAGCATTTGTTCTTTGGAATGATAGTTGCCATCAGAAGCACTTGAAATGATATGTGGTCCGCACTTAGAAAATGCTTCTTATCTTCTTTCCTGAGAAATCTCTGCTCTGTTTGAATGAAAGCTCATGCATTCATGTATCAAGTATTTATTGCACCCCTGTCTGCACCCCTGTCAGAGAAGATGCTCAATAACTGTTCATTGATTTGTTGAACCTCTGCTTTATGGGTGCAAAATATTGTAGAGTCCAATATAAACTTCATTTATGTATGAAGTTATTGGGCTCTGGTCACTGTGTTAAAACTTGAGGTGCTGTAAAAACCTGCAGCAGTCTCTGGCCTGAGACACTGAGTATCTTCAAGAGATACTCATTCAAAAGACACTCACCAAGTAGATACAACACCAAGCATTGTCCTAAAATTTGGGGACAGAGAGATAAATAAAACACAATTCTGACCCTTAAGAGTTAAATATACTTTATTCAATATTTATGGGAAATTTAAGAGTCTCCTATTTTATGCCAATTAACATGTTATAAATGATTATCCACTCATTTCCTTCCAAGGACCCAAAATATGAGACCGCCTATAAGATATATATATATATATATATATAGCTTGATTTGGGTTTATCCAACTTTCCTCATGATTAGATTCATGTTTAACATTTTTTGGTAGAAATGCCATAGAAGTGACACTGTATCCTTTTCATTGCATTGTATCAAGAGACACTTTATGTTGGTTCATGTAAATTTGGTTGGTGGTTACCTTGATCATTTGATGAAAGTAGTGTCCTTCACGTTTTTTCACTGCATATTTGCTATTTCTCCCTTTGTAATTAATAATTAATTTGTGTCGATACTTTGACACTATGTAAATATTTATTCTATTCCTTATCAAGCTTTCACCAATATTTAAGGATCCATTCACAATTTTCTAATTCCTTCTATATTTATTATTTGGCATTCTACGTAAGAAATTTCTCTTCTCCCCACTTATTTTTTGTGTGCTTATTTATTAGTATCAATATCTATATCAATATGGGCTTGAGGATTCTTATTTTACTCAATGTGTTACCATCCATATCATTATTACTAATTTTGATGCTCAAATTGTCCCAGATTTGGAGAGTGGGGACATCTTCATGCTGGCTCCTTTGTCCTTCAGAAATGGCTCCCAGTGCTGTTTGATCAATGTCTTCCTTTCTGGCTCAACAAGATATTCCAGGATTATCTTGAACTTTTCTCCTTCAGTCATGGAAGCACTAGATCCCTTAGGTGAAGACCGGTATTTAGAAACTATGATATAGGTGTTAAGTGTACTTATTGCTATGGTATCATTGTTACATATGCTAATTTCTATCCTCTCATATGTTATAACAGTCATTGCTATGATTGTCAGTCATTCTTTCAGATTTAATACTGACACACTGACGAGCTGCACTGGAGCTCTGGGTATGGGGAAAAGTTCACTGACAGGCAGAATTCACTTTAGGGTAAGAGAGGGTGGCTGACCTTTAGGCTGGATGAGGTCCTCAAATGCCATTGTGTAAAGATCTAAAGTTTTGCTCTAAAGTTCAAGTGACAACACAAGTTGCCCTAGTACCTCACCCTGTTCTTCAATGAGATTTTCATTTAACCACATTATCTCTGTTTCAGCCCCAATCCTGGTATTTTTCTTAGTGTTCTGAGGCCCAGTCCTCCCTGGGAATTTGAAGGGAAGAACAGCTTACTGTTGCTTGTAGTCCCCTCCTTTCATAGTTTCTCCTTCTTTCTGTTTTCCCTTCATCTCCTTTCCATCATCCAGACCTTTAGGTAATCTCCCCTCAACTGATGTTGTCCCTACAATTCTCTCTGTCATTGTTGGCTTCCAGCCTTTGCTATAATTTAATGGGTTCTAGGGAAGGGGAAGGAAAAAAATCTGTATGGTTGGTCCACCTGTCATCTTGAATCTAACATAAATACCTTAATGAGGGACAAGAAGGGATTAAGTACAACAAAAACTTATCTCTTTTTCTCCTGTAGTAATTATGTAACAGATACAAAAATAGATAATTTTAATAAAACAATAACAGGTTTTTTGAGGCAGATTTCATTATCTACTATATTACTGAAGAGGAAACCAGTGTTGAAAAGTTTAATTTGTTTGAGGCTGCGTCACTCATTTGTAAAGAAAATGTCAAGCTATAGCTAGCCAAGGGGATTGAATCCGCACCCCCTGCACTGGAAGGCGAAGTCCCAACCACTGGACTGCCAGTGAAGTCCCTAATGCACTTCTTATGCCATAAATAACTGTACATAAATGTACATATTGATTGACAGTTTACAGAATACATCCATAGAATTTTATTTAATTCTGACAATTGTCTTGGGAAATAGGTATCATTAGTAATTTGATGGAAATTAAGTAATTTTCCCAAGTGAGTAAATATTTACCAACTGGGAAAGCTGAGCCTTGAGCCAGGGTATCAAGCTGAGGTCTTCTGATTCCTTCCAAGCACATTATCCTACCACTGATAACAGAGGCAAAACATTCATTATGTGCTTACTGATTTGACCCTAAATGAGGTTATGAAGGTCCTCCAGTATTTCATAAGCTTGCCAAATAATCTTAATAATTATTAGGCTTCATTCTTTACTTTGGTACCAAGTCCTTAGGTTTTCCCATCTCACTATCTCTACAAAATGGTGGCAGATCTTCACTCCTAATTTCTGCCTCCATTCATACCGTTATCGTTTCTTGCCTGGATTAATACACCTGCTGCCTATCCGGTCTGCCAGGCAATCTCCAAACCATCTTCCATACCACAGATGAAATCATCTCTCAAAATGCCAATCTAATAACATGACTTTCTTTCACAAACTCTGGTTATTTTGTGTTTACTTACTGATTTCAGGATAAAGATCAGTTTCAGGATAAAGATCAATTAGTGGCTCATAAGAACACTGATTTCTCTAGTCTCATTTCCTACTTTGTTATAACATGCTTCCCTTTCTCTTGCAATGGTTCTTTGCTGTCTTCTAACCTCTTCTTCATCCAGTGAACTCCTATGGAGCTTTCAGAAGGCCTTCCTCTACCCCAGGGGTCCTCCCTTGTTCCAACTGAAAAGCTTCACCTCTGTTTAATATGGCAGTGCTCACACTACTCTCTGCCCACCAACCAAGACCACCTGGAACACATCGTAGTCAAACAAAGTTGGGCTTATTACTTACTGTGATGATGGAGATCATGCAACATGAGAAACTCTAGGATGTCTCAATAAGAGGGTTAGGAGGGGCTTGTTCTAGGATTTGGGCTTGAAGGAGTTGACTTTGGAGAGGATTAAAGGAGGCAGTGGTCTCTTCTGGATTGGATACCGTCTGTAAAAACTTTCCACAAAGTTAGTGGTTTAAAACAACACAAATTTACTCTTACAATTTTGGAGGTCAGAAGTTCAAAAGTCAAGGTATTGGTAGGGTTGTATTCATTGTGGACGATTTCACTTCCTTGACTTTTCCAGATTCAAGATGCTGCCCCACTTCCTTGGTTTGTGTCTCCTTCCTTCACCTTCAAAGACAGTAGCATAGCATCTTCAAATCCCTCTCCCTGATCTGACTCTGACCCTCCTACCTTCCTCTTTCACTTTAAGGATCCTTTTGATTACATTGGGCCCACCCCAATAATCCAGAATAATCTCTCTACCTCTAGGCTTGTGGATTAGCAACCTCAAAGCCCTTTTGCCATGTAATATAACATATTAACAGGCTCTGGAATTAGGATGGCGACATCTTTGGGGGACCATTAGTCCACTTCCCAGAGGTAACATCAGGAAACAGACCTAATTTCTATGATTGGGTATTTTAACAACTTTTACTGAGGAAGTGGAACAAAACTAAAGTTGTCATTGGTAAAAAAGCAGTAGGCACTGAAGGTGAGGTTTAGTCATTTTTGTGGTTTGTACAGTGTTCTTGTTTTCATCTGTTCTCTGGTATGGCTACAGAGTGGCCTTGTTTTTGTCTCTCTCCATCATTGTCACAGAGTGATGACCTTGTCTGATTTGATGTTCTGAAGATTCTGTGCGTGGGAATCAGGGAACGCTCTGGTTTACCATTTGTGTTCTCAGGGCTGCTGTTTATCTTTCTCACCATCATTAATTGGCAGGTCTGATTCCCTCACTGTAGCCTACATGCTGTAAGGTTTTTGAGGACAAGCACCATGCTTTATTCAATGTTCCATCACCAGTGCTGTATCTCAGACACTTGATAACTATTTGTTGAATTAATATAATTATTTAAAGCCATAGAGGAAAAAGCCTACTCCCTTGTTACTTAAAATATGGTCTGCAGACAAGAAATATGGGCATCACCTGGGAGCTTGTTCAAATTGCACAATCTCAGGCCTTCCTCTTCCAAATTATACTCTGCACATTGACAAGATCCTCAGGTGATTTGTGTGCACATACAATTAGAGTACTGGCCCAAGTCCTGTTGATTCTTTTCCCAAAATAAGTAGAGAAGGAGACATATCTCATTGTTGATGTTTAAAGTGTTGATGAAATGGTGTTAACATTTTCAGCAAAAAAGGAAAGGATAAAAAATTATTTTCCTATACTTTTGTTCAATTATTTATTGCTATTTACAGAAAAACTGGTTCATGTTTTTTCATTTCTATTGAGAATAGAAAAAAAAAACACTTAAAATTATAGCAGGAGAGCTTTCTATTAGATAAATGGAAATATTTCTTGCTTCTAAGGCCTGCCAGGCAGAGACCACTTAGAATGTTCTATGACTCCTGAGTATGTTGATTATGGTTGTCTCTAAAAATACCGTTATTCTTCAGACACCAATTCCTTTTCAATTCCTTGACTTGCCTCTGAGGCTCCTGACATTATCTTTGACAATGATATTTGCATTGCAGTGTTCTGTTCCATTTTCTTCCCTTTCCAATCATCCTCCCCTTTAATAATCTGCTTTATGCCTCATTATTTCCATTTTGACGCTTCTATGTCCTACGCAGTTGGTTGCAATGACAGAATTTTCAACACTTTCCTAATGAACAGTCTTAATTTTTTTTTTTTTTTTGCAGTACGCGGGCCTCTCACTGTTGTGGCCTTTCCCATTGTGGAGCACAGGCTCTGGATGCGCAGGCTCAGCGACCATGGCTCACGGGCCCAGCCGCTCCGTGGCACGTGGGATCCTCCTGGACTGGGGCACGAACCCGCGTCCCCTGCATTGGCAGGCAGACTCTCAACCACTGCGCCACCTGGGAAGCCCTTTAAATTTTAAGATAAAGAAATCTTTGGGACACAGGTCCTAATTTTTTAAATTTAAATTTATTTGTTTTTATATTTAGTTTTTGATCAGCAAAGACTTTGAAGAAATGATGCTTTTAGTAGATTGAACTTGCCATCATGTTTTGTTTGGCTGCGATAGGAAACACTATTTTCAAGGTCATCAGAAGAACAGCATCTCAGGCCTTCCAAAGGGTAGCTAACAAGCAAGTTGAAATGTCATGCTTCTACTCATCAGCAAGTCTGTCTTAGCACCAAGGTAGCACAAAAGACCATAATTTCTCATACTTGATCCTTTTCACTAACTCAGCTTGCTGGTTGGTTCTGTGCTTTAATTTTATACACATTTCCAGTTTCTGGCTCTAACTCTCTCTTTGTGTCACAAGTAGTAGACCTCAGCTCCTCCATTTTGCATCAGCAGGAGTAGAGGGTAGATGCTAAACAGGACCTTCAGATCCCACTAGTGACTAAAAGCTTGCAGCAAAAAATGTACTTTCCTTGGAATTTCTTTTTCATATTGATTCTGAAACACATGTGAAATGCTTCTGACTAGAGTCAGTGGGCCTATTATGCATCCAGGCATTGTTGTGATGTCACATTATTTTTTAAGAAAACCACATGGGTTCTACATCAAATAGCAAGCTTCGTTAATTAGTTGCTTGCTCTGATAATTAACTAAGTAGCCTCACAATGTGGCTTAGCTTCAAAAGTGCTGAGATAGCAAGACCTTGAAATTGTGTCTCAAGTTAGTCCCAAGTCTTGGTCAGCAAGTTCTGACCCATGTCATGTGACTCTTTTGGGGTATGTTGCATGGCAATCATATTTAACTGCATGTGATCTTGACTTTAGACCAGGGTTTTTGACTTTGGCTCTGTTGACATTTTGGCTGGATAGTTTTTTGTTGCTGGGGGGGAGGGGAGTGTTCAGTGCATTGCAGAATGTTTGGCAGCATCCCTGGCAAAGCAGCATCTCACCAGTCATGACAAGGGAAATTGTCTCTAGTCATTGCCAAGTCCCCTGGGGAGCAAAGTTGTCCATGATAATAAGTTACATCAACTCTGCTTATTAATCCTGGCTAAGAAGGTGTCTCCTTTTTCTCCTTCACCATTTTACACTCATCCCATTTTAAGTTGTGTGTTTTGTTAAAGAGGACACCTTTTCAGATGGCTAACCATTGAACAGTACAAATTTCTCAAGGAGTGACCAAAGCACTTTATTTATTTATTTTTTGGCTGTGCCACATGGCTTGTGGGATCTTGGTTCCCTGACCAATTATCTAATCCAGCCTATGGCAGTGAAAGCACTGAATCTTAACCACTGGACTGCCAGGGAATTCCTCCAAAGCATGTTATTGGAATCACTTGGGCTGCTTATTTAAAATACAGATTTCTCGTCCCCAGCACAGATCCAGGCAATCAGAATCTACAGGAACAGAGCTCAGAAAATATGTATATTAAACAAGTATCCAAGGAGATTCTTGCACAGACTAAACTTTGAAACTATTGTGGTGGAATGTCTTGTAGAGGTTTCAACATTTCTCTTCTGCAATTCTGTCACTGCATTTTGTATTTTAAAATGATGGCAGCTGGGAGCTCGTGAGTGTGTCTTAGCAGGAGTGTGTAACACAGTGAACAAAAGTACTCTATATAGTTGCATGCTTAATTGACCAAATACAATGGGAGAGGGTTGAATTGTAATCTTAGCTTATCAGTAATTTTGATGTTAGGATCATTCAATGGCTAAGATGGTGAGTCCCAGGGTGTCAACTTACCTCCTGTTTCAGTTGAAAGACTTGGGACCCAGGCAAGTGATATGCATAAATTCTTACAGCAAGTCAGTGGCCAAATTTGACTTGGAATATTCATTCATTCACTCATTTATTTAACTGATATTCATTGAAAACCTACATCATGCCCAGTAGTGAGCTAGGCACTGAGGAATCAGGGCTGATTAAAGACGTCAGTTTTGCTCTCCTTGAAACAAGCATGTTGCTGAGGCAGGTATCAATCACACAAATAAAGGTTAAAGAACTACAAGTAGGAGGGAGATGGTGGCCACTATGATAGTGTAGGTGGACTTTGGCTACTCAGGGACGTCAGAAAGGCCTCCCAAGGGAAGTGATTGAACTAGTATCTGAAGGTTGATGGGATTTGAGGAGGACAGAGGAGGGAAGATAATTCCATGTAGAACAAACAGAAAGTGGCAAAACACATGATATATTTGAAGATCTAAGATAGTCAATGATGTCTAATCAGAGTGAGTTGGGGGCTTTTAGGTCAGATTAAAGATTAAAAAAAATCTAAAAAGCAATGGGATGCTATCGAATTTTTTTTAATTATTATTATTTTTTGGCTGTGTTGGGTCTTTGTTGCTGTGCACAGGCTTTTCTCTAGTTGCTGAGAGCAGGGGCTACTCTTTGTGGTGGTGCGTGGGCTTCTCATTGTGGTGGCTTCTTGTTGTAGAGCATGGGCTCCAGGCACGTGAGCTTCAGCAGCTGCGGCACTCGGGCTCAATACTGTGGCACGCAGGCCCTAGAGCATGGGGTCTTCAGTAGTTACAGCGCGTGGGCTCAGTAGTTGCGGCATGCAGTCTCTAGGGCACATGGTCCTCCGTAGTTGTGGTGTGTGGGCTCAGTAGTTGTGGCTCGCAGGCTTGGTTGCTACACAGCATATGGGATCTTCCCAGACCAGGGATTGAACCCTTGTTCTCTGCGTTGGCAGGTGGATTCTTAACCACTGAGCCACCAGGGAAGTCCTGAAATATTTTTAATGTTTGTTTTGTGTGTGTGTGTGTGTTTGTATTGTAACCAGATCTACATTTTGTAAACACTTTGGCAATGGGAAGCAGTGTGTAAGGAGGGAAACTGTGAACTTGATTAGTTTTTCAGTCACCATAGCAGTGTTGGTACATAAAGCTTGAAGTAGGTAGTGTGCCCGGCTGAATAAGTTGTCCACTCTGAATTTCTGCAACCCATGAAAATGTTACCTTACATGGTAAACGAGACTTGGCAGAAGTGATTAAGTTAAAGATCTTCATATGGGGAGAGTATTTTGTATTATCCAGGTGGCCCAATGTAATCACAAGGGTTCTTATAAGAGGTGGGCAGGAGGGTCAGAGTCAGTAGTAGGAGACGAGACCATAGAGGTGAGAGATTGGAGTGATGAAAGGAAGTGGTCACTGGCCAAAGAATGCAGGCCACCTACAGAAGCTGAAAAAGGCCAGAAAACAGGTTCTCCCCTCAGAGCTTTCAGACGGAACTGGCCATGCCAACACTTTAATTTCAGACTTCTGACTCTTGGAACTTGTGATAATAAATTTGTGTCTTTTTTAGTCACCAAGTTTGTGGTAATTTGTAGCATTAGGAAACAATAAGAAATAGAGTAGTGAAGTGGACATTGATAGAAATTAATGGATCTAAGAGAGTGTTAGAAGATAAAAGTGACAGCACTTTGTGACAGATTGTATTTGCAAATGCAGGGGAGGGGGTGTCAAGGGTGACTCCTAGGTGTCGAGATTCTTATTATTCAGATGGTATCATCTCACTGCGTGGGTGTAAATCTTAATTTCATACCCCAAACCAGATGCAATTTCTGAATATGAGGCCCTAGACAACAATAATTAAATTTTGTATGCAAGTTAGTAAATTACCTGAAAGGAAGTCATATTTTGAGGGTCTCAGTATCTGATTACCAGATAATAGTAACCCAAAGGCATTAGGAGGATTTTAAATCAAGGGTCTAAGCAAGCATCCTCCTTGGGATAACTTTACATTCTGGAAGCGTGAATATTTTCTTTATTTTCTTCTTGCAGCAATGATTAGATGTCTCTACTGGCTATTTTATTATCTCTAATTGTCCCAAATATCTTACAGAGCCTTCCAATTGGAGGACCTCAGCACTGAATTACAGGTGTGCCAGAATGTTGCTAACCTTAATCCCCCAGCTGATCTGTACAGGACCTGGGGTGCCAGAGCTCCCAGGATGGCTGTCTCTTCCCAGTGAGTCTTGTCAGATTATCCCACTGTATCCTAAAGATGTGTAATGTACTTTGATGCCATAAGGGGAGAATGATTGAGAAGCACTGCCCTTTGGTATTCCTTCTCACAGTGTCTTCCACGGATGTCTTGCATCAGAATTCCTGGTAGAGATACGATCCTGATAGATGGTTGTTAACCCACTTGTTAAATCTACCTCCCTAACAATTCTTAAATTCATCCCCTTGCTAATACTGTCACCTAGTTAGTGAAGTGGCTTTTGTGTAACTGATTATCAATCTCAGTGACTATTCCTCCTCCTTCTTCTAGGTTGCCAGAACCTGCTTCACATGATACAGGCAGAAAGTGCCCAATACACACTTTTCTAGCTTCCCTTGTAGTTCAACCCTGGGATATGATTCAATTCTGGACAATGGGACATAAAAGAAATCCATTGGAAGACAAATATGAAATGAATTCCTGCTCATTGCACAATGAAAAGGAGCTTTGAGAGAAGTCCTTTTTTTTTACTCCTCTATTTTTAGATGTTGATGTGAACGAATCTGAAGCATTGACCTGCTGCAGTGATTCTGCAGCCATGAGTAGATAGAGAATCACACCTCTGAACCCTGACGTTGTCAAGTCCTGGAGCAACCTGGAATTGCTTATGTTCTCATTTTCCATTATTTGTGAAAAATAAACTCTTTTCATTTAGCAACTTTCAGCTCATTTTGTTTTTTGTTTTTGTTTTGTTTTTTTTGGTTACTTGTAGCCAAAATAATCCCTAAAGTATACAATTTTAAACCTGGTTTTCATACCTCCAGGGTTTCCCACTTCTAATTCATCCTCCACCCTGTCAGGGTAGTGATCTCTCTAAAATGCAGAACTGATTATGCCAACCCTAGCTTAGTGTACGAGTGGCTCCCTTTTCCTCCACAAAACGCACAGTCTCATATGTCCCCTGACTGTCTCTCCAGCTCCAACTTCCACTAATTCTTCTGTCACATGCAAGGCTACGGCCCCATTGAATTATCAATGTTTCTTGGAAGGCATTGTACTATATAACACTGTTAAGACTTTGCTTCAAACACTTCTTTCTGGAATATCCTCTAAATCCACTATCTTCCTAACTGATGTCTATTTTCAAGACCCAGTTCAAATATATACCCCTTTCATAATGAAGCTTTCCATGGACATTACCCCCTACATCACGTAGAGTTGTCCACTCTCTGTTTCACCCCCTGAAGTCTACAAGAGGGCAGTGTGGACTTCCAGGGTAGAACATATAACATTGCATTTTCATTTATTTATCTTTTTCCATTTAATTACCATTTCCAATTTGTCTTTAGATTTCTAGCACCTAACAACATGCCTGGAATATAGGAGATGCTCAATAAATATTTGTAAGAATAAATGAAAAGAATGAAATATAATTTTTATATTATAGAGTAACACTGATGTATATTCTAAAATTCATTTAAAACATTCCCTTGTAATTTCTCTCTCATTTTTAATGAATTATAATATCTTGAAGCTGGAAACTTTATATCTGAAGCTGAAAAGACAAGAACTGTTTTATTGTGCACACTGGAATTGACTCTATTTCTATGATCTGTACACAACACATTCTTGCTCCATTGTAGAAAATCAAATTTTCCCTATCTTTATTCATGTCACATTTTATTTGAAATCAAAGAAATATGAAAGAAGAAATCAGATTATTTATTAAATAACATCTTAACATTGTTATTAAAAGATAAAGGGTCATGAACTTTATCTAAACCAATAAATACCCAACAATGATTAGTTCAATACCATGTCATTTCATATGTGAGAATATAATATTTTTCTGTTTTTCAAACCTCCATGTCACATGACCCTAGTTTCTTGAGAAACTCACAAAAGTAAGACATTTTAACAGCAATTGGTTTAGCCCGCTGTTGCTTTCCACCTGGGGTTCCCTACAATCACACTTCCCCTCAGGTTGGAAGGCATTAGAGAGACCACGGACCTTTCTGGGATCTAGCTAAGGAGAAGTTGAATTTGGATATGGGAGATAGATTTATGTGCTTTGCAGTTACTTCTGTGTCTAATTAGGCTAGCCATCCATGTATGGTGATGGCTTCCAGGAATTCTCTCCCATCTACTCTACCAATTCACCCAGAATTTGTGACATGAATGTGCAGGACCAGAAGTCACATCTCAGTATGTATTAGCCCCATGGCATCCAGTGTAGAATGAGGAGTGGAGGAAAAAATTCGAAATGGTGGAGCCCAAAGCTTGTCTATGGAAAAAATATTATAGAAGCGTGTCAGGCAGTTATGTAGTAAAAACATTTTTTCAAAAGTTTATAATATTTGTGACTTTTATTAGTGTTTAAATTTGTGATTTATCATTTTAACAAATGTTTATTTTTGTACTGAATTTTATACTTTTATGTTTACTGTTTTTCATCAAGAGGCTTCTCAACATTGTATAAACTTCAGGCTCTACAACACCTGCATCTAGATAAACCTATACTATAATAAAGCTTTCATAGACCCAGTGTAAAATTAAGCTAGCTACCTATTTTGTTTTTAAATAACTTGATAAATCATGTATTTCCCTAAAATTTTCTTGTGTTATGATTTTCTGCAGAATTTCTAGAGAAAATTCAGAATGTTCTTTGTAAATACGACTTAAGTTTTTAAAAAGACAACATATTTTAATTTTTATTCACCATTACTACTCAGATACAGAGTTGGGTATTGTGCCCTGCAGGGCAAAGCTAGCATATTGTCTGATTGGGTAGGCAAGTGAGAGGGGGAATTTATTTAAACAGAGCATCATAACTGAATTTTAACATTAACTCAATCTTTTTTCTTTCCATTGTATGATGCTATTTTTTTTCAATTTTTCTTTTTTCAAATATTACCAGTTTTTTTCTTTATGGAGCAGGGCAATGTGATGACGGCAGAAATAAGACATAAATTATTCTATGATTTTTAGAGAAGGATCTGCTGTTGAATGCCTTTATATTTTGTGAGTGAAGCTAATTGTAATTTCCTGGTCTTATTTAGCTATAAGTCACATGAAGTGTTTGAATTTTAAATGCTGAATCACCCTAGGTGGCCATACAGCTTTGTTCATGAGCAAGGATGCCGCAAGAACACAGTGTATTTTCAAAAATACCTCTGTTATAATTAACCAATTAGTGGTTGAAACACTGTCACAGCTGTGCATTTTTCCAAGTGTCTCACCTTGTCCTTGGAGTCAGCCTGTGACCTCTATATGCCTCCAGAAATTTAGGTCTTAGCTGCTAGTAACAGGAAGGAAATTTACGTCTGAAATCTAAAGTAAAAATTTGGGGGCTAATATGTCATATGTATCTGTTCTGTGCCTTTCTAAGAATGATTCCTTGCAGTTCTGTGTCTTTTTATTTCTGTGCCATATGTCCTCTTTTGCTGTATTTTCTGTAAATTTTCTCTTAAGTGCCATTCCAAGGAATATTAATGCAGGTATCTGAGAATAATTTTTTAAGTCTTGCATGACCCAAGATGGGTTTGATCAATCTTATTCCTCCTTTAATTCATATTTGAGGACTAAATTTCCATTTAGAGAGAGGAATGATTTTCTTTCCCAATCCCGGGGTGCATAATCATTCTAAAAATGAAATAACTTTGATTTAATATTGTCATCTGGCTCTTTACAAGATCATCACATTTGTTAGCTAATCTGGTCTTATTAGATCTAATGGAAAAAAATAGTGTACATTTTAAGGTAAAATTTCCCATTAATATTTCTGTTTTTATCCTGTTATTATTTTCAACATTTACTTTGAAAAGCATATTAGACCAACAGATGATATTTGACAATTTATTTCTAGGATCAATCCACAAGCTCCATTTTTTTTTTAATAATTACAAGATAATTAGTTCAGGCAGTGGTTTAGAAATGTGATGTTAAATATAGTTCAGGCAGGTACTATAATTAAAATTAAAATTTTATCCAGTTTTGTAAACAGGGTAGCTATAGATAAAGGCGAAAAAAGGAGTCTTTCCAATGAACTCTTTGGCATTTATCTTGCATACTGCAAAAAATTCTTTAATCAGGTGAATACTAAGAAATATCTCCATTTTGAGGCAGTTTTATTATGTATTTGTTATTTCATTTATTAATTTATTCAACACATATTTTTTGAATTCCAGCTGTGTGGTATGGACGTTCAAAGAGCAAGAGGACTGAATGACAGTTAACAACCTCAGAAAATTTCTTGGTATTGTAATGCCTGCTCACAGACGCTTGTATCTAGGACCTACAAGACCCAGTGCTTTGAAGTCTCTGCAATGCGTATTTTAAATGAAGGGACACAATTTATTTGAAGGAATCCTGCCCCTGTGTTCTATCACATGAGAAATTTCTTAAGCAAGTGTAAAGATGTCTTAAGCAAGCAAAACAAACTAATGAGCTATTTGTGAAGCAAACAGGTGTCAATGAAAATGACCCCTTGTGTTTTTCACCACACCCCACAGCCAGGGTATATAAAGAAGGATGGAGAGAAGGGAATCCATCATACTGAGGAAATGCATTCTACTGCTATCTAGGCCCCCAACTCCAGACACCATGTGCTATAACAACTTCTCCAGCACTGTCTTCCCAGGATGCTACTGGGGCAGCTACAGCTACCCCCTGGGGTATAGTGTTGGCTGTGGCTACGTCAGCACCCACTCCCCAGTGGGCTATGGTTTTGGCTATGGCTACAATGGGTGTGGGGCTTTCGACTACAGAAGATTCTGGCCATCTGCTCTCTATTGATTTTCTGAAATACCTGAAGCATGGAACCTTCTCTCCCAAGGCTGAGAGGAATAATTCCAGGTCCTCATGTGCTCATCAACCTCCCAGTCACTGCTTTTCAGACCTAGCACCAGAGTCTCAAGGGAAGAAAATGAGAAGCCACTTGATGCCTCCAGCTGCCTTCCCTGGATGATGTTTGTGGGGACATTTGCAGACACTTGACACCCAAACATGTATTACTTTTGAATTTTTCACCAAGCTCATGATGTTTGTCATCATCAAGTTGTGGAAGTGTCTGTCAAATTCTCAATAAACTTGTCTTAACCATCATAATATTCCTACCTGAGAGGAGTTTTCTTTTTTGGTGGGTACATTCCTTTTTTGGTGGGTACATTTGGTGGGCATATTTTTTGGTACATTGAGTGGGGAGGGAAGTGGATTTATTTTTCTCATGTGCGTGTTAGAAGCAGTGAGAAAGCAAATAATCCTTGATCTTTTGTGATAAGCAGGCAAGAGGGGTTTGCTTATGATTAAAAAAATTTCTATCTTAACCTTCCTTTAACTCTGTGACATCCACCTCCAATTCTGGTGCCAATGGCACACCATTCAGTGCTTGCTGTACCGTCTCACCACTTCTGCTCCTCTGCAAGAGAACGGAACATTGGTGGATGATTTCACTTATTTCTATATTAGTGCAAAGGAAACCCACTATGTTTCTTCTCCCAGGGACTAAGGATTGTAGAATAAAATGCTATGTCCCCTATTTAAGGATTCTGGGACATCTAGTATAGCTAGAGATGTATTTTAGGAGTCTTGAGAGTCTTTTAGGGGAAGGATAAATCCCTTATCTCAAACCACCTACAGTATCTACTTTACAGCTTAGAAGCACCAGTTTAGAAACAACGAGGTAAAGCTTCTTAATCTTTGTAGAATCAATACCAGGTAGTGAATTTTACTCTTAAAAGAGCCCCTTTTCATAGACCTGAAGATATCTCAGCCTTTCTCTGTGTTTTTTTAGAGAGAAGAGTATTCTTTTTATAAGCCAAGTCAATAATGTCTCAATCCTCTTGTTGAAAACATTTTATGTAGGGTACAAATATTCTTGGTGACAGCAGGATTTGGCTTAACTCTGCTCTTCTATTGAGTGTCTGCATGTGGCATGCTGCACAGTTTTCGCCTTAGTTATAAATGTAAAGGCTATTTGGAGAAATCATTTTAGAAAACAGTATTTTCTGCACCATATTTCATCCAACAAATATCTGTTTAAAAAAAAATTCAAAAGGCAACTTGTTTAAGAATTGACTTAGTAGATTATTTTCCAGTAGACTATCGTTATAACCAGTAAAATATCCAGTTTGAAACTTTCTAGCAGCCGCAGGTTGATGCATGCTGAGAACTGTAACTTAACCAAACATGCAGGTTAGAATAGCATAAGAAAAGGGTTTTTTTTTTTCCCACGAATTAGAGGGTCATATTGAGGTTAGAAACTGTATGACTGTTCTAGAATGATGACTGAGTTATAAAAAATTTGTGCTTGAAGAGACCACAGAAAACATCTAAGTCAGTGTTTCTGAAGTTATGGTATGCAGGAGCATCACCTGGGCAGGTGGCTTAAAATGTAAATTCTTGGGCCTCACGCCAAAGAATTCTACTTGGTATATCTGAGGTATGATTCAGAAATAAATTTTTTTCCCCAGTTTAATTGAGGTATAATTGACAAAAAATTTTTATATATTTAAGGTGTACAACAGGATGTTTGATATGTACATACATTGTGAAATGATTACCAAAATCAAGTGAATTAACATAGCATTCACCCCAGGTAATTACCGACTTTTTAAAAAATTTATTTTATTTTAAAAGCATACTTTATTTAAGGTGTAGTTTATTATACTAGAGCTTTTATAGTTACTTGAGAGACACATCTGGATGGCCCTGGGGTCCTTCCCCACCTTTTTTTTTGTTTTTTTACATCTTTATTGGCGTATAATTGCTTTACAATGGTGTGTTAGTTTCTGCTTTATAACAAAGTGAATCAGTTATACATATATCCCCATATCTCTTCCCTCTTGCATCTCCCTCTCTCCCACCCGCCCTATCCCATCGATCTAGGTGGTCACAAAGCACCGAGCTGATCTCCCTGTGCTATGTGGCTGCTTCCCACTAGCTATCTATTTTACGTTTGGTAGTGTATATATGTCCATGCCACTCTCCCGCTTTGTCACAGCTTACCCTTTCCCCTCCCCATATCCTCAAGTCCATTCTCTAGTAGATCTGTGTCTTTATTCCTGTATTACCCCTAGGCTCTTCATGACATTTTTTTTTCTTAAATTCCATATATATGTGTTAACATGGTATTTGTCTTTCTCTTTCTGACTTACTTCACTCTGCATGACAGACTCAAGGCCCATCCACTACATTACAAATAGCTCAATTTCATTTCTTTATATGGCTGAGTAATATTCCATTGTATATATGTGCCACATCTTCTTTATCCATTCATCTGATGACAGACACTTAGGCTGTTTCTATCTCCTGGCTATTGTAAATAGAGCTGCAATGAACATTTTGGTACATGACTCTTTTTGAATTATGGTTTACTCAGGGTATGTGCCCAGTAGTGGGATTGCTGGGTCATATGGTAGTTCTATTTGTAGTTTTTTAAGGAACCTCCATACTGCTCTCCATAGTAGCTGTACCAATTCACATACCCACCAGCAGTGCAAGAGTGTTCCCTTTTCTCCACACCCTCTCCAGCATTTATTGTTTCTAGATTTTTTGATGATGGCCATTCTGACTGGTGTGAGATGATATCTCACTGTAGTTTTGATTTGCATTTCTCTAATGATTAATGATGTTGAGCATTTTTTCATGTGTTTGTTGGCAGTCTGTATGTCTTCTTTGGAGAAATGTCTATTTAGGTCTTCTGTCCATTTTTGGATTGGGTTGTTTGCTTTTTTGTTATTGAGCTGCATGAGCTGCTTGTAAATTATGGAGATTAATCTTTTGTCAGTTGCTTCATTTGTAAATATTTTCTCCCATTCTGAGGGTTGCTTTTGGTCTTGTTTATGGCTTCCTTTGCTGTGCAAAAGATTTGAAGTTTCATTAGGTCCCATTTGTTTATTTTTGTTTTTATTTTGATTTCTCTAGGAGGTGGGTCAAAAAGGATCTTGCTGTGATTTATGTCATAGAGTGTTCTGCCTATGTTTTCCTCTAAGATTTTGATAGTTTTTGGCCTTACATTTAGGTCTTTAATCCATTTTGAGCTTATTTTTGTGTATGGTGTTAGGGAGTTATCTAATTTCATACTTTTACATGTACCTGTCCAGTTTTCCCAGCACCACTTATTGAAGAGGCTGTCCTATCTCCACTGTACCTTCCTGCCTCCTTTATCAAAGATAAGGTGACCATATGTGCGTGGGTTTATCTCTGGGCTTTCTATCCTGTTCCATTGATCTATATATCTGGTTTTGTGCTAGTACCTTACTGTCTTGATTACTGTAGCTTTGTAGTATAGTCTGAAGTCAGGGAGCCTGATTCCTCCAGCTCCGTTTTTCATTCTCAAGATTGCTTTGGCTATTTGGGGTCTTCTGTGTTTCCATACAAATTGTGAAATTTTTTGTTCTACTTCTGTGAAAAATGCCCGTGGTAGTTTGATAGGGATCGCATTGAATCTGTAGATTCCTTTGGGTAGTAGAGTCATTTTCACAATGTTGATTCTTCCAATCCAAGAGCATGGTATATCTCTCCATCTATTCATATCATCTTTAATTTCTTTCATCAGTGTCTTGTAATTTTCTCCATACAGGTTTTTGTCTCCTTAGGTATGTTTATTCCTAGATATTTTATTCTTTTTGTTGCAATGGTAAATGGGACTCTTTTCTTAATTTCACTTTCAGATTTTTCATCATTAGTGTATAGGAATGCCAGAGATTTTGGTGCATTAATTTTGTATCTTGGTACTTTATCAAATTCATTGATTAGCTCTAGTAGTTTTCTGGTAGCATCTTTAGGATTCTCTATGTATAGTATCAATATAAGCTGCAAGCAGTGACAGCTTTACTTCTTCTTTTCCCATTTGGATACCTTTTGTTTCCCTTTCTTCTCTGATTGCTGTGGCTAAAACTTCCATAACTATGTTGAATAAGAGTGGTGAGAGTGGGCCACCTTGGCTTGTTCTTGATCTTAGTGGAAACGGTTTCAGGTTTTCAACATTGAGGACAATGTTGGCTGTTGGTTTGTCATCTATGGCCTTTATTATGTTGAGGAAAGTTCCCTCTATGCCTACTTTCGGCAGGGTTTTTATCATAAATGTGTGTTGAATTTTGTTGAAAGCTTTCTCTGCATCTATTGAGATAACCATAAGGTTTTTCTCCTTCAGTTTTTTAAAATGGTGTACCGTATTTATTAATTTGCATATATTGGAGAATCCTTGCATTCCTGGAATAAACCCCACTTGATCTTGGTGTATGATCCTTTTAATGTGTTGTTGGGTTCTGTTTGCTAGTATTTTATTGAGGACTTTTTCATCTATGTTCATCAGTGATATTAGCTTGTAGTTTTCTTTCTTTGTAACATCCTTGTCTGATTTGGGTATCAGGGTGATGGTGGCCTCATAGAATGAGTTTGGGAGTGTTCCTCTTCCTGCTATATTTTGGAAGAGTTTGAGAAGGATAGGTGTTAGCTCTTCTCTAAATGTTTGATAGAATTTACCTGTGAAGCCATATGGTCCTGGGCTTTTGTTTGTTGGAAGATTTTTAATCACAGTTTCAATTTCAGTGCTTGTGATTGGTCTTGATATTCTTATTTCTTCCTGATTCAGTTTTGGCAGGTTGTGCTTTTCTAAGAATTTGTCCATTTCTTCCAGGTGGTCCATTTTATTGGCATAGAGTTGCTTGTATTAAAATCTCATGATCTTTTGTATTTCTGCAGTGTCAGTTGTTACTTCTCCTTTGTCATTTCTATTTCTATTGATTTGAGTCTTCTACCTATTTTTCTTGATGAGTCTGGCTAATGGTTTATCAATTTTGTTTATCTTCTCAAAGAACCAGCTTTTAGTTTTATCGATCTTTGCTATCATTTCCTTCATTTCTTTTTCATTTATATCTGATCTGATCTTTATGATTTCTTTCCTTCTGCTAACTTTGTGGTTTTTTTGTTCTTCTTTCTCTAATTGCTTTAGGTGCAAGTTTAGGTTGTTTTTTCGAGATGTTTCCTGTTTCTTAAGGTAGGATTGTATTGCTATAAATTCCCTCTTAGAACTGCTTTTGCTGCATCACATAAGTTTTGGGTTGTCATGTCTCCATTGTCATTTGTTTCTAGGTATTTTTTGATTTCCTCTTTGATTTCTTCAGTGATCACTTCGTTATAAAGTAGTGTATTGTTTAGCCTCCATGTGTTTGTATTTTTTACAGATCTTTTCCTGTAATTGATATCTAGTCTCAGCACTGTGGTCGGAAAAGATACTTGATACGATTTCAATTCCCTTAAATTTACCAAGGCTTGATTTGTGACCCAAGATATGATCTATCCTGGAGAATATTCCATGAGCACTTGAGCAAAATGTGTATTCTGTTGTTTTTGGATGGAATATCCTATAAATATCACTTAAGTCCATCTTGTTTAATGTATCATTTAAAGCTTGTTTTCCCTTATTTATTTTCATTTTGGATGATCTGTCCATTTGTGAAAGTGGGGTGTTAAAGTCCCCTACTATGAATGTGTTACTGTCGATTTCCCCTTTTATGGCTGTTAGTATTTGCCTTATGTATTGAGGTGCTCCTATGTTGGGTGCGTAAATATTTACAATTGTTTTATCTTCTTGGATAGATCCCTTGATCATTATGTAGTGTCCTTCTTTGTCTCTTCTAATAGTCCTTATTTTAAAATCTGTTTTGTCTGATGAAAATTGCTACTCCAGCTTTCCTTTTCTTTCCATTTGCATGGAATATTTTTTCTATCCCCTCACTTTCAGTCTGTATGTGTCTCTAGGTCTGAAGTGGATCTCTTGTAGACAGCATATATATGGGTCTTGTTTTTGTATCCATTCAGCCAGTCTGTGTCTTTTGGTGGGAGCATTTAGTCCATTTACATTTAAGTTAATTATTGATATGTATGTTCCTATTCCCATTTTCTTAATTGATTTGGGTTTGTTATTGTAGGTCATTTCCTTCTCTTGTGTTTCTTGCCTAGAGAAGTTCCTTTAGCATTTGTTGTAAAGCTGGTTTGGTGGTGCTGAACTCTCTCAGCTTTTGCTTCCCTGTAAAGGTTTTAATTTCTCCATCCAATCTGAATGAGGTCCTTGCAGGGTAGAGTAATCTTGGTTGCAGGTTTTTCTCCTTCATCACTTTAAATATGCCCTGCCAGTCCCTTCTGGCTTGCAGAGTTTCTGCTGAAAGATCAGCTGTTAACCTTATGGGGATTCCCTTTTGTGTTATTTGCTGTTTTTCCCTTGCTGATTTTAATATGTGTTCTTTGTATTTAATTTTTGACAGTTTCATTAATATGTGTCTTGGCGTGTTTCTCCTTGGATTTATCCTGTATGGGACTCTCTGTGTTTCCTGGACTTGATTAACTATTTCATTTCCCATATTAGGAAAGTTTTCAACTATAATCTCCTCAAATATTTTCTCAGTACCTTTCTTTTTCTCTTCTTCTTCTGGAATCCCTATAATTCGAATGTTGGTGTATTTAATGTTGTCCCAGAGGTCTCTGAGAGTGTCTTCAGTTCTTTTCATTCTTTTTTCTTTATTCTGCTCTGCAGTAGTTATTTCCACTATTTTATCTTCCAGGTCACTTATCCGTTCTTCTGCCTCAATTATTCTGCTATTGATCTCTTCTAGAGTATTTTTAATTTCATTTATTGTGTTATTTATCATTGCTTGTTTCTTTTTTAGTTCTTGTAGGTCCTTGTTAAATGTTTCTTGCAATTTGTCTATTCTATTTCCAAGATTTTGGATCATCTTTACTATCATTATTCTGAATTCTTTTTCAGGTAGACTGCCTATTTCCTCTTCATTTGTTAGGTCTGGTGGATTTTTATCTTTCTCCTTCATCTGCTGTGTGTTTTTCTGTCTTCTCATTTTGCTTATCTTACTGTGTTTGGGGTCTCCTTTTTGCAGGCTGCAGGTTCGTAGTTCCCATTGTTTTTGGTGTCTGTCCCTAGTGGCTAAATTTGGTTCAGTGGATTGTGTAGGTTTTGTGGTGGAGGGGACTAGTGCCTGTGTTCTGGCGGATAAAGCTGGATCTTGTCTTTCTGTTGGGCAGGTCCACGTCTGGTGGTGTATTTTGGGGTGTCTGTGGGCGTATTATGATTTTAGGCAGCCTCTCTGCTAATGGGTGGGGCTGTGTTCCTGTCTTGCTAGTTGTTTGGCATAGGGTGTCCAGCTCTGTAGCTTGCTGGTCGTTGAGTGAAGCTGGGTGTTGGTGTTGAGATGGAGATCTCTGGGAGGGTTTTGCTGTTTGATATTACATGGAGCTGGGAGGTCTCTTGTCGACCAATGTCCAGAAGTTGGCTCTCCCATCTCAGAGACACAGCACTGACTGCTGGCTGCAGCACCAAGAGCCTTTCATCCACACAGCTCAGAATAAAAGGGAGAAAAAGTAGAAAGAAAGAAAGAAAGAGGATAAAATAAAATAAAATAAAGTAAGGTAAAATAAAATAAAGTTGCTAAAATAATTATTAAGAAAAAAAATTTTAAAGTAAAAGAAAAACAAACAACAACAATTAAAAACAAAAGAAAAAAAATGGACTGATAGAACGCTAGGACAAATGGTGAAAGCAAAGCTATACAGACAAAATCTCACACAGCAGCATTCACATACACACTCACAAAAAGAGGAAAAGGGGAAAAAATAATATATCTTGCTCTCAAAGTCCACCTCCTCAGTTTGGGATGATTCGTTGTCTATTCATGTATTCCACAGATGCAGGGTACAGGTTGATTGTGGAGCTTTAATCCGCTGCTTCTGAGGCTGCTGGGAGAGATTTTCCTTTCTCTTCTTTGGTCGCACAGCGCCCGGGTTTCAGCTTTGGATTTGGTCCCGCCTCTGCGTGTAGGTCGCCGAAGGGCATCTGTTCTTCCCTCAGACAGGACGGGGTTAAAGGAGCCTCTGATTCGGGGGCTCTAGCTCACTCAGGCCGGGATGAGGGAGGGGTACGGAGTGCGGGGCGAGCCTGTGGCGGCAGAGGTCGGCGTGATGTTGCACCAGCCTGAGGCGCACCGTGCGTTCTCCTGGGGAAATTGTCCCTGGATCACGGGACCCTGGCAGTGGTGGGCTCCACAGGCTCCTGGGAGCGGAGGTGTGGAGAGTGACCTGTGCTTGCACACAGGCTTCTTGGTGGCGGCAGCAGCAGCCTTAGCGTCTCATGCCCGTCTCTGGGGTCCATGCTGTTAGCCGCAGCTCGTGCCTGTCTCTGGTGCTCCTTTAAGCAGGGCTCTTAATCCCCTCTCCTCACGCACCAGGAAACAAAGAGGGAAGAGAAAGTCTCTTGCCTCTTCGGCAGTTTCAGACTTTTCCCCGGACTCCCTCCCGGCTAGCCGTGGTGCACTAACCGCTTCAGGCTGTGTTCACGCCACCAACCCAGGTCGTCTCACTGCCCTCCGACTGAAGCCTGAGCCTCAGCTCCCAGCCCTGCCCACCCTGGCGGGTGAGCAGACAAGCCTCACTGGTGAGTGCCGGTTGGCACTGGTCCTCTGTGCGGGAATCTCTCCGCTTTGCCCTCTGCACCCCTGTGGCTGCGCTCTCCTCCATGGCTCCGAATCTTTACCCCTCCGCCACCCACCGTCTCTGTGCACGAAGGGGCTCCTAGTGTGTGGAAACCTTTCCTCCTTCCCGGCTCCCTCCGACTGGTGCAGGTCTCATCCCTATTCTTTTGTCTCTGTTTATTCTTTTTTCTTTTGCCCTACCCATGTACGTGGGGGAGTTTCTTGCCTTTTGGGAGGTCTGAGGTCTTCTGCCAGCATTCAGTAGGTGTTCTGTAGGAGTTGTTCCACGTGTAGATGTATTTCTGATGTATCTGTGGGGAGGAAGGTGATCTTCGCATCTTACTCTTCCGCCATCTTCCCCCTCTCCCTTCTACCGTTTTTCTTTTTTCAGGTATATGATGTTGACATCTCTAATCTTCACGGAAATAGAACAAACCCACAATGAGCTATCATTCCTATTGGAATGGCTTTCATCAAAAAGATAAGAGATAACAAGGGTTGTTATCTCTTATAGGATGTTGGAGAAAACGGAACCCTTATGCACTGTTGATGGGAACTTAAATTGATTCAGCCACTATGGAAAACAATATGGAGGTTGTCCAAAAATTAAAAATAGATTTACCAAATGATTCAGCAATCTCTCTTCTGGGTGTACACCAAATGGAAGTGAAGTCATTATCTTGAAGAGATAACCACATTCCCATGTTCATTGAAATATTATTCATAGAGGCTAAGAAATGGAAACCACCTAAGTGTCCATGGAGGGATGAATGGATAAAGAAAGTGTGGTATAAATATAATAGAAAATTATATTTCTTATTTTATATTGTATTCAGCCTTAAAAAAGAAAGAAATCTTGTCATTGGAAACAACAAGGATGAACCAGAAATCTAAAGTTTATAGAATTACCCCAGGGATTCTACATCAGGTGGTCTGACCCCCATGTTTTAAGAAGCACTGCTTCAGGCCATTACACACACACATGCACGCGCACACACACACATTTATTTATTTATTTATGCTCAGGTAACTGAATCTTGATAAAGGAAAATCATCTACATCTCAACAGGATAAGGGCAGAAGAAGGAGCCCTTTATATTCCCAAGGACATACAAGAAGTACACTGAAGTACAATGTCTGTGCTTGGCACCCTTCAAGCACAGACATGGTACTGGGACTGAAGTTTCTGATGACATGCTCTTCTTAGAAGAAAAATATGTATTTTTGGTTGATTTGTTAATTTCATACTTTCCTATGTAATAAGAAAAAGTTCTACATTACTTTATGTCAGGTATTTTTAACTGTAATTCACTCCTATTACATATGTTTTTTTAAAAAATGCTTGTACTCAGATTCCACCCTTGGAAATTCTCACAGGATGATCTTCTATGCGTTCTGGAAATTTGTATTTAAAAAGTTCTCTATAAGTAATTTACCTTTGGGCTACCAATTTGGGACAGTTACAAGGTCCTTTTTCATTGCTTTTTATTTCCCATACTTTTCAGCCTCCTCCACTTATCTTGAATCTAGGAATGAAGAGGTTTCATCTATATTTATATAGGATTCATAAAAATGAGAACAGAATAAATACCATTTTACGGATAAAGTGAAAAGAAAGAGTAGGAAGAACATCTGATGTTGCATTCAGGCTCAGCTGTGGTCTGTAGGGAGTATGGCTAGCTATTTGTTTCTAATTGTACATGAGTTTTGGTATTGAGCTGGGCCAGTTAAGTGTTTTGCACATAGTATAAACTCCATAAATATGGCTGGGTTATCTGACAAATTTCCCCAACGAACATGAAAAAGATATCAAACATCCATTTGCTAACATCTCATAACCATTCTTTAATTCATAGCCATTTGCAGGTTGGAAGTCTGATGTCTGCACATTTTATAAGTTGGATTCATTGCAGAAGGTCACACATGAAGAAAAGTGTTGTTTTTATTTCCGAATTTCCCATTAATTGCTTACTTCTCCGAATTACCTGAAAAACTAATCTACGTATATTTAAGATTTCCATACTGAATAAAGCCTGCAGCTGAGAAAGGTGACTTGAATACTTAAAGACACCTTATTTACAGAAGAACGTTTGAGAGAAAAAGAGAGAGAAAAAAATATTTTCCTCCTATATTTTAGGATGTTTCAGAGTAATTCTTCCTGGAAGAAAGGCATGGCTAGAGAATATTCTGGAGTACTTTCTTGAATTATGAGTCTGTGACTAATTGTTGCACTTAGAATCATACTGCATAACCCTTGCTTGAATCCAGAGTGCAGTGTTATTTCTACTCTGCTTACTATTTTCCTAATGACTTATTTCCATAACCAACTTGTCTCCACAAAGGAGGGGTTTCAAATGCTGCAAGTTTCTTTAGAAATTTGTTTTTCACATTTTCACGTTCTATGTATCAATTATGTACTCATGTCTCTCACAAACATCTACCACCTGGATTCCGGATTTCTGTCCTTTTACCTAAACCCTCTACTCGAATTGTTAGGTTTCCCAATTCCTTGATTACTCAGAAGTAATGATTCATTAGCCAAAGCTGAATATATGAATGCTTATTTGTACTTACCCATGTGGTTCAGAGGAGTGGTTTAGAGCCCCAAAAAGTTTTCCAAGACTAACTTTGATAGTAAATCTATTAGTGATACCCTGTTAAACATTTCCCAAGTTTTCTCTTAAGGCTACTTTGAAGGCATCTAATATCTGCCTTCTGTCACAAGTTGGTAGAGAAATGTTCTCCAAGTGTGACTCTTTTTGTGACTAGAGTATTACACTAACCAATAAAGTTGTTGGCCATAAAATTACTACAGTGGAGAATGTGAAGATGGCAGATTCATAGCGAGCTTGGTGCTGGTAGGAAATTTAATACCGTATTTACATTGTTCTTGCAAATAAGAAATGACCAAATGATTTTCCCTCCCTCCCTCATATTTTTTTCCTTTGTCTGCAGTTTCTTCTCTTTCTCTTCTATATCTTTGTCCTCAAGTTTTTACTTCTTAGAGGACCACAAGATTCACCTCTATTCCCATAGATCATTTGAAGGCAGGGTCAATTTCTAACTAGATTTATGAGCAGTTTCTCATCAAGAAGAGATCAAGAGAAGCCCCTTCCCAGCACAGAGAAATCTCATAGTTGCAAAAAGTCATCATTTTCAAAGATTCACAATGGCTTTGCCTTGTAGACTCAAAGCAAAGCTTTCAGCTACAATAGATACCTAAGGAAGATTACCAAGTACCTTACAAGTCAAGAGTTCTTCTTCACCTGTTGAAGATACTAAATGAACATAAACATAAAACACTGAAGAATCAATAGATGACACTGACATTTGATAAAATTATTCAAAGTGAATCTTTTTCTTATCCAAAGAAGGTTTTGCTTGCTCTTTTGCCCCAAACTTCAGACACAGGAAGCAAAGCTGAAACTGGAAATGCTTCATAGTTACATGGCTCTGATTTTTGATTTTCCATAATTCTCCTTCAGCCAAAGGAGCCGTCCCAAATGTGATAGCTGCTGCCCAGTGGATATGTTCAAACCATGGTTTTATGGTGACAAATGTGTAAATAAATTTTTCTTAAAACCAGCCAACCAACCAACCAATCAAACAACCAAACAACTGCCCACCTAACTACCCACCCAACCTTGTGTACAACCTAGAATAGCATAATAACTTTGGAGCTAAATATTTGGTAAGCATGTTTTCATCCCATTGCTCTCTTATGACACTGAAAACCTTCTGAACTGGGTTTATTTGAGGTTTTAGGTGAGGTCATCATCTTGAGCATATTCTAGTATAATTTTTCAGTTATTTCAATGATAAAAATAATTAAGCAAAAGAACTAATACCTTATATATTCCTGGGTTTGTAGTACACTACTCTTCTTCACAACCCCATGAGTTTGGTTTTATTCAAGGTTCTGTTATCCTCACTTTACACAAGAGGAAACTGGAATTCAGAAAGTTCAATGACGTGTTCATGGTCTCAAAACTGGAGAGTGGCAGAACTGGATTTGTAATCTGGGTGTGTTTGATGCTGAAGCCTTGCTATCTGCCTCCCACTAACCAGAGTCAACTCAAATTGCATTATATAGAACTGTGTACTCCATGAAGGGCTATTATCTATCTTGATCACCACTGTGTCCCCAAAATAAAGCACAGCATTGGGCTCATATTAACTCCTGGATAAATGTCACATGAATGAAAAGACAAGATGTTATTTTCAAATTAAAATAAAGAATCCTTAATCATGGCAATGAGATCCTTAGAAAATTTTTTGTTCAAATCTGAAAACATCGCTATTTGCTTTGTTTTTTTTTGTTTTTGTTTTTGTTTTTTTTTTTTTTTTTGCAGTACGCGGGCCTCTCACTGTTGTGGCCTCTCCTGTTGTGGAGCACAAGCTCCGGACGCGCAGGCTCAGAGGCCATGGCTCACGGGCCCAGCCACTCCGCAGCATGTGGGATCCTCCCAGACCGGGGCACGAACCCATGTCCCCTGCAGCAACAGGTGGGCTTTCAACCACTGTGCCATCAGGGAAGCCCACTTTGTTTGTTTTTCTGACACTCAAGAGAGATTTTATGAATGTGTTGATTATGAGCCCAGAAACAATTTCCTGAGATTGAGGAGCGGGCTGCGGATGCCGTTTGGTTAGGATCTACTGATAGGATGAAGCAGTGACATCATGCAGCAATTTCATGTCCCCCAGCTCTCTCGGTGTCATTCATTCAACTGTGTCTCTTAGAATTTTAGAGATATCAATTATAGAGTATTTTTCAGTACCATTCTTCATAAATGTCAAAAATGATTTGATGTTCTGCCTTAAAGGAAGAGATGAGTAATCTACACAAAATTGCACAGTCCAGAGGTAGAAGGCCAGTGAAGAAGGAAGTAAAGGGAAGGGAAAGAGACTTGCTCATCTGGCAAAGATTTCCTCCTTGATCAAACTCTAATCAGGCCCCACTGAACCCTCTTCTCAACTAGGCTCTGACTTTTGGTTTCCTGTGTTTGTCTCTGCATTGTCCAATTTTAGCAAGAAACCTGCTAATTCAGTTAAACCAGAACCACTCTACCCCCCTCCCCACCCCTCAACCTCAATGTCTGATCACCTTTAATACCTGATCTGGTTCCTCATCTTCAACCACTTCCCAGTCTGATCTTTCTGGACTGCCTTCAGCAAGAAACCTGTTAGGTTGGTTTAGCCTGAAACCAACCCCCCCTCCCCTTACCCTTGATATTTCTTCTTAGTAATTTTCCATCCACAGATTCCCTCCTGCTCCTTGGCTAAAAATTCCCACTTTTCCTTGTATTCGAAGTTGAGCCCAATCTCTCTACACTATTACAAAACCCGTACTACGACATTGTGGTAGCTCCCCTTGAATAAAGTTGGCCTTACCATCTTTAATAAGTGTCATGAATAATTTTTAAAACACATCTCAGTTCTCAGTTTTCCTTGTCTGTTTTCAAATTTTGTTTTCATAATTTAAAATATCAAGAGAAACTTTCCTTTGTTATCTGAGTGCTATGCTACACACTCGTTGGTCCTAACATCAACCTTAAAGTTTAATTCATCTTTACAATTTTATAGCTACACAAACTCCTACTAGAATCTCTGTTCCACTAGGTCCACACAACATTTTATAATTATGGGATTTAGCTGCATATATATATATATATATGTTGATTGTAGGCTTGTTTGTTTTGTCTTTGCTTCCAGTTTGAAAGGTTTGCTAGATCTACGAGCTCTTTGAAATCTATATCTCAAATCCTGGTGTAGAGCTTTATGAAGCATGAGGACATTCAGTAAATTCCTGTGGACTAAAAACATGGTTTGGTGTTGCAACCAGCACAGTTTTTGTTGTTGGGAAGTCTGATAATTGGAGGACTGAATTTGGAGTCTGGTTTAACCCCAGATTTTGAAGACATGGCAGTAACTTCTCATTTACAGAGACAAAACCCATAAAGAAGAATCCTTGAGAAGTTAATCAAGCTCAAACTTCTTTCAAGAATAATGAGGATCTCTTCTTTTTTCAATGAGATCTAAGAGTTTAATAAGAATTTTAATTCCTTTGATTTAAAGAATGAAGGAGGTACATTTCTTCATCACAGCTATATGGATCACTGAGGAAGAAGGATCCCATTACGTGCTGTAGCCATCAAACTTGCTGACTGATCAAATCCTTGCCTCCTGGACAATGTATTATGATTTCTTCCCTGACAATTTCAACCCCAATGGCTACTGGGGAAATTACATGTATTCCCTGGGCCACTGTACTGACTGTGGATATGGTAACATCCTCTTACTTGTGGGCTGTGGCCTGGACTATGGCTATAGAAGTTACCAACCACTTGGCTGTAAAAGATATTGGGCAACAAGAGCCTATTGATTAATCTGCATATCTGAGACCTTGGCACTTCTGGGACATTTTGCTCTTTTGTTTCCTGTCTGATTCCACCTTTCTTTGAGCCCAAAGATGATGCTTGACCAAATCCAGTTTCTCTATACACTGGATCAGTTTCACTTCAAGATGTATCATGTTTAGATGATAAGTCTTTGAACTTTTCCACAAGTTCATCATTTAGGCTGTGATTCTTATTTGAAATATGTTCTGCTCTAATACATTTGAAAGTGGTTTTTCATCTTGAGAGCACTTCTGTTTTCGCCTCAAAAATTTATCTGAGTTGACAAAGAACCTGTGGTCTGAATATCTCTTTTTTGGTTTAAATATGTTTATGGTGGTCATATTTTCAGTTATGTTGTACAATAAAGATAACATTTTAAATCCAATAAAATGAAGATTGATTTTTATAGATTACCAAATGGTGTTAGCTCTAATATCTGGGCTAATTCAAATGGGATTGGTGATGTCCAGGTTAATTTGATTTGATTATTAATATGTAAAGTTCAGTAATGAAGTCAAACCAATTTACTTTGCATCCTAAATAATACAGAATGACTGTTTATGTTGAAGTATACATTATGTATGGCTATGAACATACATTTCTCTATCCTACTATATTCTCTTTAATTTTACCTCCTCTCTAGAACCATGTTCCTCAATGTGTGGTTTCTGGACCAGTAACATCAGTACCAACTAGGAACATTTTAAAACAGCAAATTCTCAAGCCTTTTATCTCCTCCCCCCAAGACTTAAAGAGTCAGCAGTGTGTGTTTTAACAAGTCATCCAGGAGATTCTGATGTATGTTATATCTGTGAAATACTGCTGTAGAACATTTAGTGTATTTGTTCATCAAATTAATATAGAATAGTTTTAGTTAACTGTTTGTAAGAGTAATTAGATTTGGAACAACAAAAGAAAATAATGATTTTAACATACATTTATACTGTACCTTATGATTTCACTGTACATTTATCTACATTATCTTATTAGAGCTTCACAAAACCTCACAAATTAGGAATAGTAGTGCCTCTTCTTTACAACTTTGCAACTGAGGCAGAGAATGTGGTGTTATTATCAAAGGTCAGGCAAACAATATATAAATTTAGACCAGAATTTATATTTGCTACTATTGTGGTCCTTTCATTATATTACATGTTAACCAAATCATACTCTAATAAGTGATAAAAACAGAAATATAAGCAAGTCCATGTGAGGCTTAAATACATTCTTGGATATTTCATGTACTTTTTGGAATAATAAAGAAATGCATTAGTTCATTTCGGCCTTTATACCTTAAAGGCCAACACTTTGTTCTTCTACCTAATATTAAATATAGCTCCAATAGGATCCTTTATACCATTTGAACCCTGATAGATTCAACTTGATCAATCCAGAGTTAGATAGAAATTCAAATATATTCTTTTCATTAACCTTTCCAAAATATACATCAAGCTCCATGCCATATTCTGTTACACTTTTCTAAACAATGAGGTATTTTAAAGAACTAAGTAAACATTGGAAAAATTATTATTGTTTTATTAAATTCATACTTTGATACAATAATCTAGCTTTTTCTTATTTAAATCATCTCAGTGGGCATTTTTCTGGCAATATTGATCATATCCTAAGGAATAGTTAAGTGAAAGCCAGTTGGTTTAATAATTTAAATATACGTAAGATGTAAAGTATTTTCACAAATGCTTTAAGTTTTGTTGAAAGGCTAATGTTACATTTCTGATGTGTTCTTCTCAGTCTCAGTGCAAGCGAGCAGTTAATCATGCAAAGTCATGTTTCTTGAGGGTAGGTTATTGAGAAAAACATGAGGGAAACTACATTTGTAATTTATCTCACGTGGTTGACCCTGTAGAATGCTGCATTCTTCTAATTACTTATTTTCTCATGTCTGGTAGATCTTGGTTAGCATCGAGGCTATTTAATAAACTTAGAGCCTAAACGTGGTTCATTATTTCATGACAAAGGAAAAACAGTGAAAACATTGAAACTTCATTAAAAAGTTAGTTGAAGATAGTGGCCATCCTCAAAAACTGATTACTCATAAACATAAAAATATATTTCCTCATCATTGATAAATATCAAGTGATCACTGAACACAAAGTAATTGCAATTAAATTGTGGACTAGATTCTCAATGAAAATAAAGGTTTCTAGATCTCATGAGATATGATTAACAGAAGATTTGCCTTAGTTTTTGAAAACATCTATAATGGGTTCAATCATGTATCAAAAAATTCTTGGGAGAACAATCTTTGGTATCTTTAGCCACACAGTTTAGACAACATTAATAATCACTTTTGTGTGACCAGAAGATGTCTGCAATCTCACAGGCAATATTAGGTTATACAGTAAGAATATTCCTCATTGTTTGGAAGCCTGTGTTTTGAAGGTTAAATTGGAAACCTGCTTTTACCAAAAACGTTGATGACTCTTCAGTAGCTTCCCCATTATAGGGGCTAAACTAATTCAAGGAACACTGGGCAGTCAGTCATCCTCAAACAGTTTTAAAGAGTAATGAAAATGCCTAAGAACAGGTGGGTATTTTTTGCTATACTCTTTAGTGGGGGTGTATAAAAGGCTTGGACAGATAGAGCAAGTCATTCCCAGGAAACGTTATCTTTGCCACTCAACACTCAACTCTTAACAAAATGTCCTGTGGCTTCTTCAGTGAGGACATCTACCCAACTTCCTACTGGGGCAGTTGTGGCTACCCCCTGGGCTGCAGCATTGACTGTGGATATGGCAGCAACTACTCCCCAGTGGGCTATGGCTTTGGATGTAGATATGGCACCTCCCAGCCACTTGACTACAGAAGATATTGGACATTCGACCTCTATTAATCAACTTCTAACCACAAGAACTGTACAATGTGTCCTCAGGAACCAAACTTGAAGCAATGTTGTACTAACAGCTTTCCAGAGGATAAAACATGGTCTTCAGATTCTCTATGTGTTAAACTGTGCAAAGTAGAGTGAACATAAATTTTGTGGATTGAACTTTATTTGAACTCTTAATTTTTCTTGATAGATTACTGTACCTTAAGATTTTAAATTCCCAATATGTTTTTTTTTCCATTAATTTCCCAATTCTAATAAATATACTTAGCCTATAAACATGATTTTCAATTTCGTTGTGTTCTCTTGATTCATTCTTTGTGGGTATCTTTTCCTCCTGCATTTTGCAATGAGGGTAATACTTTGCTATTCTAAGCATTCTATCTATTAAAGGGATATTGATTTAAGAAAAAAGTAGACAGTGGGTGGTGAATGTTCATGGATTCTTCTTTCATTCCCTTATTCATATTATAATCTTGAATAAGAAATATGGAGATTAAATTTAACCCTAACCTCTCTAATCTCCATTGTGTTAAGTGTCACTATAAAAGGTTTTCAGCTTTTTAAGAATACTTTCCAGTTTCCTGTTGTCTTCATTCTGGCTCAGTGCTGACAATGCCAACTAGAAGAAACAGTGTACAATCTTAAATTTGTACACAGTGTGAAATCAAAATTTATATCCCTTATATGTCCATCATTTTCTGTTTCCAGTTTGATTTTTGTTTATATGGCTAATTTCTTGAATCTGTGGTATGAGTTTAATGGTTAAAAAAAGAACAAACATGTGAATTAAAATAAATCCCAATGATGTTACAGTGGTATTTGCCTCACACAGCAAGCTACAGAAAGGTTATTCTTTTGAGTATTCTCAGTGGACTGCATGAAGGAAGATGAGAAATACATTTTAAATTCCTTTAAATATAAAAGGTCAAGAAAGGTGAATTTTGTTACAGTAAGTTTTATTTCACATTCTGGTTTATTCCTGAACCACCGAACTTGACATAAAAATGGACACATAAGAGAAATGGCAGAAGATTCACTGCATTAGATCAAACTTGACCAAAATTACAGTTCCCTGAATAATATTCACATCCCCCTGGGTCCATAACTTTGTGCATTCATGGTCTTACATTGAATTAGCTGTCAATGTTAAATAATTTTTTTAAGTGTTACTATTATTATTAAATATCACTTTAAGAACACTTCCATAATTAACATTATAATGAGTTTCTAATGTCTATTTCTTTTTTTTTTCCGCGCAGGCTCAGCGGCCATGGCTCATGGGCCCAGCCGCTCACCAACATGTGGGATTTTCCCGGGCCGGGGCACGAACCCGTGTCCCCTGCATCGGCAGGCGGACTCTCAATCACTGCGCCACCAGGGAAGTCCTGAAAGTATGTTTATTACACTGACAGTTAATTTATATATGGACTGGTTTTCTAAGCTAGAAATATATACTTTTTCATCTTACTAAAAATCATTGCTTCATTTTCTTCTGGCTTACAATTTTGCTTTTGAGATATCTAATATCATTCTGATCTCTAGTCCTTTGTATGAATGCTTTTTTCTCCCCTCTGTGAAATCTTTTAGGATTCTCTTCATAGGTGCTGGCTTGGAAATACTTTTTAAGTTAAATTTTACTACCAGGTTAGGTCATGCGGAACAGATTCCTGTGACTTTTCTTCTAGAATATCACATTTATTAATATACTTGTGTTCTCTTTTAAATACTGTGCATGTGATACTCTATCTTTTTTTTTTTAAAAAATCTATTTCTTTGTTAGAAGATTCTTGCCACTACTTATGACCCATAACACAACCCAACTAAAGGAGAAAAACAAAAAGCAAAAAACAGTACAGTGTGAGAAGAGCAGGTAATAAAATGGCAGCGACCTCTCCTGTAAACTGACTGGTTTGTTGATCTAAATATTGTTTTGTCAGTCAATAAAATGGTGAAGCCAGCACTCAGGGCAACATGACACAGAAGTTAAACACTACTCCATAGGAAGAGAGCAGCAATATTTTTCACTGACTGTTGACAAGAGGCAGGATTGGGCAAGAGAGCAAAGAAATGTTAGTGGTAGCTTGGAGGAAAATCACATTCAGACACTTGCCAAAATGTTGTTTCTTGTAATCCTACTAATCCTGACTTTAAGGCTTCTCTAATCCCTGCAATCCTTTATATAGCTTTAACCTTCCTTTAACAGTCCATACTCAAATGTGCCTGTGTTTCTACCATTACTATATCATTTTTTTAGTGAACATTATGTTAAGCAGTACCATTGGCTCTAATTTTGCCTTGAAAGGAAAATGGCTTTCCTTTTTACTGAATTTATTGATATATGTATAGTTATTTCTATTTACTTTCTAAACTTGTACTTGTGATAGCACAACTGTTTACTTTGTGCTTGCACAGCAATTCAGAGTATTTTATTGATTGTACCAGCAATTTGGTGACTCTCTATGAATGTATCAGCACATTGTACTTCTCACCATAATATAAGAAAAATAGAAAAGTAGAATTCTGGATCTAGAATGGAATTTCTGTAGGTTTCAAGGTCCAGTCTAGAAACCTATTGAGTAGATAAGATTTGTTTATGTTGCTTTACTGTTAACTGTGACAAATCAAAGTGTAGAATAGGTTTCATTTTCAAAAACTCTTTTTGAGCAGGGCCTTGGGATTTCTACTTGAGCTGTTCATCAATTCAGGGACCAGCAACTGTTAAGTTTAATATGATTCCTATTGAGCAGAGGTATTCACTGAAACACCTGTACATCCGGAAAAGTAAGTGAAGCCATTTATTATTGTTACAGAGTCCAAGTTCATACTGCTCACCATATGACAGGCCAATAAATCCAGAGACTAGTTGTAGGGGAAAGGAATAGACACTTTATTCAGAAAGCCAGCAGACTGTGAAGATGGTGGACTAGTGTCCCAAAGAACCATTTTAACCGAGTTAGAATTCAGACTTCTTTTATACTAAAAGGGGAGGAGGTATGGTTGTTGCAGACTTCTTGGTGTCAGAATCCTTTGTTCTTGCATCTGTCCACATAGGTCAGGTCATGATGTTCCTGTAAATCTCCAACAAGACAAATGTTATTCTCTGCTCTGCAACTTTTTATCTCTATATGAATGGAAAAGTGTTATACCTTTAAAGGTCAGAGCCTTGAGAATGGGCTATCCTGTAAATTTCAGGCTATAGGCAACATTCTTAACTTGTAGCAAAAGCAATAGAATACAAAGGTTAAAGTAAAAGAAACAGATCCAATATGGAGTCAGAATAGTTCTTCCCTATTACATTATCTAGATGCTTTTTGAGAGAAATAGCCATGGCTCAGGTCAACAGTGTTGGTTAACTCTGGCAGTTATCTTAGCTGGGGTCTGTCAATATCTCTAACAGTTGTGGGCAATTGCTACATTTGGACACATCCTGTTGGTCATTCAGCTTACTGGTGGGAGTGCAGGGTGTGTCAGCGTCCAGAAACCCTGTGTTGGGAAGGCAGCATTCTAAACAAGGGAATTTGTTCAGAAACTCCCAGTTTCTGGGAAGTTTCATCTAGTCAAAAGTTTTGAGAGGGGATATGAGATCTTATTAGAGGGCAAGGAAATTTCAGTATGCTGTATGTGAACAGAATCAAACAGTCTAGTTTCAGAGCTTTACCTCTGGGGTCAAAAAATTAAAGATGTTCTCTTCCTAGTGTAGTTTACAGACTGAGATGGGTACAGCGAAGTTGCAACTTGACCTCAAAGAATATTGTGTCTTTAAATGTGTAGCAAGTTTGTTCTCATGTAAAAAGAAAACTGGTTAATGAGGTTTATTATTATTATTATTATTTGCGGTACACGGGCCTCTCACTGTTGCGGCCTCTCCCGTTGCGGAGCACAGGCTCCGGACACGTAGGTTCAGTGGCCATGGCTCATGGGCCCAGCCACTCCGCCACATGTGGGATCCTCCCAGACAGGGGCATGAACCCGTGTCCCCTGCATCGGCAGGTGGACTCTCAACCACTGCGCCACCAGGGAAGCCCTATTATTATTTTTTAAATACGATTTTAGAATAATGAGTTAGGGGATTTACTTGCAGTATCCCACCCACTGCTAGGTAGATGTATTAATAAACAGACTTACAGACCATGGAAACCGTGATGGTCTAACTTTGATTACATGCTCCGGGATATCAGAGGGCACACTTAGTTTCAATATGACATTACAAAAATTGCTCTTCTGACTGGTTATCCCCCTGCCCCCGGGTTTTTCTGGACTTTGTGACTCTAGATATGGTGTCTTTGAGACCTGAATTATTGCTGGGGCTCTGGGGCTCTGGTTATGGCTGCAAAGTTTCCAATGACTTGGATATAACTGTGGATGTGTCTTTGCTGTTGGTTAGGCCTATACCCAAGCCCCAGTTTACTGTGGAAGATAATGGTCATCTGGACTCTCCCACGTTTTAACTGGGGACTTCTACACCTTGATCACCATGACCTGTCATCTTATCTGCCTGCTCACTTCACACCTAGCTGCCAGTTCCTATATTATTTTTTGGTAACTAATTTTCCTGTTCTTTCTTGTACTTGGGAATCCAAATGCGAGTGTTGAACTGACATTTTAATTCAAAGTGGATTGACTGCAATGAATTTTACCTGAAGTTCCTCAGATACTCTCTATTTAAAAGTCCATTTTCCTCTTAATGGAATGCTATGCTTGAGTGATGGAGCTTAGAGTTCACTGTCGTTCAAGCTGGGGGTCACTTTGCTATGCGGATTATTCTAAGTATTCTTTTCCTGGAGTAGCCATTGTTGGCCCCTCTCTGATTTTTTGTGTCTATTTTGTTGTATTGTTGCTATGCATTTTTTCATTCTGTATTCAATTTGGATTCTGGATTTATGTCTGTACCCTGGATCCCAGAATAATTTATCTTCCAGTTTTGCCTCCTTCTTTCCTGAATTTGCCCTCTGTTTCACTTGCTCATGATTTTGAATTTTCAGAGGTTCACATTTGGGCAGATGTTTCTGCTATTCTGAAAAGCTGATCAGATCTATGTCTAGATTTCGGCCTGTATTTTTAGGATTGTGATTCTCTGAGGGTCCTTTCCATTTGATCACTGTTGAATCACTAAGGTATTTTGACCTGTATGGTCCCCAAAAGAGGAGCATTCCTGTGTCCTGAAATAATGTAACACACCTCCTTTGGATCCAGGGCTCAAATATTACCTAGGAAATTCTCCAGAGGATGGAACACTTTTGTTGTTTATACTAGAATATTTCTAATATTCAGTTAATATCAATGATAAAAAATTGAAGTCCTTAATTATTAGACTTCTGTTTTCTTAAAAAATCATTTTATGTGTTGAGTACCTAGAGAAATGAATGAATAACACATACGTACTCCTCCTAAAATGTAGCACCAAGTGGGCTATGGTTAGCAGCCTGATAATTGATCATTTCAGATTGTTTTTTTCTGATTTGGTCCTGAATGTTTATAGATTATATAATTGATTAAGGGAAGAACCTTACTCTTCCCTGTGTGCATTTAGAAGGCATGATCATATTTTTTATATAAAGGTCTTTTAATTATTCTTGTTAATTTTGGGGGGCATAGGGATAATATTTCTAAAAGTTATGGCATTCATGTGATATTAATTAATCTTCATGAGAAAAGCACAATACACATAACATTCTTTATACTACCATATTTAATTTGTCAAGATATTGATATGGGTTATTTCCTGGAAATAAAAGAGCATATCAGTATATAAGAGGGTAGAATTCATCCTGGCTGAAAGATGCAGTATGTTTTCATTAGAAACATGTTGTCCTGAGCACATAAGTATATATTCTGTTTTAAGAGGAAAAGTAACAGAAAAAGAAAGAAAATGTCCAGGTATGTACAGAATAACATTAACATTTGCCTTGGCTTCAGCTTCTGGAAATCTGAGCAGCCTAATGTCCACTCTCTGAACTTTTCATTATTTCTGAGCCTATGATGGTTCCAGTCCTGTGGTGATTATCAGTTATCTAGACAAGGCATGTTGTTAAGATTTGTAGTTATTGTCTGAATATTCCCTTCAAATACAGGCAAACTGTCCAGATGTAAGCTGAACTGCTCATGTTTTTGTAGATTGAAGTGCTAATTGAGGTATTCATGATCATAAGAGAAATGTGCTACCTTTCCTTGTGCATCTCCTCCATCTGGCTGCTCCTGAGTTATATTCTTTTGTAATAAACTGGTGCTCTAGTAAGTAAAATGTTTCTCTGAGTTCTGTGAGCTTCTCTAGTAAATTAAATGAACCCAAGTAGGCGGTTGTTGGAACCTCTAATTTATAGTCAGTTGCTGAGCTTGTGATTGGCATCTGAAGTGGGGAGGGTGTGTCTTGCAGGACTGACCCCTTAACCTGTGGGATCTGACACTATCTCTAGGTAGATAGTGTCCAAATTGAGTTAAATTGTAGGACACCTGGTTGACATTCCGAGAATTGCTTGGTGGTGTTGGGGGGTATTCACTGCCACCCACCCCCACTATTGGAATTGGGTGCAGAACCAAGGCCCAAATCACATGAGGTTTTGTTAAAAATCAGATTCCAATTCAGTGGGTCTGGATTGGGACCTGAATTTCCTCTTTTCTAGTGTTGACTAAAAGAAAAACTGCACAAAGTAAGAGCAGTGAGTTAAGTTTTATTCATTCTTACTGAAATTTTAAACAAGATGGTCAGTGAAGCTTTCCCTGATAAGATGGCATTCAAGAAAATCTTAAAGGAAGAGAACATGTGACTCCTGTTTATGTGAGGAAAACATCTGAGGCCAAGTGAACAGCGAGTGCAGAGGCTGGACTCTGCTTAGTGTATCGAAGAGGAAAGAGTTGGAATTTGGCTACAGAGGAATGAAGTTGGTGGGTGGGTAGTAGGAAGTGAGGTCAGAGAACCTACAATAAGGGTTTTAGCTTTTATTCTAAGATGGGAGTCCACAGCAGGGTTTGGAGCAGACTAGAGGCAAAACCTGACATATTTTAACTGGATGTCTCTGGCTGGTGTGTTGATAATATTCTGCTAAGGGGTAGGGACAGGCAAAACTGGGATCAGGAAGGCCAGTCAGAAGGCTACTGGCTATTGCAATTGGCTTTTGGTGATAGCAATGGAAATGAGGATATAGTTCAAAGGTAGAATTTACCAATTTTACTGAATGATTGGATGCTGAAGTGTAAATGAGGTGTTAAGGATGATTCCAAAGTCTACGCTGAGTGACAGGAAAGATAGGGCAGTCTTAAATTGAGGTAAAGTAAACTGCAAGGTGAGTGGTTCTGTGGGGCAAGATCAAGAGGTATAGTTTGGACTTTTTATGTTTGAGATAGTCATCAGATATTCAAGTGGAGACGTTGATTAAACAGTTGAGAAAGATGTCCAGGAAGAGGTCTGGGTCAGAGTTTTAAGTTTGGTAGTTTTCAGAAACTACCAAAAATAGACAAGTATTTAAAACCATGAGACAGGATTAGACCATGAAGGAAATAAATGCAGGCAGAAAAGGGAAGAGGTTCAAAGAGAGAATTCCAGGTGCTCTATGTCAAAATCCTGCTTCAGCCTAACTATATCACAATTCTCCCTATTTTCTACCCTCATATAATTTTTCTTTCCCCCTGGAATATTTTCCATGATTCTTTGTCTTATGGTATCTTACTTATCCTTTTGAAGCTTCTCAGAACCCTCTAGCTTAACCTAGAACCCATCTCTATGTTCTCCTTGTCATATTACCATGGATTTTCCAACTTACATGTCTATTACATGTATGATCCTTGAGGATAGGGATTATTTTTCATTTTCATGATTTAACACATGTAAACTTTTCAATTAATATTTATTGCACAATCGAATGGATGCTTTAGTTCATGTAATTCATCTGCTTATCAGACGGTAGTAATGGGCGACCAGAACAAAGGTTTTGATTATATGATCCAGCATGTTATTGCAATATTAACTATTGGAAAGAATATGGTCTTGTGTTACTGTAGAAAGAGCTATACTATATACCTATATATATATACTATATATATACTATATACCTATACTTTGAACAAGGAAATTTTAGTAATAATTTGCCCCTCTATTCACTATTTGCTTGGCCATCTGAAAATAGTTTAATGTCTCCAAACCTTGGTTTTCTTTTCTGTAAATGGAATTCATAGTTTTTAATCACTATATAAGATCATCCTCCTGCTGGAAATCAGAACACATGCTGCTTCATAGAGTTGGGGTGAAATCAGGGAATTAGCTTCTCTTTTGTATTTGAAATACACAAAGATTATCTTTAAATTTTCTCCCTAGGTCTTGTCTGCCTGCACATACAGCAGGCATTTGCCTTCAGGAGTGAAAATTCTGGTGGCTTCCTGCTCTTCTATGAGGCTCACTTCTCTCTTGAATTTGGTTCACAAGGTCTTCCTGCATCTACTGCTCTTTGTTAACCCCATGGAGGAGTATGATTTTCATTTGTTAAAGCTTTTCTGGTTGTTATGGGAGGGAAGATCTTTCTTAATGTTTTTTTTTAGTTTATTAAAAAATCTTTTTATTGGAGTATAGTTGCTTTACAATATTGTGTTAGTTTCTACTGTACATCAAAGTGAATCAGCTATACATATATATATCCCCTCTTTTTTGGATTTCCTTCTCATTTAATTCACCACAGAGCACTGAGTAGAGTTCCCTGAGCTATACAGTATGTTCTCATCTGTTATCTATTTTATACATAGTATCAATAGTATATATATGTCAATCCCAATCTCTCAGTTCATCCCACTCCTGCTTTTCCCCCTTGGTATCCATACATATGTTCTCTATATCTGTGTGTCTATTTCTGCTTTGTAAATAAGATTGTCTATACCAATTTTTTCAGATTCCACATATATGTGTTAATATACGATATTTGTTTTTCTCTTTCTGACTTACTTCACTCTGTATGACTTAATCTTTTATATGACAACTGGAAATAAAACTCTCCTCATAGAGTTCTTTATTCACACTCTACCTGCAAATCAACTTAGGAGTTTCGGGGTTTCTGAACTTTCTGATTGTGGCTCTTTTCACTTTTCTATACTTGCTGGTGCAATTGAATTATCTGCTGGGGAAAACTCAGAACTTTGGAGAAATACTGAGTGTAAAAGAGCATCTGGTCCAATTAGTGATTCTTGTCTATGATTCTCTCAATAATGTGGAGGTCTTAGGCATTATTCTTACTTGGGGAGTTGAGTGTAATGTATTCCATCACCATGGCTTGGCGTCCAATCCAGGTTAATCACCTTTGATCTGCATGTTGGCATTTCTAAAGGGAAAAAATATGGATTAATTATTTCTATTCTTCTGTTTCTCTTACGAATAGTTATGTAAGTATATCTTCTATTGATGGCTTATTTCTGTCATATTTATGAAAAGGAAAAACTATGTAAACGCTAATAGAACAAGATAAAGCTATTCAAAACACGCCACATGCCTTCCTAAAAATGTTTTCAATTTTCAGAAACATTAGTAGGTAGCATATTAAGCCATTTTGTAAGTGAAAAACTCAGGGAAAATAAATTTATTTCATTTCTTATTTTCCACAATGGCTTTAAAATCCTGGGGAAAATATTTTTTTAAATATTTTATCTTTCAAAATTAAATATATAAAGCATTAAATTAAAAACTACTTTATTCATATTAACAGTCACTTATTTATATATGTTTCATCCCCAGAATTTTCTAAATGCATCCTATTTGTATTCCATGATTGTTAAACTAAAACTAATATTCAAGACCAACTGCTAACATTTCTACGTAATATTAACATACATTTTGCCTCAGGTAAAATATAGCAAAACTAATAACTATTTAATAACTTCTAAAAGTTTCACAGTCCCAAAGGTACCTATTAACATTCTCTGTCCTTAATTCTATGTATAATCAAATAGTACTGTTTTAGTTGTTTTTTCAATATTATATTTGTTTTACTTCTGAAGTGCCATAGGCCATAAAGATGTGTTACTCTTCTCTCTCTCTCTCTGTGAATGTGTATTTGGTTTTAATATATGGAATAATAACCATAGCTAACACTCAATAATATAATAATAATTACTATTTCCAGACATTATTCACAATGCTGTACATATAGTAACTCATTTAACCCTTAACACTTACTTACAGATGAAGCAATTTGAGAGACGGAGAGATTACGCTTGTCCAAATTTACACAAATGGTAAATAACAAAGCTTGGATTTGAACCTAAACAGGCAGACCCTCAAGTCAGTGATAATAGGACCCTAGTAGAATTTATTATCTAAGCCGGAAAACCCCTGAGAATAAAGGGTGGCAATACTAATAATTATACTAACGAATTAAGTACGTGGTCCCACTAGCTTTACCTTGTGACTGAACTGTGATTATATGGTTGCTTAGTTAAAAAACACATTTAAAATGCATTATACTTATGATTATGTTATTTCTTCATTTGGATATGTCAGTGTTTGTGCCAATCGCCAAAAGATGAGTGATGTTTCATAGTGGAAAAAGAGAAACAGAATGAAGGGCAGGAATTTGAAGAATACACTGGAAAATGTTAAACATTTTTTATCAGCTTTACCATAGGAATGAATTTTGAATAATAGAAATACATAAACCAATTACATGAAGGATGGATAAATTATCAAAATATGATTAACAACTAACAAGTTAGATGAGATATTACAAACAGAAAAAAATAAATTATTTGTTTTTAAGGCATAATTTTTGATACAAGTGTTGATAATTTTACTTATTAGTTAACTCTATAGATTTGATGGCACATGTGACCTAATCACAATTGTACTTTTTTTTTACATATACATATACCTATTCTTTTTCAGATTATTTTTCTATATAGGTTATACAGATATTGAGTAGAGTTCCCTGTGCTAGACAGTAGGTCCTTGTTGATTATCTATTTTATATATAGTAGTGTGTATATGTTAATCCCAAACTCCTAATTTATCCCTCTGCCACCTTTCCACTTTGGTAACCTTAAATTTGTTTTTGAAGTCTGTGAGTCTGTTTCTGTTTTGTAAATAAGTTCATTTGCATCATTTTTTTAAGATTCCACATAAAAGTGATATCATATGATATGTGTCTTTCTCTGTCTGACTTAGTATCATACTTAGTATGATAATCTCTAGGTCCAGCCATGTTGCTGCAAGTGGCATTATTTCATTCTTTTTAATGAGTGAGTGAAATTCCATTGTATATATGTTCTTCTTCATCCATTCCTGTCGATGGATATTTAGGTTGCTTCCATGTCTTGGCTATTGTAAATAGTGCTGCAATGAACATTGGGGTGCATGTATCTTTTTGAATTATTGTTTTCTCCAGATATATGCCCAGGAGTGGGATTGCTGGATCATGTTCTCCATAGTGAATGTAGCAACTTATATTCCCACCGATAGTGTTGGAGGGTTCCCTTTTCTCCACACCCTTTCCAGCATTTATTGTTTGTAGACTTTTTGATGATGGCCATTCTGACAAGTGTGAGATGATAACCCATTTGATTTGCATTTCTCTAATGAAAAGCGATGCTGAGCATCTTTTCACGTGCTTTTTGGCCATCTGTATGTTGTTTAGACAGCAGGTGGACACAGACATAATTCTGTCTCTGAGGCTTTATGCATTAATAGGAGTGTAACTCCTGCCTAATCTGATGTGTTAAATTGCAGTGAGGAAGAAGTTGAGTTTATGGTCTTAGGTAAAATATCAGGATAATGAAAGAGCAAAAGAATTTGTTGTAGTAGCTTTCACATAGTTTTGTGTTCACAGGGGAACTTCACATTAATAGAAGGTGTCACACTGATGATTATGTATAATAAAATCTGAATAGTACATTTCATAGTAATAGAACTTATCATTTTAGACCGAAGATTTATTTTGGGGACACCCATGTTAGCAGGAGGTGACCTTAAAACTTCCTTAACTGCTGTGACAAAGTCTTTTTTTAAGAGGGCACCACAAAATAATGAGAGGCTGCTACACAATCGGATGTATTTAGTGGGAAGGCAGAGTCCGTGTGAGACATGGTCCACCCATTCCTGGCAGTGGATGTATGTATAGGTCTTGGAGCTCTGAGTGACATCAATCTTCTTTTACAACCAACTGAAAATTCACCTTTCGACATCATGCATTCCAGTCATGGCAAGAATTCTTGGCAGAGCCTGTGGATGTGGCCTTGGTAGTGGCTATAATATGGATGCAAGAGCTACCCAGGGCCAGGTTGTTGTTTATGCTCAAAGTATGGTGGTGACTGTGGGTTTAGCTATGGCTGGAGCTAGATACAGCTCTGGCTATGAATACTCTTTTTTCTGACCATTATATTCCCAAAGATGTTGGTCATCTTGTGGCTATTTACTTAAAAAAAATAAATTTATTTATTTATTTATTTTTGACTGTGTTGGGTCTTCATCGCTGCACGCAGGCTTTCTCTAGTTGTGGCGAGTGGGGGCTACTCTTTGCTGTGATGCGCGGGCTTCTCATTGCGGTGGCTTTTCTTTTTGCCGAGCACAGGCTCTAGGCACGTGGGCTTCAGTAGTTGTGGCACTCAGGCTCAGTAGTTGTGGCACACGGGCTCAGTTGCTCCGCGGCATGTGGGATCTTCCCAGACCAGGGCTTGAACCCGTGTCCCTTGCATTGGTAGGCGGATTCTTAACCACTGCACCACCAGGGAAGTCCCTTGTGGCTATTTTCTGACTTTCAGAGTTTTTATGCTTCTCACTAGTATCCTGTGACAAATTTCAGGAAGCCCGTGTTGATTTTCCTTACATTTATCTTCATCTCTTGTGGACAGTGGGCGACAGCACGACATGGCAGTTTACACTTCAGCCTCTGGGACAGAGTTACCAATATTTTGTTACAATCAACATTTAAACAATTGCTCTTAAACTGTTAAACTCTGGTGTTCCAACCACTCTATTTAGTTTATGTGTTATAGCACAGTTCCTTAATAAATGCATTTAAATTCATCTCACTATTTTTTCTGCTTATTTTTGTTAAAGACTTTATGATTCTTTTTAACCATGAACTGGGCCATGTTTAACAGTTGTAATCATCCAGAAGAACTGGTCCACCTACAGAGCTGGACACAGGAGCAATCAAGGATTAGATCAGATGAAAAAGCTTGTGTTGCTTTTGGTCTCTACTTCCAATCTTATACGTTTTATATACCCATTTTTTAAGTTTCAAGTGCTACAAAACAATGTTATTTGAGAAATCTTCTTTGTCTTGGTTTGTTATAAAGTAGAAAAATGATTATTTTCTTTCTACCATGATGTTTATAAAAGTTGCAGTGTTTCTTACCCATTTAACACATGAAAACATTACTATGTTTATTAATTTCCATCACCTGACTTACCTTGAACACTGTTTATTGCTCAACCTGCACTGTGGGTATGTATTTTAGTGAGTGCATTATAAAATAAACTGTAGAGGCCTTCCTTATAATTTAGAAAGTCTATATTTCAAGCACAATGTTCATGCTTGAAATATAGCTTATACTTCAGTGAGTCTAGATAGGAAACTTTTGGGGCAAGTAAGCCCAGATTTTGGAAAAAAATAAAATGGGAGATTCTGCACATGAAAGAAGATATTGACATATTAAAAGTAAAATGTAAAAAGGAGCTTTTTAAGGCTTTAATATTCCAACAAGTAAGGAATTTTACAGCAGCAGTTCACTCAATAACCAGAAGTTTGTATGTATAGTGCCAAGCACTAGTGCTGTTTTGTTTTCATTTTTACCATTTGGTAATTATTTTTCTTATTATCACTTTAGATTTTGGAGTGATTATTATATACGTAAATTTGAAAAATAAAAGAATATAAAGTCTAAATTTGTAGTCTGAAAGCTCTTCTTCTAGCTGGAAGCTTTGTAACATCTGAGACTGTGTCTTATTTCTTGTTCACCTCTATATCCTTAGTCCCAGAACAGTGGCTGGCATAATGTGGACTCAGTAAATTTTTGTGAAATAAATTCATGTGTGAGTTTTTTACTATAATGATGCAAATTGTATTGCCTTCAACTTTCTTTTTTTTTAAACCCCACATTTTGTTTATTTATTTATTTTTTTGGCTGTGTTGGGTCTTCATTTCTGTGTGAGGGCGTTCTCTAGTTGTGGCAAGGGGGGTCACTCTTCATCACGGTGCGTGGGCCTCTCACTATTGCGGCCTCTCTTGTTGCGGAGCACAGGCTCCAGATACGCAGGCTCAGCAGTTGTGGCTCACGGGCCCAGTCGCTCCGCGGCATGTGGGATCCTCCCAGACCAGGGCTCGAACCCGTGTCCCATGCATTAGCAGGCAGACTCTCAACCACTGCGTCATCAGGGAAGCCCCACCTTCAACTTTTAATACCAGAAAAAAAACCTCTTTTGCAAAAAATATTTCACTCTATCCTCATTATAGCTCAGTGAGTTGGGCAAGATTGGCATTAACATCTCATTATTTTAATCCCCTCACTCTGCTGTCCCCTTCCCCTCATTCATTTTATTTATTTTTACCTTTTTATTTAAATTTTTTAAAATTTTATATTGGCGTATATTTGTTTAACAATGTTGTGTTAGTTTCAGATGTACAGTACAGTGGTTCAGTTATACATATACATGTATCTATTTTTTTTCAATATTTTTCCCCATTTAGGTTATTACAGAATATTGAGCAGAGTTTCCTGTGCTATACCATAGGTCTTTGCTCTTTATCTATTTTAAATATTAGTAGTATGTGTATGTCAATCCCAAACTCCCAATCTATCCCTCCCCACCACCTTTCCCCTTTGGTAACCATAAGTTTGTTTTCTAAGTCTGTGAGTCTGTTTTTGTTTTGTAAATAAGTTCATTTGTATAATTTTTTTTAGATTCAGCATACAAGCAACATGATATATTTGTCTTTCTCTGTCTGACTTACTTTACTTAGTATGATAATCTCTAGGTCCATCCATGTTGCTGCAAATGACATTAGTTCGTTCTTTTTAATGGCTAATATTCCATTGTATATATGTACCACATCTCCTTCATCCATTCCTCTCTCACTCATTTTAAAAACAAAGATACTACAACGCAATGAGCTTAAATGACTTATTTAATATCATATGAGGATGGCTGGAGCTTCAGTGTGACATTCTGATTTCCAAATCCATGCTCATTTTCAATGTGATTAATTACTATAAAATTCAAGGACATTGTTTAATGTATTTTCAAAATATTAAAAACAATTTTTGTATTGATTTACCCACTGCATTTTAATTTTTTAAAAATGTGTATTTTACCTTTAGTCCTCTGCACAAAATCCAATGTTCATTAACTAAATATAAAAGAATAAATAAATGAATTAAAATTATAAAATACAATAAAACAGATTACAGAGTCCTTATAAAACATTGACACACTTATGAGCTGAATACTTTGTGAATGTCAGTGTATCCTTTCTGTAGTTACAAAAGAACAATACATTCAATAATTTGTGCTGGAAATTCTTAGAAAAGCACAACCTTCCGAGATGGAACCAGGAAGAAATAGAAAATATGAACAGACCAATCACAAGCACTGAAATTAAAACTGTGATTAAAAATCTTACAAAAAACAAAAGCCCAGGACCAGATGGCTTCACGTATGAATTATAACAAACATTTAGAGAAGAGCTGAAACCTATCCTTCTCAAACTCTCCCAAAATATAGTAGAGGGAGGAACTCTCCCAAACTCATTCTACAAGGTCACCATCACCCTGATACCAAAACCAGACAAAGACGTCACAAAAAAAGAAAACTACAGACCAGCATCACTGATGAACATAGATGCAAAAATCCTCAACAAAATGCTAACAAACAAAATCCAACAGCACATTAAAAGGATCATACACCATGATCAAGTGGGGTTTATCCCAGGAATGCAAGGATTCTTCAATATATGCAAATCAATCAATGTAATACACCATATTAACAAATTGAAAAAGAAAAACCATATGATCATCTCAATAGATGCAGAGAAAGCTTTTGACAAAATTCAACACCGATTTATGTTAAAAACCCTACAGAAAGTAGGTATAGAGGGGACTTACCTCAACATAATAGAGGCCATATATGACAAACAGACAGCCAAGATGGTCCTCAATGGTGAAAAACTGAAACCATCTCCACTAAGATCAGGAACAAGACAAGGTTGCTCACTCTCACCACTATTATTCAACATAGTTTTGGAACTTTGAGCCACAGCAATCAGAGAAGGAAAAGAAATCCAAATCAGAAAAGAAGAAGTAAAGCTGTCACTGTTTGCCAATGACATGATACTCTACATAGAGAATCCTAAAGATGCTACCAGAAAACTACTAGAGCTAATCAATGAATTTGGTAAAGTAGCAGGATACAAAATTAATGCACAGAAATCTCTGGAATTCCTATACACTACTGATGAAAAATCTGAAAGTGAAATTAAGAAAACACTCCCATTAACCATTGCAAAAAAAGGAATACGATACCTAGGAATAAACCTACCTAAGGAGACAAAAGACCTGTATGCAGAAAATTATAAGACACTGATGAAAGAAATTAAAGATGATACAAAAAGATGGAGAGATATACCATGTTCTTGGATTGGAAGAATCAACATTGTGAAAATGACTCTACTATCCAAAACAATCTACAGACTCAGTGCAATCCCTATCAAACTACCACGGGCATTTTTCACAGAACTAGAAGAAAAAATTTCACAATTTGTATGCAAACACAAAAGACCCCGAATAGCCAAAGCAATCTTGAGAAAGAAGAATGGAGCTGAAGGAATCAGGCTCCCAGACTTCAGACTATTCTACAAAGCTACAGTAATCAAGACAGTATGGTACTGGCACAAAACCAGAAATATAGATCAATGGAACTGGATAGAAAGCCCAGAGATAAACCCATGCACATGTGGTCACTTTATCTTTGATAAAGGCGGCAAGAATATACAATGGAGAAAAGACAGCCTCTTCAATAAGTAGTGCTGGGAAAACTGGACAGCTACATGTAAAAGAATGAAATTAGAGCACTCCCTAACACCATACACAAAAATAGACTCAAAATGGATTAAAGACCTAAATGTAAGGCCAGACACTATACAACTCTTAGAGGAAAACATAGGCAGAACACTCTATGACATAAATCACAACAAAATTCCTTTAATTTTTTTTTTTTTTTTTTTGCGGTACGTTGGTCTCTCAGTGTTGTGGCCTCTACCATTGCGGAGCACAGGCTCCGGATGTGCAGGCTCAGTGGCCATGGCTCACAGGCCCAGCCACTACACGGCATGTGGGATCCTCCCAGGCCGGGGCACGAACCCGTGTCCCCTGCATCAGCAGGTGGACTCTCAACCACTACGCCACCAGGGAAGCCCCAAGATCCTTTTTTGACCCAGCTCCTAGAGAAATGCAACTAAAAACAGAAATAAACAAATGGGACTTCATGAAACTTAAAAGTTTTTGCACAGCAAAGGAAACCATAAACAAGATGAAAAGACAACCCTCAGAATGGTAGAAAATATTTGCAAATGTAGCAACTGACAAAGGATTAATCTCAAAAATTTACAAGCAGCTCATGGAGCTCAATATCAAAAAAAAAAAAAAAAAACAACCCAATCCAAAAATGGGTAGAAGCCCTCTATAGACATTTCTCCAAAGAAGATATACAGATTGCCAACAAACATATAAAAGAATGCTCAACATCATTAATCATTTGAGAAATCAAAACTACAATGAGATATCATCTCACCCTGGTCAGAATGGCCATCATCAAAAAATCTAGAAACAATAAATACTGGAGAGGGTGTGGAGAAAAGGGAACCCTCTTGCACTGTTGGTGGGAATGTAAATTGATACAGCCACTATGGAGAACAGTATGGAGGTTCCTTCAAAAACTAAAGATAGAAACACCATACAACCCAGCAATCCCACTACTGGGTATATACCCTGAGAAAAACGTAACTCAAAAAGAGTCATGTACCAAAATGTTCACTGCAGCTTTTTTTTACAATAGCCAGGACAATGGAAGCAACCTAAGTGTCCATGGACAGATGAATGGATAAAGAAGATGTGGCACATATGTAAATAGAATATTACTCAGCCATAAAAAGAAACGAAATTGAGTTATTTGTAGTGAGGTGGATGGACCTAGAGTCTGTAATACGGAGTGAAGTAAGTCAGGAAGAGAAAAATAAATACCATGTACTAACACATATATATGGAATTAAAAAAAAAAAAGTCATGAAGAACCTAGGGGCAAGATGGAAATAAAGATGCAGACCTACTAGAGAATGGACTTGAGGACATGGGGAGGGGGAACGGTAAGCTGGGACAAATTGAGAGAGTGGTATTGTATATATGGACATATGTAAATACAAATGTAAAATAGATAGCTATTATCAAGCAGCCACATAGCACAGGGAGATCAGCTCAGTGCTTTGTGACCAGCTAGAAGGGTGGGATAGGGAGGGTGGGAGGGAACGAAACGGGGAGGAGATATGAGGATATATGTATATGTATAACTGATTCACTTTGTTATAAAGCAGAAACTAACACACCATTGTAAAGCAATTATACTCCAATAAAAATATTAAAAAAATATTTTGTGCTGGAACCTCTGATATCTACATGCAAAAGAGTAATGTTGGACCCCTTCTTTTCCCTGTATACTCTTAATAGAACTTAGACATAAATATCAGAGCTAAAATTGTCAAATTCTTAGAAGAAAATATAGCAGTAAACTTCAGGACATTCAGGTAAAACCTTCTAAGTTATGATAATAGAAGCAAAAGTGACAAAAGAAAAATATGTAAATTGCACATTATCAAATTAAAAAGTTTTGGTCTTCATTTGACATGATCAAGATAACTCACAGAAGGGGAGAAAATATTTCAAATCATATACCTTATGAAGGATTTATCTAGAATATATAAGGAACTCTTACAACTCAATAATAAAAGACAACCTAATTCAAATATGTGTATAACATCTGATTACAAACAGCATCTGATTCTACAAATATCCAATAAGAACATGACAGGATTTTCAGCATAATTGATCATCAGAGAACTGTAAATTAAAATCCCTGTTGGATATTACTTCACACTCAGTAGGGTCACTATAATAAAAAATCAGGTAATAATAAACATTTGAGGATGTGAAGAAATGGGAACCCTCATACAGTAATTTGTGGGAATGTAAAATGGTGCAGGTACTTTCGAAAACATTCTTTCAGTTTCTCAAAAGTTTTAAACATAAAGAAACCACATAACCCAGCAATTCAATTACTAGGTATATATATCCAAGAGAAATGAAAACGTATGTCCATACAAAAACTTTTGCTTGAATCTACATAGCAGTATTCATATTAGTCGAAAAGCGGAAACAAACCAAATATATGCCAACTGATGAATGTGTATAGAAATGTTATATATCCATTTCGATGGAATATTATTATTTAGCAATAAAAAAGAATGAAGTACTGATACAAGAAGATACAGTTGTGCCCATACTGGCCATTTGAAGCATTGTATGTGTACCTGAGCATTGAAACCCATGAAAAGACTCATCATAACCTATACTTTAAGACAGGTAGCAAGAAGATTCATGATGGTTCTCTCTGAATTACCTATAACACTGTGAACTAGCCCATTTTCTTTTCACTTCATATAAGGTTATTATAGGATAACTGCTAGTATGACAATCTCTATTTTACAGGAGTCAGTTCTTCCAACGTCAGGTTGAGAGATGCCTCCCAACAGTCCTTGGTGTACCCCTATTTTCTTTTGTCTGTATTCAGGTGCTTTTTGAGTCTCTGGAAATTTCTTACAGAAGCTTGTATTTCTTATTCATAAGAAATATGGAGGAAATAAGGGAAGAGTATTAATTAATACTCTGGTTCCTAGGATTGTAAGGAACAGAGACTTCATTTCATTAGTTATTATCGGCATTATTATAACATGAGTTCCAAAGGAGTTCACTGGAAAGAACAGCCCACTCAACAGTAACGTTGTCAGTCGGTTAAAACCCTGTGTTTCTGTGGATATTTTTCCTTCTGTTTATTCATTTTATTCATGTCCATGTTTCAGTATGTTTGTTTCCATAGATCACCCGCTATCTAGTGTGGACTGAATACCAAATGAAGTTTTCCCTCTTGAAAAAAAATGATATATGTGTTTTAATATTTTTTGATTTCCTCCTCAGCATTAAACTGGAGTTCTTAAATTGCCAATAAAATCAGGGAGTGCTTAATCAGATGTAATGATCTGGTACTCAGTTGATTGCATTAATCAATCGCCTGAGGGGTTCCTCAGAAATGGAGTGTGTGGCTACTCCATCACATAGTCTGAGTCTTTCTTTTTTCTTTTTTATGGGCCATGACAAATATTTGAAAATTAGAATTTTTTAGCAAATATAGATACAGTGTGTAAGAGCTAAACATTCAAATATTTAAAATAGCCAGAATATTATCTAATTTTTTTCTTCAGGTTTCAGATGTGACATTTGATCACGTGAAGACAAGGTCTAGGTATTTTCCTAGATATTTAGGTTTATTTAAATTTTAGGTATTTTCCTAGATATTTATATTTATTTAAATTCTATGTATTTAAACTGATGAAAAACCCAGAGCTTTCTATGAGCTGGATTTTATGAGGTGCCAATGAGAGGCATAATTTTGTATTTATTTCAATTTATCTTATATTTAATGAAGCACCTATGTTGAGGAATTTATTACCTGAAGTAACAGTTCAAAACTTAAAATCTAGGTAGGGAGATAAAATCTTGCTAGTGTTATAGGGAAGGAAATAAAACTACTTACTGGTTTTAAAAAGGATTCATCTGCCAAACTATATCAATTCTTTTACAGTAGAGATATTTTAGGCATAAGAAGATGAAAAGAGGAGGTAAGAGATCTAAAATACTGCTTATTACCTGCTTATTTTTCATTGACTGAGGGTAAGAGTACAAAACTCAACAAAACCAGTTACTTCCCCAAAGCCCCGTCTTCAAATATCAACACTATCACACAGGGGATTGGGGCTTCAACATATGAGTTTAGGGGGACACGATTCAATTCATAGAAAGAACCTATGCTAATTGCAAATTGGGATAGTTACCAAGTGTCATATGTACTATGGAGAGAACCATCATTAATCCTCTTGCTGCCTATTTTAAAGTCTAGTATTATGCGTCTTTTCATGGATTTCAGTTCTCAGCTGCATACACATTTCATAGGATTGTAGGGGCACAGTTGTATCTTCCTTGAGATAATTTTCTTTTTCTTTCAACATCACATGCAACGTGTTGCTATAGATTTCTCTTGTGAAACACAGCAAAATTATACAATTGGCACAAAAAATGTCTTGACTGTAAAATATAACAACATGGTTTGCCATTCAGTTCTAGTTTTGGAGGCTTGGTGGTTGCAAACACAGTCTCAGTACTTGTGAGAGAAGAATTTCTTGCTTTTCTAATATCAGCATCAGCACAACTCAGGCCACAAGGCATGCCCTCCCTTGGGTTTCTGTTCTGCACAATTAGGAGTGCAACCCAATACTGGCTTCCCTGGATTCTCCTGTAACTTTAAAGAAGTAATGACCAATTATCATTGAAACTTACATTCCCTCAGACATTTAGCCAATTACAGTTTGCTGGTGAACCTGAGATTCTCAGAAAGAAATTATCTGGTATAAAATTCATAGGGTCATTCTTAATAGGAACACTTAGGCAGGCCCACATCTATACTTCATCATGGTTACCTCACTTGCTGTTATACTAGGATGACAAAATAAATGATGTAACAACTGCAAACTGTGTTTACAATAAGGGATTGTGGTGGTTACAAGAGTAGCCAAAGGTGTAAAGTTAATAACTAGATCATATCTTTTATGAGCATCTCCAGGGTGTGAAATACCCAGTGGAGATGAGTATCAGAGCTTTCATTGTGGGAATCTTTCCTTGATCCCAAAGATCTTACACATAGAGAACTGAAATCATCTTAACTTTAAAAGTAAAGAAAAGTAAAATAATAGATATTAAAATGTTGTCGTCTTTGCCAAATTGCAAAGGTCTGAAAGTTTGACATCATCATCCAGTTGTTTTCCCTTACCACCAGAACCAATCTCTTGTCAAATTCTGCTCGTATTTCTTTTAATTTACTCTTCCTTCGAGTGTCATTTCAACTGTCTGGGTTGGAGATTCTTTGCCTTTTATCTAGTAAAATAATTTTATAAATGTTCTCTATGACTTCAGCTTTTCTCTTGTGTAATCCATCCTAGACCTTACTATAAAAATTATTTTTTTTGTATCCAACCCAATTCCACTCCATCCCATTTTATTCCATTTGATGTAGCAAATAATCAAGCCTATATATATACCACTTGCTGTGTATGATAGACAATGGGAGACTATAAGATAAATGAACAAACAAAAAATCATTTCACCCAAGGTATTCCTAGACTTTATAAAAAAAGGAACAAAACCAACAAGATGACAATTGTAACAAAGTTATGCTCAGGATACTAAGTAGTTGTTTTTAATTAAGACATCTTTACTTTGTGTTTAAAGTTCAAAATGAATAATGAAACAGCAGATAAAAGTAATTTCTCTTTGTAATTCATGTGTCTACTCATCTGTAAAGCCATTAATGGAGTGCTATGCTGGACACTGGCTGGTATGAAAGGACATCCTAAAAACTTCACAAAAGAGGTGAAGGCTGATTTTGCCTGATAGCACCCTGGTGGAGATATTCCAGGCAGGCAAGGTAGCATGTGAAAAAGCAGGAAAGTATGAAAACACTGGTATTCTTCTTGCCAACTAAATACAACAGATGTTTACTAAGATCCTCCTGCAGGCTAGGATTCATATCTTTGTAGTTTGGCAAAGTTAAGGAATACATAGTATGTCATGTTGTAATTTAAAATGTGTATTTCACTCTTATGGTGATGGGGAGTGTTGAATTAAATGAATGAAGACACACAATTAGCCTTGTAGCTTAGAAAACTTATGGTAGTGGTTTGTTAAATGGGTTGGTGTTAGACCAAATTTATATTAATAATGCAGGAAAGATGATGATGATGATGATAATATATGAATAGAGCATGGCCTGAGGGGACGTGCAGATTCCAGAGATATATGTACGACATAGAATCAAGACTTGATGACTGCCTGGTGGTTGATGGAGATGTCATTGTGAAACATGACTTTCAGGTTTGTGGCTTGGGTGATTGTGTTGCACTGATCATTGAGAGTAGAAACATGGAGGAAGAGGAGATTTAAGGATAAATAAGATGTATTTACTCTTTCATCCATATAAGAAACATTTATTGGATCTAACAAAGTTCTGGGCACCACTTAAGATCCTAGGAAATACAATGGTGAAAAAGATCTATGGAATTTGTGGTATTTCAGCAACGTTCACGAGAAATTTTCTTTTTTAGCAAGCTGGATTTATGTACTTGGAATTACAGGTAGTTAAACAAATGGGAAGAGGAGAGGTAACTCAGTAAGCATGTAAAGAATGAGAAATAAGTGGTGAAGACAGAATTAATGCAACCCTAATAATTAAAAAGCCAAACAGGAGGTATATTAAGAGGAGCCAATGAGAAATAAGAATTTTTCAGAGAAGTAAGATCGGAACTAAAAATGTCTATTATCACGAAACTGAAGATTCCAAGTTTTCAAGAAAAAGGCATGGTTACTATGCTAGAAAATGGGCATGTAAAAGAGGCACTGAAAATGTAATATGGGTCATTATAAACATCCTTACCAAGAACAGTTGCAGTAGATGATGGTGTTGAAGTGTAGTCATGAAGAAGTGGAGGTTGATAACATGAAAAAGAAGTGTAATTGGGTCATAGGCAGGAGACATGCATGGTCAAAGGGGAGTTCCTGAAATAGAAGTTTAAACCTGGAAGACAGGGAAACATTTTTAAAATTCAATAAGTTAAGGCCTTTCAGATTGTGTGTGCTTAATAAATGCTCACCAGTTGTCTGATGACCACAGAAAAGCAAGAAAATTAATGCAAATAAAGATTATTGTAATAAAATCTACTTTGTGGTAATGGTAGTGGAAAAACACATTTATAATAAATCCTGGAGTCTGGAAGGATTGATATTTCAGAAGATAATTATGAAAGAGTAATCATAGCACCCACAATAATTAAACAGGCTGAGGAATGTTTGAATAAAAGGCACGTTTTGCCCATGGAGGTTGTGGGATTATGACACTTTATTACATAAGATTCAAAATTAAAACTGTTAGAAAAATCACTGTTCTTTCTCCTTAACTCCTAGTGTTACATAACTCCTTTTCATAAAAATACTGAGGCCCCTCTCTCTAAAACCAGACAATAGCATGGCATTACCACGAGAACATAACACTTTGAGTTTGAAGGCAGCCTTGCAGTGAATGTAAGAGCTCAGTAAGGGGGTCTACTTAAGAAGCATTCGTGGTTTCACTGCAGTGGTGGAGGTCAAAAAGGAGATTAAAAAAAATTGGTATCTAAAATGAAAGAATCATAAATTTTTGTTACTTAGAAGATGTGGTGAACATAAACTTTATGAAAAAACCTTGGTAATGAATCACCTTATTTATCTTTCTCTTGTTTTGAGGCATCAAGGAAAAAGTATAGATATTATATTCAAAAGACATGATTTAAGTTCTGCTGCTGAAGATCTGAGTGGTCTTGTAAATATCTTAACTTCTAACATCGGCCTGTTTATTTATAAAATGATAAGAACAAATTATAAAATATTTCTCACAGGACTCTTGAGAATAACATGGGCTAACATGGGTGGGAGTACTTTATAATCAAATCAAATATAATTGTTAATATTTGTTTTATTAACTATTATTGTTGAAATTTGTGTTTTTATCTCTAACAAAAATAATAAAAATTAAATATTAGAATTGGGATCATCTTAAATATTATCAGATCTAGTGATTATTTGTCTTTCATTAATTCATTCATTTTCTCATTCATTCTTTGCTTTATTAAACCACAATTTGCTCAGTGCCTCTTTTGAACCAGATGTTGGGCTAGGTTCAATAAACAAAAGGTATTTCAGGTATGCAAATAAAATTCAGTAAGGTAGGTAGATAAAGAGAAGACTATAGTATAATGTGCAGGGGTCATGATATAGTATAGAGCTACATCCTTCAAGAAGAGGTATGTGAATCAGATTGTGGGAACCAGGGAAGACCCTCTGGAGAAGGTGATGTCTGTGTTGATTCTCAAATGATGAGTTAGGTTTTCCCAGACATTACTCTGGTGGGAGTATGTCTTACACATTTGAAGCATCATATAGGGAAATGTTGAATTTAATCTTCAGTATTTCTGAAAGTACAATGGAAGAGAGATTAACAAGGAGAGGGACTGTTGTAGGTTAAAACCAAGGTTGCTGAATATGTTTTAATAGCATGGACTTGGGTGATGTTGATTTCCTTCAAGGTTGCTGACTGTCTTTACATACTTTTTCAATAACAGCAGATTAAATAGAAAGTTTACAACAAATTTGAAGTCACCAAAATAATGAGTTCATTTTATTCAAATTTCTGTGATGAAAAAAAGATTCTTACTGAGGTAAGCCCCACACATTCCTCACAGTATATGAGTCCCAGGTGTGTGAGTGACATTAGAAAATTCTTACTATAACCCACTAGTCCTGAAACCATGGGCTGCTGTGGTTAGGACCACAGTTATGGCTGTGGATGTGGCCATGGCTATTGCTATGGATGTGGATGCAAGAGCTACAGAGGACTAAACTGTGGATATGGTTCCAGATATGGCTGTAGCTATCGTTGTGGATTTGGATCCAAATATGACTGTGGATGTGGTTCTGGCTATGTCTGTGGTCCATTTTGCTAGAGAAGATGTTATTTCTCTTGTATCCAAAATATATAAAGAATTATAAAATTATCAGGAAAAAGGACAGCCTGGTAGAAAAACAGACATAAAACTTGGAGGTTTTACCAAGGAGGATATTCAAATAGCCAAGTAACATTTAAAGTTTTTTAATCTTCACTATTAGGGAGATGGAAATTGAAACTATAATGTGTTATTATTACATACCCACCAGAATGGTGAAAGTGTAAAAACAGATAATATCGAAGGTAATTAAAGATATGGATAAATAGGACTTCCATTTACTGCCCCAGGGAATATATATTGGTACAATTTTGGACTATTGCTTGGCAGTATCTTTTAAAATGGGCATATGCATACCCTACGATCAAGTACTTCTACTAAGACTATTCCCAAAAGAAATGCATACATATGTTTATAAAAGGATGTAACACAGAATACTCTTGGTAGCATTATGTTTAAGAGCCAAAACAAAAAACAACTCAAATGTTTACCAACAGTAAAATTTATAATGAAATGTGGTATTTTCATAAAGTTATATATTATGAAGAAGTGAAAAAGAACACATTACTTTGACATATGCAAAATGGGGAAAGAATTGTACAGTTATAATTATGAACAAAAGAAGTCAGACACAAAATAATGGATGGGCAAGATTTTGTTTATGTGAAATAAAAAACAGGTAATACTAATTTATAATATTGAAACTCATGGTATTGGTTATAATTTTGGTTCTCCTCTTTGGGAAGAGAATTGAAATGGTAGCTAGGAGGAGGAGAGGGGTGGCTTCAGAGAAACTGATGTTTTTTCTTGATATCGATGGTGGTTTCCCAGTTGTGCTAACTTTATGAAAATTTATTGAGCAGCACACTTCAGATTTGTACTTTTCTGTACACATGTTATATTACAATGAAAGATTTATAAATATTCTGCCATCTGTCTCATTTCTCTCTGACCAGTTCTCTCCTCATTAATCACCATTCACTATGTCATCTCTGTTCCCCACTTCCAAATTCTCTCTCTCTCTCTCTCTTTTAATATGCAGAGTAATTTAGTTTTCTTTGTAGCCATCATCTAGGTTATGCTTCTGGGGCCTTACTTTTTTCTACTAAAAATAAAAATAACCTACAAAGTTGCATTCCTAAATTAAGATACCATTTATTTCCTGGAGATGAATCCTCTCCACTCTTTCTTCTCATAGAGGTCTGGAATTTAATACACCACATTTTTTCATTGTAGTTGTTAATTGTGGCATTCACGAAGGGCATAGGAGAGATTTTCAAGTTTATTTAGAAAGATTCATGATAGAATTATTTAAATTAAATAGGTATTCATGTGCATTAAAACATTGCTCTCTATGGAGAGCAATGAAAGAGTATTAGGAAAATCATATATTTATCGTTGTGTGATATTTGGGACACTCTGATTCATGGGTACCCTTGTATTCCAGAAGAATATTGAAAGAAACATTGATTACCATTAAAATCTCCTGTGACAAGAAATAATGATTTCAGTTCATTAAAAGAGCATTTCTAAGCCTAAACTTAATGACATACAATGATTGAAATTCCAGGATCTAGCATGAAAACAGGATCTTCTCTTTGTTATTTACTTGATTTGTGGTCTTGGATAATTTACTTTCCTTCTAAACTGTATTTTTAAGAATAAATTATAAGGAATAATAGTGCCCATTTCATGAGTGTTGTGAGGATTAAATGTAGCTTTTAGAGTAGGGTTTATTAAATTCTAAGAGTTAATCATCTAAAAGTCATCAAACTCATTTAATGGTAATAAAATTTCAAGGAAGAATTGCAACTATTCATAATTAAATGTATAGAAATAGTTCTAAATGGAATATTATGTAAGGATAAAAATTCTTCATCCCTTAGTTACTGAACTCCAAAGTATCATATTATACCAGATTGCTTTTATTACATCTTCAATGATATATTATTATATGAAACACTTCAGGCAAAGTATAATAAGGCCACTAAAAGTAAGAGCTTATATTTCCATGATATGACCATTTTATTTCCTGCTTCTTTGTAAAATAATAAAGGAATTATTCCAAAGCATCAATTACATTGACAAATAGTTCAATTATGGTGATTTCATGAGAATATTGAATATTTTCATAGAGAGGTGAGAGTGAATACAGTTTGCTTAACTTGGGACTGAAAGAATAGTAAAGGAGTGAATAAAATGAGTATCAGTTACTATTTTAAGAAGCATCATGGTCAAGGGGAGGAGGGAGATTGATGGTCATTCATCAGAAAGGAACTTCCAAAACACTCTATGTGAAAACATAAGGTGAAGAATATATGTATTCTTCAATTTTGCAGTTCCTCAGAGATTCATTAGCTATGGCTGTGTAACAAGTTACCACACACATAGTAGCTTGAAACAACATACATTTATTATCTGCCAGTAGGTCAGGAGTCTGGGAACAACTTCACTGGTCCTCTGCCTGGGGTCTCACAAGGCTAAAATCAAGTTGTTGACCAGGCTGGATTCTCACCTGGAGGCTGAAATAGAACGCATTACTTCAAGTTTCCTCAGGTTTTGGGCAGAATCCATTTCCTTGATGCTATAGAATTCATGTTTCATTTGATTCTTTAAGACTAGCAATGGAGGGAGAGGGGAGAGAGAAAGAGAAAGAGAGAGAGGAGAAGGAGAAGGAGAAGAAGGAGGAGGAGAAGAAGAAGAAGGAGAAGGAGAAGAAGAGAGAGAAAGGGAGAGAATGTGCCACTTCAAGTTCTTGCCTGATAGGCTCATGAACACCAAGGATAATCTCCCTTTTGATTAATTTAAAGTCAACTGATTACGGAGCTTAATTATATCAGAAAATCCCTTCACTTTTGCCATATGAGGTAACACAATCCTGGGAATGATTCCCATCACTTTTGTGATAGAATTCTTGTTAGAAGGATGTTACAGGTCCTGCCCATAATCAAGGTGAGGGGATTGCAAAAAGCATGGATGCCAGTGGGTGGGACTCATGGGGGCTGTCTTAGAATTCTGCTGACCATGACATGACTTTTATATTGTCTGGGTTTAATGAGAGCTGTTCCTTATTAAGACAATCAGCAAAATTAATTAAAAATATTGACATTACAAAACTATTGAGAGAGAAGAAATGTGAGAAACAAATGCAGAAATATACTTGGCTTCAGGAAGAATGGAGGGAAGATGGCTACTTTTTAATGGGTAAAAATTGTCAAAGTTTACCATTCATGACTGAATAATAAAGAATTTCTACAAATAGTTGAGAACTTGAGGGTCTGTTTTTAGGATGGGTATTCTTTGATCTTTGGTATTCCACTTTCCTTTACTATATATAAAAAGGGAAACTCCTGGAGTGATCCCACTTTTTTTTCCTATATTCTGCCAAAATTTAACTCTTATAAAAGAATAGCAGTGATAATAATATTCTGTAACTCAGAGAAGATATACAATAGGTTTGTGAATTAATCACAGTGATCTGCTTACAAAACAAACCATGATTAGATCAATAAAGATAAAAATAACAGAAAAAGCAAGATATGGGAAATACATGGAAAGAATTTAGTGTTAAATTATCAATATGTTGAATATTCACATTTGAAAATGGAAAACTGGGAGATTTCCCTTACTAGAAAAAAAGAAGCCTGTTTTCATACTATTTAAAATGATAGAAATAGGGGCATGAAATATTGTCTGGGGTGTTGGATATTTGAAAAGTATTAGATAACTGTATTTTATTTGCTTTCCCAGGTCAAGAGGCCATAATCATTAAGAGTAAATGGAAGATTCAAGGGGTTAGACTTCTTGACATTAGAAATTCCTCTAAAAATTAGTTCTGTCTGAAAAGTGGATTGGCAATATGCTTGGCTCCCCTGTCTCCAAAAGTTTTAAACTAGTTCAGGTCACCAATTTGTGGACATGTTGTGGATGGAAATGCTGCATCAGGAGAGAGGTAGAACTAATTGTCCTCTCAACTCTCTTCTTACTGTAATACTCTGGGATTCTGCAGGCAAAGAGTGGCACTGAAATATAAAGGCTTGAGAAGAATAATGATGCTGGATGTAGAAACAGAAAAAAATAACATGATTTTGTACAAGTTTCTGTAATGGAGGGCGAAGTCAAATAGTATTAGTTAGTTTTAAGAAACCTCATCACATTGTGGAGAGATATCTTCTAGCATTGAATACCTTTGAGATCCAAAGTAGGGAGCAGATAAAATGTGATTGCGTGAGAGAGAGAGAGAGAGAGAGAGAGAGAGAGTGTGTGTGTGTGTGTGTGTATGTGTTCATGTATGTGTGTGTATGTGTGTGTGTGTATGTATGCGTGTGTGTATGGATGCTTTGAGGAAAGACAAAAATTCACCTTTAATGAACCAATCTCTATTTTAGATTCTGAATTATAAACTTTCATTCATCAAACATTCATGAAATATGATGTATTGGACTTCACTAGGGGCTGTGGATTTAATGGCATAAGTTAAATTTCTAGACCTCAAGGAATTCATACTCTGGGGTATGCGAGAGGTAACAAGATCACACATGCCATTTTATAACACAAATAGAACTTCTTAAATAGCACTTACTGGAAGCCAGGTGTTATTCTAAGTGATTTACAGATATTAACTCAGATTTTCTCAACAACTTTAAGAGTTAGATACTATCATTTCACGTCCTCATTTTATAGGTGAGGGAACTGAGACACAGAGAAGTTCATTGAATTGCCAGAATTTGAAGCCAGGATTCACATTTTTAAAGTGCCACACCAAGAGGCCTCTCTTGCAGAAGTGTGCAGAAGCCAGCCTGTACCAGCTTGGGAAGGTTAACAATGTGCATCTCTCCCCAACTCCACACCAGTGACATCCTGTTGGTCGTTTGAAATTAACCAAGATGGAAATATTTAATTTTTTTAGTGAGTCAATTTACTAGTGACCTACTGGCAACTTATGGACTGCTTACAGGGTCAAGGACTAATTCCTAAAATATCGTTGGAATTTTGCATGTCTGAGAATACCTGCTCTTCCTACTTAATCCTCCCAATCCTTGGCACCGTGTCCAGGGCCAGCTACATAATCTGCAGAGCCCACAGCAAACTGAAAATGTGTCAAAAATGCAGGAAAAAAGATATGTTGCCTGTATTCCGTGGTCTCTTTTGACATATTATGATGCTTTTTGTTTTCTACTTAGTGTCATGTGCTTTTGGGCATGAGGATAGCTGTTGAGTGAATCTAGACCCTCACAAGTACCGGATCCCAACTTTCCCATGCCCAGGTTCCTGTCAGGCAGAGGGAATAGAAGGTAGCAGCAGTTATAGGACTACTGGATGGGGCTGAGGCAGTGGGAAACTAAGGACTTATTCTGGGGAGGTGGGGAAGTGGTGAGAGGTGGGACTGCATGTGACATAACACCCCAAATCCTCTGCACATGTTCCATTGTCCCAGCAGACTTCACTTACAAACCACAAATTTAAGGATGAAAAGTGTTAAGAACTTAGAGATGGTGACGATGGAGCATTTAACACCAAGCACAGGGAGCCTTCTGAGCACTGGGCCTTGTGCACATGCACTGGTTGCACAGCCGTGCAGGTGGCCCTGATTGTGCCTCATAAATGGTGTGTACTCAGCATATGTTGGATAAATTGAATTGATTTGCTTCATGACTGTCTAGCGAAGAATCCAATTAAACTTGTGTAAGCAAACATCATTATTCAAAACTTGTTTGGAGAGAAGGCAGGGAAGAATTTGCTATGTGGGTGGAATCATAGCACCGATCCAATTTTAAAGGATTGCACGTGTATTGGGGACTTCTTTGGGGGCAGGGATGGGCATAGGCAATAATGATGGAAGTCTAAGCTTCAAGATGACATTTACTTTATGGTTTAATTTTATAGGATCATGATTAAAGTTTTACACAGGTTCAGATCCAGAATTAAAGCACTTATAAACAGCCATATTAATCCTCTCTTAAACCTATCTTTGCCTATCTCTCCTTTCAGTAGGAAGAAGAGTAGGCAATTCTGACCTCAAAGGACAAAGCTTAGAGCAGTATGAGTGGAAGAGAGAGTAATAATGGTATTTTGCTCATGAAGGGATACTTGGAACTCACAGAAACATAGTTAAAATTATCCACTCACATTTTGTTTATACAGACCTATGGAGGGCAAAGTGAAAGGTAAGAAATGCTCTGTTAATATAAAAAAGCAAAGCATGGAGGTTGACAATTTACAAAATGCAAATATTGGCATTTTTATATTTTTAAAGATAACTAATTTATTAAATTCTGCCTCTTCTTGAAGTCAAACTTGAAGCATATGGAATTTGGAATCAAATGACTAAGTTATATTTCTATCATTAAACAGCTGTGCTATTCTGACCAAGTCACTTAATTTTTTAAATCTCAAACTATTGGGTGTAAGATAGGCTCAAGGATGTATTGTACAACAAGGGGAATACAGCCAATATTTTGTAATAAATGTAAATGGAAACTAACCTTTAAAAATTGTATGAAAATAAAAATATAGGGACCAATAAATAAAATATTCTCCAATTTCTCTGGATCTCCAAAAAACCCCACAGTATTGTAGTATTATATTATTTTATATAAAGTGTAGATAGTGATAATAATATTACTAGTCTTGCCTAATAAGGATAAACATATACACACACTATGCAACATATATACACATGCACACACATGATTTCAAAGCCACTGAATTTAATTAGGGGACAAAATATTTACTTTGGTCTTTGTAAGGTCATGAGTCACATGAGAGATATGTTTTCAATAGAGTTGGGGTCATGAAAAAGAAGTCAATGTTATTCCAGGCTTATTAACTAGAGAAAACTCTGGGAAAGAGCAAATTAAAGACACTTCTTAACAAATTTGAAGTGCCTACTAAAATGGGCTCTTTCGAAGCAAATTGTTATGTCACTGAGCAGGCTGACTCAGTGTTTCCCATCCACACCTGACTGCATGTAAAGGTCTGAGATTGTGGGTAACACTCTGATTTGCAGACTCCCTTGCTTCCCACATATACCTTCCATTGACACTTTTAGCTCCTAAGCATCATGTGTTGTTACTGCTATGGAAATTCCTATGGAGATATAGCTACAGCTATGGCTCTGGCTATGTCTATGAATAAAGGCCCTGTGGTAGTGGCCCTATGGGTCAAGCTATGGATCTAGCTGTAGTTGCCGTGGCTACTATTCATTTTGCTACAGGAGATGCTATTTCTTTTGCTGTTAGCAAATTACCACTAGAATATCCTTTGCTACTGAAGTGACAAGTGGAACTCTGTTCCAAGGAGGAGTCATTGAATATTTTTATTCCTTTCAAATGTTTTTGTCATAGATGGGCTTTGATAACAATGGAAGAAAGAAGATAAAATTCCATTTGTTTTCTGAAATTTAACCCTTACATCTATCTCATGCTTCCTTTCTACATTGTGTCCTTGGCCATGAGCATTAGTGCTCCACACTGGGGCAAATTGGTTTCCCAATGAAATGCTTCTTTGAATCTATCTAGTCTGTGTCATTAATCTTACTATAATGCATCACTGACTACAGGTTTTGTAACTTCCCTGTTTTTTTAATTTTTAATTTCTTGTGCATCCCTGTGACTTCATTGGTTCCTCCAAACATTTCTCTTCAATAATTTACTGTTTAGCAATTACTCACATCTAAAATAACAAATACATACTTGTATATGCATATACACAGAAAGAAGAATTATTTATGTGTTTATGGGGAATGAAACTGGTATTGTCTTACAGAATGGATTGAAACAGAAAGAGATATGAGTCTAGGAGAATTCAGGGAAGCTGTGATGTGGACCTGAATTGGATATTGACACAAATAAAGGGGAAGAAGTGATAGACTTCTGAACCCCTTGAGAGGGTAAATCTCTGAATTCTGGACATGATGAGGGGGGAAGATAGAAGAGATGTCCAAGGAAGAGAAACAGTGGAAATGTAACCATATAATATCTAGACTTGTGAGGAAAGAAGTGACATGAGTTATCAAAGCATATTTAAAGGCTTATAATATGGCAGGAGAATTGGATTTGCTTCTCGTGTCCCAGAAATCACAATTGGAACTAATAGGTGATAATTACTGGGGAAATGACTTCTAAATATAAAATATGTTTCCAATAACTATGGCTCTGAGAGCTGAACTGACTATTCCACTGGAATGCATGTGATGGAAGCTGCCTGATCATAGGCAAGGAAGGCAAGATCACCACAGTGAGAACTCCAAGGTAAGTGGTGACCTAGGGTACATCCAGGCCTGACATTCTGTGAACTGTTCATCAAGAATGACTCAGAAGTATTGAGCCTGACTAGCAGAGAAAATGATGTTAGTACTCTAGAAACAAGAAAGTAAAGGGGGATATTCTTTCTCTGATTTGCGTCTTCCATTGCAGGAGTAAGGAGAGTGGATGGAGGGGAGAGTCAGCTTTTCACACTGCAAAGTATTGTAGAAAAATAGGAAAAATATCATGGCTGGTGTGAGCTTCAGTCATTCTGTCTCTAAGTAGAATCATGTCAGGTCTTCTGGATCCTCAGCAGTGTAGGAAGAAGTTGTTGTCCAGTGTAGAGGCTAGGGAAAGAGAGGTAAGGTTTGTGGTATGGCAGATGTTGTGGACAACTTATCTGTGTATCTGTTTATTATTTATATTCTATCTATCATCTATCTCTCTATCATCTATCATATCTATCTATATCTATCATATCATATCTATCATCTATCATTTATATCTATCATCTATCATTTATATCTATTTACCCATCTATCTATCATCTATCTATCTATCTATCTATCATCTATCTAATCTGTCTATCCAAATGGGCTCAGTTCTCAGTGAATTCATAATCTTGTGTAGGAGTAACATAAGATTAAAAATAGAATGAAATAATTGTTTTTATAGCCATATGTTGTGAAAGTTATAAAATATGGAGGGTTATTTAGTGTTGTGAGCAGCAGGAAAGAGATCTGAGGAGACCCTTGAGTTGAGGCCTGAGTAGGAATTGGCCAGACAGATAGGGGAGTGGGACAATAAATCTTTGTGTCCATTTATTATCATTCCTGGGGGACGTGTAATCACTAAGCACATCTAGAGAGGAACTCTCAGGTTTTCCCTGTTCTCATAAGAGTACCTAGAGCGCAGTGCATACCTCTTCCGCGAGCGGGAGAGGGCCTGGCCAGAGGAGCATATGCCAGGGAACCCACCAGCAGAAGACTATGAAGACTTGGCTCTGATACCCCTCTGCTGTGTGACTTCAGGCTAGTGACTTGATCACTGCAAGGCTCGGCTTCTTTCTCTGAACACTTGTTTGTCAAGTACCCACTCTGTTAATTTTACGAGGTTGTGAAAATGAATTGAGATAATGTGTATACAGACACTTTCCAACATACAACAGAGATGGACTGATTAGAAGGAATGTTTTCATTGTTTAATGAGAGTTTATATTAGAAGATTTGGGGGGATTTGAAGCTAGAAAAAATATACTCTAAGGGGGAAATTTATGTACATTCCTAATTATGGGAATCTCTAGAACATATTTCACATGGATAATGAAGATTTACTGTTTAATAAATCTTTGATCTTGACTAAAATGTCTTACTGCAAGATGATACTTAATCCAAGCTATCAAAATAGACATAGTCTTAAAAATAAAATATTTTTCTATGGACTGATCTTTTTACTCTTGTGGATTTCAAAAAAGTCCACATCAAGTTTTTACATGATATGTACCTAAACGTGTTCCCAAGATATATGCTTTAAAAATACAACATAAATTTCTGAACTTGAAAATATGCATGATTCCATGCCCTATGACATAATGTTGACATTGTATTTTTGGTAATAAATTACTATACAAAATGGCTCAGTCAGGTTGCAAAAAGGCTGCTAAGAAGGTAATTTATATTCTGGGGGGTTTTGCTTCCTTATCAGAAAAACAATTTTAATTAAGGCATATATATATGTATCATAGAATGACCTCTTTTGAGTTACAAAGCTATTACCTTAAGTTCAGACTAAATCAACATTTTAGTACAAATAAATATGGGTATCTGAAATCTATTAGTAGACAAGAGTTTAAAACTATGGGGTAAGAAAAATGAGATTTTTTAAAATTAATTTTTATTGGAGTATAGTTGATTTACAGTGTTGTGTTAGTTTCTGCTGCACAGCAAATTGAATCAGTTATACATATATACACTCTTTTTTAGATTCTATTCTCATATAGGTCATTACAGAGTACTGAGTAGAGTTCCCTGTGCTATACAGTAGGTTTTTGTTAGTTATCTATTTTATACATAATAGTGTGTATATGCCAATCCCAATCTCCCTATTTACCCCTCCTGCCCTCCCTTTCCCCCTTGGTAACCATAAGTTTGTTTTCAACATCTGTGATTCTATTTCTGTTTTGTAAATAGGTTTATTTGTACCATTTTTTAAGATTCCACATATAAGGGATATCATATGGTATTTTTCTTTCTCTGACTGACTTACTTCACTCAGTATGACAATCTCTAGGTCCACCCATGTCACTGCAAAAAAAAAAAAAAAAAAAAGTAAAATTATTTAAAATTAAAACTTATGTTTGGATTCTAAAAAGCACATTCTTAAATAACATGTATTAAAATGATAATCACAAAAATAAATATTTATAGCCAAGGGGAAAAAAAACAACTGAGATAAAGGGAATAGCATTTACTGAGTAATATTCCTGACCCAGAGCACTAAATAGGCATGCAATATATGAAAAACAGTTATGTAAAAATAGTTAGGCTCCATTTTAGAAAGAAGAAATTGGTGTTCAGACAATTTAAGCATATAATCAAATATCTTATAAGTGGCACACCAACGTTTGAACATATGTTTGACTTGATCCATTCATTTTTTTTTTAATTTTTTTTTTGTGGTACGCGGGCCTCTCACTGTTGTGGCCTCTCCCGTTGCGGAGCACAGGCTCCGGACGCGCAGGCTCAGCAGCCATGGCTCACGGGCCCAGGTGCTCTGCGGCATGTGGGATCTTCCCACACCGGGGCACGAACCCATGTCCCCTGCATCGGCAGGCAGACTCTCAACCACAGCGCCACCAGGGAAGCCCCAGATCCATTCATTTTTTATGGAGAAATAGTAAGTTCAAATTATGTGTCGGTCACTGTACTCATAGCTGGTTATTCAGGGATGCACAGAATAGAGATTGTTTCTACTGTTATAACCCAGTATCCAAGATCTGAATGGAAAGGTATTAGAAATAATGCAATAAAGATAAAAGACTTTTTCAATAATCCAGGGGTACTGTGACCAAAAAGTGTGTGTTGGCAGTTGCACTGAAAAGTAAAGTGTCTATTCCAGAGAATTCGTGAAGTAGAATTTATAGTTTTGAATTTTAAGGAGGACAGAAAAGGTAAGAAACTGAAGAATAAGAAAAATTGGAGTGGGAATATATTTTCTTTCTGTTTATGGTTAGGGATGAAACATAGCAGAGTGATCATTAGACTGGAGACCAATACCAGAAAAAATAGATAGAATGATTTCTCTGAAGGAAAAATGTCTAATAATGAGAATTCTCAAAAATTGAAATTGGCAGCTTTGTGAAAATCCCTGTTGAAGGCATTCAATAAAGTATTCAATCACCACTCATTCCTTTGTTGTTGAAATTCAAGTATCCAGTAAAAAGAATGACCTTCTTGGCCTTATATTCCCTTCCAACTTGGACTTCATGGTTGTTACAGTAAAAAATAATGTAAATTTTGGAGTCTTCCTGATTCTGAAGATGCTGATTTAAATAAAACCTAGAAAGTAAGATAAGCAAACAAATCAAAACAAAACAACCCCCTCCCCTGAAACAAACAAAAAAAGCAACACTTTTGTTTTGGACTGAATGTTTGGTCAGGGAAAGACTGAATGTTTGGTATAGAGTGACATATTTTAATTAGTGAGGTAAGACATTGTTTCAATAAAGCTTGACAAGTGCTATGACATGTACCTGCACATAGGAGCCAAGAGGAGGATGATCCAATCCAGATGTTAGCAGTGAGGAAAGGCATCTCGCAGGAACTTATCACAGATGTGAATTTTGATGGGCAAACAGATTTTTTTTTAGCTGAGAATTAAGGTGGCAAGAAAAACATTAATAGCAGAAGAAATGATGCTGTTTTCCCTCTTTTACATGTTGAAAAGGTAAATGTGATAGGATTATTTGGAAGAAAGGGGACACATTATACTTCAAAATCACAATAAAAATTTTTGTAGAAGGTTGAGAACTTCTGATTAATGTACGTATAAATACAGGGCAAAATTGAGTTTTGTACTACTTTATGTCATGAGGGTGGGCTTTTGCTGTAGGTATCAATGTTACTTCCTAAACTTTAGCTTCTGAACGAAACATACGAGGAACAGTAGTGATAGGAAAAGGAAAGAATGGTTTATCGAATTAGGGGAATGCACTAATCTTTCATAATGTAAAACTCTGGTAAGTTCTGCATATGAAAAATATTAGGCTCTGGTCCGAGGTTTCTGATTCTTCAGCCAAATAAAGTTGGTTAGGTTGTGAAAGTCTCCTCAATGGTATGATAATACTTATGTAGCTACAAAAAATGCAAGAGAAAGGAGGGCTGCCTCACCTGTGAAGGACCTTACTTTGCCTGGTACATGGAAGAAGGAAATATAACAAGAAACACTTACATACAGCACACTGTCTCCACACTTATAAGTAGTTATTGTTCCAGTGGATGGGCTTGGCTTTGAATGATCAGATGTTGATCTGTTTCTTGGGATTTGAGGAGAGTTGGACATGGAGGAGGTACGGAACACTGAGAGGGTTGGAGAAGCCTGGCAAGAAGTCAAGAAAGGAGACAGGAGTATTACCTTTCCTATGGCCGGAAGCAGGGGTTTTGAAAAGATGAGAGAGAAAAAGGTGCAAAAATTTCCTACATTCCCCAACAAGCTTGTTTTATAAGATACATATTAAATGAAAGGAGACTTTGAAAATGATTATCAGTTTTGCACATGATTCTACTGAGACAATTCTTCAGCAGAACATATTAACATGATGCTCTTTAAATAAAAGTGGAGTCTCCAAAACAACAAGTTATTTTAAGCAAATAATTATTGATTGTCAACAGTGACTGGCACATAATGGTTGCTTACATATTTGTTGCCTGTGTCAAGGAATGAATGTTATGCTCTGCCAATTACTGACAGTATATAAAGGTCCATGGGAAGTAGTGACACACACACTTCAGAAACACCCTCTTGCAACCCACCTGAATCCACTTCCTTTGACAACATGTTTTGCAACTACTACAGCAATTCCTGTGACTACAGGTGTGGAAACAGCTATGACTGTGGATTTAGTCCCTATTATGGCTGTGGATATGGCTATGGATATGGCTGTGCATATGGCTCCTACTATGGCTGTGGATATGTCTCTGGCCCTGGCTACTGCAACTACCGGCCAGTTTGCTATAGGAGATGTTATTCTTCTTGCTACTAGAACATCACCATCCAAGGTCCATTTGCTTCTGAAAAGACATCTAAAGATAATGCTGATTCAAAAATCTTTAGGGCACAATTTTTATATCCAAGAAATTACATGTCTGACAGAGGTATTGACCTCCAACTACCAATTTTTAGATTGGCATCTTTGTGGCCTGAAGTCCATGGTGGTATCATTTGCCTATTTTCCAATTGTTAGCCTTTACTCCCTTAATCTCTGATTCTCTGTATTGATGATCCTAACATCCTATTGTCGGGGAAATCCCTTGTTATCAATAAAAATTGTTCATTGTTATTAACAAATTTCTGTGTATTCATTTGTGAATTAGTCTTTTTTGAGATGTTATGGCCTCTGTTGAAAATTGGGCTAATATCTTGTCTGAATCTCGAGTTTTTCCTTGATATAATATAAGCATTTCTTCTTATATTTGCGTCAGAAATAATACCTCTACACTTATTTCTTGTATCCCACATGCTCAGGCACTCACATACTCAAGCACAAATCTCACAGTATTTCAGAACTGTGCTTTGCAAATCGCTCTTTGTCTGGGAGGGAGCTGGAGGGGAAAAGAGGAGGAGGAATGACACTTTAAGCAGGATGTTAATGCAAAGCCTAAGGTAGAGAAAAGGTGACCTGAGGGCTTAAAGGAATAGTGGAATGAAAGAGAATACTTTCCAGAATTAATGAGAAATTATAAGCAGAGCTAGGTATTAAAGTACATGAAGAAAAGAGAACTAGGAAAGGATAAGTTAGAATAAAATTATTCTACTGTATCATCTGCTTTTGATGAAACTGCAAATATATTTACTTGCACATATTTATTGAGATTGAGGAAATTTATTCAAGTCACTTAATTGACAAATAATTTTGAGTAGTTTTGAAAGAGTCTCATTTGATACAGTGAAGACACAGTAGGAAAATTATAGACAAGTTTCCTGCTCTCACAGTGTTTATATTCTAGTATGTGAAGATAAAAAAAGTATAAAAAATAATTAAGAAAATTTCAAACCGATAGTTGGGAGAATAAAACAGCTTAATGGGAAAGAGAGTAAGGACTGAAGTGTTAGAGGGATAGTTCAGGGAGGAATTTTGAACTTGTGACAAATGAGCTGATGTCAATTGCAAAGAAAGACAGAAAGTACAGTAGTAAGTGTAAGGGGTGAGAGAAGTTCACTAAGTTTTGGAAAAATATGATTTATTAAGCATGTATGAGATCATTTGTGTATCCAGAAAAGAATCTTCACACACTAGCTCTTAACATACCTTCAAAATCTGAAATGTTGTGACTCCTTAGTTAAAGAACATTTGAGACACTCAGCTTTATAGAAATGAGAAAATGGTGATAATATTTACAAATATCCTACAATTTATATGTGCCACACAAATGTTTGACTTCATCCATTTTCTTATTGGAGAAATATTGATTGAGTACAAATTATGTGCCAGGCACTGTTGTGAGAGATGATTATTCAGTGATGTATAGAATATATATATATATATATATACATATATATATATATGTATATTTGTTTTGGATCAATATCGAGAGGTTTGAATGGAAAGGTATTAGAAGTAATGCAATAAAGATAGAAGACTTTTCAGTAATCCAGGTGTATAGTTATCAGAAAATGTGTGTTGGCAGTGGTATTGAAAAGTAAAGTGTCTAATCCAGAGACTTTGTGAAATAACATTGATAGTTTTGAATTTAAATGATGACAGAAAAGGAAAGAAACTGAAGAATAATAAAAATTGGAATGGAGATATATTGATATTTTCTTTATGTCTATTGTTATGGATTAAACATAGCAGAGTGATCAGTTTATACCAGTGACCAATATCATAAAAAAGATATATTCATTAACTGGAAGAAATTTGGCTAATAATTAATGTTCTCAGAAAGTGAAATCAGCAGCTTCATGAAAATTCCTGTTGAAGGCATTCTATAGACTACTGGATCATAACTCATTTTTTGTTGTTGAAATGTGAGATTCCAGTAGAAGGAATCACCTTCCAGAGTTTATACTCCCTTCCAACTTGGATTTCATAATTGTTACTATAAAAAGTTACTTTAATTTTGATAAGAAAGGAAAGAGGAGAAATAACAGCTGATACCACAGACATACAAAAAATCATAAGCGATACTATGAACAGTTATATGCCAACAAATTGGACAGCCTAGAAGAAACAAATTTCTAGAAACATACAGAATGACTAGACTGAATCAAGAAGAAACAGAAAATTTGAACAGGTTGATCACTACAAGTGAAGTAGAATCTGTAATTTGAAATACTCCCAGCAAACAAAAGTCCAGGACCAGAGAGCTTCACAGGGGAATTCTATCAAACATAAAAAGAAGAACTTATACCAATCCTTCTCAAAATGTTCCAAAAAATTGAAGATGAGGAAACACTCCCAAATTCATTTGACAAGGCCACCAAAACCAGATACCAAAACCAGACAAAGAGATTATAGAAAAAAGAAAATTATAGTCCAATATCTTCGATGAACATAGATGCAAAAATACTCAAAAAAATATTAGCAAACCAAGTCCAATAATACAAAAAGGATCATACGTCATGATCAAGTTAGATTTATTCCAGGGTCACAAGGATGGATTAGCATGTGCAAGTCAATCAATGTAATGCACCACATCAACAAAAAGAAAGACAAAAGTCACATGATCACCTCAATAGATGCAGAAAAAGCATTTGAAAAAATTCAACATCGATTTATGATAAAAATTCTTGTCAAAGTGGGTTTAGAGGGAAAATACATTAACATAATAAAGGCCATTTACAGCAAACCAACAGCCAACATAATACTCAATGGTGAAAATGCGAAAGCCTTCCTGCTAAATTCAGGAACAAGAGAACAAGACAAGGATGATCACTCTCGCCACTTCTACTTAAACTGGAAGTTCTAGCCACAGCAGTCAAAAGAAAAAGAAATGAAATGTATGCAGATTGGAAAGTAAGAGTTAACACCATAACTATTTGCAGATGATATGGTACTTTATATAGAGAACTCTACAGTCTCCACCCAAAAACCATTAGAACCAATAAACGAATTCAGTAGGTTGCATGATACAAGATTAATATACAGAAATCTGTTGTGTTTTTATATATTAATAATAAAATATTAGGAAGATAAAGTAAAACAAATCCCATTTAAAACTGCATCAAAAATTACCTAGGAATAAACTTAAACAAGGAGGTGAAATATCTATACTCTGAAAACTATAAAATTTTATGAAGGAAATTGAAATTGATATAAAGAAAAGGAGATATATCCTGTGTCCTTAGATTTGAACAATTAATATTATAAAAATGGCCATACCTCCCAATGAAATCTACAGATTTAATGCAATCCCTATCAAAATACCTATGACATTTTTCAAACTAGAACAAATATTTTTAAAATTCACAGAACTAGGACAAATAATCCTTAAACAACTCTAAAATTCATAGAAAAATATTTCTAAAACTAGGACAACAAAATATCCTCAATTTTCAAAGCACTCTTCATAATAAAAGACAAAGCTAGAGGTTCAACCCTACCAGACTTCAGACTATATTACAGTGTGGTATTTGCTACAAAACAGACACATAGGACAGTGGAACAGAATACAGAGCCCAGAAATAATCCCACACACTTATGATCAATTAATCTATGACAAAAGAGGCAAGAATATACAAAGAGAAAAGACAGTCTCTTCAACAAGTGGTGCTGGGAAAACTGGACAGCCATATATATATAACAATGAGAGTAGAACATTCCCTCACACCAAATACAAAAACAAACTCAAAATGGGCTAAAGACCTAAATGCAAGACCTGAAAATATAAAACTCTTAGAAGAAAACATAGGCAGAACACTCTTTGATGTAAATTATATTATCATTTTTTTGGATCTGTATCCTAACGCAAAAGAAATAAAAGCAAAAATAAACAAATGAGACAAAATTACACTTAAAAGGTTTTGCACAGCAAAGGAATCAATTGAAAAGATAAAAAGACAACCTATGAAATGTGAGATAATATTTGCAAATGATGTGACTGACTAGGTGCTAATATCCAAATTACACAAACATCTCATACAACTCAAAGGCACAAAAAACAAACAACCCAACCAAAAAATCAGTTATTGGTCACATGATTCTACTGAGACAATTCTTCAGCAGAACAAATTAAAATGATGCTCTTTAAATAAAACTGGAGTATACAAAATAATGAGCTCATTTTAAAGAAACTATTATTGTCAACAGTGACTGGCATATAAAGGTTGCTTGCATATTTGTTGTCTATGTCAGGGAATGAATGGTATGCTCTGCCAATTACTGACAGTATATAAAGGTCCGTGGGAAGCAGATGACACACATGCTTCAGAAACATCCTCTTGTAAACCATCTGAATCCACTTCCATTAACAACATGTGTTGCAAGTACTATGGCAACTTCTGTGGCTATGGCTGTGGAAACAGCTATGGCTGTGGATTTAACCCCTATTATGGCTATGGATATGGCACTAGATATGGCTGTAGATATGACTGTGGCTATGGAACCAGTTATGGCTGTGGATATGGTTTCTGCTGTGGCTGTGGATATGGGACTCTCTATGGCTGTGGATATGGCTCGCGTTATGGCTGTGGTTATGGAACCAGATGTGGCTGTGGATACGGCTCTGGCTACTGCAGCTACTGGACAGTTTGCTATAGGAGATGTTATTCTTCTTGCTGCTAGAACATCACCATCCAAGCCTTGTTTGCTTCTGAAACAACACACCGAAAGATAATGGTGATTCAAGGATCTATAACCCATGATTTCCGTATCCAAGAAATTACATGCCTGACAGAGACTTTGACCTCCAGCTACCCATTTTTAGATTGACCTCTTTGTGGCCTGAAGCTCCATGGTAGTATCATCTGACTCTTTTCCAAATGTTAGGCTTTACTCTCTTAATCTCTGATTCTCTATTATGACTGTGTTGATGATCCTAACATTGTACAGTTGGAGAAATCACTTATCCTCAATAAAAATGGTCCATTGCTCCTAACAAATCTCTGTGTACTTGCTTGTGAATTAGTCTTTTTTGAGATAATATGGCCTCTGTTGAAAATTGGGCTAACATGTTGCCTGAACCTTGAGTTCTTCCTTGATATAATACAAACATTCCTTCTTATACCTGCACTAGGAATAATGTCTTCTCCACCTATTTTTTGTATCCCACATGCTCAGGCACTCATATACCCAAGCACAAATCTCACAGTATTTCAGAACTTTGCTTTCCAAATTTCACTGTGTCTAGGATGGAGCTGGAGGGGAAAGAGAAGGAGGAATGACACTTTATCCAGGATGTTAATGCAGAGTCCAAGGTAGAGAAGAGGTGGCCTGAGTCCTTAAAGGAATAATGGAATGGAAGAGATACTTTCCAGAATTAATGAGAAATTAGAAGCAGAGCTAGGTATTAAAGTACATGAGGAATAAAGAACTAGGAAAGGGTAAGTTAGAATAAAATTATTCTACTATATCATCTGCTTTTGACGGAATTGCAAATATATTTATTTGCACATATTTATTGAGATTGAGGAAATTTATTCAAGTCACTTAATTGACAGATAGTTTTGAAAGAGTCTCATTCTATACAGTGAAGACACAGTAGGAAAACTATAGACAAGTTTCCTGTTCTCACAGTGTTTACATTCTGGTACCTGAGGATAAAAATCAACAGTAAAAAAGATTTAAGATGAGTTCAGACTGACAGTTGCTATGGAGGAAATAAAACAACTTAATGGGAAAGAGAATAAGGACTGAAATATTAGAGATATAGTAAGGACTGAAATATTAGGGATATAGCTCAGGAGGTGTTTGAAAGTTGTGACCAATGAGCTGATGCCAGTTGCAAAGAAAGACTAGAAAGGACAGTAGCAATTGTCAGAGGGAAGAGGAGTTCATTAAGCTTTGGGTTTGCTTAGGTAGTACTACATTTTTCAGCTGGAAAAGAGTAAGGTCTAATGGCTTAATAAGGTTGTCTAATGCCTTAATTGGGACAGATACAAGAATGAGATTAAAAAGTCCCATTAAATTACTGAATTGGAGAACCTATTGCTTTGTTGGATTCTGACTTTAGTGTTCTTTCCTCATCTGATCTTCCCAAACTCTAACATTTAGATCCTACAACAGAAAAGCCTCTTCAGACTCAGTAGCAATCGAGTTTCAACCAGCAGTGATAAAGATGTTGTGTCTTATTTGCATGACATGGGTCACTGCCCAAAGTCTGACACTGAGGTCCCTGGAGCTAGCAGACCCCACAAAACGGCCCAAACCAAGGAAGATCGTCCTGCCATCAAAGTCTGCCCTGGTGTAAGGTTATGTCCAGGATATAATTTGTCTAACTGATGAAGAAACAGGGGTTCTTTCAAGAGCAGGATGGTTTTTGTAGCCGGAACATTTGTTAGTCTGATCTGAGGAATAACTATGCTCTGGGTAACCCTAAGGTTAGTCTTACAAGCAGAGGCAGAGGATTCTAACAGTTAAAGCTCTTTGAAAAATCTAACTTGTTTCCTTATGTTCCTCCTCATCAAAGGTATGTCTAAAATAAGGAAAAATGTAATTTATTAGGCATATATAAAATAATTTATGTATCCAGAAAAGGTTCTATCCATTATTAGGCATGTATGAAATAATTTATATATCCAGAGAAGCATTTTCACAATCTATCCTCAAAATCTGAAATGTTATGACCATCACTCCAAGAAAATTTGATACTATCAGCTTGAGTGAAATGAGAAAATGGCGATAATGTTAAGAGAGATAAGGATGATTAAAATTAGAGAAAATTTGTGTGTGTGTGTGTGTATGTAGTATGGGTTTGGTGAATGTTGGGAAAAATGAAGATTTGGTTTCACATATCTAATCATATTATAGAGGAAAGGAAAGACCATTGCCATGAATGAGTTTTTTTCTGTAGTTAGGAAATGATTTAAACTTTATAACCCCTTTATGAGGAAACTCAAAATCATTTTCTTTGATGAGCTATTGCATATTGTAAAGGTTTTAAACTGTAAAATTCATTATTTGTTCTTTCAGTCATTTAACAAACCTTAAGTTCATGTTCCAGCTATGTGCTCAGATTTGGTGTTTGGTATAGAGATATAAAACACATCGTTCCTTCTAAGAATTTGAAATACTCAGTTGAATACAAAATATCAATAGTAAATCATAGATTCACATTATAGCAAGTATGCTTGCAGGTGTTATAGGGCTACTGAACAAGAACTCCAGGGGGAAGCCTAAGTCAGCCAGAATATGGGAAGAGGAGGCTACACAAGGGTCATAAATTGCTTCCAAAGGAGAATGGTATATGAGCAGAGACATAAATGATAAGTTGAAATTGGTGAGTTAAATAAGAGGGAAAATAGAATTCAAGGCAGAGGAATTTAGAAAAAGAAGCAAATAAGCTGGCTGCTTATTTCTAGAGTAGTAACTGCTACTGGAAAAGTTATAATCAATGGCTACACCCATAGAGGAATCCTCAGATTTTCTCAAGCTGCACTGTCCAATATAGAAGCTACTAGAGAGATGTGGGTATTGAGCACTTGAAATGTGGCTAAGAGCTGTTAAGTATAAAGAACACACCAGATTTCAGAGACTTACTGTAAAAAATTCATGAAAACTATATCAAATAATTTAAAAAATACTGGTTATATATTGTGATAATATTTTGCATATATTAGGTTAAATAAAATATGCTATAAAATTAATTCACCTTTTAAACTTTTTAAAATGTGGCTCCTGGAAAATGTAAAATTCTATAAGTATTTCATGATATATTTCTACTTTTCCATGTGGTTTTAGAAGGTCTCAACAAGCTGGTCCAGAGAGGTCTGTAGCTAGGAAGAGAAACCATGTTAGGCCACCAGTAAAGATCAGACAATCTAGCCATGCTATCAACGTATAGGCAGTAGATCATTCTGAACCAGTAAGACCACAGTACTCAATGCAAAAGACTTCTGGAGGAGGGGGGTTTCCAGTAAAGGCAAAGTTTTGATCTGAGATAGTGTATTTCGTAAATGGAATCGATCAATTTGCCATCTGTTTAGACACAGAAAAAATAGATGCCTGCCTCATACCATACACAACAGAACTTCCGTATTGATTAATGTTTTAAACATGAAATTTAAATTTTAAAGTATAGGTTTTCAGCAATTTTGTAAGCCAGTTGGTAACTTGAAACCAGTCATGCTAGTATGCCATGGAAATTAGCAAATCAGACCCCATACTCCCAACAGAAGTCATTAAACAACAGCACACCACTGCCGTATCCCTCCTGTTATTGAGAAACAAGTTTATTTCTTTGAAATTTTTACAATAGGTATGTATTAATTATAAGCCTGAAAAAGAAAAAAAAAACAGGAAAGAAAGAAAAGAAAGATCCATGGAAATAAAGGAAGAGAGGCTATAATATTTTTGGATGTTCAGAAATCTTTAGCCTGTTTTGAGTCAATATCCACATTCTCCGGTGCAGGAAACATTGTCTTTAACTGTACTTTCCTTCAAGATATCATTTCCTCAAGGTCATACAAATGATCACACTTAAAATAAGAAGATTGTATAGATAGTGATGGAGAGCCTAGGTTCTGGAGTCACACTACATGCTCAAGCATAGACGCCATCAGTTATTAGCTGTGTGATCGTAGGAACATTATCTAACTTCTCTGAGCCTCAGTATACTCAAAGGTAAAATGACAGAATAGTGCTAGATCAGTATTGTTGAGAGTACTGAACTAAATAAAATATGCATTCTATGCCACCGTGAGAACTCAGTAGATGTTTTGTTATATTTATTATTAGGTTGTTGAATAATGAAATTGTTGACATTTAACCATCTTAATCTACAAAAATGACAATTTTATATATTATTTTTATTGATAGTATTTTTAAAATCCCAGAATTTTAATCAATAATTTGTTTCCTCATGTCAAATAGGTAGACGCACTTCTTTTAGATGTTTTGTACGTGTATCATATATATATACTCCATAGTTATGAATGCTAAAATACACTGTGACACCAGGTATATTGATATAATATTTGTCATTGTATTATTAGTAACAAATTAGTGGGCTTTAGTGGAATAGTTTTTTTTCTGGTGATTTGGTCCTGCTTTTTTACTTTATCATCAAATTGTAATAATTACTTGAGAAGCTTCCATTAGGTTTGACAAAAGACATAGGATCTTTCGTGAAAAGTGTTTTGTTTTTTTTTTTGGAGGGGGTAATGTGATAACAGTAAATAGTGGTTGCAGTAAACTGAAGAGTGAATAAGTGAGGAAATGTAAATATTGAAATGACTAATCTTTCACGTAGCATGTGGTGAAAGGATGGAGACTGGTCCAAATGGAAATGGTATTCACTCTCCCTGGAGACTTTCAAAAGCCTAGAGCTCACCTTTGAGCACTATATACATATTTTTATTCAATATTCTATGTCCCGGAATAGGGCTTGCATGATGTAGGCATTCAAAAATTCTTGTAAAGTTAAACTGTGTGGTTCAGTCACTGCCTAGAAAAACAAGTAATGAAATGATGCAAGTAAATATGGTCATGCTAGAGCTATTTTGGGGAATAGCAGGTGACACGTGAAATGTGGATAGGGTCATGAAGTTTGCAGGAATGGAGCCAATGCTGACTATATTTTAGTGGAAAGAATTTCAAAAGTGGTACAGTCATAATTAGAAAGCAAACCTAGAATCTGAGGTTTTAATTTTGACATGAAAGTTGCTGATCTAGAGTGCTTATATCCTATTGATTAAAATTTGAGATGCCTAGAAAAGTTATAATCATTTCCACTCAGATGCTGTAATTTCTAAAATTAACTTGCAGAGTGTTAAGGAATTTCTACTCTCAACAGACAGAGAATGCCTTTGCATGAGCAGAACAGCTCTAATACCACTGTGTGGTACTTAAGGCTTATGGAGCAGTTCTGAGAGGGACTCAGTTGTTCGCTTGATGGTTTACAGCATGCTTTGGCTAGAATGGCAAAGATCATAAAAAAAGGAAATCCAGAGGATAAAAGTGTAAGGCAGAAGTTGCAAAATACTGGTAATTTTAGTCAGATGCAGTGAATATTTTCCATCTTAAAAACTGGAGGAAAAAATAGTTCACGGATCCTCCCCTAGATTTTATGGTTATAGTAGCATTTGGACTAATTCAACTCTATTACTAAACAGTTGAGAGTCCTTGGGCAAGACAACTCTCCTTGGCCTCTGTTTTCTCGTCTGTGCATACGACAATAAATACCACAACTTCTTATTACATTGTTTTTGTAAGAATCAAATGAAGTAATAAATATGAGTGTGCCTCAAAGCTATAAAGGGAAATATAAATATTATTAATTGTTATTATCATTGTTGTTATTTTTCTTATATAACATCCTATACATCAAAATAATTACAATTTTTCCAGGTGGAAGAAATCTTACAGGCTCTCATTCAACGGTGAGTGTTTAGGTCTTTAGAGTCACAGAAGATAAAATTATCTGTCTTACGTTACAATTGACTGAAGGAATCAGGTAATTAAAACAGTGTACTAATACAGCATATCCAGAATCACAATACATTTAGACATGGGGAGCTGTGGAAGAATAGAGGAATTACAGCTAAAGCACATTGTGAATGTCCAGGAATGCTTCTAATATGAGGTATAGTCTAAGCTGTGCTTTGAAGAATCAGTAGGATTTGTGTAGATAAAATTTTGATGATGTAACTGGGCAAAATGTTTCAAAGAAAGTATCATACTGAAATATTCCAAGAATGCTTAACTAGAGTTGGTTATGTTGTATTGGACAAAATCATGGTCGCTTTTATTTTGATATATTATACCAAACCCCTGTTTTGTGCCAATCAGATCTTCTTTGCCTCATCTGACTTTTGCACTAGCCACAACTGCAGTAGGAATTCTACTTGGGTCCATCCACATTTTTGTAGATATAACCTGAGAATTTCTCCCCTTATGCCCCTGCTGTTTGCCTCTCACCTCCAGCCCTGGTGTTTTCCTATCAATTCTGAGATATGAGATGCTGGAGCATCTCCCAGTGCGCACATATATGTACCTGGAAGCACAGAAGAGTTAATGCCTCCCGGAATGAAAATCTAAGTTAGGTCTGATTACATTCCACAAGACATGCTTGTTCAATGTGAAGGTTACATCTGGTTTCTTATAATTTTCATGCCTAGCTATGGCCAGATCTTGGACATAACTACATGAAAAAAATGTTGTCCTTAGTTTGATGAGCTTTTTAAAAATGAAAATTGCTGTGATAATGAGGCCACTGAGTCTGTGTTGTGTGTTCCACTCATTTCTGGTAGTATTAGAAGTCCTAGGGCAAGAGATAACATTCAGACTTCAGAAACCTCTGTCTGATCCTCTACAGAACTACCAAACTCCCTCCTGTAAACACAGTGTAAACACAACTACAGAAACTCATGTGGTAGCTGTGGATATTGTTCTTGATATGGCCGTGGATATGGCTGTGGATATATATGGTTGTGGCTACAGCTGTGGCTATTGCTCTGCCTGCTGTGGATACCAACCATTTTTCTATAGAAGATATTATTCTTGCTGCTAAAATGTAATTGCAGTGCACATTTTCCTCTAAATGATTATCCCAGGCTTTTTCCATTTCAGTGTCTCACAATCACATCGTTTTTCCTAGAATATTCAGAGCCTGCAGAAAACTTTTTGATTGTCTTCTTGAATGTCCTATTTGTAATTGAGGGGGCCTGAATTACTCCATAATCTTCCTGGAAAGCAAAAGACTTCATTTTGACCATAGTCCAAGTGTAAACCCACTACCTTCTTATTCTATGTTTCTATATTGTGATTACAATAAGTCCCCTACATATGAAGGAATTCCATTCTGAGAACACGTTTGTAAGTCCAATTTGTGTGTAAGTCCAACAAAGTTAGCCTAAGTATCCAACTAACACAATCGGCTATATAGTACTATACTGCAATAGGTTTATAATACTTTTCACACAAATAATACATAAAGAAACAAACGCAAAAATAAGGAGAACATTTTTAATCTTACAGTACAATACCTTGAAAAGTACAGTACAGTACCAGTTACATCACAGCTGCTTTTATGCTTGCTTCCGGACATCCTGGGCTTGAAATAAGCATACTGTGCTACTGTACTCTATACAGGACTGTGCAGTAAAGTACATAAAAGAACAACGATTTGTAGAGGATGCACGCACGTGACAATGTACGTCAGACACGTGAACTAACTTACGTGATTAGACATGCGAGCATCTGTTCACATTTTCAAAGTTCACAACTTGAAGGTTCGTATATAAGGGACTTATTATATTTCCAAATAAACATGTTTTACTGGTCCTAACAAGTTTGTGTATCTTTTGTGTCAGATACGCTACTGACATATTTTTGTCTCCTATTTCGGTGCCCTCCTCATAGGCTGGCAGGGATAATGTTCAGCTGTTCATTTCAATTGTGTATGTCTGGTTTCCAACCTGATTCATCAGTACCCATGACATTAAATGTTACAAATTTTTTTTTTTTGCTTTTAGCATGTATTTTGCTTATCCCAATACATCCAAAATGTTATCATTTCAATAAGTAATCAATATAAAATACAGTTGGCCTTCCTTATTTGTGGATTCTGTATTTGTAAATGTACCTACTAGCTGAAATCTATTTGTAAATCCAACATGAATACATGCAGCACTTTTGCAATCATTTGCAGACATGCGCAGAGGGAGGAAGGTCTGGTCACCCGATATGCACTTTCCTGGCTGAGGTCGAACAAGACAATCCTCTGGCTCCGTTTCGCCCTCATACCCTAGAACAAGCACACTTTTCACAGTATATTCAGTGCCAGATTTTCTATATGTCTGTGCCTTTTGTTGGTAATTTCACTGTTTACCATGGGCCCCAGGCATAGCGCTGCAGTTCTGTCTAGCTTCCTAAGCACGGGAAGAGCGTGATGTGCCCTCTGGAGAAAATACAAGTTTTAGATAAGCTCTGTTCAGCCATGAGTTCCAGTGCTGTTGGCTATGAGTTCAATGCTAATGAGTAAAAAATACATATGAAATAAAATGTCTTCGAACAGAAACACACACAACACAAGGTTGTGTATTTTTTTAACATCTTTATTGGAGTATAATTGCTTTACAATGGTGTGTTAGTTTCTGCTTTATAACAAAGTGAATCAGTTATACATATATTCTCATATCTCTTCCCTCTTGTGTCTCCCTCCCTCCCACCCTCCCTATCCCCCCCCCTGGGTGGTCACAAAGCACCGAGCTGATCTCCCTGTGCTATGTGGTTGCTTCCCACTAGCTATCTATTTTATGTTTGGTAGTGTATATATGTCCATGCCACTCTCTCACTTTATCACAGCTTACCCTTCCCCTTCCCCATATCCTCAAGTCCATTCTCTACTAGGTCTGTGTCTCTATTCCCGTCTTGCCCCTAGCTTCTTCATGACCTTTTTTTCTTTTCTTCTTAGGTTCTATATATACGTGTCAGCGTACAGTATTTGTTTTTCTCTTTCTGACTTACTTCACTCTGTATGACAGACTCTAGGTCCATCCACCTCACTACAAAAAATTCAATTTCGTTTCTTTTTATGGTTGAGTAATATTCCATTGTATATATGCGCCACCTCCTCTTTATGCATTCATCTGTCAATGGACACTTAGGTTGCTTCCACTGGCTATTGTAAACAGAGCTGCAATGAACATTGTGGTACATGACTCTTTTTGAGTTATGGTTTTCTCAGGGTATATGCTCAGTAGTGGGATTGCTGAGTTGTATGGTAGGTCTATTTTTAGTTTTTTAAGGAACCTCCATGCTGTTCTCCATAGCGGCTGTATTTATTTACATTCCCACCAACAGTGCAAGAGGGTTTCCTTTTACCACACCCTCTCCAGCATTTATTGTTTGTAGGTTTTTTGATGATGATCATTCTGACCAGTGTGAGATGATATCTCATTGTAGTTTTGATTTGCATTTCTCTAATGATTAATGATGTTAAGCATTCTTTCATGTGTTCGTTGGCAAACTGTATATCTTCTTTAGGAGAAATGTCTATTTAGGTCTTCTGCCCATTTTTGGATTGGGGTGTTTGTTTTTTTGATATTGAGCTGCATGAGTTGCTTGTATGTTTTGGAGATTAATCCTTTGTCAGTTGCTTCATTTGTAAATATTTTCTCCCATTCTGAGGGTTGTCTTTTCGTCTTGTTAATGGTTTCCTTTGCTGTGCAAAAGCTTTTAAGTTTCATTCGGTTCCACTTGTTTATTTTTGAGTTTTTTTTCCATTTCTCTAGAAGGTGGCTTAAAAAGGATCTTGTTGTGATTTATGTCATAGAGTGTTCTGCCTATGTTTTCCTCTAAGAGTTTGATGGTGTCTGGCTGTACATTTACATCTTTAATCCATTTTGAGTTTATTTGTGTGTATGGTGTTAGGGCGTGTTCTAATTTCATTCTTTTACATGTACCTGTCCAGTTTTCCCAGTAGCACTTATTGAAGAGCCTGTCTTTTCTGCACTGTACATTCTTGCCTCCTTTATCAAAGATAAGGTGACCATATGTATACGGGTTTATCTCTGGGCTTTCTATCCTGTTCCATTGATCTATATATCTGGTTTTGTGCCAGTACCGTACTGTCTTGATTACTGTAGCTTTGTAGTATAGTCTGAAGTCAGGGAGCCTGACTCCTCCAGCTCCGCTTTTCTTTCTCAAGATTGCTTTGGCTATTTGGGGTCTTTTGTGTCTCTATACAAATTGTGAAACTTTTTGTTTTAGTTCTGTGAAAAATGCCAGTGGTAGTATGATAGGGATTGCATTGAATATGTAAATTGCTTTGGGTAGTATAGTCATTTTCACAATGTTGATTCTTCCAATCCAAGAACATGGTATATCTCTCCATCTATTCATATCATCTTTAATTTCTTTCATCAGTGTCTTATAGTTTTCTGCATACAGGTATTTAGTCTCCTTAGGTAGGTTTATTCCTAGATATTTAATTCTTTTTGTTGCAATGGTAAATGGGAGTGTTTTCTTAATTTCACTTTCAGATTTTTCATCATTAGTGTATAAGAATGTAAGAGATTTCTGTGCATTAATTTTGTAACCTGCTACTTTACCAAGTTCATTGATTAGCTCTAGTAGTTTTCTGGTAGCATCTTTAGGATTCTGTATGTATAGTATCATGTCATCTGCAAACAGTGACAGCTTTACCTCTTCTTTTCCGATTTGGATTCCTTTTTTTTCTCTTTCTTCTTTGACTACTGTGGCTAAAACTTCCAAAACTATGTTGAATAATAGTGGTGAGAGTGGGCAACCTTGCCTTGTTCCCGATCTTAGTGGAAATGGTTCCAGTTTTTCACCATTGAGGTCGATGTTGGCTGTGAGTTTGTCATATATGGTCTTTATTATGTTGAGGTAAGTTCCCTCTATGCCTACTTTCTGGAGGGTTTTTATCCTAAATGGGTGTTGAAATTTTTGAAATCTTTTGTTGAAAGCTTTGTCTGCATCTATTGAGAGGATCATATTGTTTTTCTCCTTCAATTTGTTAATATGGTTTATCACATTGATTGATTTGCATATATTGAAGAATCCTTGCATTCCTGGGATAAACCCCACTTGATCATGGTGTATGATCCTTTAATGTGCTGTTGGATTCTGTTTGCTAGTATTTTGTTGAGGATTTTTCCATCTCTGTTCATCAGTGATATTGGCCTGTAGTTTTCTTTGTTTGTGACATCTTTGTCTGGTTTTTGTATCAGGGTGATGGTGGCCTCGTACACTTGAGTTTGGGAGTGTTCCTCCCTCTGCTATATTTTGGAAGAATTTGAGAAGGATAGGTGTTAGCTCTTCTCTAAATATTTGATAGAATTCGCCTGTGGAGCCATCTGGTCCTGGGCTTTTGTTTGTTGGAAGACTTTTAATTACAGTTTAAATTTCAGTGCTTGTGATGGGTCTGTTTACATTGTCTATTTCTTCCTGGTTCAGTCTTGGAAAGTTGTGCTTTTCTACGAATTTGTCCATTTCTTCCAGGTTGTCCATTTTACTGGCATATAGATGCTTGTAGTAATCTTTCATGATCCTTTGTGTTTCTGCAGTGTCAGTTGTTACTACTTTTAATTTGTAATTCTGTTGATTTGAGTCTTTTCCCTTTTTTTCTTGATGAGTCTGGCTAATGGTTTATCAATTTTGTTTACCTTCTCAAAGATCCAGCTTTTAAGTTTATTGATCTTTACTCTTGTTTCCTTCATTTCTTTTTTATTTATTTCTGATCTGATCTTTATGATTTCTCTCCTTCTGCTAACTTTGGGGTTTTTTTTTTTCTTTCTCTAATTGCTTTAGGTGCAAGTCTAGGTTGTTTATTTGAGCTGTGTCTTGTTTCTTGTGGTAGGATTGTATTGCTGTAAACTTCCCTCTTAGAATTGCTTTTGCTGCATCCCATAGGTTTTGGGTTGTCATGTCTTCACTATCCTTTGTTTCTAAGTATGTTTTGATTTCTTCAGTGATCTGTTGGTTATTTAGTGGTGTAGTGTTTATCCTCCACCTCTTTGTATTTTTTAAAGTTTTTTTCTTGTAATTGATATCTAGTCTCATAGCGTTGTGGTTAGAAAAGGTACTTGAAATGATTTCAATTTTCTTAAACTTAGCAAGGCTTGATTTGTGACCCAAAATATGATCTATCCTGGAGAATGTTCCATGAGGACTTGAGAAGAAAGTGTATCCTGTTGTTTTTGAATGGAACATCCTATAAATATCAGTTAAGTCCATCTTGTTTAATGTGTTACTTAAAGTTTGTGTTTCCTTATTTATTTTCATCTTGGGTGATCTGTCCATTGGTGAAAGTAGGGTGTTAAAGTCCCCTAGTATCATTGTGTTACTGTCAATTTCCCCTTTTATGGCTGTAGCATTTGCCTTAGATATTGAGGTGCACCTATGTTGGGTGCATCAATATTTACAATTGTTATATGTTCTTCTTGGACTGATCCCTTGATCATTATGTAGTGTCATTCTTTGTCCCTTGTGGTATATATTTTTTAAAGTCTATTTGTCTGATATGAGAATTGCTACTCCAGCTCTCTTTTGATTTCCATTTGCATGGAATATCTTTTTCCATCCCCTCACTTTCAGTCTATATGTGTCCCTAGGTCTGAAGTGGGTGTCTTGTAGACAGCATATATACGGGTCTTGTTTTTGTATCCATTCAGCCAGTCTATGTCTTTTGGTTGGAGCATTTAATCCATTTACATTTCAAGGTAGTTATTGATATGTATGTTCCTATTACCATTTTCTTAATTGTTTTTGGTTTGTTTTTGTAGATCTTTTCCTCCTCTTGTGTTTCCTGCCCAGAGAAGTTCCTTTAGCATTTGCTGTAAAGGTTGTTTGGTGGTGCTGAATTCTCTTAGCTTTTGTTTGTCGGTAAAGTTTTTAATTTCTCCATCGAATCTGAATGAGATCCTTGCTGGGTGGAGCAATCTTGGTTGTAGCTTTTTCCCTTTCATTACGTTAAATATGTCCTGCCACCCCTTTCTGGCTTGCAGAATATTTGCTGATAGATCAGCTGTTAACCTTATGGGGATTCTCTTGTATGATATTTGTTGCTTTTCCCTTGCTTCTTTTAATATTTTTCTTTTTTTTGATTTTTGATAGTTTGATTAATATGTGTCTTGACATGTTTCTCCTTGGATTTATCCTGTATGGGACTCTCTGCACTTCCTGGACTTGATACTATTTCCTTTCTCATATTAGGGAAGTTTTCAACTATAATCTCTTCAAATATTTTCCCAGTCTCTTTATTTTTCCCTTCTTCTTTTGGGACCCCTATAATTCGAATGTTGGTGTGTTTAATGTTGTCCCAGAAGTCTCTGAGACTGTCCTCAAGTCTTTTCATTCTTTTTTCTCTATTCTGTTCAGCAGTAGTTATTTCCATTCTTTTATCTTGCAGAGCACTTATCCGTTTTTCTGCCTCCGTTATTCTGCTACTGATTCCTTCTAGATAATTTTGAATTTCATTTATTTTGTTGTTCATCATTGTTTGTTTGCTCTTTATTTCTTCTAGGTTCTTGTTAGACGTTTCTTTTATTTTCTCCATTCTATTTCCAATATTTTGTTTCATCTTTACTGTCATTACTCTATATTATTTTTCAGGTAGACTGCCTATTTCCTCTCCATTTGTTTGGTCTGGTGCGTCTTTATCTTGTTCCTTCATATACTGTATGTTTTTCTTTCTTCTAATTTTGCTTAACTTACTGTGTTTGGGGTCTCCTTTTTGCAGGCTGCAGGTTCAAGTTCCTTTTGTTTTTAGTGTGTACCCCAGTGGGTAAGGTTGGTTCAGTGGGTTTTGTAGGCTTCCCAGTGGAGGGGACTGGTGCCTGTGTTCTGGTGGATGAGGCTGAATCTTGTCTTTCTGGTGGGCAGGACCGGATCAGCAGATTATTAGTGTATCTTTGACAGTGACAAAACAAAAGAATAAAATTCTTGAAGATATACATTAGCCATTTGAAGGTCGAATACAAATAAATAAATTATAGATAGGGAAGTTGGTTCCAAGCACTAATGGTAGCATTGAAACCACTTAAACACATCATTTAGTATAAATAATTAAAATATGTCTAAATTAGAATAAATATATTAAATACTAAGAGAAAAAAATATATAAAACTAGGAAAAGATTCAGACTATAATAATAAAAACAAGGACAATTTGAGGAGTTGGAACTAAAAGAAACTACGGACTATAAAAGCAAAATAAAGAAAAAAGAAGATAAAAGAAAACTGCAAACACAAGTATGTATTTTCTATGAGATACACATGTAAAACTAAGTCAAAAGTGTAAAATTCAAAGGAAAGACCAGGACTAATCATCTAATAGACACAAATATAAAAATGTTTACGATATTAATACCAAACTTTAAGGTAAGATATTAAGCAATTATAAAGGAAGCTTATATTTTGTTGATATGAATCTAAACAGGTGACTGATTGTTATTCTCAGCCATTGCAATATCAGATTCATCAGATGACTGGGTTTGTAGGACATTTCCTTTATTTGGAGCAATGATTCTCAAATCTGATTGCTCATCAGTTTCACTTGGAAGAGCTTTCATTAAGTGTCAGTGCCTGGACCCCATCCCTGAAATTTCAGTTTAATGGTCTGGGGTGGGACTGTTGTCATTTTATAAAAGCTTCCCCAGGAAATAAAATGCACTTCCATGAGTGAGAAGATGTTCAATATTACCATAAAGCCTGCTAAGAAAAATTGTGCCTCAGACCAAATCATTGAAAAGTCTTTCCCAAAGCAGCCAAATCTGTTTTTTTTTTTTTTAAACTGCTACCTGGAGATATATACTTTCCATTTGATTGAGATTAAAGCTCAAAGTAGCTCTGTTATTAAATATGTGTGGAGAACCTGAATTATGTTATAATAAACATCAAGGACTCAGACTGTTCACCATCTGTGATGGTTAATTTTATGTGTCCATTTGGCTGGACTATGAAGCCCAGATGTTCAGTTAAACATCAGTCTAGATGTTTCTGTGAAGGCATTTTTAAAGATGACATTAACATTTAAAGTAGTAAAGCAGATTGCCTTCCATAATGTGGGTGTGCCTCATTCAGTCAGTTGAAGGCCTTAAGAGAAAAAACACAGCCAGGTCCACCAGAGAAAGAGAGAATCCTGCCTACAGAATGCCTTTAGACTTGAGCTACAATGTCAACCTTTCCCTGTGTCTCCAGCCTGCCCTGCAGATTTTGCTCTTGACAGTCCTCAAAATCATGTGAGCCAAATTGCTCTAAATAAAACTTTCCTATCTCCTATAATAGCCAACATATATACATATATATATATATATATATCCTATATATGCTTAATATCATCTATATCCTATATACTCTATGTATCTCCTATTATAATCTATGTGTACATATCATCTATCCACCTACCTACACTGTAACTTGTAAGGTTCTGTTTCTCTGGAGAATTCTAACACACTACCCAACTAGGTGGAAATGAAATTAACTGCTAAGTTTCTGGGGTTCATGGCTTCCCTTTGTACAACTGTGGCCCTTGAACAGATTACAGGTCAACACTGAGTTCCCTCAATTACTCTTAAAACATTCTGAACTTGTAATGGTCTCTTTGGGGTCCTCACTTCAGCATCTTCAGTCTCTTTTCTTGATCTCACCTCTATTCAGATCCTCTAAGATGAGGTTATCCATAAAGGGTGGTGAATGGAGTAACTGAAATCTAATGTTTGGGTCTTAAAATCTTCCAATATATTCTGAATTATGTGGCTTTCAACAATAACCTCTGTTCTTTAGCTTCCAATTTCAGAACTGCATGATAAGTCAGTTTGGGGGGACAATAAGGCAAAAGTTAAAAGAAATATGGAATATTAACCTTTGCTGCAAAACCTTTTAGGTTTTGAAGAAGCATTGTGGAAATAGGCTGTGTTTCCATTATCATGTAAACTTTGTGAATCACAATAAGGACATTGCTAATCACCACTTGCCTTGTTTTAAGCAGATCAGAATGTCCTAAAAAAAAAAAAAAAAAAGCTCAGTAAATTAACCATTTGTGTTGCCCAGCACTATTTTATCTAGAAACATTGCCCTGACGACCAGATGATTCATCCATAGACATGGTTCTCAAATGACAGTGTAAATCATAATCACTCAGAGGGCTTGAAAAACAGATTTCTGGACCCCACCACTAGAGTTTCTGATTTAGTAGGTCTCGAGTAGAGTCTGGGAATTTTTATTTTTAACAATTTCCCTGGTGATGCTGATGCTCTGGGCTCATGGCTCACATTTTCAGCAACCATGGCTCTTAAACAAATGGTGTCAAATTAAGAGTTAGTGGCAAATATTTCTTCCACTTGGGCCCAGCACAGGATCAACAGGGATTCACTGAGCACTTAATATGTGTTCGATCACTGCTGTGATGGGTGTTGTAGAGACACAGATTAAATACAGTTCCTGCCATCAAAGAACAAACCTTTTTGGAAAATCAAGACTAACACCTCAAGAACACAACTTAGTAGGTAATAGCTACATAGTAGGTAATAGCTGTGTGACACAAACAAGAAGATTGGCAGGAATTCAGAAGACTCTGGTGACCACAGAATGATTGCATAGAAGGGAAAACTTGAATTGGACTTGAAGAGCTAGACCAGTAGATTAGAAAAGAAGGCAAAATTCAAGGTGGGAGAACTACTTGGGGACAGAGGCAGAGATGAAAATGGGCATTAAATTTGTGGTCTAGGGAATATGGTTGGTGTCTTTCATATGTATGAATTTAATAAATAATTTTATGATTATTGCAATAGAGTGTTGAACAGGTTCAGAATGGTTGGTGAGGAAGTATATTTAAAAAGATCTGTGAGCCAGGCAGAGGATTAAGAATGAGCAGAACATGAAATCCAGAACGTTAAACAGAAGAAACTTGTGATAGGAAATACAAATTTGGTAACAATGTGCAGAATAGATTGGAGTGTAGAAATGCAAGATGTCTGAGTACCTGGAGCTAATGGTTCAGTGGGGGATCCAAGAGTGAGGAGATTACGCCCAGAATTAGGCTTGTTGTAACAACAGAGTAAAGAGAAATGGACATGTGACATTCCCAATGGAAAATTATTGGGTTTAGTGACACAAATAAATGAGTAGACGTGGTACTTTTATAATGAACTTGAGTAATCATCAGGAGAGGTAGTGCTACTTACGGGCAGGAATATTTTCAGGAGAAGTCAGTTTTGTTGGAAATACATGGATTTGAGGTTATGATAACACGTGTGTCATCTACAAATTGGCACTTTCCATTGGCACTTGCCATCTACCCCTACAAAAATTAAATCATGTGCTGCTGCATTTGCTGACTTTCAACATCCCCTGAAAGGAGTTCAGGGTGGAGAGCAGAAATGAGGCACTCTACGCTCTGGGAGAAACTGGCAGAACAGGTCTTCAGATAGTTAGGTATTTTCAGGAGATGATTTTATGAGCCCAATTTTTGTATATGAGCCCAATTTTTTTATCTCCTCGTCTAGAAAAGCACTAAAATCCTTTGTTGTGATGTCTTCTACTCATGACTAGCAGTAACCTTCATGAGATTAGTAGAAAATTTCTGCAAAAAATATGTGCTTGATTGCATGTACTCCCCCTTCAGCAAAATCACATATATACTGAACTTCCCCCCACCTTTTTAGAGCAGTTCCTCAGAGCTATCTGAGATGCTGTCTCCCAGGCTATAGTCCTCATTTTGCCCCAAATAAAACTTAACTCACAACTTTCACATTGTGCATTTTTTTAGAGTTGCCACATGCAAGAAGGGAATTGCCTAGCTGAGATTTGTAGATTCAAGAAGGAGGAGAGTACATGACTTACCAATTTGAAAGTGACTAATATTAATTTGTTATTTAAAGCTGTAAACATGACAGAAAATATTTACTCATGCATATTTTTCTTTTGAGTTTTAATTGAGTGCCTTCAACAGGCCAGCCATTGCATTTGGAGTACAAACTGTAATGTAATGAGAGAATTTAGAGGAAGAGGGTGTAAAGTCAAAGAATTGAATCTTGGAAGACTGCCTTAGAGTTAAGTTAAAGGCAGAGGAATCAATGAAGAAACATGTAAGAGGTAACGTAGTACAGGGAGAATGAGGAGGGTATTGAAAAGGGTTTGAAGAAGAAGGTGATCAGTTGTGGTGAACACAGCAGAGGTTGAGAAACACAAAAATGGGAAGAGGTCACTGGGATTGGCAAAAGAAAGCATTAAAAATCTCTTAGAGTGACTTCCCTGGTGGTCCAGTGGTTAAGACTCTGTGCTTCCTCTGCAGGGGCATGGGTTCAATCCTTGGTTAGGGAACTAAAATCTCACATGCCTCGTGGAGCAGCAAAAAAAAAAAAAATCTCTTAGAGTCAAGTAGGCAGGAGAAGAAAGTAGAGTTGAGGAGACTGATGAAGAAAGACCCAGAAGAAATAAAATGAGAAAACAAGGCAGAATGCCACACTAATGGAAGGCTAATGATTAGAAGGAAGAAGAAAAAAATAGCTGATCTTCTTAGAATGAAGGGAAAACACAACACAGATATGATTTGTTGTTAACCCAATCACCCGCTTTCAAAATTAAATGTATTTATTTACATAAATCTATAGTTATTAAATATTTCTTACACATGATGTAATCTACTATAAATTATACGTGCATTTTAAAGACCATATTAAATGAACACTGACTTTGAACTAAAGGAATTTCCATAAATATTATAATAATACTGGATTTTTGTGTGACTATTTTATAGAATTGGATAGATTAAATCTAATACATATGAATTACAAAGTATCTAGTGGGATAATAAATGGCTTATTTTCTATTTTTTTTGGATGAATGAAGGTTAATAATTATTTTTTTTCTCCCAAGTTGGAGAAACTTCATGGAGGATGAAGAACATAGGAGGTAAACAATGTCAAGAGGGGGGAACAAATGAAAATTTCCAAATTTGATGATGTTCCCAGCATAGAGAAAAAGCATTGATTCAAGAAAGGAAAATTAGTTTAGAAGATCAATAGTACATTTGGTAAGAAGTAGTAAAGAGCTGGAAGAAGAATATAAAACTTTACTACCACACATTCTGGGAGTTTGCAGTGTTTTTATGGAGAGGACTTCACTTTACAAATGAAGGTTGGGGATACAAAGGTTCTGAATTTTATTTAGGGTGGCACAAAGTCATTGTTTATGATTAACATGAGAGTATCAGTGCAAAAAAGAAAAGGAGAGTATGGGAAAGATGAATTAAGTTGTAATAAATTTTGCACTTTATTTAATGTGGTGAATTTTTACTAATGAAGAACTGAAAGTAATGACATATTACCAGTGATAATTGGGAAGTAAAATAGAAAGGAATTTCCAGAAGAGCAAGATGAAATTTTACATGGTAAGGAAATGTTGTCCAGAACAACTGAGCATTTTGGGATGGTGAAAATAGCAACTGCAATAGTCACATGAAAGTCCAAAATCTAAAAAGGAACAGATACTTAAGTGAATAAAATGGTAGAACAAAATAATTCCACAAAAGAAACATGTATGGTGGTTCTAGTATTCTGAAGAGCCTGCACAAGGCAACATGGTTTCCAGAGTATAGAATGCACAGAGAAAAATCAAACAAAAAAGAAAAGTAATAGTAGGTTTCTTACTTTTAAAGACCTTACACATCTTACAATTCGTAACATAAGACACTTATGCAAACAAATAAATGCACAATATGATATAATATAAATTATTTGCAAAAAATAGTTTCAAATAAAGTACCAATTTTCAGAAGCTTTCTTCTCATTCACTGAAACTCAATCCTCATTCAGCATCTGAAAAAGGGATTTTCAAGTCTCATGGTCAAGTATACATACTCTACTGAGGTTGAGTTGAGATTAACTTGGTAGGTCTGAATCAATTTTCTATCAAAAGCTTATTTTGAAAATATTCAGTTGAATGCAGGCAAAACTGCCTCCACACGATTATTTTTAAAATAACCAGTTTGACTTACCATGGCTTATTCTTTATTTCTGTGTAGAAACACCCATCATTTTCTTTAGGAAGCCTGTACACTCTTAAGACTTTCATATTTTAACATATACTCTAAAACAGTACTTTTCAATAAAAACTTAAAAAATTATTTCTCAACTTAAAAGTATTTTTATTGCACAGATATGTTAGTTTGTTGAACGACGTCAGATTGGTTCTTTCTATACGATTCTCCAGAGGACATTTAAAAATGCTCCCTTACATTCCAGTTGGTATTCTTATTATACTGCCTGCCATACAAGAGGTGCTCAAGTAAAATTTTAAGAATGAATGCATATTGTGAATATCCCTAAAGGGACTTTATTTTACAGCATTTGACAGTGTATTTTTCATCTTGGAAACTTGGGTTTTTGGAATACCTTTTAATACCTCCCAGACCCAGTGTTCCTGAGAACATAGCTGGAGAATGCTGCTTACATAAACTGCCACAAATCCAATGCAATCAAGGCTAATACTCAAGGAGAAATTTTTTTACTCAAGAGTGTTTAGCAAATAATGGTTTCAAGGAAATAGGATATGACTAAATGAATTGGCAAAGAAGTAATGATCACTGTGTCTCAGAATATCAACCTGATTACGTCATTCATTTGCTCAAAAGCTTCTCTTATTCGCCACTATATTTAAAATGAATTCCATGCCTTTTGCAATACCTTGATATTTAAATTACTTTATTATTTGACCCCAGTATATCAGATTCTTTTCTCTAGTTTGTTCCTGTGGTGGGGGAAAAAAAGAAAAGCATACCTGACCTCACAGAGTCTGTTTTATTGAGAAGAAAAGAGAGTAAACAAAATAAATGAGTAAAGTACAATTGGCTATATGGTGATGAATGATATGAAGAAAAATTAAGTGGAGAAAGATATATGGGAAGATAGAAGTTATAAATAAGAATGATCAGGGAAGGCCTCCCCTAGATGGTGACATCTGAACAAGACCTGAAGAGGGTGAGGGGATGAGTCACATAGACTCATGACATTAAAGTTGCAGGTAGAAGCATAGCAAGGATAAAAGCCCTGAGTGGACCCATGACTGAAGTTCTCTGAGGACTGTTTCACATCATTTCTCTTTCCTTTTTCTCTACTCCTGTGTCACCCACCTTCTATCTCCATTTATTTTCCCAATCAGTCAGTGATTTGGTTGTATATGCACTTTTCTTCCTCGCTAAGTTGGAGGTTCTTTGAAGGCCTATTCTGGGTCCTATTCATCTTTTTATTTTCAGCAGTGCCTAGTGTGATGTTATGTTTTTTAGGAAGCTCTCAACAAATGCTAATTAAATTGAAGGCATATTTCTCAATTTGGCTTTCCCAATTCTACCCCTCTCCTATATGCTGCTGTAGATTTTAGGATAATATTAATGGCACCCGACAAGGTAGGGATCCCTAATCTCCTATCTTTCTTTAGGAGCCTGAGATGGGAATCCTGTAGAGGATGGGAGATTCTCAGTGTTAGAGCTGGGGGGGAATTACTCCCCTGCAACTGAAGAATTTCCTTTTTCTTGTGTCCTTGCTGGGTTGGTGATACAGAGCTTTTACTGCTTGGTGGCCATGTAGACCATGAAGTCAAACACATGGTTGCTATGGTCATATTAATTCTCCCACTGGGAAATGAGCTTCATGTAGTATTCACTGAATCAATGCCAACCTCAGCCTCAAAGTTGAAGGTGTGATTTTTCACTTTGAATATCATAGGAGGCAAACTGGTCTTTTTTATATCTCAGGATATGATCTTCAGAGAACTCTTCAATGTCTGCTTCATCACCTTCTTAATGCATCGTATTTGGTAGTTCTACTAGGTTGAATAGTATCCTGTCCAAATTCATGTCCACCCAGAACCTCAGAATGTGACTTTACTTGAAAATGTATTTTCCGATACATGTATAATCAAGATAAGATGAGGTAATATGGATTAGACTGTGCCCCAGTTAATCCAATGACAGATGTCCTTATAGGAAAGAAGAGGGAAATTTGGCCAGAGATATGCACAGAGGGAAGATAAGAGATACACAGGGAGAATGCCTGTACATTTTATGTCTCTGTGAAGACAGAGGCAGAGAATGAAAAGATGCATCTACAAGCCAAGGAATGCCACAGATTGCTGGCAACTGTCAGCAGCTAAGAGAAAAGCATGGAACAATTATCCCCCTGAGTCCCCAAGAGACAACTAATCCTGCTGACATCATGATTTTGCACTTTTGGCCTCTTGAACTGTGAGAGAATACATTTCTATAGTCTTCAGTCAGCCAGTTTGTGGCAATTTGTTATGGCAGGCCTTGGAAAATTATACAGTAGCATTCTCTAGACAGTAGGTCAGACCTAATATAATCAGGTTGGGTGTGAGGACACAGAAGACCACACCAGTCAGTTTCAGAGGCAGCTCTGGGATAACTTCCCCCACAGCCTGGGCCGTGCCAGGAAATACAGGGGCTGTGCTCTGGGCAGTATCATGGCCATAGTGCCACTGCCGGAGGACAATCTTTGGTCTTCTGGGCAGCAGTGATGTCATGGACTGTGGTCATCAGAGCTTTGTTAGTTCCCTCACAATGCCAAAATTTAATGAATGATCTTGGCTAAAGGAGTCAAGTACTTGGTGCAGTACAATGCTTTGGTGACAATCTTGAGGGAGTTGTCGTTTCTCTTGGTTTAGTCTCATTCCCAAAACAGAGGCATCAGCAGAAGTGGGAGAGAAAATGACCTTTTGGCTTCACTCTAATAGTGGGGCTTGGCATTTTCTCAGGTTGTTATTACAAGAAAACTTTGGGAAGTATAGCATATGTCTATTACCTTGATTGTGGTGATGGTACAATGGGTGTTTGCATATGTCCAAACTCATTAAGTTGTACACATTGAGCACATGTAGTTCTTTCAACTATTCTTCAATAAAACTGTGAAAAAAAAAAGATACATGGACTCTACAATATATTCAGCACCAGCATTACCCTGTTTGATGTTGGTGGTATCCCAATTCTAGAAAATGGAGCTGAGTTTTCCAGTCACTATAAGTTTTGTGTTCTCAGCCTTGATGGTACCATTGAACTTGCATTGGCTGTTCTTGGGGTCAACAAAAGGGTTATTTATGGCCACAATAGCCACATTGTAAGAATTGAAAACAACTCTGGTCACATGATCACATCTGTTCATGTCAATCTTCACCATCATGTCTCAAGGATGAAGTTGGTTTTGGACCAGAAGCTGTGGCTTTTGATTGAATAAGGAAGAACAGAGGCTCAATTTAGCTTTCATTGGTTTCTTGCTATAGCTCTTATAAAATGGAAAAAGAAAGAGTTAAAAGAGTTTTTTTTTTTTAATTCAAAGACTTCATATATATTAAGCAAGAAAATCTTTGGAGATTACATATATATATATATATATTTTTTTTTTCTTCCTCAGTAAAGCAATCAGTAAAAAGTTGTTTTTGCCACAGTCACTTGTTTTGGGAACATCCCACATTGCAAAGATTGTTTTGCACTTTTCTGTGAGTATCAGAAATAGGCAAGAACAATGAGATGGCTTTTTGCCATTGTCACAATCTTCAGTTAAGTGATGCATAGCTCCACAGTCAAATGTTGACCATGCCTGCAATGCTCCTTGATTAAAACATGGGCATTCTAAATCTCTTCCATTTCATAGCTAATATTTAATGAGACCAGGTTGTATGTCAAGAATTCCCACCTATGCCCTATAAAACAGACAAGAATGTACTGAGTAACACAAGTGCATTTTATAGGTGGTGAGATAAATATTTTAATAAGATGTAAATCAAAATGACATATAGGATGTGACAATTGTCCTAAGTTGTAATAGTAAACTTTGCTTTAAATAAAGTGTAATATATTTCCTAAATTTTCTTCCTTAATTTCATATTGAGCAAAATACTAATCCTGTAGAAACAGTTACAAGTATTATGACCAATGTACTTGGCAGATTTTAAGCTGGAGAAGTAAATGTGAAGAGTAATACCAACTTGTGATAATAAACTTTTTGATAATATTGCCACTGAGTTTCTATGAGAAAAACAAAAGGTTTGGATTGGATTTAATTAAAAAATATAAAGACTGTGTTGTCTGGAAACTTTATGAATTGTGTCTCAGAGGATGTCTAAGAGATGGAGCCATGCTTTCTGCAATAAACAAGGAAGATTTTTCTTTACTTAATAAACGGTACCCTTACAGAGCATGCAGTCCAAGGCCATGATATTTTAGCTGAGGAAACTGAGGTTTGGAGAAAAGAAATTATTTGACCATCAGAAGAGCTGATAGTAATACTATTTATGAATCTACACAAAGCTGTCAAAATCGATTTCTTTGGGGTTCTTGTAGAATAAGTTGATAAACAATCAAATATAACATGTTTATTTCCTTAGGTCATACTTGCCCAGTTTGCTGGATTTGAGAATAGGCTGTTTAGTTGTTTTGGATAAACTAATAAAATTATAGTCAACAATTATAATGTTAAATACAGGATGGAATTTGTGGGGAAGGAAACGTTGAACCATTAGTTCCAAATATGTCCCTCATGTAATGAGAAAAGCATGCATTTTTTTTTTTCGCAGTACGCGGGCCTCTCACTGTTGTGGCCTCTCCCGTTGCAGAGCACAGGCTCCGGACGCGCAGGCTCAGCGGCCATGGCTCACGGGCCCAGCCGCTCCGCGGCATGTGGGATCCTCCCGGACCGGAGCACGAACCCGTGTCCCCTGCATCGGCAGGCGGACTCTCAACCACTGCGCCACCAGGGAAGCCCCAAAGCATGCACTTTTAAAACACATTTTCTTATTTGGTATTTTATTTAGGTTCTAAATAAGTGGTTAAAAGAAAGCTGACTCTTGCTATATCAAGATTCTGATTATCCAAACATTTAAACATATATAAGTGGAAGCTTATAACAAAAGAAAGCATGCCATGAATAACATGAATAGAGGATATGTATTGTCTATGAAAAAAATCATTTCTAGGATGACTCATTAGGCAAAATCCTTTTGTAGCAGCAGATAATGTCTTTTTATGAAGCCCACTATGGATGGGAAAATAGCACAGTAAAATTCACCACATTTATGTGAAGCAGTGTCAGGAGTGAAATGGTAGAGTGTGTGGTGACCCCTACCCACTCTCAGTTGTCCAGGTGACTGGCATCTCCTGTCCCCACCACCTCCTGGCACTTTGTGTTGCAGCGAGGAAGGGGTCTCTCCTGGGATCTGTGGGGTCTCTCATGAGAATATAGCTTTGGTTGAGTCTGCACCTATAGACATAGCTGTGGCGATGCCTCTGGCCGCTGGGGTGTCTGCCATCTTCTATAAATGGCTATTCCTGTCACTGCTTACAAGTTAAATGCTTTTTGTGCCACCAGACTGCTAGATTTGTAGGTGATGTGAAAGACTGAATTTTTGTGTCCTCCCCCCACAAAGTCACATGCTGAAATTCATTTTAACCCACAATGTAATTGCATATGGAGATGGGACCTTTGGAAGGTACTTAGAATTATATTAGGTCATGACCGTGGGGTCCTCGTAATGGGAAGGCAGAGAATGAGGTTTCTCTTTCTCTCCACTCCACCCTGCCCACATACACAGAGGAAAGACCATGAGGACAGAGGGAGAAGGCAGCCACCTATGTACATCCCAAAGGGAGAGCCATCATCAGAAACAGAACCTACTGTCACCTTGATTTTGGACTTCCAGCCTCTAGAACTATGAGAAAATAGATCTCAGTTGTTTAAGCCACCCATTCTATGGTATTTTGTTATGGCAGCCTGAGCAGATTAAGACAGTTGATTTCTGTAGCACTTCATGACATTGTTTCTAGACCTAATTCAACACTAATTATCATTGCAAATCCATTTTGAGGAGTGTCTACAAAATGATGCATGGGTCAGGTTATTATGGTAATGGCATAGCATGGCCAGATGACAGGTCATATGATTCTAAAATGTACCAAAATTATGTTATGATAATATTGCTTGATCATTCTGATTGTGCTTGTGCAATGACACATTTAAAAATTTTGAATAAAATAATTTACTGATTTTTAATACACATTTCTATTAGCTCAATTAATTTGTTTTCTTATTATTTACATAGGATGTGGTGTTATAAATAATTTTTGCCGGTTGAGTTTTCAATAAAAGTCATTGATACAATGTTTTTTTTTTTTTTGATACAATGTTTTAAACATACAAACCTTGATAAATTGATTTCAATACCTCAGCAGCATTTTCTGTGGATCCAGAAAAAAAAAGTACTTGCTTTAAATGCTGTGAATGTAAAACGAGAGCACATATATGTACTGTTTAGGATGAAGCCTGACACACAGTATGTGCTCAACAAGTGTTAGTTATCTTCCTTTGTCTCTTAGTTCTCATAATTTGTCCTGAATGATCATCCTGAAACCCCAGTGTCCCATAGTAAGGGAGAGGGCTGTAAATATTAAAGATTAAAGTGAAAGATTAAAGAACTTATAGTTCTTCCCCCTTTCAGAGTTGGTTGTCACAGACTGGATAGAAAATGAGTTGGTGGTTGTGGTAATAGTGTACTTTACACACATATAAAATACAGGAGATGGATTTAAACCAGATTTGGTGGCTTGTGATTTTGAGGACAAAGGGTCAAAGAGATCCCATAGTCCTAAATCACAGTGGCTGTAATACATTGAACACCGACTCAAACTTGGATTGCCTTTAAGTTGTGGTTAAGAAGTAGAAAGACTTGAGAGCCATGATGATGGTGGTGATTTTATTTGTAGCATAAACATTCATTTATATTTTTGAGGTGGGGCATATACTATTAAATTGAACCATATGAAATGGATTACACTTGAACATGTCTTGACTGCTAAAGCATCAATCACATATGGTTCAACCAAACAGTTCTGGAATGAGGAGAGCAAGTCCTGGCTACAATAGTCTCTAGTTATGTCATGTAAAATCCTGCAACTGCAGATCTCAGTTTGTTTCTCTGTAATATGGGCTCGTGATATTTGTCCTATTCCCTAGACAAAAAGAATGAATGTGAATATGATTTGAAAACTGTGAATACCTGTATTCAATCAAATTAAGTCATGGTAGAACATCCTTAAATGTGTTGGTTAAAAAATAGTTCTGCCAAAACTACATTTGCTTGCATGTGGTTATGGGCATTTACCATTATAAAATTAAAGAAGTCCATACAGATTGTGTTGAAGGTAATTCTTTAAGGCTTTTGAAAAATCTGTGAGAGGAACTAACTAAATGTATGAATCCAAGCATATCGTGAAGATATATAACTGGACACATAAAATAACTGCTGTCCAGAGAGGAGCAGAGGCTGTGGAGACCTTTGGACACAGCATAAATTTTTACTAGATAATGAAGTCCAAAAAGGACAGATTGGACATTAAATTCTACAGAGTCATTATTATGTACATTTTCACTGAATTTTTATAGTGCATAATCATATTACAAATCAGGCTTTACTATTTGAAAGGAAAGGCACTGACAAGGAAGCCAGTGATGTTTATCAAATTCCCCTCCCTTCCACTTTGATCACTCTGAGGACAAGGGAGATGACCAATGGCAGCTAATAATAAAACTGATAAAAATTCTTACATAAAATGCTTTCTTCCACACTAGGAGGCATGCACCTAATGTATATATTCACCATACTGTAAGTGACACACAACCTAGGATTTTGCTTCAAGAGTTTTTAGTCACCTTTGTGGGACTTCCCTGGTGGTCCAGAGGTTAAGAATCCATGCTTCCACTGCAGGGGGCATGGGTTTGATCCCTTGTTGGGGAACTAAGGTCCTGCATGCCATGTGGCCAAAAAAAATAAATAGAATTTTTAGTCACTTTTGCTCTACATTCAATTGCAATGGACTGAATGTGTATGTCCCACTAAATTCATTTGTTGAAATCCTAACCCTCAATGTGATGGTTTGAGGAGGTGGGCCCTGTGGGAGTTAATTAAGATGGAGCTCTCATGAACTGGATTAGTATCCTTCTAAAAGAGAACCCGGAGGCTCTCTTACCCACTGTCATCCCAGTGAGGATACAATGGGAATTTGACAGTCTGCAACTGGGAAGAGGGTCCTTACTAGAATCTGACCATGCTGGCACCATGATCTCAAACTCCCAGCCTCCAGAACTGTGAGAAGTAAATTTCTGTTATTTATAAGTCACCCAGTCTGTGACACTTTGTTATACCAGTATGAACTAAGACATAATTTAAAATTGCATTTACCTGTGAAAAAATTATTTTAATATTCAAGGGCCTGCTTCCCACATAGAATCAAAACCTTTGGAATTAGAGTTGAGAAATCTGAACCTGAGAAGAAGTGATATGAACCTTTAGAGTATTTATAACCGTTTGAATAGAATATTTTCATAACTTTTTTCCAAATATAAATATTTCATTCTTTAATTTTATGATTGCTTACTTTAATTTTAGAAATTTTATAAATGGAAGAAAGTAAGTTTCCTAACCACTCTATTTTTATGATATATATTTTAATGGGGGTATATTTTTATTAAATATTATCATTTTTCACTTGTAAACTAAAGAAGTATTGTATATATTATGTGCTTATAGCCCTTGGATTAATTTCTACCACATTTTGCCAAGTACACTCTTTATATAGTTCTAGTTAGTTTTGAACCATATATCATTTTTCCAGTGAAAAGTCTAGAAGGTTCCCTTCTTATGTTTGAAGTCTCACTAGGCTCCAAATTACATTTCTACTACAGAGATTCAATTGCAAGAAGGAGGTAGGAGGAGAATGAAAAGTTTTCTGAGGAGAATTTTGTGAGGAAGTTCTGCTAACATAATAAAGTGATATTGTGAGTTATATATATCCAAAGTTTTCAGAACTTTTTTTTTTAACATTTTAGATTCTCCCAAAGTCTATTTGGGAAAACCCTGAATTACTATGAATGGATGTTTACCTTATACCATGGAACATGCATTTAACCTAAATGTGTTTCCATTTTTACCCATTTTTTAAAAATCCAAACTTCATGTTGAAGTTCCCTGGAGTTATATGACCCCACCTCGATTTTCTCAATAAGCTTATTGCAAAGACTTCACATGTACAGTTTATACACCAACTTATCTAAAAGTTTTCTTTACCATTTAATCACTGTTTAAGAGTATGCTATATATATCACATTATATATATCAATGCAGATTAATTTTCTGCCAAGATTTATTTATATGTTTGTATTTGGGTAAGGGTCTTACTTTTGAAGTCAATCTCTTTACCCAAACTAATGAAAGAAATTGACAAAGTCTTTTTATGAACACCATATACCTCTCACTTATGAACTTGAGCATCATATGAACAGAAACTTATAGCTTGTTATATTCACTTGCTCCCTGGAACCACTTGCTTTAGTCTTCTGTGCTCTTTTTTGGAAAAAATGTTACTTATCTTTGTTTGAGCTGGTTCACTGACAATACAACTTAAGGAAAAAAATTAAGTTTAGCTTCAGAGGGCACATAGTAAATTTAATAAAATTATTATCTGGATAAAATTAAAGTTTTTAAAAAGCATGTGAAAACACTTCATGACTGATTTTTATTCATTTTTTTTCCCATGAAGCAAAAGATGAAGGAAACATTAACTCTTGGCTTATTGGCAGCCTTTTCTCTGAATTTTCTGGGAGGAATAAGAGAGAAGAATCAGAAGAATACTGCTATGGCACTCAGGGTAATAGCCCTTAATAGGTCCAAGTAGGTGTATGTTCTACATTACCAAGGTCTAGAAATATCAGGGTAAGATTAAACAGAGATTAATAACAATAGAAGACATTAAGTATGTGATCTAATTGTAATCGCGTGTTTCTCTAAATTTGATTCTTATTTCACTTTAATAAATTTAATAGATTTATAGTAATGGCCAACAGTTGTGCTTAAATATTTTAATTGTGATTTCTATTTTGGTGAATCGCACAATTAAGTAGAAATAGAACCTCTCACTTACCCACACATATGGAATCAATGTCTTAGAACTGAAAGTATAAGCAGGAGTCACTCTCTATATATATCGTGTTTCACTATAAAAAGCAGAAGAGATTTATTTATTTGCATATGAACCATACATTAATTTAAGGAACACCAGAAAGGCCAGGTGCCTTTATATCTATGCTATACATAGATATAAAATTGTACAATTAATTAAAAATCACAGGCAAATATTGCATATCATATATTGGTTTGAAATCATTGATTTTGTGAGGAAAGGGAGCATGAATAATTCTCACAAAGAACATGGCCATAGGGGATAGAAACAAAAATGAATACTTTAGAAATCATAAAAGGATGGTGTTTGGGCAACTTGAGGTAGAAATCAATACAGAGAAAGAATTTGAAGAATTAGCCATGATGTATGTACAGCAAGAAAGGACAGAGTTGAACAAGTAGAAGGGGCACTTATCTAGAAGAGTGATACTAAACCAATAAAGGTAGCTGAACAGTTGAGTGATACAAAAATCATACAGACAGAGCATTACTCTGCATGTACTAAGGATGTGCAGAAAAGGAGGACTGCTTGCATGGATAAAGACTATCATTAAACTTAGAGTTAAATTATGTCTCTTTAGGTTTGGATTCAGAAAACCTTTTGAATGTCAGAACATATGTTCAAAATAGTGATATTTATGATTATTGTGTATTGATTTTAAAAATAAAACTTTTAGAGAATTGGTGAATCAGTAAGTTCCAACCCGAAGTTCTGAATCTATACAGTTCTACTAAGTCAGTAATGGGATCTATGAATGATTTTTAACGTATAAAATCTTTAAGAAATTATACATATTCCTGTGTGATTATGTTGAAAGGGCACTTAAAAATGTTTCTTTACTTTTGACTAAAATTAAATCAATTTATTGCACTAATACTATATCTTATGCTGATACAAAGTTCTGATTGGCCCCAAGACATATTAATAAAAATGAGAAGATATGTATTACTTCATAAATGCAGTGCTCCCAGCGAATTTCCCTGCTGTTGTCAATGAGCAGCAGTTTATTGCTCTGTAGTTTTAAAATCTACAAGCCTTTGAAGAAAATTTGTGTGACACCCCAGGCTTTGCTCCACTGTCTCTGGGAAATGGTGATATATGAGAGCAGTAGGAAAGGAACCTATACTCTGCAGGAATTACACCTGTAGTCACTCTTTTATTTTGTTATGACAACCTGCTAGGTTTTTACTACTGGTAAAATTATGTACTGTGAATACAACTATAAGCAAGATTATCATTTAGAATAGAAAGAGAGATAAAGAATTTCTCAGACAAACAAAAACTAAAAGAATACAGCAATACTAAACCTATCCTAAAAGAAATATTGAAAGGTCTTCTCTAAATAGAAAAGAAGCAAGAAGATATTGGAAAGAGGAAATCACAACTGGAAAGTCAATCACTTAACTAAGCCAATAGACAGATAACAAAAATTTATTTGTGGAAGCGATGATAAACACAAGGAACAGCAAAAGGAAAAACATGAAGATGTAAAAGAGGACGTCAAAATCATAAAATATGGAGCAGCAGGGTTAGAAATGTAGATTCTTTTTTTAGAATGTGTTTGAGCCTAGATGACTATCAATCTAAAGCAAGCAGATATAGAAAGGGGTTAACATACTTGAAAACAGGGTAACCACAAATCAAAAACATACAGTGGATTCACAAGAACTAAAGAGAAGAAAATCAAGCACAAAATAAAAGGAAATCATCAAACCACAAAAAAGAAAAACAAAAAGGGAAAGGAACAAAGAAGCAACATAGAATCAACTGGAAAACAAGGTTTAAAATGGCAATATACACATATTTATCAATAATTACCTTAAAGGTCAATGGACTAAATGCTCCAATCAAAATACATAGAGTGGCAGACTGGATAAAAAAACCAAGAGCCTATAATATGCTGCCTACAAGAGACCCACTTTAGGGCAAAGGACACAAAAAGACTGAAAGTGAGGGGATGGAAAAAGATATTTCATGCAAAAGGAAATGACAAGAAAGTGGGGGTCACAATACTCATATCAGACAAAATAGACTTTAAAACAAAGGCCATAAAGAACGATGAAGAAGGGCACTATATAATGATAAAAGGATCAGTACAAGAAGAGGATTTTACACTTGATATATGTGCACCTAATATAGGAGCACCCAAATACATAAAACAAATATTGATGGACATAAAGGGAGAAATTGATGGGAATACAGTAATTTTTATTTTATTGTATTGTATTTTATTTTATTATGGTGGTAAGAACACTTAACCTGAAATCTACCCTTTAAAATTTTTAAGTGCACAACACAGTACCATTAATTATAAGTACAGTGTTGTACAGCAGATCTCTAGAACATACTCATTTAGCATTACCAAAACTTTATAGCTGTTGAACTGCAACTCCCTGTTTCTCCTCCTCCAAGCCCCTCATACCACCATTCTACTCTGTTTCTATGAGTTTGACTATTTTAGTTACCTCATACAAGTGGAATTATGCAGTATTCGTCCGGTGACTGCCTTATTTCATTAACATAGTGTTCTTCAGGTTCATCCATGTTGTCAAAAAAGGCAATATTTCCTTCTTTTTTAAGGCTCTGAATAACACTCCATTGTGTGCATATGCCACGTTTTCTTTATCCATTCATCTATCGATGGACGTTTAGGTTGTTTCCAAATCTTGGCTGTTACGAATATTGCTGCAACGAATTTGAGAATGCAGATATCTCTTCCAGATTCTGATTTCAATTTATTTGGTTAAATACCCAGTAGTGAGATTGCTGGATCATGGTAGTTCTGTTTTTAATTTTTGGAGAAACGTCCATGGTGTTTTCCACAGCAGTTTTCCCACCACTGTTGGTGGGAATTTCCACATTCCCACCAACAGTGTACTGAGACCCCAACTAGAGAAAATTTTAGTAGTTAGACGATAAAATAAAACTAAGAATTAGGTTTCAACACCTGTGTTTTTCCAGTCTTAAGTGGGCTGTTGTGATTAATGAGCAGAACCTTGCAGAAAAGAGCTATCCATTCACCACTGTCCAGCACTTCTTTCTTCCATTAACACTGGAATCACCCATCATTTGGAAGCTATACTACTTCTGCAACTGAGTTTTTATGGAATCCCTGCTGATGTCAAACTGTTCACCAAAGTGCTCCATTCAGATAATTCTGAGAATTGGGGACTATAACATTTGAAAATAGATGGAGAAAGAATAGCAATTCCTAACACACTACAAACACTATGGTCTTCCCAGCACAGTAAATGTGACATCCTCCTTAGTCTGTAGTAACTAAATTTTGGCATGATTTTTACTCTTAACAGAAAAACGACTGTTTTTAGAGTCATGACTGCTTATGCAGGTGTTATGGGTTGAATTGTGTTCCCCTTAAAAGATGTTGAAGTCCTAACCTCTGGTACCTGTGAATGTGACCTTATTTGGAAATAAGGTTTTTATAGATAATCAAGTTAAGGGTAGGTCACTAGGGTGGGTCCTCATCCAATATAACAGTGTTCCTATAAAAAGGGAAAATTTAGACACAGACACAGACACTTACAGAGGGAAGATTATGTGAAGATGCAGGAAGAACACAATTTACAAGCCCAGAAACACTTAGAAGCTACCATGAGCTGGGAGAGAGACCTGGAACAGATTCTCTCTCACAGCCCTTGGAAAGAACCAACCCTGCCAACACCTTGATGTTGGACTTCAAGCCTCCAGAACTGTGATACAATCAATTTCTGTTATTTAAGCCGCCAAGTGTGTGGTACTTTGTCATGACAGTCCTGGCAAGCTAATATAGCAATCTAGCAGTAATTGCTGGATATTGTTAACTTAGATATTTTTTCTAGTATTTATCAATTGGTATTATTTTCCTGAAATGACCACAAAGTTAAGAAATAGCAGAAAAATGCTGATAGAGTATGTAAAAAGAGTTTATCACTTGCATTAATATGCCTTTTATTAGATTTAAAGAAGAAAATCTTAGAAAACAAATTTTTCATATCGTTTACTTTTCTGATTACAAAGGTAATATTTTATCACTGTTTTACATTTATAAACTACAGAAAATTTAAAGAAATTAAAATAAACCATAATTACATTAACCAGAGATAATTACTACTGTAATTTTATTACTTTTGTTTCTAGGCTTTTTAAAAACTGTGTATGTTTGTACATATATTTCTTTCTGACAACTTTTCTGAAACAATAGTTCTTATTAATTTTCCTTTATTTTAAAATCATAGGGTCATATGGAGCTAGTGGGGCTAATATCTTATTCTCTCACGTGTTTGACAGGATATAGGCTGGTATTATAACCAATGACTTATCTTTTAAAAACACATGTAATTTCATGTTCATATTTGCCATTGTCTTAAAATAGATATTTTAAAAAGCATGGCATGCTACCGTTAGACATTGAAGTATTTTGTTTGTACTGGAATATAAAGCAGTAATCCAAGTGTAGCTCTTATGAAATGTCAAAATGACTACCTAACAGGATGCTTTGTAAAATGGTTTATAAATTCTGTGTAAATGCTTCACAACCCGTAACTTCAAAACATAAACAGATGTCATGAGCCTGTGATTTCAGTCTAAGAGGTGGCCGGAGAGTGCTTGTCCCATTACAAAGACCATGGGAAGGTGCGGAAGAGTCACTAATGAGATTATTTCCTTTTAGTTGATCTCTCATTATGAAATTTATAAAATATAAATGTGGTCTTTATTATTACTAGCAGTAGATAAGAGTAACTGAGGTTTGATTCTACCTCCTTCAGGGTGTGTTGCTTTTATTGTGGCTTACATATATGAACAATGTGCCTAACTATACTAATGATGTCTCATCTTTATTTACCCATATATGGGTTGCTAGATTTAGCACATAGAAAAGCAGCACAACTAATTAAATTTAATTCTAGTAACAGTGAATGATATTCTAATATGTGTCCCCCAAATACTGCATGGGACATACTTATATTAAAAAAGTTATTCATTGCTATCTGAAATTCAAATTGAGTGCCCCTGTATTTTATCTGGCAATCCTCAGATACCAATGGGTCCTTCTGAAACTCAACACATGCTTATTCCAGATAAGGTTTAAGAAATGACTTTCTGTGAGACAGTTGTTTCAGCAGTCAAAGAGGAAATTTGTCTACTCTAAACATGCTAAGTGTTGCAGACAGAAGCTGAATCAAGAGAACAGAAAGAAAGAGAAACTCCCATTTTCTCATTGTTTTTCAGTGAGAATTTACCTTTTCTGGTTCCATATTTAGATTGTTTATAAAAGCATATTCCTCCCCAAAGAAAAAAAATTTTTAAAGCCTTGAGAGCTCTCTGTTGATTGTCTCTGCCATTCTGCCACTAATCTGATTAGTACAGATTGTTTGGGTTGACATCTGATGACTTTTATAAGAAATACAATGTGTATCTTTAGGGGAGTTGATTGTCCTTTATGTATCAAGTAGTTGAGATATTCACGGAAATGGTAGGCTCACAAACAGTTATAAAAGGGAAAACTACAGCCTCTATTGGATATAAAGTTGTATTATTTGCTGGGGTTGGGGAAGGAGTGGAGAGTTAGTGGGGAAGTACTGAGATTAGGGTTCAAGGATTACATTTTGGTATGACATACATGGGGGATAAGGGCAAAGGACCACTTGAGAAAATTCTCCCTCTGGATTCTGGATAAATTATATTTACCTGACTTAGGAGACAGGGTGGGTCAATATGCATTTACATATTTAACTCTAGAGAGACATCAATGACAATTTATAAATCATAGAATCTGAAAACTAGAGATGATGTTAAGGTCTTTTGAAATATGCGCATATAGAAATGAGGTAAAAGCCGTACAAAGGAATGATAAATATTGAAAATATGCTGGAGCTGAGGAATGCTGATTTGAAAAAGAAGGAGGGAGGCATTAGGGAGCATGTGTGTGAGGGCTTCACATTGAAAACTGAAAATCTGACACTGATTATTTTCAAAATAAATTGGCTTTAAATCAACTGAGAGTAGGAAATGAGTAATGACGAGGCAAGCGGCCAACTATTGGTTTAGGAGATATATCAAGGAATTTAACATAGCTCCAACTTTAGTACAAGATATAATTATAGATTAGTGAAGAGACAGGCCGTGTGTTATTGTACTTCATGACACTTGTGGAATGTATATTTGTAACTCACTGGGGACGTGTGTACGGAGTACACAAGTTATTTCTGAAAGTATGGGATTGATTTGGGGAAACTGAAAAAGGTCCATAAAATGAGAGGATTTCTTATGACATAAAATCAAACAACAATAAGCTTTCTTAAATATAATCTTTTGTGGAAACAAGATGGCAAATTGTGATATGCACTCGGTAGATGTCTGATTATGTAGAAAGAGCCTAAGGCAGGCTGTGATACTGAAACTCAAGTAACTTTCTTTTAAAGCTAAGCTGCCTTCTTATCTCCAGATGCCATCTAATTCAATTACTACAGAAATGTGTGTGGAGACTGGCTATGGCTCCTGCTACGTTTGTGGGTATGGCTGTGAATATGGCTTCCACCGCGATGGTAGCTGTTATTATGGTTATTATGGCTAACAACTATTTCATTATAGATGATTCAATGAGTTTTGATTCTAGAGCGTCATCTTTGAGCATCCTTGTCTCTTATTTAATTCCTTGGAGATCCATGTGCTTTAAGCACCCTTAGCCTCAACAGCCCTCCACTCAAGAAAAGATGACTCATTGCCTGGTGAAAACCTCATTTGTCTTCAAAATTCATTTTAGTCCTGGACATGATGTGCTATCATTTACTGATTGAAAGTGTGATTGATTATTTTGAAATTTTGAAAAATATGAAAATTCTCTGTGTGTAAGAGTCAATACTTGCTTTAGGCTTTCTGACCATTCTGGGAAACCAGATAACTGTTTAGTTTAGTTGAGCCATACGTTCTTAGTCATTGGTTCTTAGACTTCAATAATTCTTTTTCTCTTTATCTTTTATATTCTAATAAAAATTTGAGTTATTTGTCAGTGTCTGATACATATTAAGTAATTAATAGAGATTTATTAATTGATTGATTATGTTTCCGGCTACACAAAAAATGAAGAAAGGAAGTGGAATGGTCTCATCTTTAGTGTGAAACAGTAGGTTATGATGAACAAAGACAAAGAGAAGAGAAAGAGATAGAAGCGGTCAGAATTTTTAAGTGACAAAAGGGAAGACTGTCTCAGAGATGAAGCTGTAGTCATGAAATCCTTGGTGACAGATGACGAATGACAAATCGTTGTAGAAAATGACACCAAGCAACTGTTTTCAGTATGCAAATAGAGTCTTGGCAATATCTTAGAAATCTATCATTCCAGATGTTATTTGCAGATTATCTGACTGCAAAAACAGCACACAGTAAATATTGTATTTACACTGGAGAGTTTTAAATTATAGTAAAAGAAAACCTTTAACAAAGTTAATATGACACACTTAATAACATGTAAATTGCTAATGTATTACATGATAACTAGGCATAACTCAAAAGTGGCTCTCACAAATTTAAGTAGCTAAGCAAGCTCAATTTTTAGTTTTCTTTTCTTACAGTTTTGGTATCAAAAGTTCTTGAATGTCATTAACAATACTGGAATAATTGAGTATTCAAGTGGAGAAATTAAATGTGAACATTGACCTAAATCTCACACCATATACAAATTAATTTGAATTGGACTGCAGACCTAAATTTAAACATCATTCCTTAAAGTTCCTAGAAGAAAACACACTCACCAATATAGCACACTATATACAAAAATTACTTCAAACTGGATTGCAGACTTATATGTAAAAGCTGAAACCATAAAATTCCTAGAAGAAACACTATTCTTTGAGGTAGACTCAAAGATGTAAGATTTCTTATAAGGCAAAAAGCACTACATGTACAAAATTTTGATAAGCTGGGCTTCAAAGATAAAAATTGTTTTTCTTCAACAAGCACTATTAAAACATGAAAAGACAGCCACAGACAGGGAGAAATATATTTTCACATATATCTGACAAAAGACTTATTGTAGATTACAAGTCAATAATTAAGAGATAACTGAATGGAAAATGGGGGAGAGACTGAACAGACACTTCAAAAAGAAGATCTACTGATGGACAAAAGGCACTGAAAAGATTCTCAACACCTTTCATCATTAGGGAGATGCAAATTAAAACCACGAAGAATTACTATCACATACACACATTAGAATGGTTAAAATGAGAAAGACTCACAACAGAAGTGAGGGAGAAGATGTGAGAGCAAGGGGATCTCACACATTTCTGGACGGGTGCAAAAATCCACTTTGGAAAAACACGATGGCTCTTATTAAGTTGAACATAGCTGATGATCTAGCGATTCTGCTCCTAAGTATTTATCCAAATTATGTTAGAAATATTTTACATTGTTACTTACTAAAAAAGATGAAGAAAAAAGGAAACTATCCAAATCAACTACCATCAATAAGAAAATGAATAAACTGTGGTGTATTGATACAATGAGATACGACTTAGCAATAAAAAAGAACCTCAAAAAACAATTATGCGGGATGAAAGAAGCCAGACACAAAGGAATGCATATGTAAAATTCTGTTTATATACAAGCCAAGAAAGGCAAAACCAGTCTAGGGGGTAAGTGACAGGTTGCCTTTGTGGAAGGAGTGGAATTTTCCCAAAAAGGCCATGAGTGAACATTCCAGTGTCACAAAAAAATTTTATATTTTTATTGGTGTTACACGGAATTATATGTTGATAAAATTTATCAAAAGTACCTTTAAGATATGGTAATTTAAATGTATGTAATTATGCCTCAAAAGAGTTTTAAAATATACTAGCGCCAAATTTCCCCTGTACTGGTGTGTGAGGAATCTCTTACTGGAAATATTGAGGTAAACCTTATAGAACTGGGCTTCTTTTCTGAGAAGGCATCAAGTTTTATGGGTCTTGGTCATTGGGAGGCTTTGAAATTGGCCCCAAGACTGGAAGTGAAAGTAGAGAGATTCATGATACAAGCTACCTTCCAAACACATGGACACTCCTCCCCTCCAAAAAAAATAAAAGCCACTAATTCCATATTAAGAGATAAAAGAATTAACAAATGTTCATGTAAGAAAAAAAAAGTCTGTGAGATTCCTGATTTTTTTCATTTTTAAATGCAAGGAAATGGGAAACTGGTTAGAAATTAGGGAAAATATTAGATCCCTAAGGTTTGGATTTTGGCATAGTGGGGTGGAGGTTTTGCTCTAGAAGAAGAAGAACTTACTTATACAGCTATTCTACCTGGAGCAGGCTTTTCTCAAATGTTCCCATAGCGGGCTTTTCCCAAATGTTCTCTGTCACTTCTTTCAGGCTTCTTGTCAATGTCACCTCCTCAGGAGCCTTTGCTAAACATCCTGCTTACAGTTCAACCTAGTTTCTTACCCTATTCCCCTCTTCATCTCGCTGAACTTCCTTCTCTTCCTCCTTCTTCCACCTCCTCCTCCTCCCTCCCTTTGTCTCCCCTTCTCTTTGTCTCTGTCTCTCTCTCTCTCCACACATGGTTCAAAAATAGAGTAGTTTCAACAGCAAAGTCTGTGGAGTCAGGTTCCCCTCAGATCCCAGCTCCATCCACTACCTACGTGATCTCAAGCCAGTTACTTTTCCTCTTCCTGACTCAGTTTCCTTATCTCTAACCTACAGTTTTTCTATCTCCTAGGGTTGTTTTGGGCACTAAATGAGATAATCCACTTCAAGCACCTGAAATTATTTCTTACACATTGGAAGCATTCAATAAATGTTAACTATGATCATCATTTTTACTATTTATTCTGGCTATGTTTGCAACCACTACAGTCAGGAGTAAGGGTTTAGGAACTTGTACAGTAAGGATAATTTGATAAAGTAATAAATGCATTAAAAAAAAACAAAGCCCAATACTTACTTCACAATGTTTTATTTATTGCTTTTTCCTATTTGTGCTAACTTTCCGGATTTAAAAATCAAAATCCTTTTTATTGAATCACATTAATGTAAAATTAACCTAAAATAATGCAATAAGTTAATTTATGACAGTAGACATGTTTACAGGGTTGCCACACATAAGGACACACACACATTTTCAAGTCTTATTAGACTTGCAATTTGGGTCAACTTTTACAGGTATCTTTGTTTAAACGTCTTAATTCAAAAACCTAGAATTGTTTGCACAACTAAGTCAAAATCAGCTCTCTTTTTTCTTCAGTTATATGTGTTACACAAGTATAAAATTCTTTAATAAACCTCCTTTTATTCAACTTTTAAATTAACATTTATACAGGGTATATAACATTAAAGTAAGCCTGACAGAAATGTAAAAATCAGCATACAATGATAGAACAACCATTAAGTTTTATTTTTATTACATTACTTAATCTAACCCTAGTCTTTACCAAAAGCCTTAAATAAAACCATTCAGGTTCTGCTAAAAATCCTAACCAACTTCTCTAGTCATTAGAATTGAAAAAATATTCTATTTATCTAATCACTATTAGCTGTTTTGACCATTTATCTAATCACTATTAGCTATTTTGACCAGTTTTCTAAATTTGTGGCCAATATGAATACTTAGGGTATCTACAGTTCTTTGCTTTTATGCCATAAGAAAAAAAAAGAGAAAGAACTTATCTCACCTATTAACTGAGCTCTTGTCTAGAAGGCTCTCAGGAGGGGTTAAGCTGGGCCCCCAGTGAGGGTACCTCATAGTGGGATGGTGGGGCATCTGAAGATCTTGACCCTAACCCTGGGGTAGTAGAATTGCCCTATGAAACTGCTGTATATGATAAACTGAGACAAGACATATTCTTGTCGGGGTAGTAAGCAATTCTCCTGTATGGGAAAGGGTAGTTGTCCTGTTTTCCTTTACTTACACTAGGTCCCAATGCTCCCATTTACTAGCTGTGAATGCCTTAGAAGGCTTCTTAATCTCTGTAAACCTGTTTCTGTTTTCCACAAAAAGGTGGTTATGAACACTGACCTTGGAGGACTGCTGTCATAGTTAATGAGATATTTTACTTGGCTCACAGTGCAATGCTCAGTTTATAGTAGATATTCAATAAAGAACAGTACTTTGTTTTAGTTGTTGCAGGACATCTCCTTGTGTATACTATTTTGTCTAAGATTTAATATAATCCTCAATCTTTGCCAACTTTTGAGAAATAGAAACCTCCAGTTAAATTTATCTGATTGTAATTATTGTTTCTATTTCCTTGTTTCATGCTCTCATTGGAATTCGTGGAGCGTGAGAGAATTGCTATAGCAACCTGACTGTAGGCATTTCCTTGAGTGTTAAATATCCAGGTACTTGGAAGCATCTATAGAGTGATGGGATTTAAATTTTTAATACTTAGAAATTATTTAGATTTAGTTTTGTTCTATTCACAAAATAAAACTCATAGAAATAATATACATATTTGTTTTATTTAAGAGTGAAAGTATAGCATCATTTTACATTATACACATACTACACCTTCTCAACTTATAATCATCATAAAGTCCTTTAGTCTCTCTTGAATTCCATCTGTGAACTTCATAGTTGAGAAAATAATAACTTTAGAATCTCGACTGCAAAGCAGAGTGTGACCTCCTGGGGAATGTTTTTATATTGCTTGGGTGATTTTTTTCTTATAATTACTATATTTGTTGGCTATTTTGCCATACTGTTTTCAAATTAAAATCCAGCATAAAGATGGATTTTAATTTGAAAACAGTACGGAAAAATAGCCGTAAAGTGCTATTGGTAAAGTATTTTGGGAAAATGGATTCTATAGAAATGAAACAATTTATTACCATTTGAGATTATGTATCATTGAAAGATCAGAAATACAGTCATTTAAAACTCTAAACTATGGCAATTCACCTTCACTCTCAGGTTCTTGGATTCCATTATAAGTAGAACCAATTTAAGAGTATCTGTCACACCAGGTCTTTTATTTGATATTCATGTTCACTAGCAGTTATTAAAATATAAAATAAAATTTTGATCTATGGACTCACCATCTATAAATTAGAACATTCACCTTTCCTTTGAACACAGAGAACAGTAATAATAAAAATTTCACTTTCAAATAGAAAATATAATATTAATGTTATACAGGATAACAAATTTGCTAGTTTCTCTTTTATCCATACTGTAGCTTCAGTTATAAAGCTGTGAAAACACTGTGATAAAATATCTATCTCTGATTAATCATACACATTGCTCTTTTCATGTAGGAAGCAGTATTTTCAAATTGCAGTAGAGGTAAACATGAGGTAAGGTAAGGGGATATTTATTTAAGGCACACACTCACTAGTTTTAAATTGGAATTTTACAACTATTTTTCCAATTATATTAAAAGAATCTAGCTAAAACAAAACAATACAAAACATAAGTGGTTTAGGTTATTTTCTATTAACCCCATCCTCATCATTTTCTATTAAACTTCTACATTTTTTCCAATTATATACTAAGAAACAACACACAACATAAATGGTTTAGGTTATCATATGTAAATCTAAATTTCATGGTATTTATATGTTAAGTATTAGAATAAACTCTGCTTGGTTATGAATGTTCATTTAATAAGATAACAGGGAAAACATTCATGGAATCATGGTAAATAGAAAGGATAATGGTAAATAGGATTGGCCACCTGTTTACATTATTTTCATTTTCCTCCTCTTCACTGAGTTTTTATTTTAAAGAAAAGAGTGCCTATATCTTCTTTTCCCCCTAAAATGTACTCCCTAGATAGATACTTCATCAGAGAAAACATCACACAGGAAGCACAGAGACATATATTCTGGGCCCTGAATTTTTCTCCCTGATATTCCTCAGTGGGACCTCATTTCTTCTTTCCCCTCCGTACGAGTGAGCAACAACTTCCTAGCCCTTTGGTGCACTTTAGACCTATGTCATCTTGTTAGAACAGACAGCGTGTTCCCTGTTCTCCAGGGCCAGTGAAAGTCACTCCAAAGTACAGATAAAAGACTTGACCTGAGACAGAACCAGGACTCAGCTTTTTTACGTACCCTAAATGTGAATGGAAATCAAACAGCCAAAACAAACAGACAACTTTAATTAACCTTCTATTCTTTCTGAGGCTGGGCTGACTTAGTTTAAAGCCATTTTTACCCCAGAGGATTTGTGGCTTAAGGTACAACCATGTGGAGCTAATTCAAACACTCTTATGCTTTTCCTAAGATATAAGGCACTCCACAGCAGAAATGATCGAACAAACTGGCTTAGGAGAACTTGGCAGAAAAGTAATTTTAAAGAGGTATGATAGTAGTCTTAAAATTCTCAAAAGATGTTAACAAATTTCTTAGAAGAAACTTCAAGATGGCCTTAAGTCTCATTCCCCCAAAGCCTTCTTCTTTATACAAGTCAACTTAGATATGAGAACTTGAATGCTCCTCCCAACGTTGATCAGTTAGTGATCGAGATGTGAGGAAAAGCTGTAATTCTTTTACTTAATTTTTATTTTTTTATTGAAATATATTTGATTTAACATGTCTCACAAGTACGGCAAAGTGATTCAGTTACATGTATATATACACACACATATATATTTCATTTCAGATTCTTAGGAGAAGCCATATTTCTTTATTGCTAGTCAGGTGGGTGATTTCAGCTTCATAAAATTGCAATTAAATTAAATGTTATAGACATATACTGAATGTGTATACTAAGTACTAGGGAAGCAAATATGTACAAGACATGGTACTAGTCATCTAAGAAAGCAGAGTGTAGTGGTAGCATAGGACCCTGAACCTACAACTGTAATACCATGCAGGATGTACTAAAACAGCAAGTGGTCTTCAGAATTTACACATGTCCAGAAGACCACAGAGAAGTTTGGGATTGTAAAAAGTTAAGAACCAGAGACCTCAGTTAAACAGAGTCAGGAGACCAGAAGGGGAGGCTCTCACATCCTGCAATGGCAGCAGAGCCCAACAGGAAGAAGAGATTCTTCTTTCCTTGCAAGGACTCAGCCAATGAAAAGCCATGGAGTCTTCGTTTACTATAGCCCTCCCAACTTCCCTTTCCCCTCTAGAAAAGGGTTCCATTATCCTTGTGGGGAACTTACACGTGGCTCCTGATGGTTGCAGACCCTGAATTGCAATTCTCTGCTGATACTGAGTAAACCCCTCTTTGCTGGAGAAATATCTGGTGGTCTATTTATTTCAGGTCAACAGGATCAAAGCTGTATATTACAATAAAGTATTTATTTTCTTAGAAAATTATCTCTGCATTCTCCCCACACAACCTTGCAGGATCGATTGAGGATTCAAGTACGTGGGGTCCTGACTACCTCTAGTTTTCACTAAACTTACGGATATTTAAATAATTCTAGTGATTCCCATCATGAGAAAAATACACAATTTGATTTATTTTCTGGGAGTAATTGCAAATGGATTTTTATCTTCTGTATTTTCTCCTGTTTGCAGCTTGTTCTTCAAAAAATTACATTTCAGTAAAGGTTGGCTAGGGCCATGAACTAGTTGCCAAACCAAACTTGGATATCCACTCACCGGCATGCATAAAACCAATATACTTGCATCTGGTTGTGGTGTAAAGTTTACTGCACAGTGCTAAGCAAAGAGAATGGGCAGCTCATGTTCAGAAGACCTGAGCTCTCTGATGGCTTTCAGGGAGGGGTTTTTAAAGGCAGTGTGAGGGAGGGGCTGCAGAGTGCTTGATGAGCTCGTGCACAATTCTTGGATTGGTTGGCATCAAGGTTAAGTTTTGAGAATCACCAATCTTCTGGTTTCAACTGGTCTGGGGTCTACGTGCTCACAGCCCGCAGTTTTCATCTAGTGGGGGTCTGCTCTCTATAAAAACAACTTGAGAATGTGTGTCAGACTTTTATCTATATCTTTTAGGGAACTGGGAGTTCAGCGACTCTGCTCATTGGCTGGTTTATAGACAAAATTTTTACCGGTTTTCCTGCCCATAAGTGTTTGTTTCTACATCTTCACATTTTCCAGTGATTAACTCTTGAGTCAGGCTTTTGAGACTCAGGGGAGACCTGGGAGACTAAACCAAAAGCCTTTTACTTCAAAGAACAGGGACACAGGGGCTGTTATGCAGTTTCAAACTCAAGATGCTTCTGTGAGAATCCAACCAAAAGGATAAATGCAAACTGCTCTGTGAAATTTTGCCTCACATATTTTAATAGCTATGAATTAGGCTTCCTAACAACTAAAGTGTGCCAAAAATATACTTTTAATATTTATTTTGTATCAAGTAAATGCTGAAACCAAATTCCCACTTTATGAGCTAATGGGAAATTCCATCCATGAATTTATTATGGTTTAATCCTCCTCCTCTTCCAAGAGTAACCTTGTGAATTTCTGTTGTTGATTATCATGAATGCCATCCTCATTGTGTACATCCTATTGAAATCCAGTGGCTAAATTCTCTAGTATGGAGTGCAGAGATCTTTGCTGAAGCTGGGAATTTAACAAAATTCTGCTGTCTTCTTTGAGACCTTACCAACTTCTTTGGTGTTATCTTGGAGTGTTATAGAGGTTCCTGCTGTTCAAGGTACACACAGACCCCCATACTTTTCCCTTTCAAGGGCATTAGGTGAGATTTCTCTCTCTGTTTCCCTTTTATTTTTCTCTCCTACTATGCTTCCCTCAACAATATTAAAACTTTAAAACCCTTGACTCTCTATATCCATTTTTAAGAAACTTAGATTTTAACAACGAAACAAAAAGTTCTTATTTCATGCTCCATCTAAATTTTTCCCTATGTGATTATCTGTTCTCAATGAGGGGAAGATACTTTACAGAAAGATCAATTCATACAAATTTCGAATATCTTTTCTTGACCTGCACTTTTCCTCTGCCATTACACACAGTTCTTCCTGCCTGGTGTTGTGGGACGTTGGCATGAAAGGTGTTTCTCAAATTAAGTAATGAAGGTAAAAGCCAGTGATCTGAGCTGTCTGGCTGGAGGGACTCATTTCACTAGAGTGGATTCTGTTTAATTAGAAGAAGCTACACCCTTCTCCAGGGAGGCTCAGCCAGCTGGCTCCACATGTGTCAGATGATGGACTTGACCGGCTTCTTCTTTCTCAGCCTCTCTTATCTTCCACTGTCTGCTTCTCAGTACATCATAGGTCATACTTGAGTCCATGTCACCAACCGCTCATTCTGTCAAATATCTTCTTAACTAAATAAATGGAGAAATCACACATTTGAACAGCAATATTATCTTTTAGAGATGTTTACTCCCCCTTTTCTCTGCCTGAAGAAATCCCCCTTATCAATCAATTTTGTTTCATGGTGTAAGTGTATTCTATTTTTCACCTCTCTGCTTCCACAGTACCCTGTCCATAGACCTATTATTTCAACTAATTTCCTGGTATTTTCTTCTCTCCTCTCCTCTCCTCTTCTCTTTTTTCCCCTCCTCTTCTTTTCTCTTTCCTCCCTTCCCCTCTCCTTCCTTTTCCCGTATGTTCATGTCTCTTTCCCTTATAACACGATTCACTTCTTATGGACACGGTGTCAAGAACATGGTAGTAAATGGCAGTATTTGTTAAATGGGTGAGTGAATAAATAGATGATAGGCAAAATAAACAGCCTTGGCTATCTTGCTGAACTATACTCTCTTTGGTTGATATACATCGCAATTAAAACTTTTACTCCTTTAATCAGAGAATGTTTGCTCAATGTAATAGCACTACTTATATTTTTATCTACCTATAAGTAACTCTTATTTATCAACTGGGAGCCCATTGATCCAGCAAGTAAAAGAATCAGAACTTGGGGCTTCCCTAGTGGCGCAGTGGTTGGGAGTCCGCCTGCCGATGCGGGTTTGTGCCCCGGTGCGGGAAGATCCCACATGCCGTGGAGCGAGCGGCTGGGCCCGTGAGCCATGGCCGCTGAGCCTGGGCGTCCTGAGCCTGTGCTCCGCAATGGGAGAGGCCACAGCAGTGAGAGGCCTGCATACTGCAAAAAAAAAACAAAAAAAACAAAAAAGGAATCAGAGCTTGACTGGATCAAGTCAAGTCATCTTTGTCATTGGTTCCTTCAGCTCAGTAGGATTGGGAGTTTTTATCAGAAAAAACTATCCATACAATCTATATAGAACACAAATTGTTTGGACAAAAATATATAAAGGTGCCTAAAGAGGGCAGAATGGGAGCGCAGAGAGAGACTCCAATGAGCTCACATGGATTGAGGATTCATTAGAGTTGGAGAGAAAAGCGTAAATCAATTTCAGGAGATCATGAGGATGTGTAAAAATGACATAAGAGAAAAACATGAGCAGACATTTTAAAATTCATAAAAAAAAATATGTTGGTAACTTTTATAACTAAATTATTCCACTTTCCTTATGAAATTAATATACAACAAAATAACTAACATTTCTAACAAAGACCCAAGGATTTTTAAAGGTTGGATAATTGGAGGGAAGATTTGGTCCACATGAAACATCCCTTGTATCTTTCATTTTTGCATTTTAAGTTGTAGTTAAGCATCACTTCTGATAATATCATAATCAATTCTTTCCATGTACAGTTAAGGAGATGGAATCACTATCAGATGAAGGGAGGATTGCTCTGTGCTTCATTATCATTATTTTCAAATAATATAATTAATTAAGCCACCTCCTGTGCTGATGGGTGGAGCTTAGTGCTCCATAGTAGAAAAGGAACAGATGTTGTCCTTGACCCTATGGAACGAAACATATGGCATTGTTTCTTATATATCCACAATAATAAGCAATTAAAAATGTAAGACAATACTTACAAATCTATAATTATTCAGCAGAAAAATTTTTATTCATAACCAGTTGTTTACTATACAAAAGATGCAGTAATATATTTCCCTGTACTTATTACTGACAGGTTCCTGTAAGATAGAAATTCCCAGCTTTCCCTCCAAAAGTGTAATGGTATTTCAAATTCTCACCAGCAAAATAAAATATGAAAGCACAGATTCTGGGAGACCTCAAGCACTGGATAGATATTATTGATTCATTTTAAGTTTTGCAGTTTAGAAGTGGTGGCAAATGCTATAGTGCATCAGTATTTTTCAATATTAGGTAGTCATTTAAAATAATGAGTTATAGCTCTTTGCGTTGATATGGGAAATATGTCCATGTTATGTAAAACAAAATATTGTAACTTTTATGGATCTTGAACCCACATGATCCATTATCTAGAAGAGTCCAAGAATCGTGGTCAAAACAACCAAAGCAAAAAATAAATTAAAGAACCCTGAGGTTTTACTGTTTCTCCTCAAAATATTAAAGGGAATTGAATTCATAGCCCACAGCAACAGTCCTCAATAAGCCTGGAGTTTGTCATTTGTCTCAATCCCCTAAGAACTGTCACCTCTCCTGCACTGCTTCTCCTCTCTCATCATTCCAGCTCTTGTTTACATGGACGGACTAATCTTTTCTGGGAGTCCTTCCTCTCCACCTACTCTCACTGTTCCAGTCAAGCTCTTCCCAGCCTCTTATCAGCATCACAGACTTTCCCCCAAGGGTGGTTAATAAAGTAGAAACTGATCAAAGACAACTTTTTATATTGAAAATATTAACATGTTAATAATTTTTGAGACCATTATAAAATACCATTCTTGATTAAGTAAATAAAAATTATATATATGTTATTATAATTCTATATATAAATACAGAAATTTTGGAGAAGTGAACACTAAGAGGCCAGTTTTGGTTTACTGAATGGTCTTGCATGTCTCCAGCTGCAGCTGGGTATATACCTGGGGGTGAAATTGAAGGGCCTTCTAAAATATGCTCAGATTTAACTTTATGAAATAATGCAAACTTGTTTTCCAAAGCAGTAATTTCAACTTATGCTCTTACCTGCCTGGAAGCAGCAAAAAAATCCACCTTCTGTGGGGTGTGGGTGTATTGGACATGGTGTGATCACATAGGTTGATTTGATGGTATGGTTAATGTTCTAGTCATGGGGTGAGTAGTGTGTTTACAGATGCTCTTTTTATTATTATGCTTTATAACTAACATATAAGTTATATACATTATTTTATATGCATCAGCATTACATACTAGCTGTTTAAAAAGAACAATAAAAATCATTTTGTCTGTGATCTATGAAGAACTTCAGGACCATGAACGTTTATTTGAGGTTCCAGAATTTTTTTAAGGAAAAAGTTCTAGTTCCATTTGGACGTGTGGTAACTATTCATTAAGATTAGAACCTTGATTAGTCTCCTCAAGGTTTACAATTAGATGCCTATCCTACCATCTCTTTGGTTTGCCTTAATTAGCAACAGGCATTGTCATGCCCTTTTATTGCTAGGCTTCAGGAATCTTGAAGAAAAATTTTAGGAGCCTGCAGATCCACCGTGAAATATTACCCCTAGCATTGCCTTTATATTTGATGTTTTATCTGGTCCAGATTATTTTTATAATTTTCCCTCTACAGGATTACTATATTTTTTAAGTGGCTTGAAATATTCTACGGAAAAGATGATATTAAATGGTTCATAAATGGTTTTCATCTTAAGTCTTAAGACAGGAGATTACAGCACTGAAACATAACCATTGCCCTGCCAGGAGGAAAAAAGATATACTTTGTAGGATCACCCATTCTGCCATTGTTCCTGTCTCCATACATTTTTGTGTATGTCAGAAAGTAATTAAGATCTTTTTTTTTAATCTGTGGAGTCAGACTCTGCTCTGCCTGAGATAAATATAATTATGGTGTCATTGTCCTGTTCACTATGGGTGGGCTATCTATTCCAGGATAAGTAAGTGCCGCTAAACAATGCCTCCATGAGGGTGAAGTTTTCATCAGTGTTCAGATTCATACAGCTGTGTTTGTAGAGCAAAACATCTAGCCTGATGATCCTCAAGCTGGTAGTGGGGTAGGAAATAAATCAAACATCTGGAAAATCATGAGAGAAACATATGAACTTTAAGTCAAAAAGAACCACTTGGCTCTTTTGCCTTAGAACTACCTAAAGAGGCAAATTATAAACTCCACAGAACTGAGTTATTATCTCCTGCTCAGGCACCATTGTAGAATGGATTAGTGGATTGATTCCTGGACTATGATACGGAAGTCTCTTAAACACCTTGCAGTCAGCTTTTTGCCTCCAGTATCCTGCTCAAACTGCTCCTGTATAGTTAATCTATGATACCTTCCTGGAAAATCAAAACCAGTTCTCCACTATCAACTCACTAAACCTATACGAGCGTTTATTAGTTTATTATTTCCTCCTCTTCAAATGTTTTTCTTCTCTTGACTTCCAAGTCTTCATACTTTCTTGTCTTCTTCCTATTTCCCTGGCCAATCTTTCTGCATCCTTTCTCATACCTCCACTTTTCCCCAACATCTTAGTACTAGGATGCCCTTGTCTCAATTCCTCGGATCTCTTGGCTTCTCCATCTCTCTCTGCTTATCTATCATGTTGAAAGGTCATTTGGTTCCATAACTTTTACAACTATCTTTAAAATCTAGATGATTTACAGTTTATATTCCAAGCTTATATCTTTTTCCTGAGTCGTGTAGCCAATTGCTTCCTTGAAATTTCCACATTATTTCTAATCCATGCCTCATATTTGTTCTCTCTAAAATTGAACTGCTATTCTGCTTCCCCCAAATCTATCTCACCACATGCCTTCTCCATTTCAGTTAATGGCAACTCCATCCTCTCAGTTGTGATGGGTGAAAACCTAGGAGTCATCTGGAATCCTCTATTTCATCCTTCATATCTAAATCATCAAGAAATAATCTTAGTCCCAACTTCAGAACATATCTAGAATTCTCACCTCAGTGGCCTTAGCCACCATCATAGTTCACCTACATTACTAAATTTTCATCAAAGAGGCCCCTCTGTGTTTCCTCTTGCCTTTTGCAGTCTATTTTGTATTTTAATTTTATTGGCGTATAGTTGATTTATAATGTTTCAGGTGTACAGCAAAGCAATTCAGTTATACATATACATATATTCATTCTTTTTACATTCTTTTCTCATATAGGTTATCACAGAATATTGAGTAGAGTTCCCTGTGCTATACATTAGGTCCTGGTTGGTTATCTATCTTATGTATAGTAGGGTGTGTATGTTCATTCTCAAACTTCTGATTTATCCGTCCCCCCAACATTTCCTTTTTGGTAACCACAAGTATATTTTCAATATCTGTAAGTGTGTTTCTGTTTTGTAAGTAAGTTCATTTCTATCTTTTTTTAAATTAGATTCCACATACAAGTGATATCATATGATATCTGTTTTTCTCTGTCTGACTTCACTTGGCATGATAATCTCTAGGTCTATCCATGTTGCTGCAAATGGCATTATTTCATTCATTTTTAATAGCTGAGTAATATTCCACTGTATATATGTACCACATCGTCTTTATCCATTCCTCTGTCAGTGGACATTTAGGTTGCTTCAATGTCTTGGCTATTGTAAATAGTACTGCAATGAAGACATGCAGATAGCCAAAACGCACATGAAAAGATGCTCAACATCACTAATTATCAGAGAGACACAAATCAAAACCACAGTGGGTTATCACCTCACACTGGTCAGAATGGCCATCATCAAAAAATTCTACAGACAATAAATGCTGGAGAGGGTGTGGAGAAAAGGGAACCCTCCTACACTGTTGGTGGGAATATAAATTGGTACAACCACTATGGAGAACAGTATGGAGGTTCCTTAAAAAACTATAGAACTACCAGCAATCCTACTCCTAGTCATATATCCAGAGAAAACCATACTTTGAAAAGGTTCTTGCACTGCAATGTTCATTGCAGCACTATTTACAATAGTCAAGACATAGAATCCATTTTTATTATAGCAGCCAAAGTGAACTTTTAAAATATAGGTCTGTACATGTGTCTGGTCAAAACTCTGGAAGTCTCCCTATCTTACTCAAAGTACAAGTGGAAGTCCTTACAATGGCATGTAAGGCCTTATGGGTACAGGTCCTTCTTTACCTTCCTTATTTCCTTCACCAGGGAGCTCTCTCCCTACTCTCCTCATCACTTTCTCCTCTCTGGCCACTGTGGCTTTCTGGCTGTTTCTTTCAAGAATACTACAGGCAGTCTCCTCCTTTAAGACTTGGCTCCAGTTTATAAGATTTTTCTATGTAGATCCACATGGTTTACTCCCTTAGCGCTTTCCTTTGCTCAGTGAATCTTATCCAAAAACTTTAAACAACTTCTCCCTCCATTGTCCAGCTCTTGGAAGCACTGGTCCCCTTACCATATTCTACTTTTTCTTTTCCTCGTATAACTTATCACCATCTGTAAATTTCTTTATCACTCTGTAAATTGTCTCTGCTGCTGTGGCAGGCTGAATAATGGTAGTAGGCTAAATAATGGCCCGCAAGGATATCAGGTCTGAATGCCTGGAACCTGTAAATGTTACCTGTTTCTGAGAAAAGGTCTTTGTAGATGTGATTAAAGTAAGAAACTTGAGAAGGGAGATTATCCTGGATTTTCTCTTTGAGCTCTAAGTGCAACATGTGTCCTTCTAAGAGAAAAGCAGATGGAGATTTGACAGACACAAGAGGAGAGGCAATATGACCACAGAAACAGAGATTGGAATGATGAAGGCACAAGCCAAGGAATGACTATAGGCACCAGAAGCTGGAGAAAGCAAGGAAAGGTTCTCCCCTAGAGCTCCTGGAGAGAATGATCCTCGCAGACCCCTTGATTTCAGTCCAGTGATACTGACTTAAGTCTCCTGGCCTTTAGAAGTGTGAGAAAATAAATTTCTGTCCTTTTAAGCCTCCAAGATGGTGGTAATTTGTTACAGAAGCCATAGGAAACTAGTACAACTAAATATTCTAGTATATATTCCATTAAGGCGTGGATCTTTGTATGTTTGATTCGTTAACATATCTAAAATGCCTAGAACAATGCTTGGAGCATAGTAGGTGTCCAGCAAATATTTGTTAAAGAAAGGAGTAATATCCGTTTTCCTCTTTATATATTTATCTTGCTTAATTTTTAGGAATATTTTAAAAGTGTGAATCTGTGTTCTTACTATTCATATAGTGTTCCTTGATATTTTCTATTGGGCAGCAAATTTTAACAAATACTCTTCTATTTATGCTCAAGAATATCTCTGATAATTGTCAAGCTTGTGACATTTTTCACTACTATATATTTGGTCTGTAAGATTAAAAATCCATGATTTTTTTCTTTTATAATAATAGAATACAGTGTTTATCAAAAGGATGTTACTTTCTTAATTTTGTTCTTATAGACAGAACAGCCAGGAAACCTATGGGGAGATTCATTAAATAATAAATATTAGCTATATTTTTAAAAGATGACATCCAATTTGAGCAAATAAATTTAAAAAAAACTATATAAAGCCAAAGACTTTTATACTTATTTTCAACCATTATTTAATTATTGCTTTGCATAGAAGTGCATTACTTTTGTCTAGAACTGAATATACTTAGTATCAGAGCCAGCATTTGTCTTAGCTTGGAGACCTCTATGAACTTTGTGCATAGAGTCTTCTCAAGAAGCTTCAGAGTCACCTTTTATATTTTCTTTAATAAGACACTTCTGTGTACTTATTACAAAGAAAAATTTCCATTTGTGCTTTCAAGTTTTCTGCTTATGCCTCTACTTCATCCTGTAGACATGTATTTCTGGTGCCTAAGCAGAAGCAAAAAAAATGTTTCAAGCAATGTGGTCTGAAAAAATGCATGATTACCATTTCTAAATGGTAGTAGTTTTCCTTCTGGACTCAATACTCCTACATTTGAGCCCACTTTTAAATAATTTTTCCATTTGCACTGAATACACTTTTCCCTAAAGTCTCTTACTCTGTGATTTAAACACTAAACTGTGTTATAGACTGATGTATAGACTTTATTTTGAGGAGCTTGGTGTTATCAAACCAAGCTTTAAGATTTGTTATATTTTAAGTGAAAGGGAAAAAATTATGCTTTCAATAAAACAATCCACTACACTCCCCACATTATCACAGTACTTTAATTTTTGTATGTTCTCTATTGACAATTATGTGGATAAAATAATTATGCATGTGTCATTTATATAATTGTAATGAAATATATGTATAATTAAAAAACTAATCAGCTGCGACACCCTTGATTCTGTTACCCTTTTGAATAGTCCTACTTGTATCATTTTAGTTTACACCTTCATAACATTTATTCTGTTTTATTTCCCCAGGAATATCCCTTCCTGTCCCCAGGCCATTTGCCTCTTGACTGGTTCTTTTTCAGTTCCTACATGGTGCCAGAATATTTTTGAAGAATAAAAGATTATATTTATCCACTCTTAAACTCCTTCATATCAATATAAATATGCTCAAATCTTTTTTTTTTAGCATCTTTATTGGAGTATAATTGCTTTACAATGGTGTGTTATTTTCTGCTTTATAACAAAGTGAATCCGTTATACATATACATATGTTCCCATACATATCTCTTCCTTCTTGCATCTCCCTCCCTCCCACCCTCCCTATCCCACCCCTCTAGGTGGTCACAAAACACCGAGCTGATCTCCCTGTGCTATGCAGCTGCTTCCCACTAGCTATCTATTTTACATTTGGTAGTGTATATATGTCCATGCCACTCTCTCACTTTGTCACAGCTTCCCCTTCCCCCTCCCCATATCCTCAAGTCCATTCTCTAGTAGGTTTGTGTCTTTATTCCTGTCTTACTCCTTCAAATCTTTAACTTAACCACAAAAAGTCCTCAATCCCTTGGGTTTTGCCATCATTTCTCCTCTTAAACCATCTACCATACCTACTCACACATGCTTCACACCAACCAGACATACATCCCTGTGGATTTTCTGGACTGTTTCATAGTTACTGAAGCCTTCATGCATCCTCAGGTTGTCCCTTCATGGCTTGGAATGGACATCATCTACTTTCTCATCTAGTTAACTGACCCTGTAGCTGTCCAGTTTTCCCAGCACCAGTTATTGAAGACACTGTCTTTTCTTCATTGTATATTCTTGCCTCCTTTATCATAGATGAATTGACCAAAAGTGCGTGGGTATATTTCCAGGCTCTGTATCCTGTTCCATTGATCTATGTGTCTATTTTCATGTACTATACTATTTTGTTTACTATAGCTTTGCAGTATAGTCTAAAGTCAGGGAGCATGGTTCCTCCAGCTCTGTTCTTCTTTCTCAAGATTTGTTTTGGCTATTTGGGGTCTTTTGTGTTTCCATACAGATTTTAAATCATTTGTTTTACTTCTGTGAAAAAATGTCCTTGGTATTTTGATAGAGACTGCATTGAATCTGTAGATTGCCTTGGGTAATATGGTCACTTTAGCAATATTAATTCTTCTAATTCATGAACATGCTATATCTTTTCATCTGTTTATGTTGTCTTCAATTTCTTTCATCAGTGTCATAGTTTTCTGAGTACAGGTCTTTTATTTCCTTAGGTAGGTTTATTTCTAGTTAACTGACTCTTAAAAAATTCTCAGTTTAAGCCTCACATCCTCAAGTTACTCCAATATCTGACATCCCTCTTGACTTTCAGAGCATGCTAAACATTCATATCCAACATAACATTCAGTCAGATTCACTTGTCTGACTTTTAGTATATGTATGATTTGTATATTTATATATACCTTTACTGTTATCTTCTTGTAGGCATAGAACTATGTTTTGGTGTATCAACACAGTACACATAGTAGGTGCTCAATAACTGCTGGATAGATAGTCACATGATTAGATGATTAATGTTTGTGTATACATACTAAATATTTTCATGCATTACTTTTCTCTGTATAAACATACACACACATATACTTCTATTTATAAACATATTGTATTGTCTCTCTCTCTTTCCCCCTGTTACACACACACACACACACACACACACACACACACACACTTCACACACTTTTCTCTGGACAGCCCAATTTTTAAAAAGTTGAGAAATTCATGACATATTTCATTTAAATATAAGCATTTTAGTGTTCTTTTTATCTTGCTTCTTTTTGTTTCCTTACTAATCTCTGGGCTATTCATTGCTTTTCTTTTCATGGTTATTTATGTAATTTTTTTTTCCATTCTAAAATTTTAAAGATACATTAACAAGAGAATGTTGGGATTACAGAAAGATAATGAAATTTATTTACTTTTAGAAACTCCTTTTAGGCACCACATATATAAGGCCATAGTAATTCTGCTGTTGAAAAATTAAAACAAAACAAAACAAAAAAATCCCTTACTTATTCACTAAGGTTTCTAGATTGTTTTTGAATGGACCCAGACCAAAGCAGCCTCAGGCAAGAGAGATCTGGACCAGAGAATTGCCCTCATCTGTTAGAAAGAGTGACTTTCAAAAAGTCTCTTACCATTTTTTGTTTGTTTGTTTGCTTATTTTTCTTTTGTAGTCTGGAAAAGTGCTATATTATCCCAAGCAGTAGGGGTTACCATACATAAAGATTTGACTGTTTGAAAATCTTTTCGGGAGAGATAACCATGTAAACATTTAGGGATAAGAGCCAGGTTTGTGGGCCCAGGTGGTTAAACAATTTAGGGGCCACTTCAGGAAAAATAAAATTTTAAAAATGTCCCATTGTATTCGTGTGTTCCACTAGCTATGCAACAAATACACCAAAACTTAGTGGCTTAAATAAGTAATTATTTCACACACTTTTCTTGTGGGTCAAGGTTTGGGAAGTGGATTAGTTGAGTGGTTCCTGGCCACCTGGACTTCTCCACAGGTTTACCTGAATGTACTCTTGACGTGACCATTGGCATCCAAGATAGAGCAAGGTGGAAGCCACAATGTGTTTTATGACCTAGCCTCAAAAGTCACATTCCATCATTTTCTCAATATCTTTTTGGCCATACAGGTCATCTCTATTTACGTGGAAGGGGACTCTACAGAAACATGAATGCCAGAAGGTGAGCACCATTGAGGACCATTTGAGAGACTAGCTGTCACATTCATATTTTAAAATTGAAAAAAAATTAAAAATAAAGTTACTTTCTGATTTTTGGGAAAAACTCATTCAGATGAAGAGCTCTGGAGCTTACCTGTTATTTCCTTCATGGTATATTTGCCTTTGCAAACATCACGTTCCTGAAACAGACTTTCTTATTCTTTGATGAAAAGCATGATGACGATAAGCTCACCACCACACAGTCTTTATGTCATCTTGTTCTGTAGCTCTTCACCAAGACTCCAATTGTGATCTATGCTCAGGATTCAGCATACGGTGTGGTAGTTTATTAGCAAATTTATCCATGTATAGATATCAAGTAGCTAATGATATGAGGTTCTTATATTAGTTTTTGTTTAAATGAAAGGGAAAGGACTCCATAAGTCTAAGTAAAGAACATCATATGTCTTAGACATTGGAGCCATGTGGCTGTGACCCCATTATCTCTGAATAGGTGGAATGGATTCTTTTGTTTAATTGACTATGCAGGTATACCACCTGTCTGTCATAATAATGCTGTGTGATGGGTAACCACAAATATTCAGTGGCAAAGAAAAATACATGCTTATACTTCATTGTCTGGGATTATCTGAGTTTTGGACAGGGGGCTCTGCTGATCTGGACTGTGTTTGATCACATGTCTAGGGGTTGGAAGTCTGTTGGCTTATCTAGATTGGCCTTATCTGGAAATGATTGGATGATTCAGCTCTGCTCTGCATGTCTCTCATCTCGCAAAGATTAGCATAGGCATGATCTCTCTATAATGGCAGAAGCACCAGAAAGCAAAAAGAAAGACACATGAGCTCTTGAGCTTTGGTTCAGAATTTGCGCATTATCCCTCTACCTCATTTTATTAGCTAAAGCAAATAACATAGTTGAGTCCTTAGACTTGGAGGTTGCTAAATATATATATATATATATATATATATATATATATATATATATGGAAAAAGTCATGAATACAGGGATGAGAGACAAATTGGAATCGGTCTGCAGTCTACTACAGTCATTTTTTCCCTTCCTCAGGACTCCAAGAGTATCACTCTTAAAACTATGTCTTCTCTCAAATAGAAAACTTCCCAGATAAAGACAGGCATTTCTTAAGTCAAAGTTATTGAGTATTATGTGGGTAGCTACAAATTATGTCAGAGCATGATGACTTTAATTTTTTCAAAATTTTACTCAATTTTTCTACTCATAGATTAGAAAATGAGTATATGTAAAACTCTACATATGCAATCAGGATGCTGAGAAGAAAAACTCATGGCAATATGAAACATGCAACTTCATTTTTGTCTCTTGTTGTCTGTTAAGATTTATTTAGCATGGATAACTTTCCTCTGCCCCTAGATGAAAACTTCCAGTTAAATTGTCCCACCCAGAAAAAGGTGATAGAGTATTTGCAAAGTGTTTTAAATTATTGATTAAATATTAAATGATGTATTAACCAAAACTGGGTCTAACGTATTAAAAACGTTAAGAGCATAGGAAAGAGTATGCCTGAATTCTGCCATCTTCAAACCTCTTCCTAGTCTATGGGCTTGACTTTTCCTAACAGTAAATTAATGGGCTCTTTGGAGATGGCCATTGCTGGGGAATGTTCTCTTGAAATTCCTTGACCCAGGCAAAACCATTAATGTCATGGTGATGACATGTTAAACCTTCCTCAGCCTTCAGGAATTTAAAATTAATCTACAACTTCTTCTTGTGTCTTCCCATGACCCAATTAGACAGATGACCCAAGAAAGGATTTTTCCCATGTATCCATTATCTGATTTATGTAGAACACAATTCCTTTTCTTAACGAATTCTAAGGGTGCAGGCAGATTCCAAAACATCCATCTCTAACCTGCTGCCCCAGGATGCTTTTGCTTTCTCAGAAGTCTATAAGGACCAGCTCTCTCTATCTTCCACCTACAGAAAAAGGTTCTCAACTTTTCCCTATTATCCCCTCACCACTGTGAAGTAAAGGAGGGATAAATCCCTCTGTCTTTGTGATTTAGGGGTGAGAATTCACAGCATGTCAACAGAAATTTCTAGAAAATTTCTCTCTAAATATCTCTTTTTCTCTCCCTTCTCAACCCATTTATATTCTCAAAGTGGGTGATGGAATCCATGAATCCTGGACTTGGGTTTCAGTGTTAATCTAAATTTTGGCCTAACATCTTAAGGTCTATTTATGTCTATTTTTAGGTCTATCATATTTTAGTTCTATTTCATTTTTGTGATTTAGTAGAAAACTGAATTTTTGCATCCTTTATATGTACAAGTCCCCCCTTAGACCTAGCCTGTTTTGGGGTAAGGTTGTTTGAAAAATGGTTCATCCTTATCGTCTCATTTCAAGTACAGAGAAATTTGGGGTAAGGGATGCACTACTGTGGGTTGTCCCAGTAGTAAACTCCCAAGTGATCATGAGCAGGTATCTCAAAAAAGCAGGAGAAGGAAATCAGCAGTTGGTGGCTTATTGCACTTCCTAGTCTTTTCCCCAGCATCTTCTTATTTTCTTATAAACCTTAATTTACCTTCATATTCCTAGTTCTAAGAATATAGTACACTACTTAATCCTATGTATAAAATAGGGTTCATTGAAAGGATTGAGGACATGAGCAAATAGTGGCTCTTAATTCCTTTAAATCCACAAGAAGTAAAAGCATACTCCTGGTGTTAATAATATGATGACCTACAATCCAAGTGCTTTATAAAAATCAAAAGTAGGTAATCAAAGTTTCATCACTGGTAAACAGAATATCAGAGAATTTCAAATTTTTGATCTCACATTGTTTTGAACATAGAACATTAGGCCTTTCAAATGAGAAACTTGGCATTGAAGATCAAAGAGGGCAGAATCATGTGTACTCTTTAAAGGCCCTGTTATGTCATACTTGAGAGATGAGTGCAGAACACTGGCCTCTGGGCAGTTCCTTTACATTTTAATCGGTTAAACTGTCCAAAACTTAGGTTGGATCTCTTATAGGCCAAAGTGGCCTGGGGATGCTGAAGCCATTCTGCAGGAAATCTGTTTGCCTCCCATAAAATAGTCTACCTTCCTCTGAACTACATATTTTGTAGTTGAAACCTTTAGTGTTCTGTGGTTCTTGAACAAGTATCCCAGGTTGCCAGAATGATGGCTCGATTTTATGGATCTCATAATTTTGGAGGAAAATGGCAGAACACTGTTATAATCTCAAGTGCCAGAAAAACTGCCAACCAAACAAATATATCATGCTTTAAAAAGAGGAATCTATGGCAAATGTGTTTATTTTTCATCATTGTATTTATTGTCAGTTGATACTTATCTGACAACCCTCGTTTTCTTCTACAGTTATATTTGTTAGCATAAGAAATCCATTTGCACCAGACACATTTATTCATGTCAAATGTATCTTTTCTGTTCATTATTACACTCTTTACATCCTTCCTATATGAGTCTCTCAAGTGAATATGAACACCCAAGACACTGGGCATCTTTTGGAATTTTCATTGTCACAGAGTCTCAGGAAAATTGAGAATAAGAGGGACAACGGAATTCAATATTCCATTAGTTTTATCTACGGCTCTGTGATTTATCATAACTTAACTACAACAAGAAACTCCCAACTGATCTCAATCTCATGTTTCCCTGCTGACAGCGGTAAGAATGAGCTGCTTCACCACCCCCACTGCTGTTCCTAGTTTAAGCAGTGCTGCATCTCCCACCTCCCTGTCAGAGCTCCTGGCCACTTACTTCTGCCCCCCAGGTACTCAGCCTTGTAGAGACTCTACTGATTCAGGGCAAGTAAATGTTCCCAAAAGATGACACTGGCTTGGCCTTGATCTTGAGGCTAGGGTTTCTGTAAAACGAGTATGGAATTCTCCCACAAATACGAGGATCATCATGTGATTCACCTAATAATTTTTTGTGTGTGTGTGGTACGCGGGCCTCTCAGTGTTGTGGCCTCTCCCGTTGTGGAGCACAGGCTCCGGATGCGTAGGCTCAGCGGCCATGGCTCACGGGGCCAGCTGCTCCGCGGCATGTGGGATCTTCGCAGACCAGGGCATGAACCCGTGTCCCCTGCATCGGCAGGCGGACTCTCAACCACTGAGCCACCAGGGAAGCCCCCTAATAATTTTGTAGCAGGTTCCAATACCACTTTAGCTTTTCATTCTTGCCATCATACACTGTCATGCTTTTCTATTCCTCTAGTTCTGCATAACAGCCAAACTGATCTATTCACAATCTGAATATTTTTTTGCCTCTACCTTCTTTTGTTTCTTCCTGTCTTCAGTCCAGCTTAGACTCTACCCCCTTTGTAAAGTCTTTCATCACTCTTTACATTTATTTGCAATTTTTTTTATTTATACAATGCAATATAATCTATTAAATAAAACCTATTGAGAACCACAGTTTTGTGGTTCAAAACTTTGAATACATGTAAGAAAACACAAACTCATGCAGTTATTTTTATAAGACCTAAAAAGGGACCCAAAACACATGCAAACACACTCTTCTTTGGGAATATTTTATGACTCTAGGTTATCTTTATATAAATCAATATCGGTGTCCCTTGCTTCCCTCTAGACTTGTTCCTAATTCAGGACATGTTTCCACTTATCAAAACTAGATCATCTCAGATATATCCTCTGTGATTTGGAGAAAGACTGTTACACTCAAGGAAAATCAGCTGTATATGTAATGAACCTGATAGAACTAAAAGAAGTTGTTAATTATGAATAGCCTTAACTAAATAATCAGTTCTAGTTTATCACAGTTTGGTTTAATTGTTGATGCACTTTTCCTTGGCTGTCTGCAGCCCAAAGGTGTGGGTTCTCAAGATGGCATTAGTTAGCTCTTAAACTGGGTCCTTGCTTCTGCCTACAGTTACTTGAAATATGATTTGCTGCTACCTTCATCACTTGGTATTCGCTGGTCATTTTAAATTTGTACAATAATGTCACTCATAGTTTGACTGCTATCTATTTTATATGCTTCTCAGTTGCTATGCATAGATTGCAAGATCAACCATGGAAGTGGTTGCAGGAAGGAAATCATGAAAGTTGCTGATCACACTCTGTGGCAGAAGGCCCAGCTCCTTGCAAATGCCGTCTGCGAAAGGAGGGTGTGAGGATAGAATTCTTTTAAGATGCTTATCTAGGTTGAGCATTCAGTGAATCATCACCTAATTCTAATGACTGAAAAATATGCTGGAGAGGATAATGTGCTGAGGGAAGTCCAACTATTTTACTATTCTTATTTGATTCAAGGTATTTTAGATAGAGGTGACATACAAAGAGAGTTACAGTATCAGTTTTACTATGATGATCAAATGAAATAATGCATGCAAAGCACTTAGTCAAGTGCTTGAAAAAAATTGTTATTATTATCATCCTTATCATTTAAGTCATACTTTAAGGAATATTCTTGCAAACCTCACTGAGATTGATCTTTTTGTGGAGGGATAAAGGAAGAAAAGAAATACCTCTGAGGGTATAATTTTTAAAAGCCTATCTCTGAAATCCAGTCACATAAAATATAATCCCTAGATTGAAAATCGCTTCCTGAGAGAAATCTCTTTCTTCCCAAACTCAACCAGGTCTCCAACTAGACATGCCCATGAATTTGATACTCTGCCTTTAGTGCACTCTCAAGGTTGCAATCATACCCTTGAAGATATTTATTTTGTTATTTTCATTTTATTTTTTATTACCTACCTCCTCCAGAAAATTTTAATCTTGAAAAAAAATCACTGTGTGAGTCTGGGTTGTGGTATCTCCATTTCTCACAACAGAGAAATGCTCAGTAAATGAATATCAAATGCGTGAGTAAATGCAGAGAAGCTTGGAGCCACCTGATTGTTGAACAATCACTTACCCAGAATCAGAAGCTCTGAATTTTAGTCCCAGCTTTAACATTAACTATCCATGTCACCTGAAATAGACCTCTATAAGTCAATATTTTAATGGGAGGGTTTGTGCTAAGTCAGTGGCTTTTAAGCCTGTTTGTACATCGTAATCCCCAAGAGAGCTTTTAAAAAGCATTTAATTTTAGGCTCCATCCCAACTGACATATTCTCCGTGGGCACTGGCACTGGTATGCCCATATTTTAAGCTTCCCAGGTGTTTCTAATGAACATCCAGGTTTGAAAACTCACTGTACTAGATTAATGAAATTTCTTCCAAGTCTAAGTTATTTTTTTGGTTACAGTTTTTAAAAGAAGACCTGTTCCATTAATTTATTTGAGCGTTTGGAATGATTCTTTGCACATAACAGGACCTCAATAAGTGTTTTTTGTTGCTGAACTAGCGGAGAGTTTTACTAAGGTCATAAATACAAAATGTGAGAGATTAATCATTAATACTAAATGCGACTGGGATGATGTGCTCCTCTCTCATTTTATAGTACCTTCAGGAAAAAAAGCCTTTGCAAATTAGCTGAAAATAAATTGGAAAACTCTCTAGCAATGACAAGGAACTTGTGGTGCCTGTACTGAAGATAGATATTTCTACAAAAAACTAGCAACCACTTTCTGAACTCTTGATACATAAAAGACAGAGATTTAAGCATGTTTCATGTACTGAGTAATTGAATCCTAATAAATCTTATAATACGTGCTGTTATTATCCACATAATTTTTTTTTTCAGGCCATGCCTTGCAGCATGCAGGATCTTATTTCCCCGACCAGGGACTGAACCTGCACTCCCTGCAGTGGAAGCACAAAGTCTTAACCACTGGACATCCAGGGAAGTCCAGGAGGAACCTCTTAAAATGGCTAAAGCTGGGGTAGGCCATAATGAAGAAATGAAAATAATAATATGAACGCCATAACTTTGTTGTTGGAAATGCAGAACCTGAAGGAAATGAGGGACAAAAAGGTTAAGAAGCTAGGAAGTAGCGTGTTAGGTTTGAACTCAGTCTTTCTCCAGAAATGGGGCTTATCCACCATTAATCTAGGGCATTGCAATTTTACAAAGTACTTAAACCTAGCCAGAGCAAAGTGACTGTTCATGAAAGAAAATCACTTTTGAAGATAAATATATGACCTTTTGAAAAGATGGCATTTTAACTCAAACAGCTTATTCTTTGTTGCTCAACTGAAATTTCTACTCTTGACATCATGCATTGTAACTACCAAGAATTATTAGTTATCTATTGCTGTGTAACAAATTACCCCAAAATGTAGCAACCCAAAATGGCATAGATTATCTTGTTTCTGGGGGCTCAGGAATACTGGCATGGTTTAGCTGGGTTCTCTGTTTCAGGGCTTATGAGGCTTTAACTAGGGGTTGGCTGAGACTACAGTCCCGAATGAAGGCTCAACTGGGGAAGAATCCTCTTCCATGATCACTCACACTGTTCTGGGAGAAAGTTCCTCAAAGGATGTTGGCCTGGGTGCATAAGTTCCTAACTGACTTGTAGCCATGGTTCCTTGCCATGTGTCCATCAAGGCAAGTGTGAAAAGAGTCAAGGAGAATGCCAGCAAGGTGAAAGTTCTGGATTTTTATAATTAAATCTTGTAATTGATATCCTGTTACATTGCTGTATTCTATCTATTAGAAGAGCTTCTAAACTGGACCTCAAGTAATGAAACCGAGACCACAAATGTAATGTCACTCTGTCATACTTTGAAATCAGATTGCCTCAAAGACCTATTCTCAAATAAGTGAAGTTGGTTTTTATAACCCCCCAGTTGTGTGAGGTAGAACATTTGTCTTCTGTTACATCCATGAGAAAGTGAAACTAAATCAATTTCCTAATAAACATATCTGATTAACAAGCCTGACACTCTTTTCATTAACACACATCAAGAACTTCCATCTTTTATATTTTATTGGACCCTGAAATTTCCACAGGAATCTGTTGTTCTCCCAAATAAAGGAACAATGGCACTGGATGATGAAGTTATATTGTTCCAGATTACTCACACTTTATTTTTGTAAATATGTGCTTTCAGAATTAGGGTAAGCCCTGAGTCAGGTGTGTACTTTCCTTTCAACCCACAGCTCACAATAGAATCACTGTCATCATTCAGGTTGTTTCCAGATGCAACACAGGATAATGACATGACAGACCAACTTCACAGCAGAGATGCGTCAGTGTTCAGGACACCCTTTTTGGAAGTAATTTCATTTGGTCTAAGTAGTGCAAAAGAGACATCTATATGCAATATTTTGTAAAAACCTTCATGTTCTAATCATTTTGTTTCTCATTTGTAGATTTGGGAACATATCCAGGAGAGGGGACTGCTGGTTTGCAGTGAAAAAGCACCATAAAAAAGCCACTTTGCAAAGGATACTTCATGTAAATTTCACAGAAAGCTTATGAGGTAAGAGTAACAAGAGCAAACAAACAATGACAAACAGCACAATAAATGAAATTAAAAATTCTCTAGAATGAATCAATAGCAGAATAACTGAGGCAGAAGAATGGATAAGGGACCTGGAAGATAAAAGAGTGGAAATAACTACCACAGAGAAGAATAAAGAAAAATAATGAAAAGACTTGAGGACAGTCTCAGAGACCACTAGGGCAACATTAAATGCACCAACATTGCAATTATAGGGGTCCTAGAAGAAGGGAAAAAGAAAAGGTCTGAGAAAATATTTGAAGAGATTATAGGTGAAAACTTCCCTAACATGGGAAAGGAAATAGTCAACCAAGCCCAGGAAGCGCAGCGTCCCATACAGGATAAAACCAAGGAGAAACATGCCAACAATCATATTAATCAAATCATCAAAAAAATACAAAGAAAAAATATTAAAAGCAGCAAGGAAAAAGAACAAGTAATATATAAGGGAATCCTCACAAGGTTAACAGCTGATCTTTCAGCAAAAACTCTGCGAGACAGAAGGAAGTGGCAGGACATATTTAAAGGGATGAAAGGGAAAAACCTACAACCAAGATTATTCGACACAGCAAAGATCTCATTCAGATTTGACGGAGAAATCAAAACCTTTACAGACAAGCAAAAGTTAAGTGAATTCAGCATCACTAAACTAGCTTTACAACAAATACTAAAGGAACTTCTCTAGGCAGGAAACACAAGAGAAGGAAAAGACCAACAATAACAAACCCTAAACAATTAAGAAAATGGTAATAGGAACATATTATCGATAATTACCTTAAATGTGAATGGATTAAATGCTCCAAAAAAAGGCATACACTGGGTGAGTGGATACAAAAACAAGACCCATATATATCCTGTCCACAAGAGATCCACTTCAGACCTAGGGATACATACATACTGAAAGTGAGGGGGTAGAAAATGATATTCCATGTGAATGGAAATCAAAAGAAAGCTGGAGTAGCAATTCTCATATCAGACAAAATAGACTTTAAAATAAAGACTATTACAGGAGACAGAGAAAGACACTACATAATGATCAAGAGATCAATCCAAGAAGAAGATATAACAATTGTAAATATTTATGCATCCAACATAGGAGCACCTCAATACATAAGGCAAATGTTAGCAGTCATAAAAGGGGAAATTGACAGTAACACAATAATACTAGGGGACTTTAACACCGCATTATTATCAATGGACAGATCATTCAAAATGAAAATAAAGAAGGAAACATAAGATTTAAATGATGCTTTAAACAAGATGGACTTAATTGATATTTATAGGACATTCCATCCAGAAACAACAGAATACATTTTCTTCTCAAGTGCTCATGGGACATTCTCCAGGATAGATCATATCTTGGGTTACAAATCAAGCCTTGCTAAATTTAAGAAAATTGAAATCGTATCAAGTATCTTTTCCAAACACAATGCTATGAGACTAGATATCAATTACAGGAAAAAAACTGTAAAAAGTACAAACACCTTGAGGCTAAACAATACATTACTAAATAACCAAGAGATCACTGAAGAAGTCAAAGAGGAAACCAAAAAATACCTAGAAACAAATGACAATGAAAACACTATGACCCAAAACCTATGGGATGCAGCAAGACTAGTTTTAAGAGGGAAGTTTATAGCAATAAAATCCTACCTCAAGAAACAAGAAACATCTCAAATAAACAACCTAACCTTACACCTAAAGCAATTAGAGAAAGATGAACAAAAAAACCCAAACTTAGTAGAAGGAAAGAAATCATAAATATCAGATCAAAAATAAATGAAAAAGAAATGAAGGAAACAATAGCAAAGATCAGTAAATCTAAAAGTTGGTTCTTTGAGAAGATACACAAAATGGATAAACCATTAGCCAGACTCATCTAGAGAAAAAGGAAAAGACTTAAATCAACAGAATTAGAAATGAAAAACTAGTAACAACTGACACTGCAGAAATACAAAGGATCATGAGCGATTATTACAAGCAACTATATGCCAATATAATGGACAACCTGGAAGAAATGGACAAATTCTTAGAAAAGCACAACCTTCCGAGACTAAACCAGGAAGAAATAGAAAATATAAACAGACCAATCACAAGCACTGAAACTGAAACTGTGATTAAAAATCTTCCAACAAACAAAGGCCCAGAACCAGATGGCTTCACAGGCAAATTCTATCAAACATTTAGAGAAGAGCCAACACCTATCCTTCTCAAATTCTTCCAAAATATATAAGAGGCAGGAACACTCTCAAAGTTATTCTATGAGGCCACCATCATCCTGATACCAAAACCAGGCAAAATGTCACAGAAAAAGAAAACTATAGGCTAATATCTCTGATGAACATAGATGCAAAAATCCTCAACAAAATACTAGCAAACAGAATCCAACAGCACATTAAATGTTTCATATACCATGATCAAGAGAGATTGATCCCAGGAATGCAAGGATTCTTCAATATATGCAGATCAATCAATATGATAAATCATAGTAACAAAATGAAGGATAAATGCCATATGATAATCTCAATGCAGAAAAAGCTTTCAACAAAATTCAACACCCATTTAGGATAAAAACTCTCCAGAAAGTAGGCATAGAGGGAACCTACCTCAACATAATAAAGGCCATGTATGACAGACCCACAGCCAACATCATTCTCAATGGTGAAAAACTGAAAACACTTCCTGTAAGATCAGGAAAAAGACAAGGTTACCCACTCTCACTGCTATTTTTCTACATAGTTTTGGAAGTGTTAGCCCCTGCAAACAGAGAAGAAAAATAAATAAAAGGGATCCAAATCAGAAAAAATGAAGTAAAACGGTCACTGTTTGCAGATAACATGATACTATACATAGACAATCCTAAAAATGCTACCCGAAAACTATTAAAGCTAATCAATGAATTTGGTAAAGTAGTAGGATAAAAAATTAATGCAGAGAAATCTCTTGCATTCCTATACATTAATGATGAAAACTTGAAAGAGAAATTCAGGAAACACTCCCATTTTCCATTACAACAAAAATAATAAAATATCTAGGAATAAACCTACCTAAGGAGACAAAAGACCTGTATGCAGAAAACTAAAAGACACTGATGAAAGAAATTAAAGACAATGCAAACAGATGGAGGGATATACCATGTTCTTGGATTGGAAGAAACAATATTGTGAAAATGACTATACTACCCAAAGCAATCTGCAGATTCAATGCAATCCTTATCAAACTACCAATGGCATTTTTCACAGAACTAGAACAAAAAATTTCACAATTTGAATGGAAACAAAAAAGACCCCTTAGAGCCAAAGAAATCTTGAGAAAGAAAAACGGAGCTCGGGGAATCAGGCTCCCTGACTTCAGACTATACTACAAAGCTACAGTAATCAAGATAGTATGGTACTGGCACAAAAACAGAAATATAGATCAATGGAACAGGATATAAAGCCCAGAGATAAACCCATACACACATGGTCACCTTATGTTTGATAAAGGAGGCAAGAATATACAATGGAGAAAGACAGCCTCTTCAATAAGTAGTGCTGGGAAAACTGGATAGCTACATGTAAAAGAATGAAATTAGAACTTCCTAACACCATACACAAAAATAAACTCAAAATGGATTAAAGACATAAATGTAAGTCCAGACACTATAAAACTCTTAGAGGAAAACATAGGCAGAACACTCTATGACATAAATCACAGCAAGATCCTTTTTGACCCAACTCCTAGAGAAATGGAAATAAAAACAAAAATAAACAAATGAGACCTAATGAAACTTAAAAGCTTTTGCGTAGCAAAGGAAACCATAAACAAGACGAAAAGACAACCCTCAGAATGGGAGAAAATATTTGCAAATGAAGCAACTGACACAGGATTAATCTCCAATATATACAATCAGATCATGCAGCTCAATATCAAAAAAACAAACAACCCAATCCAAAAATGGGTAGAAGAGCTAAATATACCTTTCTCCAAAGAAGATATATAGATTACCAACAAACACATGAAAGGATGCTCAACATCACTAATTATCAGAGAAATGGAAATCAAAATTACAATGAGGTATCACCTCACACTGGTCAGAATGGCCATCATCAAAAAATCTACAAACAATAAATGCTGTAGAGGGTGTGGAGAAAAGGGAACCTTCTTGCACTGTTGGTGGGAATGTAAATTCATACAGCCACTATGCAGAACAGTATGAGGTTCCTTAAAAAACTAAAAATAGAGCTACCATATGACTCAGCAATCCCACTACTGGACATATACCCTGAGAAAACCATAATTCAAAAAGAGTCATGTACCACAATGTTCATTGCAGCTCTATTTACAATTAGCCGGGACATGGAAGCTAACTAAGTGTCCATTGACAGAATGAATGTATAAAGAAGATGTGGTACATATATACAATGGAATATTACTCAGCCATAAAAGGAAATGAAATTGAGTTATTTGTGGTGAGATGGATGGACAGAGTGCCTGTCATAGAGTGTGAAGTAAGTCAGAAAGAGAAAAACAAATACCGTATGCTAACACATATATGTGGAATCTAAAAAAAAAAAAAAAAGTTCCAATGAACCTAGGGGCAGGACAGGAATAAAGATGCCGACGTAGAGAATGGACTTTAGAATACAGGGAGGTGTAAGGGTAAGCTGGGATGAAGTGAGAGAGTAGCATTGGCATATATACACTACCAAATGTAAAATAGATAGCTAGTTGGAAGCAGCTGCATAGCACAGGGAGATCAGCTTGGTGCTTTGTTATCACCTAGGCGCGTGGGATAGGGAGAGTGGGAGGGAGACAGAAGAGGGAGGGGATATGGGGATATATGTATACATATAGCTGATTCACTTTGTTATACAGCAGAAATGAACATAATATTGTAAAACAATTATACTCCAATAAAGATGTTAAAAAAATAATAAAATGGAAAAAATAAAAATACTATTTTAGGAAAAAAAAATAATATGAGGGAGTAACACAGTTCTCTGATTTTAGGTCCATGGTGACTTTGTCACCACTTGCCACTGTGTGGCTTAAATTCTGACTAGCTCATGATTATTTGTCCCATCTTTTTGCTGGACTCTGTTTCAATTCCAGCTAACTACAGTGAGATTATGGTCAAAATATGACAGTCTCTCATCTTGTGTTCCATAAATGATTATTGAGATTTTATATTTCTATTTATATTTGTTCAATCTGGGGATTTTAAACTACTCAAATAACATTAACCAATACCAGCATATTTCCTACTGAAGGATGGTCATGGAAATGCTCTAGTATCACAAACCCAAATGCCTTAATGATTGTGTTTACAAAAATTTCAGTATGAAGAAGGGTGGATGATGCTTCCTACGACTACTGCATGAAGGCTTTTCTCATAACTCTTTTCCTGTTTTCAAAAAGCTAAGAATTGCGTCACATATATGGTTTGTGTATCATGATTTTAAATTACTACCTTAGAAAATCACAATACTGCTTGGGTTAGTGACATCCAACATGACAGGAATCTTCAGTATGACACATTAATTTTGTACCTCTCTGGAAAGTATGATGTACAAGGTGTGATAACATGGAACAGCTTCACCCAGAACCCACACCAGGGAAAGTCTTGTTGCCCTGGCTACTGGGAGTCCTATCAGCAGACAGTCTTAGCTCTCAGTCCCTTCAGGCAATGCCTCAGCTGCATGAGGTTTCAGGTCACACCTTTCCAGAGGTGCCCATATTCCATGACTAATCAAAGTAGGTGGTATAAAGGTCTTTCATTCAGTCCAAATGAGGATAAATCTGATGAGCTGTTTCAGTGCCAGAGCTCCCCATGGGATGAGCTGCGGCTGTACATCCTACATTGCAGTTTGACTTCTCCCTCTGTCCAATCCTATTTTCCCCTCCCTCCATTCTAGGTGTTGAGCAAAAGACCATGCCCTAATAAACATCCTGAAAACCAAACTGTGTCTGAAAGTCTGCTTTCCAGAAAACCCAAATCATAATATCTGTTTCAAACCTTTATCATACTCTTGAGGCATCCTCCTTCCTATATGCAACATACCACAGAGTTCATTCTTACAGTATGGACTTCCTTCAAACTTCACAAAAAGGAGGAAAGTTTACTAAAAGATAATTATCTCAGCTTCTTATGAACTGAGATGCTCATTCCTGCTTGCCTCCTTTTTTTTCCTGTCCCAGTGTGGGACTGTCTTTTATTTTCTGTCCAAGCTCTGGATTCCAACATCTCTTGCATTATAGCAACTTTTATCCCTCAAAAATCCAACACTCTTTCCCTCACCCTTTCCCATGTAATTTTAACAAGCCCAGACCTTGAAAAATCAAAACAAAAATAAACACTCCAACGTCTCCTTCTGTAATGCATCATCTCTTTCCCTTTTTAACAACTTTCTTGAAAAAGTAGAGTAGACAGGCTGTTTGCATTTCTTTTCATCTCATTTATTCTTCAACTAACTAGTCTGCTGAAAACCGCTCACTGAGATTTTAACAATAATCTCTTTGTGGCAACATTTAATGGGTATTTCTTGACCTTATATTATTGACCCTTTGGGCCATTCTGTTAACATTGTATCTGGACAGGTTATTGTCTATTTTCTTGTGTAACATGATTATATCTGACTCTTCCTTCTCTTTTTCCCTCTTAATTTTCTCATTAAATGTAATTATTTCTCATTATTCTGTACTTGGCCCTCTTCTATCTTATGCATGCCCATGGCATCAAATAATACCTGAATTTTGATGATTCTCAAATCAATGCATTTCTTTAATTTCTCCTTTCCTTCCCTTTCTCCCCCCTTCTTTCTTTCATTTTTCTCTATTTCTTTTATCATCATCATCTAAGTGTTATCTCCATCTAGATGGCCTCAAAGTCAATGTGCTTCAAATTTCTTCTTCTAAAAACTTGATCTTCTTCTGTGTTTCTCATCACAGTGAAAGGTAATATTTTTCACCCATATGCCTAATCCATAAACTTTGCAATAAATCCATCCTGCCAAGCCCCGTGTACTTTGCTTAATTAGTCTCTCTTATTTTTTAAAAATTAATTAATTAATTTATTTTTGGCTGAGTTGGGTCTTCGTTGCTGTGTGCGGGCTTTCTCTAGTTGCGGCAAGTGAGGGCTAGTCTTTGTTGCGGTGCTAGGGCTTCTCATTGTGGTGGCTTCTCTTGTTGTGGAGCATGGGCTCTCGGCGTGCGGGCTTCAGTAGTTGTGGCATGTGGGCTCAGTAGTTGTGGCACACGGGATTAGTTGCTCCATGGCATGTGGGATCTTCCCAGACCAGGGCTCAAACCCGTGTCTCCTGCATTGGCAGGTGGATTCTTAAACACTGAGCCACAAGGGAAGTCCCAGTTACTCTCTTAGACCCGTCCACTTTTCTCTATCTCCATTTCCACTACCTGAATTCACGTCCTAATCTTCTTTGGCATGGATTATTGCCATAGTAACCTAAGTAGTCTCCCAGCCTCAGATTCAGCCCCAATAAGTTATTCTCGGATCTGCTCTTAAGTATTGCAGTTTTTTCTCTTCAAGAAGTTTCAGGTATGAAGTAGGTTTGAGAACTGTTTTCCAAGCTCCCCCTGGCACACTACAATAGATTAAATGGCTCATAAACTTAGGTGCATAGCAAGTCAAGTTATGCATGGTGATACTGAATAGTCATGTTCCTGTGAAGTTCTATTCCAGTGGATGGACCATCTTAATAAGAAATCAGGGTACAAATTGTTTTGAGGTGATATAAGTCATCTAGGCTTGTCATATGACAATTATTTGATTCTGAAGAAATTCCTGATTTCACCATCTTCATTAACTTCAGCAAATAATCCTTTTCAATTACCAGTGAATATATCTTCATTATTTTCAGGGATACAGAGTATTCAGTCATAGGTGTGTACATTGCATTTAAAGAGACTATAAGTCTGCTTTCTAGAATGCTGCAGAAGGAAGTTGTTACTTTTGCATGGATATGTACAGCCAAGATGAAACAGAAGATTTTTAACATAAAATATATAAGAAATATTATAATTTGAAATACACTTCTAGATTATTTAAAATCTCTTTGTGAACTTTGTTTGAACAATAGAATTCTCCTTTGCTTATCTGTTGCTCAATAGGAATATAAATAAAAATTCACTTGAGCATATTGAACACTTTTATGTGCTACTGTACTAAACACTTTATGTGTAATAACCTATTTATATCTCACAATAACTCTATGAGGATGTCATATCATCACCATCTTAACAATGAAGAAATGGAAATTTAGAAAAACCAAGTGGTTTCCCTAAGTCACACAGATAAATAGACAGCAGAGTTGGGACTTAAGGCCAGGTCTGTCTGATTCCAAAGTCCATGCTCTGAAGTAGTTGGCTAAATTGACCAGTGTATCCTTCACAAGATTGTAGTCATTCAGTTTTCCTATCAGTAGACCTTGACTTCCTAGCATTGTCACTTTCCAAGACAAATATTGTGTGCTCCTCTCTCCTAATGTCCTAACGTCTGTATTATTTGTGGCCCATGGAACAAGCAGTCCCTAAACTCTCACAGGGTCAGGTATAAGAGGAGAGACCTCACCTTTTAGTCCATTTATGGGTTGAATATTTAGATAAACTCTGAATTTGGGACTTATGAGTGGATCCCACTCCCCCAAAAGATGTGTTGAAGTCCTAGCCCACAATACCTGAATATGACCTTACTTGGAACTAGGGCCTTTGCAGATGTAATCAAGTTAAAGTCATAATCAATTAGGGTGGGCACTAATCCAATATAACTGGTGTCCATATAAGAAGAGACACACGGGGAGAACATGTGTGACTATGGAGGCAGAGATTGGAGTGCTGTGTCTACAGGTCAAAGAATCCTCAAGGATTGTTGGCGACACCACAAACTAGGAGAAAGGCATGGGAAAGATTCTTCCCTAGAGTCTTCAGAGAGCATGGGTCTGTGGACCCCCTTGATTTTGGACTTCTGGCCTCCAGGACTGTAGAATAAATTTGTCTTTAAATCTACCCAGTTTGTGGTACTTTGCTATGGCAGACCTAGGAAAATAGTAGAGGACTCTTTTCCTTGTCAGCAATCTCTGGCTTTTAAAATCTGGGCATCTTATGTGTCTAACGTGTTTGGAAGTAAGAATGGGAGGAAAATACTTTTTCTCATGAAAAAAGCAAAAGCAAACAAGAAATCAGATTTCATTCTTTCTTCTGAAAAAAGCTATAGGATGCTAAGGGGCTCAATTTCATCACATATATACTCAGCTATTCCTGGGGCACAAATCATCTGCAGCTGCAGTGGAGAAAAATTCAAGTATGGATTAAAAATTATATACCTATAGCATGAGACCTATTGAACTGAATAAATACAAAGCAAACAATGTTTGCTAGGGAAGATTAAGCATTTTTTAATTGAAAAAGTGAAATTGTAAGCATTGTGAGACATGGGATTCAGGAGAAAGGGTTGATATCAGAGTTAAAAATAAATTTGACAAGAGGAGCTGCAATTAGAATGTTGACATTTGCAGTTCAAGTGCTCAGTTGTTGGAGATGCCAGGGGCATTTGGTCCCTGTGATGGGTGCGACAGAGGCTGACCCCTGGGTGTGTGGTGGCCAGCAGTGGTGGGTTCCTTAGCAATGGAAAGGAGATAACAATTATAGACTGTGGGTGAAAAGAAGAGGATTTCTTATCATTTGAAATTGAACTGATGACTCTCTAGGAAATTGTGTAAATGATAAAGGTTTTCAGAAGAAGATATAAGACTAGTTTTCTCGCAGCACAATGGGTGACAGCAGCCACATCAATATCCATCCTAACCATGCTCATTGACTTATTTCAGGCCTCCAAAGTCCCAAGATAGCCACACCCTAAGCCTTCATAGCCACAGCATCCATCACCATGGCTTCCAAAGTAGTTCCCATTATAGCTGCAGCATAGAGTCTTGGGAGATGAGGATGGGTAAGGACGCAAATGATGAGTGGCCAAAGTGTGACTTTTACTATATGTAGGAGCTTGATATACTACTAAGAGTGGCTGTGGAAAATTCCAGGACTCCAATTTCTAATTCCATATACTAATTAGTGTCAAAATGTTAGCGAACTGTGGTGCATATAAGTGAAAAAAAGTTAAGATGCTATTGGAATCCTTGTGGCAAAGTTAGAATTCTTCACCAATTAGAAAAAAAAAGATAGCTTTAGAAATCATTGTTTATCCTATAATTCAAAATGAAAAATCTATAGCCTATATAGGAAACTAGAGATTCATATATAAACTGAACATATTCCTTTCCAGGGCTGGAGAATTCAGCTAAACCCAGGAACATGACTGCTATTTCCTTTATAGTCAAAGCAAGATGCAACCTCTTTACATCAGTAGAAAGGTAAGCATTTTCAAATGCAGTTTTTCTCACACTGCTTCTTAATAATCTCTCACGACATCAATGAAAGCAGTCATCGGGGGATGTATTGTAATGTGCTTCAGAGATGGTTGGATTTCCTTTATGTTGAAATACTATCCTTAAAAATAATGATTCCAGCTCCACACAATAGAATTCAGAGGTGTTACATTTTAAAAATGTACAGAAAAAAATATGAAGAGAATACAAAATCAAGCATTTCTAAGCTAAGATGTTGGGAATACATATTCTCTGTAAGAAGCTTAAAGCTGAAAACAAAGTGATTTAGCCTAAGACCTATCAGAAATACTCAGGGATGAGGGCACATAGAAGGTAGACACACATTTATTTGTGTATTAAGGTCTCTGCCGTCAAAATGCATAGTTGCCAACAACATTGGGCTGTGAAAAATAAGTACTTAATTAATCTATAAGAGGACAAGTTGTATCAGAGTTTATGTGCATTTTTCATCATTGCTTACATGGTTCATGGATAAGTGTATGAAAAAACATTTCTCTGGGTAGAAAATATTCAATCATGTAACCAGAAAGTGATAAGATTTTGTTGCTGTTGTCATTATAAAGAAGCAATCAGAAAAAGTTGAATGATAGGGAATGTCTTTTTGAGCATGAATCCTTCTGGGAAGTAACCTCCCTCCTGGGGAAAACATCACTGTAATCTTCAGAAAGCCTCTCTGGCCACAGCAGTAGAGGGAGGGAAGATGTCCCTGAAGAATGTGTAGCAGGCAATTTTTCAATGCTTTTCTGAACGTGGTGATCACCTTCACATCCCAGCACCGCTCAGAGTCACATGGTCCAAGAAAATAGTAATCAGAGTAATAAAGAGCTCTGGAGATCTTGTGAATCAATGATGTCTGAAAACTAAGAAAGTGCTTGCGAGTGCATTTCTATCATTAATGTGTCGGAAATGATACAAGGCATTGATCAGTTTAATGAGAATTAATGTGAATAAACTTGAAATATAGAACATGGCATTTTGAAGAGACATGAAGAATGATTAAGAGCAGACACTCAAAGAAGAAATGAATCCATAAAAAACTAGCACAGTGACCCTTACCCAAGCTACAACTTTTCTATATGTTCATTAATTTTCCAGAATATAAAGCATGAAGTTAACATGGTTTTGATATGCTTTTCTTTAATGACTAATAACGTTGAGCATCTTTTCACAGGCTTATTAACCATTTGTATATTTTCTTTGAATAGCTATCATTCAGATCTTCTGTCCACTTTTTAACTAAAGGTTTTTTTTTATAGTTGAGTTGTAAGAGTTCTTAAAAAATTCTGATTACAATTTCCCTTGGGGATATTTGAATTGCAAATATATTCTCCCATCCTATAGTTTGTGTTTTCACTCTCTTGATATTGTCTGTCGAAGCAAAAAAGCTTTTAATTTTTTTTTTTTTTTTTTTTTTTGCGTTACGCGGGCCTCTCACTGTTGTGGCCTCTCCCGTTGTGGAGCACAGGCTCCGGACACGCAGTCTCAGCGGCCATGGCTCACGGGCCCAGCCGCTCTGCAGCATGTGGAATCTTCCCGGACCGGGGCATGAACCCGTGTCCCCTGCATTGGCAGGCGGACTCTCAACCACTGCACCACCAGGGAAGCCAAAGCTTTTAATTTTGATGAAATCAAATTTATTTATTTTGTAGCTTGTGCTTTTGGTGTTGTATCTGAGAAATGATTGAAAAATCCAAGGTCATGAAGATTTACACCTATTTTTCTTCATATATATATATATATATATATATATATATATATACCTTTAGCTCTATACCTTTAGCTCTAACACCTAGATCTTTGATCCATTTTGAGTTAATTCTTGATAAGGTGAGAGAATGAGACAGGGTCCAACCTCATCCTTTTTCATGTGGATACCCATTTGTTTCAGTACATTTTGTTGAAAAGCCTACTATTTCCCAGGGAAGGTCTTGGCACTCTTGTTTAAAGTCAGTTGACATGAATGTAAGGTTTGTCTTAATTCATGTCAGCACTGAAAATCTAAATCCAAAGTCTTATCTAAATATCATTGAAATCAGATACAGGTGATATGCAAGGTAAGATTCATCCTGAGGCAAATTCTAGCTGTGAACCTGTGAAGCCAAACAAATTATGTGCTTCCAAAACACAGTGGTGGGACAGGCACAGGGTAGGTATTCCTACTCCAAAAGAAAGAAATAAGAAAGAAGTTAGGGGCACAGGCCCCAAGTAAATACAAAACCTAATAGGGCAAACAACATTAAACCTAAGGGCTCAAGAATAATCCTCTTTGGCTCAATGCTCTGCCCTCTGAACTAACTAGTGTGCTGGTCCCACCTCTGCAGCTCTTCCAGGCTGGAGTCCCTGCACCATGGCTCTGGGTGGCTCTGCTCCCATGGCTCTGGTAGGTGCAACCTCTACTGCAGCTCTTTGTAGGTTCCCTTGATACACTGGGCAGGAGCATTCTGGCCTGAACCACCCTGACCCCTTGCACTATAAGTCTACACAGGTAGTTTCCAATAACATGTTCCTTGGTTCTGTCTGAGACCTCATCAGAATGGTCTTTACCATCCACATTTCTACCAACATTCTATTCATGATTATTTAAGTATTATCTAAGAAGACAAGCTTTCTCTGCAACACTCTTTTTTCTGAGCTCTCATCAGAATTGTTTTTAATGATCCATCTACAAAAATGTAGGATTTTCTAGCATGCATATCAAAACTCTTCCAGCTTCTACCCCTTACCCAAATCCAAAGCTGCCTACACATTTTAGGTATTTGTTACAGCAGCACCCTGACTTTTCCGTCTTAGTTTATGTCTTAGCCCATTTAGAATGTTATAACAAAAATATCATAGACTGGTGGTTTGAACAACACATATTTATTTTTCACAGTTCTGGAGGCTGAAAATCCAAGATCAAGATGCCAGCAGCTTTAGCATCTGGTGAGGGTCAGCTTCCCGGTTCATAGATAGCCATCTTCTTGCTGTGTCCTCACATGGCAGAATGGATGAGAGAGCTCTCTGAGGTCACTTTTATATGGGCACTAATCCCATTCATGATGGCTTTACCCATATAACCTAATCACCTGATAAATTCTCCACCATCACATTGGGGACTATGATATCAACATTATGAATTTGGGGAACATAAACATTCAGTCCATAACATTCTGTTTCATATCTTCAATGGGGTTTTCTCTTTGGCTTAACTGCCTCTCTTTTTTAATTTGTCCAGGTACCTGCAACCATATCTATCTATTTGACTGGTTACTTCTTCCGGGGGGACATTTCTATCTTCACAGGCTAATTTGGTTAACTCTCTTTCTTATAGATTCCTATGAAGTTTTTTTCTTTATTATTTTTTTCTTCATTCCCTTAATGTCCTGATAACTCACTTGTCTTTATAGATAGGATGGGTTCTCAATAAGTGTGTCCCAGAACACTATGAACTGCATATCCATCCCAGACAGGTTGACTAATTTTAATTTATAGAAAACCTTTACTATGACCTTAATTGAGGATATGTCTTTATCTTGTCATATCTATCAGATGAACTATTGATTTGTCAGATGTGCTGCAAACACAAAAATAGTGAATACTAATGAGCTAGAACGTTCTTAATGCCCTTACATGTGAAGTGACATTCTAATAATCTTTAAAGAGCCCAGTCCCTGTAAAGTCTACCATGACATCTCAAGAAAGGTTGATTTTTTAAAATTTGTTCCCACTGTGCACATCACTCCTTTGCCACTTAACAGACATTTGTAATCAACTGTTTATAAATATGTTTCTGGGGGGCAGAAGGCAGGATCTTATTCTATTCATATTTCTGATCTATATCCTAGTACTAGGTCAGACATGGTGTAAAAATATATTTAAGGAAATGAATGAATTAAGTAATTACAGTTTTATAATATTCAAAGGCAACAATAACACAGGATATTCACATACACTTAAAATCTCAGAAACAATAAATTATGATTGCTCCAAAAGTGATTTATTATGTTTTTGGTCAACTATATGCAAATTAAAATCACTTTTTATAGTTTATTATATATTTTTCAATTTTATCTAGATGATATAATGATAGTAGACTCTAAGAGAATTGACTTCTATTACTTGCTGACATAAAGTTTGATTAAGTAGAAGTGGAACAAACTGCTTCTCAGAGTTTTTGAAAACCAAGTGGCTGATATTCAACCTCAGTTCAGCAGGACATTCATATTTCATTGCCTAAAACCAGATGCATTATATATAGCACCAGACCTCACCACAAACAACTGACCTCATCACCTTTCCTTCTCATATGGTTGTTTGCTATTTTCTGTTTGCTATTCCCACTCCCTCTCACACCTGAGTCCTGTTAATTTATCATCTATGTATTTCCATTCTTCTTGTGATGCATGTTCTCACAGCCTCTACTTCAACAAAAACATAATGAGCTCTTAAAGCAGTCCCTTAATCATTCTTCAACTTTGCATTTCCTTATTCCTTGATGCATTCCACAAACCCTTAATCTATGTAATCTTTCTAAGAGGATCTCACCAAACCAACCAACCAACCAACCAACCAACAAATCTTACTGCTTTTATCATTGTCTTGCTCAAAAATTCCATTATGCTTCATCTAACCCCTTTTTATGTTTGACAGTATAATATTCAGTAACTAGGGCCTTCAATAATGACACTCCAACCTATGTTTCCCAATTTAGCTCTCATTAACTCTTTTTCTCAAATTCTCAGTAAAAGTTTTATGGTGTTGAGTCAGGTCTTGCACAGTCTCACCTGTGAGTCATTGCTCATTTTATTTGTCTCATTCATGAATGTTCTCTGCTCTTGCTATCAGTTTTATAAACTTTTTATTAAACAACATTTAATCAGCAGAAAAATAAGAGTATTAACCTTTTTATTTACCTCCTAATTTTAATTCTGTAACATTTTGATATACTAATCATCATTTTTGATGAAATATTTTAAAGTAAATATTTCATAATTCAAAAAGTTTCAATATGCATATCTAAAAATGGAGAATTTTCTTACATTATCAGAATAGCATTATCACACCTAACACTATTATTAATTTTTTATCAACTAATGCAGTAATCAAATTTTCCTGATTATTTAAAGCAGGTGTTTTTGTTGTTGTTGTTTATTTAAAATCAGATAAGTTCCACACATTGAATTTATCTATTATGTGTTTTTCTTCTCTTTGATTGAAGAATAGCCCTTAATTTTATACTATTTAATTGTTGTATAAATTGTAGGTTAGACCTTATGTCTTGGTTTGATCCAGGTTTAATGCTTTGGAGAGAATAATTCATGGGTGATGTGGTGTCTTCAGTGTGCCCATATTGCCCAGTTATAAAATTCTTTTCATCTATATATTTCTCCTTCCTCCAATTCTCTTCCTGGTCCTTCCACACCTTCTATGAAGCATCACACTCCTCACTAGAGTTCATTGATTTCCTCCTCCTCTGATTATCTGTGACATTTATGGTCTTTAAAACATTACGGTATTTCACACTTATATTTATGTTATGTTATGTACCATTTTAAGTACATTTTCTATTTTGTGTTAAATTGGTCTGTTCAGATAAGTTGCAGGTCATTATGAGTCAATTCCCACATATCGTGTTTTTCCCTATGTCAATGGGAATATTGTACGTTTTCACTTATAGGTTTTATGATTTTATAGCTCTTTCCACAGTTACTTATTCATGTCTTCTTCACCTTTTTAATTAAGTATAGTTGATTTACAATATAATATTAGTTTCAGGTTATAACATAATGATTCAATATTTTTGTAGATTATAAACAATTTAAAGTTATTATAAAATATTGGCTATATTCACTGACCTATAATATATCTTTGTAGCTTATTTGTTTTGTATACATAGTGGTTTGTACCTTTTAATTCCATACCCCTATCCTGTTCCTCCCCTTATCCCTCTTCCCACTGGTAACCACTAGTTTGTTCTCTGTATTTGTGATTCTGTTTCTGTTTTGTTATATTTATTCATTTGTTTTATTTTGCAGATTCCACATGTAAGTGATAACATACAGTGTTTGTCTTTCATGGTCTGACTTATTCCACTAAGTGTTCATGGATTGGAAGAATTAATATTGTTAAAATATCCATCCTATACAAATCAATCTACATATTTAATGCAATCCTGATCAAAATATCCATATGATTTTTCCCAGAATTAGAAAAAATAATCCTAAAATTTATACGGGATCACAAAAGACCCTGAACAGGGAAAGCAATCTTGAGAAAAAATAACAAAGCTGAAGGTATTACACTCTCTGACTTCAGTCTATACTACAGAGCTATGGTAATCAAAGCAACATGATAGCAGCACAAAAACAGGCTCATTATCAATGGAACAGAATAGAAAACTCCAAAATAAACCCACACACTTACAGTCAGTTAATTTACAAAAAAGGAGGAAGACTATACAATGAGGAAAAGACTGTCTCTTCAATAAGTGGTGCTGGGAAATTAGATCACTAATGAAATTAGTGCTAATGAAATTAGATCACTCTCTAACGCCATATATAAAAATAAGCTCAAAATGTAAGCTTACCTAAATTTAAGACCTGAAACCATACAACTCCTAGAGGAAAACACAGGCAGAACATTCTTTAACATAAATCCTAGCAATATTTTTTTGGATCTGCCTCCTAAAGCAAAAGAAATAAAAGCAAAAGTAAACAAATAGGACCTAATTAAACATGAAAGTTTTTGCACAGCAAAGGAAACCATTGACAAAATGAAGAGACAACCTACTGAATGGGAGAAAATATTTGCAAATGAAATGACAGATAAGGGGTTAATACCAAAAATATATAAACAGCTCCTAAAACTCAATAAAAAAAAATAACCAGATTAAACAATGTGAAGAAGACCTGAATAGACATTTTTACAAAAAAAGTATACAGATTGCTAACAGATACATGAAAATATGCTCAACATTGCTAATCCTCAGAGAACTGCAAATCAAAATCACAATGAGATATCACCTCACACCATTCAGAATGGCTATCATCAAAAAGACCACAAATTTCAAAGATTGTTGAGAATGTGGAGAAAAGGGAACACTCATACACTGTCAGTGGGAATGTAAATTGGTGCAGCCAGTATGGATAACAGTGTGGAGGTGCCTCAAAAAATTAAAAATAGAATGACCATGTGATCCAGAAATTCCACTCTTGGATATATATCCAAAGAAAACAGAAACATGAATTCTTTTTCATTTTTTTAAGGAAAAACTTAAATATAAAAGTATTCTTTGCTTATCCCACCTGTATTAATAGGAACCAAACATGGCAAGAATAAAGGCAGCAGGCAGCAATGGGGATAATGGTAGGTACAAAGACCATGCATGCAGACCATATAAGTACTGAGACCATGCAAGGTAGACCATACTCAATGGATATTTGTCCTGCAAATGAATGAGTGCTTGATTTTCTCACACTGTGAGAAACATTGCTATCTTATGTCAACAATGTTTTCTAAATTGAGTAAATATTACTGATTATTATAGCAGCCAGAAGTCTCTTTAAGTAGTCCTCTCCAACAATTTTCTACAATAAAAATATTCTACAAAGAGTTATCTGTAAAGACATCACAGCAAAGCACCTAGCTGCACTAGAAGCAGATGCAGTTTTCAAAAGCTGTTGAGGTGGTTCATCTCCTTCTTCTCCCTATCCAAGTAATACCATGGAAGGATGAATGTAGCTGAAGTTCCCTGGGGGTTTATTTCTCCCACTTGTTGTCCAGAGCTTTCTCCTGCATTCTTCTTTTTTTCTCTATAAGATTTATAGAAAAAAATAATAAAGCATGTATAACTGTGATCATTAGGGCCCCAGAATATGAAACTGTTTTAGTCAGTAAAGAAAACTATCATTGCACCTGACTAATAACATCAGGCATCTCCTCAGAGGACTTTACACTGCATCACATTCAACCTATTTTGTTTCTGGGTAGCTGCATATAATTCAAATTATTGTGTTACGTGTCCTAAAATAATCTTGGGTCTCATTATATACCATTGTGGCACGGTGGATCTAGGTGTTTATAAAGACAAGAAATCTCTCCTGGGATTAAAATCTAGCATGTTTTTAAAAAGTGTTTGCTTACATTGTCATTATATTTCACATTATCTCATTTGTTTAGATTTTATGACTATTATATGCTGACAGTTATTTGGAAAGCTGTGAACAAGTAATCCTTTCTCTTCAGGACATGTAACCAAGCTAAATAAATTAAAAATAGAATGCCAACTCTTTGTAAGGACATGTTAAAATCTTCTACAGTAAACACTAACAAATCAATTGCAAATCAAGCAAAAGTTAAATAAAGCCAACTCTCTAAAGCTTCTAATTCTATGGATCCATGATTCGGTTTTCTATTATCTAAAGCATCCTTTCAGTTTTCAAATGTTTACTTCATTTGATGTTATCTTTATTCACAAGTCAACAGATTCCTGTAATAATGAGTGGAGAAATGCAAATATGTATAAGATCAAGTTAATGATCTCTGATCTTACTGCATACACATATTATCCCCTTCAGAGGACCTTCAATTAATCTCTCTTCCCTCATACATACATAAGCAGTGTTGTCTCTACCCATAGTTATGCACACATGGAGCTTTGAATTTTGTGGTTTCAAACAGAAAGGAATCATACTATACATATCGAGCTCTTGCCTTTTATACTGTCATTTATTATGGATACACTGTTAGTCCATAGATATAACCTCTTTGCCTATTATATATCACACACATAAATTTTAGAATAAAAATAATATATTCTTCGTTTTGAGATTTTTTTCAGTACAGTTTCTATCTTTATTCTTTACCTTTTGATTAACCCCTTACTGTCTTCCATCCTCACCCATTCACCCAATACTATACATCAGCTCCCTACCCCTATCTCAGCCAGATAACCATATGCTAAATTATCTAGTATATTTCTCTCTCTCTGTCCCTCTCTTTCTCTTTCAATATATGTATTCAATATATAAACATATACATTTATGTACTTCTATATATGTATTGATATAGATACATATATAGATAAACACTTCATTCAATGTTTTAATTAAGTTATGGGCTATTGTTCTTTTTAGAGCTACAGATCTGCTGATCTTGCTGCAGTGCCCTTTGGCCCATATAGGGAATTGGAGTAAAATCTCTCTGTTCAGGAGCCAAACATGACTTAATTCCATAAATATTTAGGATTTTAAGGCTGTTAAGATTGACTGGAAATAATTCAATGTTCTGGTCAATATTACATTTCTTTCAATCTACTAGTTAAGGTCTAACTAACTTTTGCCATTGTCTTCAGCCATCAGGTCAGAAATTTTGCTCCATGCTGTCATGTATTTTGTAATTTCTTTCACAGACCTTTTTCAAGCTGTCATCACTATCACAGTTTTAGTGAAAATACCCCTTTTGACATCTGATGGTGTTATATTTTCACACTATCAGAAAATTGTAATGTTCTGCCACAATTTACCCTCTTTGGCTTATAGATTCTGCAAGACAGCTCAATTATAATGACATTTTTGTCCACTTCCATGCAAAGCCAACCAGGTCAGGCTTTTGTACCTCTGAGGTAAATAAGTAAATAATGAATTAATATAGAATAACATTTGAGGTCAATGTGTAGATCTAGAGAATAATGATTTTCAAGTTTAGTCACCTGGTTTTGTTAGGATGGTGAGCCTCTTAGATTTGATAGAATATCACTTACTGAGATGGGCAATCTAGAAAAGTTAAAAAGATTTTCCATGAGTTGCCTCTGAGCAGAACATATAAGAATTATTCAGCAGATTACTTAAGTAGGTGATTTACAATGAACTGTTAAAGTGCACTCTACAAAGAGTAAAACATAGCTGCTAATAGTTTCCAAGTGTTACTCCTTAGAGCTTCATCAAGTAGAAAAAAATATAAGCTCCTGTTCATAAATCCTGGTGATTTTCCGGTTCATCTTGTTCAAGCAGCCAGATCTGCACCCATTAACCTTGACTAGGACATGGGAATCACATTTAAAATGGCTGTTTCTCAGATTGGTTCAAGATGGCAGAGTAGGAGGACATGAGCTCACTCCCTCTTGTGAGAGCACTGGAATCACAACTAACTGCTGAACAATCATAGACAGGAGGAGACTGAAACTAACTAAAAAAGATTCCCCACATCCAAGGACGGGGAGAAGGTGCAATGAGATGGTAGGAGGGGCACAATCACAATAAATCAAATCCCATGGCCCCTGGGTGGTTGACTCACAAACTGGAAAAGACTTATACCACAGAGGTCCACCCACTGCAGTGAAGGTTCTGAGCCCTACATCAGGCTTCCAAATATGGGGGTCTGGCAATGGGAGGAGGAATTCCTAGAGAATCAGACTTTGAAGGCTGGTGGGATTAGATTGTAGGACTTTGACAAGACTGGGGGAAACAGAGACTCCATTCTTGCCGGGCACACACAAAGTAGTGTGCACATAAGGACCCAGGAAGGGAGTAGTGACCCCAAGGGAGACTGACCTGGACCTACCTGCTATTATTGGAGGGTCTCCTACAGAGGCAGGGGGGTGGCTGTGGCTCACTGCAGGGACAAGGACACTGGCAGCAGAAGTTCTGGGAAGTACTTCTTGGTGTGAACCATCCCAGAGTCTGCCAATAGCCCCACCAGAGAGCTGGGTAGGCTCCAGTGCTGGGTCACTTCAGGCCAAGCAACCAACGAGGAGGGAACCCAGCCCCAATCATCAGCAGACAAGTGGATTAAAGTTTTACTGAGCTCTGCCCACCAGAGCAACACCCAGCTCTACCAACCACCAGTCACTCCTCTCAGGAAGCCTGCACAAGCCTCTTAGATAGCCTCATCCACTAGAAAGCAGACAGCAGAAGCAAGAAGAACTACAATTCTGCAGCCTGTGGAATGAAAACCACATTCACAGAAAGATAGACAAAATGAAAAGGCAGAGGACTATGTACCAGATGAAGAAATAAGATAAAACTCCTGAAAAACAAATAAATGAAGTGGAGATAGGCAACCTTCCAGAAAAAGAATTCAGAATGATGATAGTGAAGGTGATCCAGGACCTCGGAAACAGAATGCAGGCAAAGATTGAGAAGATGCAAGAAATGTTTAACAAAGACCTAGAAGAATTAAAGAACAAACACACAGAGATGAACAATACAATAACTGAAATGAAAAATACACTAGGAGGAATCAATAGCAGAATAACTGAGGGAGAAGAACGAGTAAGTGACCTGGAAGACAGACTGGTAGAATTCACTGCTGTGGAACAGAATAAAGAGAAAAGAATGAAAAGAAAGGAAGACAGCCTAAGAGACTTGTGGGGCAACATTAAACACACCAACATTCACGTTACAGTGGTCCAAGAAGAAGAAGAGAGAGAGAAAGGACCTGAGAAAATATTTGAAGGGATTATAGTCAAAAAATTCCCTAACATGGGAAAGGAAATAACCATCCAAGTCCAGGAAGTGTAGAGAGTCCCAGGAAGGGTAAACCCAAGGAGAAACATGCTGAGACACATAGTAATCAAATTGACAAAAATTAAAGACAATGAATAATTATTAAAAGCAACAGGGGAAAAATGACAATTAACATACAAGGGAACTCACATAAGGTTAACAGCTGATTCTCAACAGAAACTCTACAAGCCAGAAGGGAGTGGCACGATATATTTAAAGTGATGAAAGGGAAGAACCTACAACCAAGATTACTCTACCCTACAAGGATCTCATTCAGATTTGATGGAGAAATCAAAAGCTTTACAGACAAGCAAAAGCTAAGAGAATTCAACACCACCAAACTAGCTCTACAACAAATGCTAAAGGAACTTCTCTAAATGGGAAACACAAGAGAAAAAAAGGACCTACAAAAACAAATCCAAAACAATTAAGAAAATGGTAATAGGAGCATACATATTGATAATTACCTTAAATGTAAATGGATTAAATGCTTCAACCAAAAGACACAGGCTCACTGAATGGATACAAAAACAAGATCCATATATATGCTGTCTACCAGAGACCCACTTTGGACTGAAAGTGAGGGGATGGAAAAAAATATTCCATGCAAATGGAAACCAAAAGAAAGCTGGAGTAGCAATACTCATATCAGATACAATAGACTTTAAAATAAAGAATGTTACAAGAGACAAGGAAGGACACTACATAATGATCAAGGGATCAATCCAAGAAGAAGATATAACAATTATAAATATATATGCACCCAATGTAGGAGCACCTCAATACATAAGGCAAATGCTAACAGCTATAAAAATGGAAATCGACAGTAACACAATAATAGTGGGGGACAGTAACACCACACATACACCAATGAACAGATTATCCAGACAGAAAATTAATAAGGGAACACAAGCTTTAAATGACACAATATACCAGGTAGATTTAATTGATACTTACAGGACATTCCATCCGAACACAGCAGATTACACTTTCTTCTCAAGTGCACATGGAACATTCTCCAGGATAAATCACATTTTGGGTCACAAATCAAGCCTCAGTAAATTTAAGAAAATTGATATCACATCAAGCATCTTTTCTGACCACAACGCTATGAGATTAGAAATAAACTACAGGGAAAATAATGTAAGAAACACAAGCACATGGAAGCTAAACAATATGTTACTAAATAACCAAGAGATCACAGAAGAAATCAAAGAGGAAATCAAAAAATACCTAGAGACAAATGACAATGAATACACAATGATCCAAAACCTATGGGATGCAGTAAAAGCAGTTCTAAGAGGGAAGTTTATAGCAATACAATTCTACCCCAAGAAACCCCAAGAAAAATCTCAAATAAACAATCTAACCTTACACCTAAAGGAACTAGAGAAAGAACAAACAAAACCCAAAGTTAATAGGAAAGAAATCATGAACATCAGAGCAGAAATAAATGATATAGAAACAAAGAAAACAATAGCAAATATCATTAAATATAAAAGCTGCTTCTTTGAGAAGATAAACAAAATTGATAAACCTTTAGACACATTCATCAAAAAAAAGAGGGAGAGGACTCAAATTAATAAAATTAGAAATGAAAACGGAGAAGTTACAATGGACACTGCAGAAATACAAAGCATAAGAGCCTGCTACAAGCAACTCTATGCCAATAAAATGGACAACCTGGAAGAAATGGACAATTTTTTAGAAAGGTATAACCTTCCAAGACTGAACCAGGAAGAAATAGAAAATATGAACAGACCAATCACAAGTAATGAAATTGAAACTGTGATTAAAAATCTTACAATAAACAAAAGTCCAGGACCAGATGGCTTAATAGGTGGTTTCTATAAAACATTTAGAGAAGAGCTAACACTCATTCTTCTCAAACTCTTCTAAAAACTTGCAGAGGAAGGAACACTCCCAAACTCATTCTATGAAGCCACCATTACCGTGATACCAAAACCAGACAAAGATGTCACAAAAAGAGAAAACTACAGGCCAATATCACTGATGAATATAGATGCAGAAATCCTCAACAATATACTATCAAACAGAATCCAACAAGACATTGAAAGGATCATACACCCTGATCAAGTGGGATTTATCCCAGTGATGCAAGGATTCTTCAATATATGCAAATCCATCAATGTGATACACCATATTAACAAATTGAAGAATAAAATGGCTGTTTCTTTGGTTATCATGAGGATGGAGTTTGGGGTCAATTCCCCAGATATCGGGGGCTGAAGAGACTCTAAGTAATCACTAAAGCCTCTGCTATTTTACAGTAATTGCCTTTATGATGTTCTGTCATGCCTCTCTTGATTGTAACTTCTGTAGCATGCCAATCTCATTGACTATTTGCCAGCATCTAGCTTAGTTTCAAAATTTGTTATTACTCTAGAAATACTTGGTGAAAGAATAAATGCTTGGGCTTCCCTGGTGGCGCAGTAGTTGAGAGTCTGCCTGCCTGTGCAGGGGACATGGGTTCGTGCCCCGATCCGGGAAGATCCCACATGCCACGGAGCAGCTGGGCCCGTGAGCCATGGCTGCTGAGCCTGTGCGTCCGAAGCCTGTGCGTCCGGAGCCTGTGCTCCGCAACGGGAGAGGCCACAACGGTGAGAGGCCCGCGTACCGCAAGAAAAAAAAAAAAAGAATAAATGCTTGAGTGAAAGTGCAGTTGCTGACAGTTCCCTCCTAGAAAGTTTATATGTCCTTGATTCCCCTGATACAAATCTCTTCTGTTTCACCTTTTATCTTTTTCCTGCTCCTTACCTGAATTGCAATCTCTTTTTCTTCTGCTCACTTCTAAATATTGGAATACTGTATTTGTGAAGCTATTACACCTTTATCCAATTATTTGAAATGTCAAATCCAGTTCTCTCTTGAGTTCCAGATTTTTATAAGAACCTGCCACTATATAACCTTACTTAAATTTATCTGAACTCTAACAAATTTTCAGATCTCTACCCTGATCATCCTCCTAATGCCCCCCTTGTCTCATATCACATCTTCTATTAGCATCACAATGCATCAATTTCTGTACCTCCAATCTGGAAGTTCATGTGTGCTCCTTTTTTTCTTTATTACTCGTCACCCCCATATCATATAAACAAGCCTTTTAAATTCTGTCACCTTTATATTTGATCTGGGTCCTCTTGAAAATCTTAATTGCTGCTTTCTTACATTGAGACCTCACATCGACTACTTGAATAGCCTCTTGATAGTCTATTGGTCAGTGGTCACAGCCCTTGGTGAACTTCCTTTCAATTAGCTGCCATAATGATTTTTATAAAACATAAATATCTGCGGAAAACATTATAACTTTTTGAAATAGTATCTAGTGTACCCATAGCAAGATATATATGATCTTGATGTTCTGGTTTCTCTTAATTGCCTGGGGCCTCATTTTAGCCACTTGCTTTGCTCTGTGTACTTTCTAGGTGTGACACCAACTTATAAATCTGTAATGCAATATTTTCCCAATGCCTGCACATATTCTGCTCCTCCTGCTTGGCATACACTTTGCCTCTCTATTATATTTCTCCTACGTCAAGAATTAATTTAAATGTAACCTTTAGGGAGAACATATTTGGTCTGACCTTTTGCTCTAGCATCTCTTTCTTGAAACCAGACATGAGCCTTCCCCTCTGTGTTTCCACTTGACCATTACATCATCTATCATGTTTGTTTACATATTTGTTTTCCAACTTAACATATCTTTTCACATTTGTAACACTTAACAGGGAGACTTATGGAACAATTATTCATTAAACATTTTTGAACACATGTATAAGTAATACATTTTAAAAAAGAGAAACAAATAACAACATTGGCCAAGCCAGAGTAATGAAAAGTGAACCTAGAGTTGCCTACTCATGAAACATGCTGAAACTGTAATTTATCTGGTATATTATCATGAAAAAAACATTAATTGAAAGAGGAAAGTGTAGTCAATCTAAGACACTGATGTGGATGTCTTGTCAGTTTAATAGTCTATTCTGATTGCCTAGGATTAGTCAGGATTACTAACAGTTAAACCTGAGTATAACAGGTACAATGAAAAGATTCTGTAGAACAGAATTGCCATATCACAAGGGAATGGACTCAGTAGCAGATAGTATTCAGTTTGTGCCAGGGGACAAGTGTCACCTGTGACAATATTGGTGTCAGCAGTCAAGTCCATACCTATTACAGCCACATCTGTAGCCACATTCCAAGATTCTAAAGGCACCAAAGCAACAGACATGACCGTATCCACAGCTGTAGCCATAGCCCAGTCCTCTATAGTATCTGCCTTAGTAGTAGCATACTGTGTCAGAATTTAAGTTTTTAGCCTATGAGCAAAGAGTAAATTTTAGTGAATGAGAATATTAAATGCTAAGAGTCTTTTTTGCAGTCTAAGTGTAGGTGTGGCAAACCACAGACACTTCTGACATCCTCATATAGACCAACTTGTATTTAAAAATCTCATTAATCACGTTTCTTTAGACAAAAAAGACTTCACATACTCATTAAAGTGGAGATTATTTGCTTGGTATGTTAGGATCTTCCCAAACAGTCGATGTTCTTTAAATAAAAAAACAAAATGCTGAGTTCACTGACCTTGCTGACACTGATGCTGAATTTAACCTTTGTAACCATGCTGCATGACATCACATGGAGGAGGCGAATGCCTTCTTCCTCCAGTGATTTTGCTAATAATACCCTTCATCTCATGCACAGATTTAAAACTTAATCAACACAGCTGTGATGTTATCTATATAAATCTTAGCAGCAAACAGTATTTTTTTCTGTACGACCTACCATCCATTCCAATCACATTTTACTCTATGGGATTTGTATTGCTGTGTTCTCTTGAGAGTAATGCCACTTTGTTGTCTGTGTAGTTTTTTTTCTGTTAGATAAAAAAGTTGTCTAGTTGATTATCTATACCTGCACCAGACTGTACACATTTCTTCACATACAGGAAGAGCATTGACCGTCTTATTTGTTTCCAAGTTCATAGGAATATAGAGTGAGGCTGAAATTTGATAGAGTACATGAGTATTTATTTTTCTCAAGGATAGTGGCTCTGTATGTACCATGCCCCTATACATAGACTTAAGTTTTAAGAGACAGACTAAATTTGGATGTTATCATTTCTCAAGAGGATTGAAAACAATTGGGGATTTTCTTTCACTGCTGTTCTCTAGGGCCATGCCTGATTTGGGCTACTGTAGTGCAGCCACCCACTTTTAAGTGTATCATCAGATTGGCAGAACCATCTGTAAGCCAGGACTATTTTTTCTTCTTCAACTGGAAAATCAGAATAAATCTATCAGTGGGTGTTGAGAAAAAGGAGACACTCAGTAGAGTAGAAGCCATGAGACTCAAGCCACTTTCTTCTATAATTTATTTGTACTTTCTGGACTTCCTCAAGCCCAGTCTCATATACAGCACTTTCACATGATGATGGAAGATTGCTGTGTATACTCAAATTTGTGGCTCAGATTCAAACAATATCTAGTTCACAGTGGGCAGTTCAAGTCACATGGTAACTTGGTGGCCTATGGACAAGAACTGAAAATTCTTAAAAAAAATCTAACTCATGGAAACAGAGAATAGATTGGTGGTTGCCAGACATGGGGGGAGGCTGGCATGGGGGAAATGGGTAAAGGTGGTCAAAAGGTACAAACTTCCAGTTATAATATAAATAAGTTCTGAGGATGTAATGTACAACATGGTGACCTTAGTGAACTGTATTGTATATTTGAAAAGTTACTAGTAGAGTGGATCTTAAAAGAAATATCTACTTCTCATCACAAGGAAAAAACTGTAATTTTGTGAGGTGATGGATGTTAACTAGTGTAATCATTTGGCAATATATACATATATCAAATCATGACGTTGTGTACCTTAAACTCATAAAATGTTACATATCAATTGTATCTCAATAAAACTGGAAAAAAAAACAAATGTAAAAGGAAAAAAGAACTCAGTTATGAGCTGTTTCTTCAAAAGATAATATAAATCTTCAAAGGACAGCATAGATTTGCTCCAAAATCCTAAAAGCCTGTGCTATGATTCACCTCTACAGACCTGTGAAAACCTCAAAACATCATCCTTATCTTCTGTGGACACTGTAAGCAGCACTGAATCTGCTGCTCCGTACAGTGAAGTAACAGAGCAGTACGTATGGCAACCTGTGACCATTGTGGAGTTTCCTCTTGCTCTTAATTCACTCTAAGCTTGTAGCCACTTTATTGGTTACAGTGGATAAATGGATAACAGGTGGCACATCCAGATGAGGATTACATTATCATGAAAATACAAAGAGACTCCTGAGTATTGTGTTTCTTACTTAGTGATAGGAGGCATCAAAAGTAATGATGTGTCCCTTCATCCAGACCAGTGGACCCCTAGAAATTTCAATGAGATGGCAGGTCCTTGAAATTTTGTAGGGCTTATTTCCCATCCTCTGTCACTCATGAGTTTTACCAAGATGTTCAGGGTAGTTGCTAGTTCCTACTCACTGGGTCTTATCACCATCATATTATGAACATGGTGGACTAATGTGATAACCACTAGAATGCAAAGTCAAGGTCTCTGTAGACTAAGTTGTGCATGGGGTTTGAAGAGTTAGCATAACTCTGAGGTAGGGCAGTTAAAGAGCATTGCTGGTCCTGCCAGCTGAAAGCAAATGGTGTTCTCTACTTACAGGGGTAAAGTCAAAAGCCTCTGCAAGATCAAAATTAATGAGAAAGTATGATGGAAATGCAATATCAAAGTGAAAGCATCTATTAAAAATATAAAATTTGAGGTATTTTGAGATAATTTTGACGAAAAAAACATGTCAAATCTGAATAATGTTTTCCCTCGTAGCCTAAGATGAGTTTACTCTGCATTAAAGATGCAATAGAATTTCTAAGTCATCCCTGGTAGTAGCAGGATGGGTCCAATAAGCTGAGTGGCTCTACAAGTTTCTCAGTAGAACCCATAAGACCGGTATCTGCTACAGCAAGATGGATAGTAGCTACCACATCCATACCTGCCATAGCTATAGCCAGCACCTAGGCTACCATAATAGTTTCTGTAATAGTACATGGTATTAAGAGTGGAAAGTTCACTTGAGAGGCAGGAATTATTCTTCTCAGTTTAAATGTCATCATCTGTCCAGGGCCTTTTATACACTGTTAGTGGTGGGTAGGACAAACCAGGCATTGTTGACTTCATAATTTAGAATAACTTTCACTAGAAAAATTTACTAAATCTTTTGTTTACACAGGAAAAGAGTTCCTCAGGTATAAGATCATTTTGCTATTATTTCAAGTGTCCCATAATTAAATCATATAATTTAATAAAAGACATTTTAATTTTATTTTGAAAAGCAATTACCCTGCATGTGATTAATTTAAGGCCAATTATCAGTGTATCATTTTCTCTCCACTCCCAAGTAATAATAGGTCTGGAAGCCCAGGGACTACATCTCCCAAGATGTACTGCAAAATAAGATTCTGCGTGAAATGCCACCAGTGAGAGATTGAATGAGATTTAGGAGGCATTAGAAAACATTAGAGATTCTTTTGAATCTTTTGATTCACTAGACAAAGTGAGGACCCTCATTACCAAGCATATTTTGCTTTTATGTCAGAATAACCTTAATCAAATTATGTGCTTTTAGAGATTTTTTTCCCCTTATTTTTATTGCCCTTGCTTACCCATATGTATTTATTTGAACTGACATGTTCTGGCCACTTGGTGTGACATAAAGCATAGAGTCTTTTCTCCAAGTTTTGGTTTGTTGGCTTATTTTCTAAAAATAACTTATTTTCTTAAAAGGCAGTCTAAGAATTTAGAGTTTACATACGTGGATTTGTGAGTTTGTGGAAGGAATAAAATAACTGAAGTGGACAAAAGTCATCATTTCTGTAGGGCAGAAATGATGGATTTTAGGGTATCTGTGTAGTTGGCATTTTTAGATGCTGCTAAACAGTTTCTGTAGGGGTTGTGCTACTGATATGTATGCCAGTAATGCCTGTGAATTCCGTTGCTGCACATTCTCAAAATCACTTGGTATTTTCAGTCTCTTTAATTTTAGCTGTTTGATAAGTACGCTGTGCTATACCCATGTTTTTCATTGTGGTTATAATTTGCATTTTCTTGCTCTGATGAGGTTGGTCATCTTTTGTTATCATTTGGTGTAATATGCTTGTTCAAGTTTTTGGCAATTTTTAATTGTGTTTTTTGTCTTTGTCTAATGACTTGTAGGTATTTTTATTTATTTTTTTGTATAAATCCTCCTTTAGATACATGCATTGTAAATATCTTCTCCCATCAGTGGCTTCTTCACTTTTTAAAATAGAAATCTTGAGAATTCCCTGGCAGTCCAGTGGTTAGTACTTGGTGTTTTCACTGCCATGGGCCGGGGTTCAATCCCTAGTCGGGGAACTAAGATCCTACAAGGCACGTGGCGTGGCCAAAAAAAAAATCTTTAATTTTGGTGAAGTCCAATTTATTAATATTTTCTTCTATAGCTAGTACTCTTTATAGACTGTTTAAGAAATTATTGCCTACTTCTAATTAATCAAGGCATTCTTACATCTTATTTTGGTGCAAGGTATGAACCAAGATTCATCTTCTTTTGTATTGTAATGAAATTAACATTATTTATTGTGAAGTCAATCCTTTCATTTTCTGCACTGCAATGGTATCTTAATGAGATAAATCTGCTGACCCTATAAGTTTGAGTCTGTTTACGGAATATCTTTTTTTCCATTGACATGTGCTTACTCCTGAGTCAGTACCAACTGTCCTTCCCACACACATAGTTATGTCACTTGTTGATAGTGGCAGGTCTACATTTTCCTTTCCAGTTTATAATGCATTTATGTACTTATTTATTTACATGTATTGCAGTGCCAAAGACCTCTGGTACAAAGTTGTATCAAACTTTTATTAAATTGTGATAGTGGTTATCCTCGTCTTATTCTTAACTTCAGTTGGAAATTATTTTATATGTCAGCATTAAATATATCAGCTGTAGATTTTATGTAGAAACCATTTATCAAATTGAGGAAATTATATTTTAGTCTTAGTTTACTGAGAATTTTGAAAATTCATGAATACATATAAAATTCTATATTTTATCTGAATCTATTAAGACATTCATATGACTTTCTAATTCCATTTATGTGATGAATTATACTGAATTTTCAGACATTAAACTAATGAAGGATTTTGCAATCTTAGAATATAGCTCATGGGATTTGGTTTTGATAATATATATCATTTTGGATTTTTATAGTTACATTCACAAGAAATAGTCCTTTTTTGTAATGTCTTTGTTAGGCTTTAATTTTCCTATTTGTGTTGCCCTTTTCCTATTCTGTGGAAGAATACTTGTATAATTGGCATTTATTTTATTCTTAAGTGGTATAAATAATTCAGCAGGGAAGCCACTTAGGCCTGGAAATTTCTTTGCATGACTGTTTTAAAATACAGGCTGATTTTCTTTAATAGGTATCAGACTTTTTGGATTTCTTATTTTTTTCCTTGTCTCTGTTACTTGAATGGTATTTCTTCAGATGGAATTCCATTTTCCCATTGTTCCTTGTGTGAACAGGGAGTGAAGATTGTAATCAGTGAAAAAATTATGTTGTTTTTATTTGAAAGGAAAAGTTGGACAATAAATACAAGAATCAGTGGTGTAGGAGGAAAGCCATGATCTAAGTTGTTGAAGCTGGTATGCAGGAGGTGGTGACCAGGTCTCTTTCCTGGAGGAATTTTTGCACAAGATTATCAGGCAGAGCCCCTGTAGCAGCAACCTGGAGGTATGGCAGATGTACTGCTCTTTTCCCTTGAACTACAGAGGAGCAATCAGAAGGATGTGATGTGGGAGGAACAAATTACAATCACATAGGAGCACAGTGGCATCAACAAACTGACAGCAGTATGTATATATGAGAATAGTGCTGTTTCTGTAGGCAATACATCATTTAAAACCTTAATGTAGGAGAACGAGAATTTAATCACATCAAGTATAGATGATTGGAGTGGCTCAGAGTCACATGAAAGCATTTTATATGGGCAGTTTAGACAGAATTGGTTATCAGACATTTGTCTTTGTCTTTTTAAAGATGTTTGGTATAACTTATGTTGAAGTGTTTCACAAGGAAAGGTATAAGACCAGTAAAAATAATTTCTATGTCCTCTTTACTCAGATTCCTCAGTTATAAACATTTCACTACATCTACATTTCTCTCTTTTTTATCTATCTATCTATCTATCTATCTATCTATCTATCTATCTCTATCTCTATCTGACTTATATTTCTGTGTATCACAATCCTGTTGAATGCCACTGTCCCAGATGTGGGTACTGTAAAGGTGTCTCTTTGACACCTCAGTTCTAGGATGGGGGCTCCTCCAAACACAATTCTGCCTCATTCTCTGGGGTCATCTGTGTCTTACAGTTGCCCTGGGATTGCTGTAGATGTTCTCTGACAGCAGCTGAGGGCATATTGAAGGCATGGGACCACTTTTAATCTTCCTCACTTTTTGTTTGACAACAGAGATGCTTTGTGCAAATGAAGAGAAATTTGTACTCATGGAAAGTCCAAACCAGTTGTTAGAAAATGTTCTGATTTGGGATTTTCTTTAAGGTAAAATACAATATTTTACATTTTTTTATTGTTCAGCATGGTGTCAGGTGGAGGGAACAAGATATGGTGGTGAGGAAAAATGAAGAACACAATGAGAGTTGAATAAGCCCAGATATAGAGGGGTAGGTACAGAGCATGCTTCAAGGAATATGTTTTGTATATGTCTACTGCTGAGTTATTAGTATTGTTATCAGGTATTAAAAAGTAATTTTATTCAGTAATCTATTTATTTTTAACTGAAGGAGGTTTTGCCAAAGTGACCTGTATAAATTATACGTTTTTACTCTTGAGAGTAATTAGAAGATTGAATGAGGGACAGAAAATGTCTGAGCCTTGCATTTTATACTGCTGCTGAACAGAGTTTTCCCTCTTACCTCACAAGCAAAACCATTTTATAAAACATTATAATTTTACTATCCAGACTGTCTAGATGTGTGGTTGTATACCTGTAAAGATGTCCCTTTAATGAAATATGTACCCTTAAATGAAATATATACACCCAAACAGACACATATAAATGGCAGAGAGAAATGAATATAAATTCAAAACATTTTTCAATGAAAGAGAAAGTTTATTGAAACATAAACTTAAAACCTTTGTTGCATTAACACTGTTAAGTTAAAGTGAAGGAAGAAGGGAGGCAATATCAAACAGAAACATTTTTATGAATCATGAGGTGTTACGTGTAATGGAGGTCAATCAATATGACGCATGCTGAATTTGTAGTATTCAATCTGATGCTGAAGTAGCCCAGGATACAGGATAAAATTTTCACTGTTTGGAAAGATAAATTACTTATAAGAAGAACCCTGGAAGGATAATTGGGAAGCACGGGAGAAGGAGTTCTACTAGATGAGTGACTCTAACAGTTTCTCAATGGAAGCCACAGAACCAATATCTGCCACAGCATGATGGGCAGCAGAGGCCACATCTGTACCAGCCATAGCCACAGCCATAGCCACAGCTTCCATAGACACAGCTCAGGTCACCATAGGAGTTGCTGTAATAGCACATGCTGTGTGGGAATAGAAGCTTCAGTTGAGGAGCAGATTTTCAGTTTCCTCTGTGAACATTAACATTTGTCCAGGGTCTTTTATACATGCTCTTTGGTGAGTGGGACAAACCACAAGCAGCAGGTAGCCTCATACTTTACATTAATTTGCTTTTAAACTTCCAGAATCTATAGTTTATTAGGCAGAAAGAAGCCCTCATAACTAAGAATCCCTTCCTGTTATGTCAGAATTCCCACTACCAAAGTAGATGACTTTAATAAGCCACCTCTGCTATATTTGCAATGCCTTACTTACAATGGTTTTGTTGGTTTAAGGTCCATGACAGGTTTGTGTAGGAAGCTCATTTTTTTCATGTCCAGAATACTTATTATTTTTGTTGTTAAACTTTTCATCTCATAATAAAATGTGTGGTTAGAATTTGTTAATGTCCCTATGTTGGTATGTGGATTCATGAACTGGAGACGTTAATGAAGTAAAAAAAAAACAACAACAAAAAAACCCCGCCAAATTGCCTGTTTTTCAAGGGGAAAGCAACCATTTCCCCTAGATATGAGTTTCCAGTTATTACTTAAAAACGAAGGACTGCTTATAAATTATTTTGTTGTTTTAATGCCATCTCTTCTTTCACCTTAAAATTTGCTGTTATTCAGTATTCTTGTCTTGATCTAGGTGATCTTACCATTGAACTATACAATTTTCCATTTGCATAGTTATTAATTTTCCTCTAAATGTATAAATTAAATCTCTTGGGTGGATATACTACTTTGTGAATTTGTACGTCACACTGTTGTCAAAACCCTGTGTCCAAAACTGGGATACTGATGAAGATTCAGTTGATATTCAAGTACAAGCATGAGATCTTTCTAACTCTTCTCTCTCTGGGCCCAGGATTCCCCTTGTCCATTCAGTTGCCCTCTAGAAGTAGAATGACCTCGGCAAAGAAAAGATGAAAACCATTGCCCCAGTACTAGCCCTGACTGGCAGTCATTTATGTGGGGCAGTGATCTTAGTAGAGAGGTAACATCTCATTTATGGAAGGTATGGACTGTTTCCTAAGCATGATACGCTCTATGTTCTTTTTAAAATGAATATTCTAAATGTAATAGTTGATGTGTTCTTTGTATACACTGCATAGACCCAGGTATTAAAGAAAATGTTGTGGCATGGGAAAAATAGGAACACAGCAATGTGTTTGAGTGAAACCTGAAGTACTAGATTTTCTATTGACAACTATGCACTCTTCTTTCCTCTTTCTATTTTCTTATATATTCCATTGATGGGCATCTACATTTTCCAACTTGCTTGCTAGGAAATTCACCCCTGGGCTCCTGAGCAAGACTGGGACTTGGAAGACAGACAGAAGCCATATTATTTAATTGGCATCAGTAAGAAGATATATGACCTTCAGTAAATGTGAGGTTTTGAACTGTGCTCCACTGAGAAACGCTGGCCTGTATACTGCAGGCAGCTGTGACTTTCAGTGTCAGTTTGTTATGGTTCCTGAAACTTCCTTACTCACCAAAAGATAACAGTGAATTTGAGTGACTGTAGAAGCCTTTCTTGACCTTTGCTTCTATGACCTTTATTATGGTTTCATACGCATTTTATTTCCTGCTTTAATCCTTTTCTGCTTAAAATACACAAAGTAGTTTCTTTTTTCTTTAAGCAAACCTTGAAAGATACACCTAATAGTGTGGTCAAATGAACAAGGCATCACTCCAGAGGATAACATACAGTATATGTGTGAATTAATGTGCAACTTTATTGTGTCTAAAAGTAAATTTCTTCTTCTTTGTTTTAAAAGATCAGCTTCTTCCATGACAGTCATGGGGAAAAATTCCACCTTATAATTCTATATCCACTGAAGGTATCCTTCAAAATTTAACATAAACTAAAGATTTTTTTTTCCCTAGAGAAAAGTGGCCAACAGACCTGCAGCAGAAGAAGAATGATCCCAAGCTGAAATGTGGAAACTCAGGAAGTTTTGAAGACCAAGGAAAAGGACATATATTGCTCAATATAAATGGCTGGGGACATAAGCAGTGTGAGGAAGGGTGCCTACAAGCTGGGGTGGAGGTAACAAAAGCCTGGAATGGGTTGTGGAGCCTGCACAGGGTAGAAAGGCTTCTACAGGGCCTGGTGCACAGTAAAGAAGCTGAGTGTAGCATGGAGACAATTTATGGAGAAGGGCAGGGGTACGGACAGCCCATAGCAGGGTGGCAGTAGTTGAGGAGGGTAACAGGAAGGGAACAACGGAAGTGGCTGCTATCCAGAGCAGGGCATTGGATGCTCTCTTAACCCTGGATGGGTTAAGAGAGCATCTCCTGGTGGAGGAGAACAGTGGGGAGGCCTAATTTGGGGTGCTGGAGTTTGAGTTGGATAAGGATGGAGTTCACTTAGTCCTGCACAGGTGTTAGAGCCTGAGCAGAGTGCATAGGGCATCCATATGGATCAGAGACTGTATAACTGTTTGGTGTGATTTATTGAACCCCATATACGGTGAAGAGAGTGTCTTCGTGGAAGTAGTCATTGAAGTTTGTATCATCAGTGGAAAGTGGTTACATATTGAAGGAGTGATCAAATAAGTAGATATGGTAAGGACAGTGGCTGCCACGAACCACCTATGCTAGACAGAAAGCTAGAATGAACATTGTGATGTTGGACTGGAATTGCAAGTATTGGTGTAAATGCATGATTTTCAATATATTTATATAGATAGACATGGAATAAATATGGATGTGGATGTGTATCTGCACATAAAAGAATATATGTATATACATGCATGTGTTCCTTAGCTTGGCTACTGAGAGGAACTGGCATCTTTGAATGACAATGAACACATCTATTGCCAGGTCTTAATTTTTAAATACTTTTGTCCTGTAAAAGGAACCAAAGCTCTTTGGAAAGCTGGTTGATACTAGCGTTGGAACAGAAAATGTAAAAGATAAGTTTGAACCACGTTTTTGTGTCAAGAGAAGTTCTCAAGAAAATGATGAGAACATACAGATGTGTCAAAAAGGCACAGAAGCTAGCAGGAAGGGTTTCCTATTGGCCAAAACTTCCATAGTTTGAGCATTGTATTAAATAATGATAGTATTTAATTTAATTATAATCCATTGAATAAAATATAAATACATGAATATTTATGGATATAAATGCAGAAATGGAAAAATAAGTGGAAGAGGAAAAATCTTTTCCTTATAGTGAAATGCCAACTGATGAATGTAGAAAGGGTGATAAATTTTGAAAAATTACTGTTTGGCAAACATCATAGTAGTAATTGGTTCAGCCAAAAAGCATCAACAGGTGCTAAAACTAGTGGATGGAAGCTCTCTGAAAAATGGAATATTTAAATAGTCTTAAAATAATTCCTTACAAAATACTTCTTAATCACAAAGCAGTGAAGAGTACCATTACAGTGAATAAACCTGGAAGGTACCACCATAATCAGATAATTAAGGTTAACATTTCCAGTAATGGGACAAATCAAAATTATGTACCACCTGATAATATATAATGGGAAGAGTAGAATACCATTTCTGTGATATTCTTACCAAAATGCAAAACCTAAATTTAGCCATGAGTAATCAATGGACAAACCTAAATCCAGGGACATTCTTCAAAATAGTTGGCCTGTGATCCTCAAAAATATCAACGTTTTGAAAATTAAGGAAAGACTGAGGAGCTATACCAGATTAAAGGACATTAATGAGATAGTAACTAAATGCAACCTGTGATCCGGAATTGACTCCTTTTACCATGAAAGACATTATTGGAACAGTTGGTGACAGGAGAATATGGTCTGAAGATTAGATGATAATTATATGTCACCGTTACTTTCTTGATTTTGATGGTTGTTTTGTGGTTATGGAGGAGAATGTCCTTATTTGTAGGAAATGAATGCTGAGAAGGGTGAAGGGATACCATATCTGCAAATTACTGTCAAATGGTTTGGGGAATAAAATAGTGCTCTATATTGTTCTTGCAGTTTTTATGTAAGTTTGAAATTATTTTAAAGCAAAAAGTAAAGTGGAAAAAAGTCAATATGATTGATCAAAATAACAGGAAAGAGAAAGTTCACCTCTATTTCAACAAAAATGCAGAGAAAGCATTTAGCAAAACTCAAGACCAATTTATAATAACAATTCTTTGCAAACTAGAAATAGATCAAATTCTTATTCTGATAAAGTATACCTATAAACTATTGATAGCAAACTTCATACTTTATGTGAAATATTGAAGCATTCCTCCTAAGATGACAAATAAGATGAGGAAAACTGATAACACAATATCTTTCCAATGGTGTCCTGGAGTTACAGTCTAATCAAATAGGCATAAGTAAATAAATAGTATTATTTACACAAAGCAAGAAGTAAAATTATTATGATTTAAAGATAAAAATCGAAAAGAACCTATAAATAAGTTTTAGAATTAGTAAGTAACATTATTAATCTTTCTTTACACTAGGTTAACATACAAAAAGCAACTTAATTTTGTAAACTGGAAGCAAATAACAATAAAATTAAAATTAATAAATGATTTAGGGGCTTCCCTGGTGGCACAGCGGTTGAGAGTCCGCCTGCCGATGCAGGGGACACGGGTTCGTGCCCCGGTCCGGGAAGATCCCACATGCCGTGGAGCGGCTGGGCCCGTGAGCCATGGCTGCTGGGCCTGCGCGTCCGGAGCCTGTGCTCTGCAACGGGAGAGGCCACAACAGTGAGAGGCCCGCGTACCACAAAAAAAAAAAAATGATTTAGAGTGGCATAAAACATTACATATCTAGGAATAAATATAGTGAAATATAGTTATGATAAACTAAATATCACAAAACATTAATGACAGAGATTAAAGAGGATCTAAATAAATGGAGGGATATATCAAGTTTAAGGACAGAAAACTCAAATTTTATGACGTGAATTCTTTCTAAATGCTAGAGATTTTACAATTATTGTTGACTTTGTTGGGGGGTCAAAATTAGCCAGGTGACTCTGTAAGTTACATGGAAATGCAAGGGACAAGAATAACCAAGAAAATGTTGAAGAAGGGTAAAATTAGAAGATTTACACTACCTGACACCAAGATTTATTATTAAAGTTCGTTAATTAAGACTGTGCACTATTGACGTAAGATGGACAAAGAGATCAATAAAGAAAATAAGGAGTTCAGAAATACTAGTAGCATGCAATTACCTGATATATACCATGGGTACACTTCAGTGCACTGAGGGAAAAGATAATCTTTTAAATAAATGATGAGCGAAAATAACATTTGAAAAAATTTTCATGTATTTCACACCATTTGCAAAAATCAGTTTCAGATAGGTTGTACATCTAAATGTGGAATTTTAAAATTAAACTTTATGATCTTTGAGTAGCAGAGAGAAATTGCTTAAATAGTACTATTTGAGGACATTGCAACTTTGTAAGAACATTATAGTAAAATTAACCATCTCTGGAAAAAAAATAGAAAAGAATTATTTTAATACTTTGCTGAAACTACAGTATATATTTTATAATTCTGAATAAATAGATGTTTGTCAATATCCCTGTCATAGATATTTTCAAATAATGAATATACATGTTCAATTTTAAATATGCTAATTGCCTTGTAAAAGGCATTTTATACATTCGATTTCTTTTAAAGACGCATTTTGAAAAATCTGTTTAATGAAGGTGAAATGTACCTCACTTAAATTCATAAGACAGGTCACACATACACATGTTGCATGAGCACAAACCTAATAACGAGAATTAACATAAATGAAAAAGCAGTGTTGTCAATGAGAATTTATTAAAAAATGAAGTTAAACTTTTTGCACATGAGATACATTGAAAAGACAACCCTCAGAATGGGAGAAAATAGTTGCAAATGAAGCAACTGACAAAGGATTAATCTCCAAAATTTACAAGCAGCTCATGCAGCTCAATATCCAAAAAACAAACAACCTAATCCAAAAATGGGCAGAAGACCTAAATAGACATTTCTCCAAAGAAGATATACAGATAGCCAACAAACACACGAAAGAATACTCAACATCACTAATCATTAGAGAAATGCAAATCAAAACTACATGAGGTATCACTTTACACCAGTCAAAATGGCCATCATCAAAAAATCTACAAACAATAAATGCTGGAGAGGGTGTGGAGAAAAGGCAACCCTCTTGCACTGTTGGTGGGCATGTAAATTGATACAGCCACTATGGAGAACAGTATGGAGGTTCCTTAAAAATTTTTAAATAGAACTACCATATGACACAGCAATCCCACTACTGGACATATACCCTGAGAAAACCATAATTCAAAAAGGGTCATGTACAACAATGTTCATTGCAGCTCTATTTACAATAGCCAGGACATGGAAGCAACCTAAATGTCCATCGACAGATGAATGGATAAAGATGTGGCACATATATACAATGGAATATTACTCAGCCATAAAAAGAAACAAAATTGAGTTATTTGTAGTGAGGTGGATGGACCTAGAGTCTGTCATACAGAGTGAAGTAAGTCAGAAAGAGAAAAACAAATACTGTACCCTAACACATATATATGGAATTTGAAAAAAAAAAAAAAAGGTTATGCAGAATCTAGGGGCAGGACAGCAATAAAGACGCAGATGTAGAGAATGGACTTGAGGATACGGGGAGGGGGAAGGGTAAGCTGGGACAACGTGAGAGAGTGGCATGGACATATATACACTACCAAATGTAAAATAGACAGCTAGTGGGAGGCAACCGCATAGCACAGGGAGATCAGCTCTGTGCTTTGTGACCACCTAGAGAGGTGGGATAGGGAAGGTGGGAGGGAGGGAGATGCAAGAGGGAGGAGATATGGGGATATATGTATACGTATAGCTGATTCACTTTGTTATAAAGCAGAAACTAACACACCATTGTAAAGCAACTATACTCCAGTAAAGATGTTTTTTAAAAAAACAAAACAGGAGCAGGTGTCGCAGAGGCTGTACCTCCTCTCCTCCCCACAGTTAGCACTGACTTCTTATAACATTTTATTAAAATTCTCTGGGTCCTGAAAAAAGGAAAGAGATACATTTTATTAAACCTTACACAGCAGTAAAATGGTAATACAACATTAAAGGAAATATTTCCTCTTAATTGTAAGATATTCTGTGTGATTTTCAGTAATGAGGGAGACAAAGTTGTATTTGAATTTCTCTAACCTCATGTTCAGGAAATTAAGATGGGTTTTCCACGTTTGAAAAGAGAATACAATTAGCTGGAGGCAGAGTTAAGGAATTCAGGAGGATACATTCACTGGAGGTTTATCAGTAGAATCCATAGGACCAGTATCTGCCACAGCAAAATAGGCGGCAGCAGCAGTATCCTTATCTACCATAGCCACAGCCCAGATCATCAGAGTCGTGTCTTTGTTATTATGTCAAGATTGCCAGAAATGCACCATGCACATTTAAAAAATGATTTCTCTCCTACTTTCAAGACTTTCTTAATTTTATATTTGGTAACATAAAAATGTTTAGGTTAAAAGGGATAACGTAAAACATGAAAGTCATATTCCAGATGTTTGTTTTTGCTAACAAAAACTTAATTTTAAGTTAGACATACACTCTGACAATACAGATTGTACATAATGAGTTTTGGGGTACATGGAAGGAGAAATTATTAGACAACACAAATATGTTAAATTTGCTTATCCATTGCCTTAGGGGTAATGGGTCTCCAAGTTTAGGTTTTTTTTTAAATTACAATGAGCTGACAAAGTGCCATTCCACTTTATAAACTTTTATTGAAATCCAAAATACACATGGAAAATACTGTAAACCATGATGTGTAGAAATAGATTAATTTTCACAAAATAATCATGCCAATTTAATCAGCATTCAGATTAAAAAGTAGAATACCAAGGCCCAGGGGAACTCACACTTCTTCCCCCCAACACTCCCCTGCACCCAAGCATTACTAATCCCACCTTTTGAGACCATGTATCTGTTCTACCATCTTTGCACTTTGTATAAATGGATTCATACAGTAGGTACTAATTTTACCTCATTTCATTTGCTCAGCATTGTGATTTTGAGATTCATACATTTTGTTTGTATAAAAATAGTACATTTTCACTGCTGAATAATATCCTCTTTGTATGATATACCACAATTTATCCATTTACTGTTGATGTTGACTTGTTTCTAACTTTAACCATTATGAATACTTTCACAAATAGTTCTTCATATATTTTTTGGTAAACTTATGTATATGTCATTCAGATATTGCTACAATAATATTGTATAACAAACTGACACAAAATACATTTTATATAGCAGTAAACATTTTCTTCACCCTCACATGTCTACACGATGTCTAGTTTGGCTGAACTAGGTTGGGCTTGGCACAAAGTAGTGGGATAGAGCCATGTAACTGTCCTCTAACTTGGATCAGCACCTCACTGATTCATCTCCTTCCCACTGTGGAAAACAGATGTGCAAGTAGTCTAGTGCAATTATGGAAGCACTTTTCAAACCTCTACTCACATGTCCATTAATCCCATTGTCCAAAGCAAGTCAAGAGGTGGGGAATATGGCCTTTGTTCATGTACATCCTATTCACAGTGAGGTCACACATATTCCGTACTTAAGCCAACAATGATGAAGAAAGGAAATAAAATCTTCTCATGGAGGTCAGGGTGGAAGGAATGAATATTTGAATAAAAGCAAGTTATTCTGCCACAGATGCAATTTATTGGGGGCATCACTAGAATTGGAATTGCAGTTTTGTAGAGTATAAAGTTGTTCAGTTTTTATAAATACTCGATTAAACAGTTCTCCAAAGTGGTTGTATATTTTGATAACTCCACACACTGTTCCTCTACAGTTTTACCAGGTCATACTAGCTGTCTTTTCCTTTTAGTCATTCTGGCATGTGCATAATGATTTCACTTTGTACTTTCTGGGTGCCTAATATAGTTGAACACCTTTTTATATACTATTGGCCATTTTTAGTTATCCTTTTTTTTTTTTTTTTTTTTTTTTTTTGGTGAGATACTAATTCAACTCTTTGTTTACTATTGAGCAGTATAGGAAAGATAATGAACGAAACCCTTTTCCGTGATACATCACAGTTTAATCTTATGTTTAGCTGGCTAGTTTTGTTCTCCTTGTAACCTGATAAGGTGGTCAATGTCAGCAACACTACAAGAAATGTTATTTATAGTAAAAGGGACCCTCGGTTATAAATCACATCTGGACAGGAAGGAGTCAAGTGGAATGTAATCTGGACACTTCTGCTGATGACCCAAAGAAGAAAGGTTAAAACTCTAAGTAGAAGAGACCAGTGACATCAGCCTACAGATGCAGCCCACTTGGTACCAATCAGAGACAGCTAAAAGAGAGGGTCACAGAATATGCCCATGAGAATCAAGTTGTTAACTGCACTGGAAAAACAATAACACACAGTATGAGGCTCCGACTTTAGCCTGATAGGATGTGGATGCTAATATATATACACAGGCTTCAGGCCACCTGAATGCACAGATTTATGTGAGCGTAGAAAGAAAGAACATTTGGTCCACTCTTGTCTCTTGGACACATCATCCCTGCAGGAGAAAACTTGTGCAATGATTTCTCTTCCTCCGTCCCTCCCTCCCTCCCTCCCTCTCACTCTTTCTTCCTTTCTCTTTCTTTCTCTTTCTTTCTTTCTTTCTTTCTTTCTTTCTTTCTTTCTTTCTTTCTTTCTTTCTATCTTTCTTTCTTTCTTTCTTTCTTTCTTTCTTTCTTTCTTTCTTTCTTTCTTTCTTTTTCTTTCTTTCTCTTTCATACTTACAATTGAACACATAAGACATGCACACATAAGACAGAAACAAATGAGAATAAATTCAAAACAGCATTATTTACAATAAAATACAGGACTTATTGAAAGTGACATAAAGATGTTATAGTAAAAAAATGAAGTATGATGACAATATGATATTAAAGATTAGAGTTACTATAAATTGTGAGATATTCCAAGGGATTTGGGTCAACTAAGTTGAAACATATTGGATCAAGACTATCTAATTTTGTGGGATTTTTATTGTTATTTTGTTTGTTTCAAGTAGTCTAGGATGACGTTTTCATTTTTGAAAGAGGGAATAGAAGATCCTTAGTGAAAAAGTCAGAAAACACAGGTGGAGGAGACCAACCGTGTGAGTGGCTATAGGAGTTTTTCAGTAGAATCTATAGGACAAGCAACTGCTACAGCAAGATGGGTGGCAACAGTTATATCCATACCCACATGGCTACAGCCATAGCCAGAACTTAGGGTATCAAAGCCACAGCCCAAGCCACCAGAGTAGTTGCTGTAGTAGCACATTCTGGTGAGTGGTGTGTTGAGTTAAGAAGTTAAGAATCAAGTTTCCTGAGCTCAAAAGTCACCATCTGCAAATGGGCTTTTAAATATTACCACCCAGTAGAAGACGGGGTAAACCACAGGAAGTTTGGGCCTCATATTTTATACTAATTTGCTTTTAAAATTTCTTGAATCTGCTGTTTGTTGGGAAGAGAAGTTTTCATAAGTGAGAATAATTTACAATTACGTCAGGATTACCATAGCCAAATCAGGTGACTTTAATAAACAATTCTTAGTGTATTTAGAAAGCCCATACTCATTTTATTTTTGTTTATAGCCTGTGATTAATTTTCATGGAAAGTTCTTCTATCACATTTTTTGGGGAGTTTATTTTTATCTAACTATGAATGTTTAATGCAGGATTATAAATATCCTTATGTATGAATATGGATTTTTGGATGGGAAAAGTTAATGAAGCCACAAAATGGATAATTATCATTTTGGAGTGAAAAAACTTTTAATGCAAACTTTTCTTCTATATCTATGCATTGCTAATGCTTACTTATGATGGACTGTATTCCTGTTCATTCACTCATAGACTTTTTGTTCCATAAATTCGTATAAATAGATCTAACCATTCACATTTAGATTTTTATCATTTTTGTGTCTAGGTGAGTTTATCAATTCAACATGCAATTTGCTACTTACTTATATATTCATTTTCTTTATAATATATTAGTTAATTCACTAGAGGTAGAATTTAAGTTTCCTAAATGGGAACAAGTCCTCAATGCTCTGTTTGTTTGATTGGTTTATTTGGTCTATTTTCTCCCTGTTGAGTAAATTCTACTGACCTCTTATCAAGTTCACTGATTCTATCACTATCATCTCCAGTCTACGATCAAACTCAGTGAGTTTTTATTTTGGTTATTGCATTTTTGAGTTTTAAAATTTTCACTTGATTCTTTTAATAATGTCTGCTTCCAAAGATTTTCTACTTTTTCTTTTGTTTCAAGAGAGCTAGTAATTGCTTCCAGAAGCAATTTTATGATGGTTGTATTAATATTTTTATCAGATAATTCCAATATCAATCCTGATGTTCCATTGTTTGCCTTTCCTCACTCAAATTGTGAGTTTTCTGGTTCTTAGTATGATGAGTGACTTTGTGTTCTGAATATTTTTGATATTATGAGACTTGGATCCTATTTCAAATCTCTCTCTTTTTAAAGCAAGCAGTACACTTGTGAGATAACAAGGGTTGGTCGTGCATGTCTGTTTCACTTCTTGTTGGACTCACTGAAACCATCCTGCTAAAAGTGAAGTGCTAACTCACACTGCCCTCTTGCTGCAGGTGGGTAGAGTTGAAGGTTAATACCCATGTCTGCCCCAGGGTACCTAACCGAGCTGCCCCATTGCTTCCAAGTGGAGGTTGTAAGCCCAGCTCCCCACTGGAGCCTGCTAATACCACAATCAATGTGAATAATCGGCTTTTTGCTGATTATAGGTGCACATAATCATCTCAGTGTTAATTTGATGAGTGAGAGACTGCTACAGCAACATAAATCGCACTGCTTAGAAACCCACAGTTCTCTCAGATATCTCATTTGGCAGAGAATGTATAAATTGACAAAAATGTCATAGCATAAAAAGCCATTGAAATTCTGGAGATTGATAAATATATATAAGCAATTGAATTTGTCACATTTTTTTAAAGAAAACAGTATGGAAATAGAATGAGAATTTTCATGATTGTTAGTCTCATCAATTAATTCATTCATTTAAAAACTGTTTATAAAGTGACTATACAGTTCTTATACTTGGAGACCATTTTTTCAGGTGTTGAACTATGTGATTTACTCTTTTGTATTCTAGTATAATATTTTGTCGCACTCATGCCGTGAGGACTTTGCAGTTGCAAAAGACTATTAGGGAAATATTCATCTTTGCAGAAAAATGGACTGAAGTTATTTTAATATATTCTTATTTTATGTGAAATTTTGAAACATAATGAAATTCAACTAAAAAATGGACTTCATTTAAAAGATGTGTTTTACTGAAATCTCATCAAATGGAATTATTTCTAATGCTGAATCTGTGGGAAAGGCAGCCTCAGTGGAAAAATATTTGAAGTGGAAAAAAGAAAACCAGTCCATACAGAAGCACAGCATTGAATGGTTCAATCCAAAAGTGCAGTGTCAGGAAAAATCTAAGAACAGAGACAACAGGATAGGATCATGGAAAATTAGGTTACCATTGGAAAAAGTATTACTAAGTAATTAAGATAATTATTTGTTACAATTTTAGCTTATGAAGGTAAGGTTTTAGCATGATCAAGGTGTCTATGATAGCAGTGGCTCTAGATACACATGAATGCACAGACCTATATTACTGTTTCCTAAGAAGAAATGATAATCAGATTTTTGACACTTCATTTTGGGAATGCAAATAACACGGTGTCTTCAGTCATAATCACCCAAAACTAATGGAGATGAAGAGGTGTAAATGAAAATAAAGCGATACTGGCAATGAGGATGTTGATTTTAAATTAAGTTAATTTTTTCTACCCATGAAAGCAATTGAATTAAACTGTACACAGAAGTAAAATGGAAATATAACTTTAAAAATTCTCTGTCATAACATATTTCAAATAACTTTAATCAACCAAGGTGAAACATCACAAATTTGAACTTAGGTCCCCCCCCACCCCATACCATTACTGAGACTAGGATGGGTTGACCATTATCTGAAGAGAGACTAGAATTCCATGTGAAGATCCCTGGAAACATAGTCAGTGAATCACAGGAGAAGAAGTCCAGTAGTCCAAGCAGCAATAGAAGTTCCTCACTAGAGTCCATAGGGCCAGAATCTTCCACAGCAAGATGGGTGGCAGCAGCTGTGTCCATACCCACCATAGCCACAGCCATAGCCACAGCCCAGGCAGCCACAGCCATAATCCAGACCACCATAATAATTGCTGTAGAAGCATATAGTGTCAGGAGTGGGTGGATCAGTTGAGAAACAGGGAAACAGTGCCTTGGTTTGAATGTGACCATCTGCACAGGACCTTTTACACACCTTCAGTAGTAGGTGGGCAAAACCACAGGCAGTGTTTATCACATATTTCACACTAATTGTCACTATAAAACTTTTGGAGTCTCTTGATTCTTAGGGTGAAATGAAGTCTTCATAACCAAGATTACTATGCTACAATGTTAGGATTCCTGCCATCACAGGAGTGACTTTTAAAAAGGTGTTTTCTCTGAAATTGAGTTACACGTAGTGAGGTGGATGGACCTAGAGTCTGTCATACAGAGTGAAGTAAGTCAGAAAGAAAAAAACAAATACCGTATGCTAACGCATATATATGGAATCTAAAATAAAGAAAATCATACTGATGAACCTAGTTGCAGGGCAGGAATAAAGAGGTAGACATAGAAAATGGACTTGAGGATATGGAGTGGGAGGGCGAAGCTGGGACAAAGTGAGAGTAGCATCGACATATATACACTACCGAATGTAAGTAAAAGAGGTGGCTGGTGGCAAGTAGCAGCATAGCACAGAGAGATCAACTTGGTGCTTTACGATGACCTAGAGGGGTGGGATAGGGAGGATGGGAAGGAGGCTCAAGAGGGAGGGGATATGGGGACATGTGTATGCATATGGCTGATTCGCTTTGTGGTGCAACAGAAACTAACACAGTATTGTGAAGCAACTATACTCCAATAAATATCTATTAAAAAATAAAATTAAAAAGGAAACAAGGAAACAAATGACCTAACTAAAAAATGGGCAAAAGATCTGAAGGACACCTCACCAAAGAAGATAGGCAGATGAAAAGTAAGCATGTGAAAAAATGCTCAACATCTTATGTCATTAAGGAACTGCAAATTAAAACTACTACACACCTATTATAATGGCTAAAATCCAAAACACTGACAACACCAAATGATGGCAAGAATGTGAAGCAACAAGACGTCTCATTCATTGCTCGTGGGAATGAAAAATGGTGCAGATACTTTGGAAGATAATTTGGCAGTTTCTTGTAAAACTAAACATACTCATATCATGTAACCTAGCAATTATGTTCCTTGGTATTTACTCAAATGATTTGAAAACATATGTCCACTCAAAATCTCGCACATGGATGTTTATAGAGGCTTTATTCATAATGGCAAAACATGCAAGCAACCAAGATGTCCTGCAATAGGTGAATGGGTAAACAAACTGTAATACATCCATACAATGGAATATTTTCAGCAATAAAATAAAATGAGCTATCAAGCCACGAGAAGACATGAGGGAACCTTAAATGCATATTACTAAAATAATCTGTAAAGGCTATGTACTGAATGATTCCAACTCTATGGCATTCTGAAAAAGGCAAAACTACAGAGCCAATAAAAATATCAGTGATTGCCAGTGCTGTGGGGGAGGGAAAGAAAGATGAATGGGTGAAGCACTAGGATATTTAGCACAGTGAACCTATCCTCCATGATACAGCAATGGTGAAGGCATATTATTATACACCTGTCAAAACTCATAGAATGCACAACACAATGTACACTAGTAAACTATGGTCTTTAGTTAATAATTGTGTATCACTATTGGCTCATCAATTCTAACAAATATACCACACTAATGCAAGAAATTAATAACAGCAGGTACTGGAGACAGGTAGATGAGGGTATATATGGGAACTCTCTTACTTTCTGCTAAATTTTTTTGTAAATCTAAAACTGATCAACAAGTACTCTATTCACTTTTTTAAAAGAAGCATTTGTTTATTTCAAAGCCTTTTCTCACTCTAGATTTGGTCTGTTGATAAATATTACCATATTACTTGAGATGACATGGGGCACACAAGCATTCCTCTAAGTTGTGTTTTTTTGAATATTTGTTCTATCCAACTGTGGATTTCTTGAAATGTTTATATGTATTATAATATCCATATATTTATCATAAATTATAACATTTACATATTTATTATAATTCTATTCTATTTAAAATTGCATATAATTATATACTTTATATTATAATTTATATATATATAAAATCTCATTATACAATCTGAAATTTTATATTGTTTTTAGTGGGTGTGTGGGCACCTTGAAAGGGAAATTACTTGATGCTGGAATTCTGCCAAATTCTCCACCTGTTCTCAGATGAAAGCATACCTTTTCTACTAGATGATATTTTCTACAAAATATTTTCCATGGACTGACTCAACTTGTTTTTATGCTCCTTAATAAGAAGAAAAACCTTTATTTGTGTATATTTTATAACACCCAGAGTGTGCATAAATCATAAAAGTAGAACTCGATGAATATCCAAAGCATACCTGTTTAATCAGTACTTAAAAATCATATAATACTAGCATCTCCGATGACTCTCCTTATGCCCCTTTCCATTCAGTACCAGTCCCTAAGTGTAACCATTCCTGATATCCAAAACCATGAATTTGTTCTGCCAGTTTTTGAAACTTATGCAAATCGAATCACACAAATAAGACTTTTAATCTGGCTTCTTTTGATTCACATTTTCTTTTTTTTTTAATTCATACATTTTGTTTTTGTCTTAGTTCTCACTGTTGTATAAAATTTCAATGTGCAAATATACCACAATTTCTTTATCTCTACCCTTGATGGTCATTTGTATTGTTTTGAATTTTTAACAATATTTTACAAATAGTGCTGCCACAAACAATCTTGTACATGTCTCTTGGTATACTTATGAGTATATCTGACAAGCTAATTATTGCTGTAAAAATGTTGCTTAAAAAAATCCTTTAAATCTCAGTGTTGTATAACTTTAATATTTATGTCTTGTTAATGTGTTTGTAGGTCAGCTGGGATTTGGCCAAAATAATGTGGTTTTGGCTCAGATTGTTTGCTGGTTTCAAGCCTTCCCCATTCCTCTCTCATTCTCCCTGGACTGGCAGCTACTGGGGGCATCTTCTCCAGGCGAAAAGGGTAAAGCACAAAGAAAGCTTAGACATGCATGCATATACCATGTTCAAGGCACGTCTCCAACATCCCACTGGCCAATGCAAATAGCATGGTTAAACCCAAAGGCAAGGATCAGGAAAATATGCTCTGTTCATAGTAAAGCCAGACTGAGTGACATTTGTAGACAACCTTAAAAGGGAAGGAATGGATAATCCTGCCCTAAAGGTGAGAAAGGAAAGAACATATTATGCAGAATAATAATCTAACCCAGGGATCCACAAAGTCTTGATCACCATCTGCTTTGGTAAAGTTTTATTGGAAAACGCCCACATCCATTCATTTGTGTATGGTCTATGGCTGTTTTCATGTTACAATGACAGAGTTGAGTAGTGGAACATATATCATATGGCCTGCAAAATCTGAAATATTTTACTCTTTACAGAAGAAGTTTTCCTAGCCCTATTAATCTATCCAAATAGGCGTATCAATTTGGAATATACCTAGAACCAGAATTGCTGAGTTATAAAAGAGACCACCAAATAGTTTTCCGAAATTTTATCTTTCATCTGCAGTCTTTCCACTACTCGCTTTGCATTTTTCCTCTTCAGCTTAATTGACTTATTACACTCTATTGAAATATGTTTCTTTTACTTCTTTCCTAATAAATCTAGGACCTTAGAGTTAGTTATTTTTATATTCAATCTTTTACAGTATACTTGCCATGTAGCTCATTTTCTAGATATTTAAATCTCTAAAGAAATTATTATTAACAGTTGTGCACAATCAATATTTATTTATATTTTTCTATTCATTTTATTTTTGTGTGTGTCCATGTTTTTGTCTGGATCTTTTTCCTTCTGCCTAAACAACTCTATTATTTTTTATAATTAATATTTGATAAAAATAAATTTTCTTACTATTTATTTGTCCAGAAACTTTTATTTTTATTTTTTTTGTAAGAGACTGAATGAGATTCTAAATAGCTATTTTTAATCCATCCTTCCTTAAAATATCATCACATTTTCCTTTGGCTTCCTTTGTTTCTGTTGAAGATTCTATTTACTGATACATTTTCCGGGTATTTTGTCTGTTTCTCTAGCTATTCTGATTTTGACTTTGCATTTAATTTTCAGCTCTTGGGTTATGCCGATGTGATTTTAATTGTACTTTTCCCTCTTGGCAGTGCAGAGCTTTTAGAATATATGCTTTGGTATCATTCATCGGTTTTGGAAAATTATGGATTACTTTTTCTCCAAAAATGGCTTCTGCTTTATTTTTTTCTTCTTCAGCTGAACTTCAATTACATGCAGGTTTTACTGTTTCATGAGGTCTGACATGTTCTTTATACTCTCTTCTGTATATAACATTACAAGTTTTCCATCTTTACTTCACTCGAATAGTTTTCATCAACCTGTCTTGAAGTTTACTAACTCAGATTTCCTGTAACTAGTCTATTGAGTTCTTAATAGCATGCCTTTGCTTTCTTTTTAAGATCTAGACTTTAAAATGGATTGTTTGGTGAATCTGTGCAATTATACCACATATTTTGCAACTTTCCATTAAGTTTCTTGTATGAATTAATTATGACTGTTTTAAAATTTCTCATTTCCAAATCTAATATGTGGTTCACCTTCTGGTCACTTTATGTTTTGGTTGATTCTTTTGTGTTGTTAAATAGCAATCCATGAGCTCAGCATTTTGTATAAAAATTGTAGATGATCCAGAATGATATTGCATTTCACCACAGAGAGTATTTTTTTTTTAATTTTGTCCTGGCTATTAGGAGAAATCTGGTGGGCTTAATCCAAACAAAGAGTAACATAAAATGAGGTGCCTGGAATTTTAGTAAGGGCTTGTCTACCTCTGTTTAGCTTCAGGCTAAAGGAGTATTCCTTTAAATCTTTCAGTTAAGGGTACTTCTTCTTGAAAATTCCTGAACTGTATTGACTATTTTTTCATCACTTTAATATGGACAAAAAAATTCTATCTGATTTTCAAGTGCACCTGCTTGGTATCTTAGGAAATTGACCTTTGCAACTTCAGAATTTGGAAAATATCTCAAGGAGAAATGTGGCTGTGTGTTAAACTCAGGGTTCTACCAGTACATTTTTATCAGAATCTATGTGTCCAATTGCATTTTGCCAGTCTTGGAAAAAAAAGAAAGGGTACCTAAAATTCTGCTTGTTATTTTTCCCCTCAGAAGTCTCTTGCCTTGCATCTAGAATCAAGAACTGAAGAATTTTCAGCTCACTTTTTCAGAGTTTCTACATATTCAGAATATTGGTCCCTTTATTCTTGGTTTTCTTTTGCTTTGTTTGTTTTTCACCAGCTCTCCATTGTGCTTGATGCCACTAGTTTGAGTTTCCAAAGTAAAACAGAACTACTTCAAATGTGGAAAATGAATTTGATTCTGGAGAAAGTTAATATGTAGAGGCATATATATTTGATAAAGGCCAGACTCCTAGGTAAACATGAAATAATCTAATATTAATTTGATACTGAGAAAATATCTCATTGTTTTGAAGAATTTATCTTGTTATACACATTATATGATTTTTTTCTCAAATACTTATAAATTGGAATATTTTAAAGTACTATTTGGCCACCATGTTGGTAAGGTAGAATGTGATTATTAGTTCTGACAGTTTAAATTTGAATGCCTATGCTCATTCTACAGGGAAAAAAATTTTTTTATTTGAGAAACATTTCATAGAGGCAGAGCTCAAGCTGATATAATCCAACCATCAGTGTTGCAAGAGACAAAAAACTTACAAATACATGCGAGTTTTTTTTTTTTTTGAAGATGTTGGGGGTAGGAGTTTATTAATTAATTTATTTATTTTTGCTGTGTTGGGTCTTCGTTTCTGTGCGAAGGCTTTCTCTAGTCGTGGCAAACAGGGGCCACTCTTCATCACGGTGCATGAGCCTCTCACTATCGTGGCCTCTCTTGTTGCGGAGCCCAGGCTCCAGACGCACAGGCTCAGTAGTTGTGGCTCATGGGCTTAGTTGCTCTATGGCATGTGGGATCCTCCCAGACCAGGGCTCGAACCCGTGTCCCCTGCATTAGCAGGAAGATTCTCAACCACTGCGCCACCAGGGAAGACCCTACATGCGAGTTTTAATGCCCTGATGTGTATTAAATAGTTTTAATACAACTATTATAAAAAATAGCCATTTACAAAACTTAGAGTATAAGCTAGCAGATATGGTAGAAGAAATTCTAGAGACATATATAAAAATGAACTTATTATGGACATTGTTGGAAAACATTGATATTTTTACCCTCTTCCTTTTTAGGTATATAGTGACCACAAAAGAGAATCAAGTGGGATTTAGCCCAGGGATGCAAGAATTCTTCAATATACACAAATCAATCAATGTGATACACCACGTTAATAAATTAAGGAATAAAAACCATGTGATCATCTCAATAGATGCAGAAAAAGCTTTTGACAAAATTCAACACCTATTTATGATAAAAACTCTCCAAAAAATGGACATAGAGGGAACCTACCTCAACATAAAAAAGGTCATATATGACAAACCTACAGCAAACATCATACTCAGTGGTGAAAAACTGAAAGCATTTCCAGTAAGATCAGGAACGAGACAAAGAAAGATGTCCACTCTTGCCACTCTATTCAAATAGTTTTGGAAGTCCTAGCCACAGCAATCAGAGAAGAAAAAGAAATAAAAGGAATACAAATTGGAAAAGAAGAAGTAAAACTGTCACTGTTTGCAGATGACATGATATTATACACAGAAAATCCTAAAGATGCCACCAGAAAACTACTAGAACCAATCAATGACTTTGGTAAGGTTGCAGGATACAAAATGAATGCACAGAAATCTCTTGCATTCCTATACACCAACAATGAAAAATTAGAAAGAGAAATAAAGGAAACAATCCCATTTACCATTGCAACAAAGAGAATAAAATACCTAAGAATAAACCTGCCTAAGGGGGAGAAAGACTTGTACTCAGAAAACTATAAAACACTGGTGAAAGAAATCAAAAATGACATAAACAGATGGAGAGATATACCATGTTCTTGGATTGGAAGAATTAATATTCTGAAAATGACTATACTACTGAAATTATCTACAGATTCAGTGCAATCCCTATCAAACTACCAATGGCATTCTTCACATAATTAGAATAAAAAATTTTTCAATTCATATGGAAACATAAAAGACCCCGAATAGCCAAAGCAATCTTGAGAAAGAAAAATGGAGCTGGAGGAATCAGGCTCCCTGACTTCAAACAATACCACAAAGCTACAGTAATCAAGAAAATATGGTACTGGCACAAAAATAGAAACATAGATCAATGGTACAGGATAGAATGTCCAGAGACAAACCCATGCACATATGTTCTCCTAATTTACGACAAAGGAGGCAAGAACATAAAATGGAGAAAAGACAGCCTCTTCCATAAGTGGTGCTGGGAAAACTGGACAGCTGCATGTAAAAGAATGAAATTAGAACACTCCCAAACACCATACACAAAAATAAACTCCAAATGTATTAGGGACCTAAATGTAAGACCAGACACCATAAAACTCTCAGAGGAAAAGATAGGCAGAACACTCTATGACATAAACCACAACAAGATCTTTTTTAACCCACCACCTAGAGTAATGGAAAGAAAAACAAAAATAAACAAATGGGACTTAATTAAACATAAAATCTTTTGCACAACAAAGGAAATCATAAACAAGACAAAAAGGCAACCCTCAGAATGGGAGAAAATGTTTGCAAATGAAACAATGGACAAAGGATTAATCTCCAAAATATACAAAGAGCTCATGGAGCTCAATATCAAAAAAATGAACAATCCAGTTAAAAAATGGGCAGAAGACCTAGATAGACATTTCAAGGAAGACATACAGATGACCAAGAGGCACATGAAAAGATGCTCAACATCATTAATTATTAGAGAAATGCAAGTCAAAACTACAATGAGGGGGCTTCCCTGGTGGCGCAGTGGTTGAGAGTCCGCCTGCCGATGCAGGGGACACAGGTTCGTGCCCCGGTCCGGGAAGATCCCACATGCCGTGGAGCGGCTGGGCCCTGAGCCATGGCTGCTGAGCCTGCGCATCCGGAGCCTGTGCTCCACAATGGGAGAGGCCACAACAGTGAGAGGCCCGCGTACCGCAAAAAAAAAAAAAAAAAAAAAAAAAAAAAAACTACAATGAGTTATCACCTCACACTGGTCAGAATGGCCATTCTCAAAATCTAGAAACAATAAATGCTTGAAAGGGTGTGGTGAAAAGGGAACACTCCTGCACTGTTGGTGGAAATGTAAATTGATACAACCACTATGGAGAACAGTATGGAGGTTCCTTAAAAAACTAAAAATAAAACTACCATATAACCCAGCAATTCCACTACTGGGGATATACCATGAGAAAACCGTAATTCAAAAAGAGACATGCACCACAATGTTCATTGCAGCTGTATTTACAATAGCCAGGACATGGAACCAACCTAAATTTCCATTGACAGATGAATGGATAAAGAAGATGTGGTACATATATACAATGGAATATTACTCAGCCATAAAAAGAAACAAAATTGAGTTATTTGTAGTGAGGTGAATGGACCTAGAGTCTGTCATACAGAGTGAAGTAAGTCAGAAAGAGAAAAACAAATACAATATGCTAAGAAGTATATGCGGAATCTAAAGAAAAAGAAAAAAAATGTACTGATGAACCTAGCTGCAGGGCAGGAAGACATCGAGAATGGAATTGAGGACACGGAGTGGATGGGGGAAGCTGGGGCGAAGTGAGAGTAGCATTGACATACATGTACTACCGAATGTAAAATAGCTAGTGGGAAGAAGTAGCATGGCACAGGAAGATCAGCTCGGTGCTACGCGTTGACCTAGAGGTGTGGGATAGGGAGGGTGGGAGAGAGGCTCAAGAGGGAGGGGATAACAGAAACTAACACAGTATTGTGAAGCAATTTTACTCTAATAAAGATCTATTAAGAAAAAAAAAAGAGAATTCTTTCTCTCTCTCATTCTCTCTTGCTCCCTCACCACAACCACACACATGTGAATAATCACACACAAATACACAAACATGCATGTTAAACTGAAGAAGACAATTCAGTATAAATGTAACAAAGCAATATTTTTCTATGAAATACAGTTTATTTAGTAATACATACATATTTTAAAGTAAAATTTATAATCAAATTTAATTAAAATTTTCATAGCATTATAAAAGTGATACAATATCCAAGGAAAAATTTTTCCATAAACTATGATACAATCCAATAGATAATAATGAATCAAAATGAGCATGCTGAATTTTATTTATTTACCTCAGTTTATTATAAAGTTAGTATTTCTGATGACATTTTAAAATTTCTTATGCAAAGGAAATCTGGAGATAGTGACAGTAGAACAGGAAGATATAGCCAACAGCCTAAATATTCTTTAGGAGAGGTCATAGGATGAGTATCTTCCACAGGACAATGGGCAACAGAGGATGTAACCATAGCTACAATAACCAGAGCCATAGCCACAGTCATAGCCACAGCCCAGGCAACTGTAACCCTAACTCAGACACCATAATAGTTGCCATAGTAACACATGGTGTTGGGAGTGGGAGGTTCAACTGAAGAACGAGAGGTAGGTGTCTTTAGTCTGAATGTCACCATCTGCCAAGTGCCTTTTATACCCACTCACTGATGGGTGGGGAAAACCACAGGCAATGTAGCATCCTGTATCTCACTAATTTACTTCAGACATCATAAATATCTTGATTTAGTGGCAAAATGTGTCCTCTTAACTGAGATGATTTGCCCCTACTCCAGGATTCCATGGTCAATTTATGGACCTTTAAAATGGAACTCTTGTTCTATTTTAAATGCTATGTCTCACTCATATTTATTTAGTTGAATAAATACGCCCTGATTACATGGCATGATGTAAAATATGAAAATAAATATCCTATTTTTTGTTTTGTTTTCATTCCTCCATAAGAAGAAGGGTTTTAAAATAAATCTTGTCTAGAGAAACATGCTTCCTGAATCTTGCTCATGAAAGTTAGATATAATATATATTCATAAACTCTTGTAAAACACTTCCTTCTAATTCAATATAACTAGTTATTGGTTATGTTGCTGGCAATAAGGTGGCAAGTTACTATGGTATATAAACGTATTTGGCATTTATATATGAACTTCTCCTTTAGTATGTATTACTTTGGTCTTTCCAGAAAATGTATGAATGTTTTACGGGCAGAAACTGTGTATATTTTATGCTTCCTTTTGTTCTCATATATGAAGGTGCTGTAGATGTATCTGTAAAACATATCAAGGTTAAGTTTGGTGCTCCGTCTTCAACTCTTATATCTTTTCAGCTAGGGCTCATTTTTGCTTTTACAGATGCCCTAGATTTGCAGTAGTGAATGTCTTGAAAAAGTGTGTGGACAGTATCAGGGAAGTCAAGAGATTCATGCACTCATTCTTCATTCCTTCAATTTTCAGCTGATGGGTGAAGTATTGACGGACATAGGAAGCCCCAATCATGGACAGAGTAAACTAGCACATAGCAGAGACTATTTCTCTTTTTTTTTTCCTTTTTAGTTTTAAATATTTAATTCATTTTATTAAAATATAATCTACTTAAAACAAATTAGATCTATTTGAGTACAGTTAAATGAGTTTTGACAAAGATATTAATATAAATTATGTATCTTCAATCAAAATATAGCTATTAGGAAATTTCATAATGGGGAGAGAAGCTTCCTCTCTGATTTTATAGTTGCTGAACACATATTTCCTCTGACCCCACAAACACTGACAGTTATGTAGTGTATCTTCAAACGTTGAAAGTAGTCATGGGTGTATGGATATGATGAAAAACCCAGCTTTCCCTCATGCTTCTAATTTAGATTATATTAAGCTTCAGAGAGAAATAGGTTTTCAGCATCTTTCAACCAGTCAATTTTTATTTCTTTGTTAGTAACTCTGTGTCAACCATTTTTAAGACATATTACGTAACGCCTATTATTGTTCCTGTGTCTCCTTTTATCACTGGCTTTCTCATGCATAACATAAGATGCTAGAAGTGGTGCAAGGATATTAGTGAAACTTCCAGTATTACAAAAGAAAAATAAAATAAGTTTCTTTTCTTTTTAAATTGGAAAATAAATCATTATTTTTCTTCACTGGGCCAAATGTATCTCTGACATTATTGAAACATTGTACATTTCTTCAAATAATTAAGATAGATTTTCAGGTTTCAAAATGATGCTTGGGAACTATGTTAGTCAACTAGAATTTCTTTTTTTTTTCTTTTCAATTAGAATGTTTTTTTCTTTTTAAAATTTTTATTGGAGTATAGTTGATTTACAATGTGTTAGTTTCAGCTATACAGCAAAGTGAATCAGTTATACATCATATACATATATTCACTCTTTCTTTTTTTTTTAAGATTCTTTCCCATATAGGTCATTACAGAGTAATGTAGAGTTCCCTGTGCTATACAGCAGGTTACTATTGGTTAGCTATTTTACATACAGTAGTGTGTATATGTCAATCACAATCTTCCAATTTATCCCTCCCCCCATACCCTGGTTTTATAAGTTTGTTTTCTACATCTGTGAATCTATTTCTGTTTTGTAAATAAGTTCATTTGTACCCTTTATTTTTAGATTCCAGATATAAGTGATATCATATGATATTTGTCTTTCTCTGGCTTACTTGACTCAGTATGACAATCTCTAGGTCCATCTATGTGGCTGCAAATTGCATTATTTTGTTCTTTTTTATGGCTGAGTAATATTCCATTTATATATGTACCACATCTTCTTTCAATGGTAGTATTCACTTTTCAAATATAATGATACCTAAACGGTTTTGGGGTAAAATATAATAATTTCTTAAAAATGTAATAGAAAGTCCATTTAATCAAAATCATCTTTTGCTTGATACCATATTTCATAAAATCCCGTTTTTTCAACAAATGCTGGAGAGGGTGTGGAGAAAAGGGAACCCTCTTGCACTGTTGGTGGGAATGTAAATTGATACAGCCACTATGGAGAACAGTATGGAGGTTCCTGAAAAAACTGAAGATAGAACTACCATATGACCCAGCAATTCCACTGCTGGGCATATACCCAGAGAAAACCATAATTCAAAAAGACACATACACCCCAATGTTCATTGCAGCACTATTTACAAGAGCCAGCTCATGGAAGCAACCTAAATGCCCATCAACAGATGAATGGATAAAGAAGATGTGATACATGCATACAATGGAATATTACTCAGTCATAAAAAGGAACGAAATTGGGTCATTTGTAGAGACATGGATGGACCTAGAGGCTGTCATACAGAGTGAGGTAAGTCAGAAAGGGAAAAACAAATAATGTATGTTAATGCATATATGTGGAATCTAGAAAAATGCTTCAGATGAACCAGTTTGCAAGGCAGAAATAGAGACATGGATGTAGAGAATAAATGTATAGAAACCAAGGGGGGAAGGAGGGGATGAATTGGGAGATTGGGATTGACATATATACACTAATATGTATAAAATAGATAACTAATAAGAACTTGCCATATAAAAATAAATAAAATAAAGTGAAAAAAATCCTGTTTTTTTTTTTTTTTTGCCATTTCCCAATGTCATTAGGCTTCTTAAGAGAAAATAGAATAAGTGGACACATTAATTTTTGGGATTTCAAAGGAAAAATATGGAACCTCAAAAATATGGAGCAGTGGTATCAGAGGGAGGCAGTAACTCAGTGCACTGAAGACTGTCCTGCTGAGGTGGTGAACAGTGGGTAGATTCTTCCTGGAGGGTCTGAACATCAACCATCAGGCAGTGAGTCAGTAGCCATCAGACACAGGATGTTTTGTGAACTATTTTGTGAATGACATGCAGAGTATAAATAGAAACATGTGAGGTCAAAGGAACAAATTATCTCTTTTCTGAGGCATAGTTTTTTAGTGATTCAGCCCAAACTAAGGTATCAAGAAATAGACAAAGGCAGGTGTTGTTAAATACGGTGATAGAAGAAAGGACTATTTTGGTCGGCAAGGTGTCATTTTAAAATGTAACATATGGGGCTTCCCTCGTGGCACAGTGGTTGAGAGTCCGCCTGCCAATGCAGGGGACACGGGTTCATGAACCAGTCTGGGAAGATCCCACATTTCGTGGAGCGGCTAGGCCCGTGAGCCATGGCCGCTGAGCCTGCACGTCTGGAGCCTGTGCTCCGCAACGGGCGAGGCCACAACAGTGAGAGACCCGCGTACCACAAAAATAAATAAATAAATAGAATGTAGCATATGAATGTAAATCAGCAGTATGATCAGATATAGCAGTGGCCACTGAATCACATGAAAGCCCAGATTACATATAGCCTTAGACAGAAAGACCTTTTGTTCAGATCTTTGACTTTTTAGCTACATCAAAACCTTAGGAGACATCCCAAGTCAATGTTGGTTCTTTATCTGTCTCCTTTCACTGTTTCTCTCTCACGTCTCTATCCTTCTCTGTCTCTGTTCCTCTTTCACATACTACACACACACATAAATTTAGAAAAGGAAAAATGATGGAGAGAAATTAATATAAATGTAATTAAGCAATATTTACATGGATAGTTTAATAAATATGAACTTTATTTTCTCACATGAATTATATGAAATAAACATTTTCTCACATGAATTATATGAAATAAACAAAATAATGTTAATAAAAATAAATGTAAAACTTTTCTATAAATTATAAGGCATTCTGTGCATTTAGGTTAATCAAAATTGGGCATGCTGAATCTGTATTACTTTTTTTCCCATGAGTTAGGAATGAAGTTGGCATGTCTGATGTTAAATATGGAGGTTGGGTTATGGAACGCGAGAGGAGGTGTCCAATGAGTTGAAGTGTTCTGAAAGGCATAGATAGAACCCATTGGACCAGAATATTATGCTGTAGGATGAGCAGCCCATAACCAGAGACCAGGCACCATTATGACTCATGGTGACAGAAATGAAAGATTCCATCAAGCAGCAGGGAATCTGTCCTCAGATTGAATATCAGCAACTGCACGGTTCAGGGTCTTTTATTTTTATTTTTATTGAAGTATAGTTGCTGTACAATATTATATAACTTAGAGTTATACAATGTAATGATTCACAATTTTTTTTTTTTTTTGGTGGTACGCGGGCCTCTCACTGTTGTGGCCTCTCCCATTGCGGAGCACAGGCTCTGGACACGCAGGCTCAGCGGACATGGCTCACGGGCCCAGCTGCTCCGCGGCACGCGGGATCCTCCCGGACCGGGGCACAAACCCGTGTCCCCTGTATCGGCAGGCGGACTCTCAACCACTGCGCCACCAGGGAAGCCCCATGATTCACAATTTTTAAAGGTTAACTCCAGTTATAGTTATTATAAAATATTTGCTATATTCCCTGTGTTGTACAATATATCCTTGTAGCTTATTTTATACCTAATAGTTTGTACCTCTTAATCCCCTACCTCTATGTTGCTCGTTTCCCCTTCCCTCTCCCCACTGGTAACCACTAGTTTGTTTTCTATATCTGTGAGTCTGCTTCTTTTTTGTTATATTCACTACTTTGTTGTATTTTTTAGACTCCACATATAAGTGATATCATACAGTATTTGTCTCTCTCTGTCTGACTTATTTCACTTAGTGTAATACCCTCCAAGTCCATCCATGTTGTTGCAAATGGCAAATTTTCATTATTTTCTATGACTGAATCATATTCCATTATATATATATGTATATATATATATATATATGTGTGTGTATATATACATATACACACATGTATGTACATATGTATATATCACATCTTCTTTATCCTTTCATCTGTTGATGGACACTTCCATATCTTATATTACTTCTATTATTGTGATTTTGCCTTTTCATATGAAAGTGCTATTTTTCATTGTTTATTGTTGGGGTCAAGGGGATGGTGGAAATTTGAAGTGAGCTGGAAAATGAATTTTTGTGACTTACAAAATTACAAATCAAGAATCAAATGATATAACAGGATTATAAAATATAAATATGTGTACATCTATAAATATAAAATATAAAGTGAGTCCCTGTGCTAAATCTTTTTGTGTTGAGATGATATCAATGAACCTCTCTTGGAAGAATGATTTACAGTAGGATATCAGACAGATACACCAGTTGGTGTCCATAAGCCTGCTTGTATCAGCTCAGGGAAACTATTCTGCTTATGTCTGCATTTAGTGGCAGCATGTTGGTAGATTTATGTCAGAAACAGTAAGAGTATTTACACTGTAGAAATCTGTAAACACCATGAATCAGGACCTTTTTTCCTCCTGAGAATGGTTTGTCAACAAACTACAGCACCATACCTAAAATTAGAAGATTTTTGATAGTTGTGGTGGGGAAAAGAACCACTGAGTCAAAAGCATAAACATGTAGAGCACAAAGCTAAGATTCTAGACTGATAATACAGAGGGAGCAGTGACTTAAAAATAACAAGGAAGCTTAAATTTTATATGAACCGATGTCACATCCTTGTCTTTATGGCATCGTTGTCATCTCAGGATGCGCCAGAGGCAATTGTTCATTCTTTCTCTCATATTTTCTTTTTCCGCAGGTGTATTAGTCAGAGCCAGGAGAAGCCCTGGATCAACCTTTGCCCTGGTTCTAGCACCTTCATCTATAGCCCCACCTCCTGTCAAGGTGATAGCTGCTAACACACACTGGGGAAAGATGTAACCCACACTCACTTCATATCTGACTTTCCCACCAAAGCCACTGGGCACACACAAACTGTATAAGGACACATCCACACAAGGGCACATCTTCAAGACTTTGAAAGGTAACTATTTCACCTAATTCAAGCAATGTGAGAAAACAGGAATTTGTTTCAAATAAAAGAACAACAACAAAGAAAGAAGCACTAATGAAACAGAGATAAATAATTCACAGATAAGAGTTCAAAGTATTAGTAATAAGAATGCAACCCAAACTAGGGAAAATAATACATGAACACAGTGAGAATTTTAACAAGGAACTAGAAAATATAAAAAAGAACCAGTGAGAACTGAAGAATACAATAACTGAAATGAAAAACACACTAGAAGTAAATAACAGCAGACTAAGGAATACTTAAGAACACATAAATGATCTGGAAGAGAGAATAAGGGGAATAACCCAATCAAAACAGAAAAAAGGAAAACAAATTAAAAAATAAAAACAATACATCAAACATACTAATATACACATTACGTGGATCCCAGAAGGAGAAGAGAGAGAGAAACCAGAGAAAATGAATTTGATGAAATTATGGCTGAAAAATAAACATGAAGAAACAGATATCCAGGTACAGGAAGCACAGAGTCCCAAACAAAATAAACCCAAAGAGACCCAGGTGAAGACATATCATAATTAAATGGCAAAAGTTAAAGAGAGAATTCTAAAGATGACAAAATGAAAACAAAGAGTTCCATACAAGGGAGTGCTGACGTGGCTGTCAGTTGTCAGTTTCTGATCTTTCTGCAGAAACTTTGCAGACCAGAACTGAGTGTCATGATATATTTAAAGCACTGAAAGGGAAAAACTTACAACCTAAGATACTCTACCCAGAAAGATTATTATTCAGAATTGAAGGAGAGATAAAGAACTTCTCAGACAAGCAAAATCTAAAGGAGTTCATCAGAACTACACCAACCCTAAAACAGATGATAAAAATATATTTCATGCAAATGGAAACAAAGGAAGGCTGGAGTAGAAATACTCATATCAGAAAAAACAGACTAAAACAAAGTCTGTAACACCAGACAAAAAGCGGCCATTATTTAATGATAAAATAATCAATACAAGAAGTGGCTGTACCATTGGTTAACATATATGCACCTAATATAGGAGGAACTAAATATATAAAGCAAATATTAAAAGAGATAAAGGGAAAAATTGACAAAAATACAGTAAAAGTATGGGACTATAAGACTCCACTTATATTAATGGATAGATCAGCCAGACAAAAAGTCAGTAAGGAAACAGTCATCTTAAATGACACATTAGACCAGTTGGATTAATAGATATCAACAGGATAGAACTCTGAGATCACAGGTGAATTTCACTTTATCTCACTTAATGAGATAAATTCAGGGAATGTATAGGTTAGATGGTAGGTCAACAACAGACCACAATAAACTTCCTTGATATAGGATAATCTTAGTCCAAGGGAAAGGTACAGAACATATGGGGTTCAGAAGTGGTGATTCCTGATGTCCTGGTATGGAGGATGAGTGTCTTCTATGACATCCTCAATAATAGTAACCAAAGCCAGAGCCATAGCCAGAGCTGCAACCATAGCCACAACCACAGAGAGTGTGGAAGCCATATCCATAGCCACAGTTCAGTCTGTTGAAGCCACAGCCCTAGAAGCAGCCATAGCCACAGCCCAGGCCTCCATAGCCACATCATCCATAACTGTGGCCCCCATAGTAGTTTCCATAGTAGCCACACATGGTATTGGTTGTTCCATTTGGAGTAGGAAAGGATGTAGATTACTTTAGTCTGGACATTTCTTCTTGCAGAGAGCCTTTTATATTCCCTAGGTGTGGGTGGGCTAATTTTATAGCTAATGTAATTAGTGTGTTGTTTCAAGACTGGAGCATAATTCCTTAACGCATTAAGGAGATTTGCTTTAACCAACTGAGGCCTTTTAATAAGATGGTACAGTCACACTTACAAAACTATCTTACATAACAAACCTTCACTTTAATATTCTCTAACCAGATATCACATAAGCAAGGAGCATTTTCAGTTGTTTCATTTGACTTGCAGTTGATCACAAATAATTCTTTTTTGTTCTTGACCTCCCAAAACTGTAAACCCCTCCATAAGATAGTTTCAACTCTTATTCCAGCCCAGAGTCAAACAGTGGTGTCGTCCTTATGTAATGGTGATGAGATTAAAGAATAGAATAAAGTGAAGATTAAAGTATAGCATAAAGGTAGTTTAGGAGATCTTCCGTATTTTAATAAGTTATCCCCTAATTATCAGTGGTGTGAGGACACAAAATATTTATTTTTCTGACTTCATCTGCCTTGATAAGAAATTTAAAAAAGGGAACAGGACCTTAATATAATGAAACTGATAAATGAAACAATGTTTTATTCATTCAAAATGTTTTACTTTCTATGTATGTGTCATGTAGGTATATTTTTATTAACAAAATATTTAAACACATTATTATGGCAAAATGTTATTCAGGATCCTTCTTGAAAGAGGCAAGACATTTACTATTTATCATTAGTAAATAGATTTTGATCATATCAATTAAATTTTTTCATAAAGGAAATAGAATTTTCACTCTCAAAATATTATACAAATATTATTATTTTCTGTCCAAATTTGACCAAGTCTAATCTTTGACTACTATGAGTCATAACTGCATTGATTGGTGAGATTTTCCAACAATTAGGAGGAAAAGATCTTTGATACTTTGTTACTCTCATATGTTTGTTTACATCTGATATTAACAATTTGCATGTGGGAAAATTTCTAATTTTGCTTTCCAATAAAGCTAATAACTTTCACAATATGCAGTGTTTATCATATATATACATTTCTCTCCATGATTTTCATTTTCTTTAGTGTGTGTCTGTAGGTGTGAGAAAGAGAGAGAGAAGAGAGAGGGAGAGAGAGAGAGATAGACAGAGACAGAGACCGAAAGACAGAGAGAGATAGAGAGAAACTAGACTTTGTGGCTATTTTAGTTACTGATGTAGCAAAACAGATAAGGCATAGCTAATTTTTTTTCCAATAAGCATCTGTGTAAAACTATTTTCATGTGCAGCACCAAGAGTTACCATGCTCTACGTTGATCTAACATAAGTCTCATTTTAGAAAAATTCAATGTTTGACTCAGGTCACTGGCAAAAACAGTAGCGATACTACTGTCAAATATTCTATTTTCTACTGCAATTTTCTCTTTTCTGATAGTCTATATTGAAACACGTGCCTCTAGACAGGTATAATTCCACCCCTACAGCATGTATTCAGACTTACCCTTTTCACTTACAGATAAAAATCTCTATATGCAGCTCGTTGATACGCCTGACAATCCTATATTCCCATAGTAAAGATCTCCTCATTTTGAGGTTTGTCTCAGTGAGTCTTTAGGTTGTGTCTAACTCTGGTTGTCTCCTGGCAGAATCCCTGTCACCAGAAGATGGTGACTAGGATGGACTAACATCATGTAAAACACATGTCTGGCCCAAGTGAATGAAGACTAATATGGTCTCAATCTTGGTATTTTAGGAGACTCTCAATGAAGTTCCTGGTGATGATTTCTCATCTTTATTCTGATCATTTATTAATATTCTTAATTAAATATTATTTATTAATAATATTTTTAAAAATCCAATAAAACATAAAGAAACAATAGCTATTATTATTTTATATCCACGGCCATAACCAGAGCCATATCCACAGTCCTCACAGGAGTTGCTATAATAGTTGCAACACATGTAGCAGAAGGTGAAGTTTCAACTGAGATACAGAAGGACGTTTCTGAAATTTTAATGTCACCCACTACCCTGGAAACCTTGTATGCTGATGGAAAGGGCCAGAGTACACCATCAATTTTGTCATTTATGCAATAAATATTTATTTAATACCTAATATGTGCCTATAACTCCTGTCAGTTGACAATGATAGGACTTGGTCTTTTCATAGCTATAACATCGGCTTCATATCAAACCATGTTTGCTTGTTGTCAGCCAGGCACTGTTTTAAGCCAATTATAAATTGATAAGGAAAGTTTCTTCAATTATCTAATCATCTGAACACATGATTCCAAAAAATATATTTTATGTAGCAAGGCTCTGGGAAGGGCAGGGAAGTTTATGTTTTGAATGCAGCTATTAAAATGAGTTTGACTAATTATTTTTACTAGTTTACTTAAGAACACAGTGCTGCACTACACAGTAACTCCTCAACATTGTAGTTACACAGTGTCTATGAATTCAAATACCCATGAATATAATATTCTGATAATATATTACCCTAGAACGGTTCCTCAATAAATTTTTATCAACTCGATGTTGTCATTTAGTTCAAACCAGAGGAACAACAAAAACATATCTTTTACAACAGTGGACCCCAATCTTTTTGGCACCAGGGACCAGGCTTGTGGAAGACAATTTCTCCACAGACCGGGGTCGGGAGTAGATCATACTTTTGGGATGATTCAAGCACATTATATTTATCATGCACTTTACTTCTATTATTATTACATTGTAAAATGTAATGAAATAATTATACAACTCACCATAATGCTGACAGGAGGCAGAGCTCAGGTGGTAATGCGAGCGATGGGAAGAAGCTGTAAATACAGATGAAGTTTCATTCATTTGCCACCACTCACCTGCTCTGCGGTCCGGTTCCAAACAGGCCGCCAGCTGGGGACCCCTGCTTTACAATAACTGTTGTATATTTTGTCAGTTACAAATTTCCTTCAAACATTTTAATCTATTTGATCCCAATGAATATGGAAATTGAGATACAAAGTGGTTAGGAAACTTACTAAAAGTCCACAGCTACATTACAAAGATCAAGTATTTGTTCTTCTTTGTTATGCTACATAAAGTGTTTCTTTCCAATCACTGAAGGCATGAACACTTGCTGTAATAAGGAGCTTATCGTTTACTATGATGACCCATTTCATTGTGAAATTACTCTGTTACAAAATTCACACATGTCAGAGGCTCTCACTATTTCAATGTCACTTAGGGTCTTAAATAAGATTTATTTCAATATTTTGTTCATAAGCCATTTCCATCAAGCATGGCTGATAGCGCCTCTCACCCTCTCACTTTTACTCCAAAGTGATCTACACTTGATATCTCCTACTCTCTACTGATATGCAGATATGACATCCAGGTCATCAAGTTAACTATACATCTTACCAGATATGTTAGAGAACAGCAGGGGAAATCTCATAAATTACCACAAAAATAGCAGCTCAGGAGAACACTCATTTAGGCCTGCAGGGTCTTAGTGGATTAGGAGTCTAAGCACAGCCTAACTGGGATCTCTTCTCAAGGTCTTACAATTTTGCAATCAAGGTATCAGCCAGGACACCTGCAAAGTATCTTTTCTGTATAAATTAACTGAGTTTCCAGATTTGCAAGTATGACCCAGATTTTGCATGAAACATACTGAAAAATTATTTCTCTAAATCTGAAATCCAAATTTATCCATCTAGAGTTTTCTTTGCCAACCCCAAATATAATTATAATCACAGGAGTGACATCCCATCACCTTTGCCAAGCTTAGAGACAAGTTACAGGTCCTTCTCACACTGAAGAGAGGGGATCAGACAATGGTGTGTGTCATGGGGGTCATCTTAGAATTCTACTTACTCACATCTGTGAATTTATTCCTTAAGCCCAACTAATGGTTATATTTCCTTCAGGATGGATGATAGCTGTTGCAATAAGATTCCAGCATATGGACGTTTTCTGAAATGTATTTCCTCCTTCTCCCCTGCCCCAAAAGCTATTTCTGTCCTTTGTATGATTGACCAACTTTTATTCATCCTCCCTATTTCAGCTACAAGTTTGTCTCTTTTCAGAAAGATTCCTGGCCCTTCTCTCTACTTCTTCTTAGTCCTTGTCTGTCTTCTGATTCCTTTCTCTGTATTTCCCAAACAACTTTATGTATAATTATATTATAGTAATAGTTTGATCTTTGTAGCTTGTGAGCTTTTTTGTCTTTCCCACACTTTTAGAAAGCAGGGATGAATGTTTTCGTTCTCATTCTGAGTATATAATGAAATGTCCTCTATTAAGAGTTAAGTGTTTGATGAATGAGATTACTAATTATCTAATTCATAAGAAATGATTCTATTCCTTCAAGAGTAACAATCAATCTATCCATCCATCCTCTTTTGCCCTTCTTCTTCTCAAGACTGAAATTTCTTTCAAGTTTCAAGGGATTCTAGGAAAAATCAATTTATTTAACCACAGGTGGCTGAATCTTGACTTCAGTTCTTGTAGTCTGTTTATAACCCACATGAAGATGGGATTTCTAAAGCCAAAACCTATTGTAATTGACCTCTTTCCCAGATATAGAAACATAAATGTTTTCAGTTCTATGTCTTCCTGGTATCAGCATCACCATCTTTACTCAGGCTTCAAAGCTCAAATTCATTTCTAACTTGTAGTATCCTAGAATAGGGTGGGACAGGATTGGATATGTAAGAGAAGTTAATTTCACCCTTCTCCCTGAGTTGGTAATTTCCCCCCAAAATAATTCTAGTAGTGGGTGATCTTGCCTGGATTTAGATACACCCAGTGATAAAGCACTGAATAAGGGAGTCATGCTTATTTCAGATGGTGTCACATATTTGAAAGAGCTCTTGTGTTGAGAATTTTTTGTGTCATTTTCACCCTTTCATCCAACTTATTTAGTGTCTCTAGAAAGACACAGAATACATCTGCAATCCTAGTCTTACTAATTTTGCAATACCAGTCTTTCAGATATATAATTGTATATACCACTCTGAATACCCCAAAATTCTATGTGCCAAGAATAAATACTTTTTTAGAAATTATATTCTCTATATTTTCCCCCTTCTCCTTCACTACTGATGTCTAAGATCTTATAGGTTTTACCTTCACAAAGTTCCTCCTGCTCATCTACTCTTTTTAATTCTCTATGCCACCACCTATACTCAGGACCGTTTAACGAGTCTCCAGGTTATTTATACACCTAAATATTGAGCCTTCTGTTTCTCCTCTTCCAACTTACTCTTTTCATTATTAACATTTTTCCAATAATTTTTTTCTGAGGCAATTGTCTGTGTGTGTGTGTATGTGCGTGCATGTGTTGATGAGTACATGAGTGCTGATTAATATGAAAAGAAAGAAATGGATAGACCCAGGATCATGACACACAAATGTTTCCAAAGAAACCCTTAAGTAAAATGAATTAAGACCACAAGTCTCATCTAATAAAGAGCCATTATTTTGGGGGTGAAATTCAAGATATGTAACTTTCAATATGTCATGGGTACTGACCAGTCAGAGTGGAAGCCAGACATATACAATTATAAAGAACAGCTGAGCATTTGTCCTGCCAGCCTCTGAAGAAGACACATAAATAGGAGACAAAAATATAAATCAGTAGCATGTCTGACATAAAAGATACACAAACTTGCTAGGACCAATAAAATATATTTATTTGGAAATAATCACAATACAGAAACATAGAGTAAGAGAGCAGTGGGTTTACACTTGGAATATGATCCAGATGAGATCTTCAAATTTCCAAGAACATTATGGAGTAGCTCAGGCCCCCTCAATTACAAATAGGACTTTCAAGAAGACAATCAGTTTCCCAAAGGCTCTTACTGTTCTCAATTCAGTGGGATCTGGTGTGATTATGAGACACTGAGACAGAAATGATCTTGGAATGATGATTTTAGAAGAAAAGGTGCATTAGAGTTATATTTTAGCTGCAGGAAGAATGACATCCATATAAAATGACCATTATCCACAGTAGGCAGAGTCATAACCAGATCTGTATCCACAGACAATGAGACAGTCACATCCAGAAGAGTAGCCACAGCCATAGCTACAGCTATCACATGAATTTCTGTAGTAGTTGCAACACATGGTGTCTAGAGGTGGGGATTCAGTAGTTCAGTAGAGAAGCAGGAGGAGGTTTCTGAATTCTGAATGTTATCTGCTGCCCTGAACATTTATATACTAACAAAAATGGGTGAAACACACAACACAGACTCTGTGGCTTCATTGCCACAGCAATTCTCATTTTTATAAAGCTCATGATTCTCAAGACCAACAAATTTTTCAGTAGTTCTGTCCAGGGTTTGGCCCTAGCTAATCAAGAGAGTTGTAAAAAACAGATGCAACCTACAAACTGAACAAGTCTGTCTTATGGAGTGTGATCAAATCTAATTTAGATTTTCACTCCAGAGGGAGGTATTAACACTTCTGTTCTTTCAGATACACGTACATACGTATTGGGAGATGCTCCACCATCTCATATCTCAATATTGACAGGAAAGCATCTGGGCCGGAGGTAAGAAGCACAATTGCAGGGGCGTAAAGTGAGGATTTCTCAAGTTATATGTGCAAGAAAGTGGGTGGAGCCCACTCTTTGTCTGACTTACTTCAATTAGTATGTTAATCTCCAGGTTCAGTGAAGTCTCTTCCCACTGGTGTAACTCTTGTATCTCCCAGTCTTGTGTGATTTCTGGGGATTACTTAGCTACAGGTGTACAGTTGTTCTTGGTCCCTCATGGAATTTCACTATACACTTGAGTGTCTTAGGGTTCCATAAAGCAGACACAAGAGTACCCCTGTGTAAATATCTAGAGTCCTTTCCCTGCATAGCTCACCATTCTTTATTACTCTGACTCAAAAATTACAAACACTTTTTGAAATCTGATCTTTTTTTGCTCAATTCACTATTAAGCTCATGCTCTCCTGGAGTTCTATTCCCTGAACTGTCGGCCTGAGAGAATTATAGGCAGAAAGCTAAAGTGATAGTAGGGTTTAAATATTTTTTTTTCCCTCTAGGTAAGGTACAGTCCTGAATTATCTCTTGTACAATGCACAATTTCTGAAAACAGTTATTTCAGATATTTTGTCCAGTTTAGTATAATAGGAAGGCAAATCCAATACTAGTTACTCTGCTGTAGATGGAAGATAAAGTTTCTCTTCTATGCACATTTTAAAATAATAAGATAGATTTCTACTTTTTTTAATCACATTTTATTTTAAGTGAAAAAGCAAGTTGAATAATAATGTAGTTTTTTCTTTTTCTTTTTCTTTTTTTTTTTTTTTGGCCCGGCCCTGAATTGAGATGGTGGAGTAGAAGGATGTGCTCACACTCTCTCTTGTGAGAACACCAGAATTACAACTAGCAATCAATGACAGGAAGACACTGGAACTCACCAAAAAAGATACCCCACATCCAAGGACAAAGGAGAAGCCACAATGAGATGGTAGGAGGGGAGCAATCACAGTAAAATCAAATACCATAACTGCTGGGTGGGTGACTCACAGACTGGAGAACACTTATGCCACATAAGTCCACCCACTGGAGTGAAGATTCTGAGCCCCACATCAGGCTTCCCAACCTGGGGGTCCAGCAATGGGAGGAGGAATTCCTAGAGAACCAGACTTTGAAGGCTAGTGGGATTTGATTGCAGGACTTCAACAGGACTTGGGGAAACAGAGACTCCACTCTTGCAGGACACACACAAAGTAGTGTGCACTTTGGGACCCAGGGCAAGGAGCAGTGGCCCCATGGGAGACTGAACCAGACCTACCTGCTAGTGTTGGAGAGTATCCTGCAGAGGAGAAGTGTTGTGGCTTACCATGGGGACAAGGACACTGGCATCAAAAGTTCTGGGAAGTCCTCCTTGTCATGAGCCCTCCCAGAGTCTGCCATTAGCACCAACAAAGAGCCCAGGTAGGCTCCAGTGTTGGGTTGCCTCAGGCCAAACAACCAACAGGGGGGAAACCCAGCCCTACCCATCAGCAATCAAGTGGATTAAAGTTTTACTGAGCTCTTCCCAATAGAGCAACAGTCAGCTCTACTCACCACCAGTCCCTCCCATCAGGAAACTTGCACAAGCCTCTTAGATAGTCTCATCCACCAGAGGGAAGACAGCAGAAGCAAGAAGAACTACAATCCTGCAGCCAGTGGAACAAAAACCACATTCACAGAGAGATAGACAAGATGAAAAGGCAGAGGGCTATGTACCAGATGAAGGAACAAGATAAAACCCAAGAAAAACAACTAAATGAAGTGGAGATAGGTAACCTTCCAGAAAAAGAATTCAGAATAATGATAGTGAAGATGACCCAGGACCTCGGAAAAAGAATGGAGGCAAATATCGAGAAGATGTAAGAAATGTTTAACAAAGACCTAGAAGAATTAAAGAACAAACAAACAGAGATGAACAATACAATAACTGAAATGAAAACTACACTACAAGTAATCAATAGCAGAGTAACTGAGACAGAAGAACAGATAAGTGACCTGGAAGACAGAATGGTGGAATTCACTACTACAGAACAGAATAAAGAATAAAGAATGAGGAGAAATGAAGACAGCCTAGAGACCTCTGGGACAACATTAAATGCAACAACATTTGCATTATAGGGGTCCCAGAAGGAGAAGAGAGAAAGAAACGACCAGAGAAAATATTTGAAGAGATTATAGCCAAAAACTTCCCTCACATGGGAAAGGAAATAGCCACCTAAGTCCAGGAAGTGCAGCAAGTCCCATACAGGATAAACCCAAGGAGAAACATGCCAAGACACATAGTAATCAAATTGGCAAAAACTAAAGACAAAGAAAAATTATTGAAAGCAGCAAGGGAAAAATGACAATTAACATACGAGGGAACTCGCATAAGGTTAACTGCTGATTTCTCAGCAGAAACGCTACAAGCCAGAAGGGAGTCACCTGATATACTTAAAGTGATGAAAGGGAAGAAACTATAAACAAGATTACTCTACCTGGCAAGGATCTCATTCGGATTCAATGGAGAAATCAAAAGCTTTAAAGACAAGCAAAAGACAAGCTAAGAGAATTCAACACCACCAAACCAGCTCTATAACAAATGCTAAAAGAACTTCTCTAAGTGGGAAACACAAGAGAAGAAAAGGACCTACAAGAACAAACCCAAAACAAGAAAATGGTCTTAGGAGCATACATATCGATAATTACTTTAAACGTGAATGGATTAAATGTTCCAACCAAAAGACACAGGCTTGCTGAATGGATACAAAACAAGACCCACATATATGCTGTCTACAAGAAACCCACTTCAGACCTAGGGATGCATAGAGACTGAAAGTGAGGGGATGGAAAAAGATATTCCATGCAAATGGAAATCAAAAGAAAGTTTGAGTAGCAAAATCGTATCAGGTAAAATAGACTTTAAAATAAAGACTGTTACAAGAGAAAAGAAAGGACACTACATAATGATCAAGGGATCAATCCAAGAAGAAGATATAACAATTATAAATAGATATGCACCCAACATATGATCACCTTAATACATAAGGCAACTGCTAACAGCTATAAAAGAGGAAATCGACAGTAACACAGTAATAGTGGGGAACTTTAACACCTCACTTACATCAATGGACAGATCATCCAAAATGAAAATAAATAAGGAAACAGAAGCTTTAAATGATGCAATAGAACAGATAGATTTAATTGTTATTTATAGGACATTCCATCCAAAAACAGCAGATTACACTCTCTTCTCAAGTACACATGGGACATTCTCCAGGATAGATCACATCTTAGGTCACAAATCAAGCCTCAGTAAATTTAAGAAAATTGAAATCATATCAAGCATCTTTTCTGACCACAATGCTATGAGATTAGAAATGAATTACAGGGAAAAATCTGTAAGAAATACAAACACACGGAGGCTAAACAACACATTACTTAATAACCAAGAGGTCACTGAAGGAATCAAAGAGGAAAACAAAAAATACCTAGAGACAAATGACAATGAAAACATGATGATCCAAAACCTATGGGATGCAGCAAAAACAGTTCTAAGAGGGAAGTTTATAGCTATACAAGCTTACCACAAGAAACAAGAAAAATCTCAAATAAACAATCTAACTTTACACCTAAAGGAACTAGAGAAAGAAGAACAAACAAAACCCAAAGTTAGCAGAAGGAAAGAAATCATAAAGATCAGAGCACAAATAAATGAAATAGAAACAAAGAAAACAATAGCAAACATCAATAAAATGAAAAGCTGGTTCTTTGAGAAGGTAAACAAAATTGATAAACCATTAGCCAGACTCATCAAGAAAAAGAGGGAGAGGACTCAAATCAATAAAATTAGAAATGAAAAAGAAGTTACAACAGACACCGCAGAAATACAAAGCATCCTAAGAGACTACTACAAGCAACTCTATGCCAATAAAATGGACAACCTGGAAGAAGTGGACAAATTCTTAGAAAGGTATAACCTTCCAAGACTGAACCAGAAAGAAATAGAAAATATGAACAGACCAATCACAAGCACTGAAATTGAAACTGTGATTAAACATCTTCCAACAAAGAAAAGTCCAGGACCAGATGGCTTCACATGCAAATTCTATCAAACATTTAGAGAAGAGCTAACACCCATTCTCCTCAAACTCTTCCAAAAAATTGCAGAGGAAGGAACACACCCAAACTCATTCTATGAGGCTACCATAACACTGATACCAAAACCAAAGATACTACACAAAAAGAAAATTACAGACCAATACCACTCATGAATATAGATGCAAAAATCCTCAACAAAATACTAGCAAACAGAATCCAACAACACATTAAAAGGATCATACACCATGTTCAAGTGGGATTTATCCCAGGGATGCAAGGATTCTTCAATATACGCAAACCAATCAATGTGATACACCATATTTACAAATTGAAAAATAAAAACCATATGAACATCTAAATAGATGCAGAAAATGCTTTTGAAAAAATTCAGCCCCATTTATGATAAAAACTCTCCAGAATGTGGGTATTGAGGGAACCTACCTCAACATAATAAAGGCCCTATACGACAAACCCACAGAAAACATCATTCTCAATGGTGAAAAACTGAAACCATTTCCACTAAGATCAGGAACAAGACAAGGATGTCCACTCTCACCACTATTATTCAACCTAGTTTTGGAAGTCCTAGCCACAGCAATTAGAGAAGAAAAAGAAATAAACAGAATCCAAATTGGAAAAAAAAGTAAAACTGTCACTGTTTGCAGATGACATGATACTATACATAGAGAATCCTAAAGATGCCACCAGAAAACTACTAGAGCTAATCAATGAATCTGGTAAATTTGCAGGATACAAAATTAATGCACAGAAATCTCTTGCATTCCTATACACTAATGATGAAAAATTTGAAAGAGAAATTAAGGAAACACTCCCATTTACCATTTCAACAAAAAGAATAAAATACCTAGGAATAAACCTATCTAGGGAGAAAAAAGACCTGTATGCAGAAAACTATAAGACACTAATGAAAGAAATTAAAGATGATACCATGGAGAGGTACACCATGTTCTTGGATTGGAAGAATCAATATTGTGAAAATGACTATACTACCCAAAACAATCTACAGATTCAATGCAATCCCTATCAAATTACCAATGGCATTTTTTACGGAACTAGAACAAAAAATCTTAAAATTTGCATGGAGACAAAAAAGACCCTGAATAACCAAAGCAGTCTTGAGGGAAAAAACAGAGCTGGAGGAATCCAACTCCTTGACTTCAGACTATACTACAAAGCTACAGTAATCAAGACAATATGGTACTGGCACAAAACCAGAAACACAGATCAATGGAACAAGATAGAAAGCCGAGAGATAAACCCACGCACCTATGATCAACTTATCTTTGACAAAGGAGGCAAGAATATACAATGGAGAAAAGACAGTCTCTTCAATAAGTGGTGCTGGGAAAACTGGACAGCTCCATGTAAAAGAATGAAATTAGAACACTCCCCAATACCATACACAAAAATAAACTCAAAAAGGATTCGAGACCTAAATGTAAGGTGGGACACTATAAAATTCTTAGAGGAAAACATAGGAAGAACACTCTTTGGCATAAATCACAGCAAGATCTTTTTTGATCTACCTCCTAGAGTAATGGAAATAAAAACAAAAATAAACAAATGGGACCTAATGAAACTTAAAAGCTTTTGCACAGCAAAGGAAACTATAAACAAGACGAAAAGACAACCCTCAGAATGGGAGAAAATATTTGCAAATGAATCAACAGACAAAGGATTAATCTTCAAAATATATAAACAGCTCATACAGCTCAATATTAAAAAAAACAACAACCCAATCCAAAAATGGGCAGAAGACCTAAATACACATTTCTCCAAAGAAGACCTATAGATGGCCAAGAAGCACATGAAAAACTGCTCAACATCACTAATTATTAGAGAAATGCAAATCAAAACTACAGTGAGGTATCACCTCACACCAGTTAGAATGTGCATCATAAGAAAATCTACAAACAACAAATGCTGGAGAGGGTGTGGAGAAAAGGGAAGCCTCTTGCACTGTTGGTGGGGATGTAAATTGATACAACCACTACGGAGAAGAGTAAGGAGGTTCCTTAAAAAACTAAAAATAGAATTACCATATGATCCAGCAATCCTACTACTGGTCATATACCCAGAGAAACCCATAATTCAAAAAGACACATGCACCCCAATATTCATTGCAACACTATTTACAATAGCCAGCTCATGGAAGCAACCTAAATGCCCATCAACAGATGAATGGATAAAGAAGATGTGGTACATGTATACAATAGAATATTACTCAACCATAAAAAGGAACGAAATTGGGTCATTTGTTGAGATGTGGATGGACCTAGAGACTGTCATACAGAGTGAAGTAAGTCAGAAAAAGGAAAACAATATCATATATTAACGCATATATGTGGAACCTAGAAAAATGGTACAGATGAACCGGTTTGCTGGGCAGAAATTGAGGCACAGATGTAGAGTACGAATGTGTGGACACCAAGGGGGGAAAGCCGTGGTGGTGTGTTGGTGGTGATGTGATGAATCGGGCAATTGGAATTGACATGTATACACTGATGTGTATAAAACTGATAACTAATAAGAACCTGCTGTATAAAAATTAAATTAAATTAAATTAAAACATAAAAAAAAAGATTCTAAGAGCTTTCTGAACCATACTATCAAGACTAAAGGACTTAAGGGGAAAATGTGCCCATCTTATTAATGCTGCTTAATAAAATATTTACTACTCCCCAAAAATATATATAATAATGTATACAATGATCTTATTTTTATAAAGAAAAATTAGGTAATATTTGGTACTTATTGAGATGTTAATATGATATGATTGCTTTCTTCAATGGTAACGAGACATGATTCCTAGAATAAGAGGGGGAGTCAAAAAAGCTTTTTTTTTTTTTCTTTAATACATGATTTCTCATCAATATTCAGCCTGTTTTGTCTTTACATGCAGAACTATGCACGAAGATTGGTTTTTCCAAATGTGTCTAGAGCAGTAGCAGGATGTATCATCCACTAGTTAGGGTAGTCATCAGAAAGACTTTCCCGCTGTGCAGCTGGGTCTCTGCAAGTTCAGTGAGTGAATATCCTAAAAAACGGGCATTCGCATTCGTCAGACCCTCCTCATTATCTTCTCTTAGAACAGATGCTGTGCTCCCTTGCTGACATCCAATTTCAACACTCTTGTTTCATTTGGTATTCTAAGAGGCATTTTAAAAATTCTCTAATAGAAAAAAAAAGTTAGTCTGCAGGTGTTACATTTTCTCCTTTCCCAAAATCTTCTATCTCCTGGGAGAAGGACATACACATTTTGGAGCAGCATGCTAATCAACAACAGAAAATTGACACAGATGTTCATCTGTTTAAACGAAGCAGAAAAACATAGCTCAATAGGATAACAGTAGGTCTTTATTCCCAGAGGGATATTCCTTATGGCCTGAGATATAATGATGTTTTAAAATTGATTTAAAAATTATGAATTAGTTTGGAAACTCTATATAGTCATTAAAATAATCTAGAAAAATTGAATGATAAATAAATATAAATAAATAAATATTGATAAAAACTGTGTAATAATTTTCAAAGATGTTAAATAATTTCAAATATGCTAAAATTAAAAAAAAATTAAGTACAGCAAGGATATACATCATACTACCAACATTGAATATTGTAAGGTGATGTCAATGTGTAAAGGATTTTATTCTTTTTTGTTTATTTTCCATTTTTGTAAAATAAATCTCTAGTATTTTACTAATTTTAAATTATATCATTTAAGACAAAGTACTTGTAAATCATGCTTAAATGTTTATTTGGATTAAAATTAAAACACATACCACACCAGGAAGAAGAACTATGGTCTCATTCACCTCAGTGAGGTCCTTCCTACTAATACCATACCAGTTTCTCAGTCTATATAATCTGAGTTCAGCAAAATGGTTGTCAGCTTTTACTCATTTATTTATTTTTCTTATAATTATGTTCCTCGGGAGTTTTAAGTTCAGAAATATTTAGATACTAAAATGTATATGTTCCATATAGTCTCTTCACCTCCCTTATTTCAAAAGAAATAATAGGTGAGAAAATAAGGAATTTTATTTGATGAAGTAAAAATGAAGTTAATTATATATTTTTTTCTAATTTAATTCTTAATTCATGACATTTCTAGAAAGTCAGTTATAGCCTTTTTACCTTGTATTTCTGAAACATTGCAAAGAAGTTGATTAATATGAAAAAAAAAAGACACAGTAATGATTTCTGCTCCATAGCCTCTTCATCTGAAGCCACAAGTTTATTTTCTGTTTTCCAAATGATTGCAAACAAAACTTTACCCAATATTTTGCACTATGTAGCACAGGTCTCCATATTTCCATCCTCCACTGACAGCTTTCCCCTTTGTCCACAACCTACACTTGAATCCAATGACACAGTTGTTTTTTTCTTTTTTTAATACACTAACATACTATTTCTTGTAACAATTTCTGTTATTAGTCAGCTTTCCCGAGGTGACGATTTCAACAACACAGCACATTACAAAAACAAATCATAATTTCTCTCTCACCTTACAGGTTTGGGTCAGCTGCTCTGGGTCTGCTTCTTCATGTTTTCTCATTCCGGGATCTAAGCAGAAGGAAGGACACTTCTTGAGAACATTTTTGTTGTAAAGAGGAAAGAAAAACAGAATCACTGGCAAAACTTGTCTCTGAAACAGAGTGTTCACATGTGATGTAAATTACAAGGGCTCATATTCCTTGACCAAACACATCATATGGCAAACCCAAAATCAGTGGAATTGGGAATGTAGAATCTTTTACAGAGGGGGGGAGAGAGAATACATGAGAACAATAATACAATTTACCACACTGCAACTTTCTGGGCTGTCATTGATGTTGATCTGGTAAAAGTTTCATCCAAATACACTTGCACTGTGGTGAGGTATTTGTCTACACAGCAGCTTCACTAGTGTCCACTTACAGAGCAAACGTCCCAGTCATCTGAGCCTCCAGTGCTCCTCAGTCTGTTCCCTGCTTCCTCCCCTGTAATTTATTTTCCTGCTGCTCCCTTCTCTTCTAGCTCATTCCACTCTGACTTTTGGTGTTCAAACACACTTCCCAATATTAGTAATATGCAAAATTTTAGGTTAGTGAGAGGAAAAGACTCCACACTCAACTTCTAATGACACAATGATGATGATGATGGTGATGATGATGATGATGATGAATGCTATCACCTACATAAGTACTGGGCAAATCTCTATGTGATTAACATACATAGACTTATTTAATATCCTATATAACCTTATAAAGTATATTCAAGTATCCTTTTCCTTTTACAGATAATAAAAAACCAAGCACAAGTGTACATGGCTTAGATGAAACAGATTAGTAGCCTGAAGTAGGAAAGGGAGATAGCGCATGATAATTTTATTTTCCACTTTTAGAGCCAACCTTTTTAGTTGCTTGTTAGCTGTTTGTTTGTTTGTTTGTTTTACTCCCATACTGAATCAAGTGTAGGGAAGGGCATAGAGCAATCATTTGGCTGGTTGTCTTTGTGTTTTCTGTGTTTAGCAGGTGTTCAAAGCTGGCATCTCTGAATGGGTCTCCTGGCAGGAAATAAAGACAACTCTTCTTTCACTGGGTACCATCAGACTTCCATTCTAGGTCCTTGATTCCTTAGTCTCTTGATCCAGCCTCTCTCCACACTTTCTGATATCTGTTATTATACCTCCATCATAATCTCTAAGTCAAGAGCTTTGAAGACTGTGACACCTGGTACTAAATTATATTTAGTAAATTATATGTACATTTAGTACATTGAATTATCATGTAGACAACCAATTTAAGCATTTTTGACTCAAAATTCCTTGATCCCCTCATCACCTCTGCTCTACTTTAGCAAACAACTCCCAGATTCACACTTGTCAATATCAGAAAGTGCTCCTTTTCTAAAAATTAAGCCCAGTATCTTAACATCCCTTTTTCTCCCAGTTCCTTACATGTCTATTACAGCCATGCCATTTCTTTTTTTTTTTTTTTTTTTCCAGTACGCGGGCCTCTCACCGCTGTGGCCTCTCCCATTGCGGAGCACAGGCTCCGGACGCACAGGCTCAGCAGCCATGGCTCACGGGCCCAGCCGCTCCGCGGCATGAGGGATCTTCCCGGACCGGGGCACGAACCCGTGTCCCCTGCATCGGCAGGGGGACTCTCAACCACTGCGCCACCAGGGAAGCCCGCCATTTCATCTATACAATCAAAATCAGTTTTTCCTTAAACATCCCCTTCTTAAAAAATCTATTTTATTCTTTACTTAATTTCCTATATGTTCTATGGTTTATATCTATTATCCCGACATTATTATTAATAATGCCACATGAAACATTCAAGTGTGCTAGTTTGGACAATAAATTATATATGGCTTCCTATCTCTATTTTTTGTTTCATCCATCATACTTCTTTCAGCAAGCTCTTTTCTCCTTCTATCCCTCTATCCTGTAAACTCTCATCTGTGCATTCATTCCAGTCTTCTCTACTCCAAACTCAGGCTCCTAATAGCTGCTGGAGAAAATCCCAGAACAGCATGGAGTGATGCCACCACACATTTTCAGCACCCTCATTTTGGCTGAGTCCTCAGTGATACTTGATAATCCTTTCACTTGTTCTCAGGCCTCTTTCTTATACCTGTCTTTTAGCCTTTTATCTTAGTCTCAGAGGAAACCATGTCCTCCCTCTTGTCCAAAAAATCATCCTTCCACTTTGTTTTAAATAGCATCTCTTTGGTGGGGGGTTAGTGGTGGGATAAATTGGGAGATTGGGATTAACATATATACACTAATATGTATAAAATAGATAACTAATAATAACCTGATGTATAAAAAAATAAATTAGGGGCTTCACTGGTTGTGCAGTGGTTGAGAGCCCGCCTGCCGATGCAGGGGACACGGGTTCGTGCCCCAGTCCGGGAAGATCCCACATGCTGCGGGATGTCTGTCAGCCTGTATCTAAATCAACTGTTAACTCTCAACCTGAGCAGTGCATCATCTGAGTTTCCTTGTCTTCCCCGCACACAACCTACTTAGTCATCTCAGGCAGACCTAGATTATCTCTTCACTCCTCATCCACAGAACCCTGAACTCTCTTTATTATAAGACTTAGTATTTATTTTATAGCTATTTATTTTAGGTCTACCTCAGTAAGATTTATTAATTCATTAATTCACATGTATTATATAAACTGGAAGCATAACATAAAAAGAGAAATAAGACAAAATCACTGTCCTGAAGGAGCTTGGAGTCTAGCGAATTAGACAGACAGGTGGGTCTACATTACAAGTAAGTGTTCTGAGAGAGGTGGCCACACAGAGGCATCGTGGGATCATAAAAGACAGACATCAGACTGATGGTAAGGTAAATCATCCAGAGGTACGACACATGGACTGAGTTTTCTATGACAATGATGAAGTAGCCAGATTAAAACAAGATGGGAGGTCATTCCAGGTAGAGGAAATAGCATATAAATATAACATCTTATGAAAAAATACAAACAAACTTTTTGGCCAACCCAATAAAAGGGTATAGATATATAAAACTACATGATGTTTCGAGAAATATATATAGTGATTATGAATTCTTTAAGTGTCTTGCCTTGCCTTGTTTATTTCTATGTTGTCAGCACTTAGCAGAGTTTCTATAACAGAGATCTGGCTCCTAAATAAATGAGTTAACAAAACAGGAAAAAGTTATATACATATTATGTATATGTGGATATACGATGATGATGATGATGGTGATGATGATGCAGAAATACCAATGCATGTACAAAACTTGTTTTCCACAGAGCATGCATTGTTAAGAACTGAGTTCCTCATTGTACTACAGTAATTGACATTAATTATCCCTAATTATGACAAACTTTAAATCTCACTTAGTCTTAGCAAGACCAATGCAGCTGTCCAAAACAATAACTCCATTCTCCCTCACACACTGACTCTTGGCCTTTGAATATTTTTCTGTCAGCCTATGGCTCTGTTACATAATTTAATATTGAGCTTCTCCATAGCAATAATTTATATTTGCTACTGCATATTCTTTTGGCTATTGTTCTTCAACTCATAAGAGGATTAAAAAAAAAAACATGCGATGTGTCTCATGGTTTTATAGCTGGTCAGCTTGTTTGTCTTCTCACACTAGAGTGGTACTCCCTTACATAAAGGTGATTTTTAGTGTACCTTTACATGATGACTTCAGAAAAAATATCTGGCAGTTGCTCCAATTTCCATATTCGTAAGTGGTTAGTAGAGTAAACTTCCAGACATGTTACGATCATATCTGGTCCAAAGAAGTGTGTTGGGGGAAAAACCTAAGTATTTCACTTCTTAACTTCTCTGGAGAGGAGGAAGTGATATCATCTGTAATAAAAATACAAAGCAAAATAAACAAAAGAAAGCAAAGTCAGAATCATATACCTGGGCAGATGTGAACTTGAACCATCACTCTTCTATTTACCGCTTATGTGATCTCTGACCAATTAATCAATCTTTTCTGCCTCAGTTATTTGATATGCTACATTGGGATATGTCTGTCTCTTTGGATTTTGTGACATTTTAATGAGATCAGATACAAACTAGTGCCCAACAAATGTTAGTTCCCCAATAATTCTGCACATCAATAAAGGTTGTTAATAAGTTCAAAGCCAGTGGAATAGTGAGATTCATTGTACCTGATGTGTCAGCTCTACAAGCATCACTTCTGTGCCAATTGATAGATCAGTTTGAATTTGATACATCACCAGTGGGAGAATACCATAGAGTTACAGTTTTGTGGGATGTACAAAAAGCTATGCTACAGATTCTATATTTGTAAACAACATAGTGCACACATATGTCTGATGTCTCACATGTCCTACTTCTTAAATCAAAACATTGTTTTTCTTTTTTTGACAGAATTAGCTGCCTTGTCATTGAGGTTGCTGAAGATGATGACAGGCTGAAAGTGCTCAATGATAAATTCCAGCAAAGCCTTATAGCGTGGATGCCTCTGGAGGGAAGGTTGTTTTCAGGACAGAACTATACTTAGTAAAATTTAATGATGTAAATATAGTAACCAGGTTGAAAAGAAATCTGTATTCTGACCAGAATGTTAGAATCAGAAGAAATATTTCTTTAAGAAGTTAACAGAAAATGACTAGAGTAAAATGACTGAACAAATATGTGATGATAATTATATTTATCTTGATCCTGGACATTTTTTTTGTCAATTATTAGTCACTTTCAAATACTAAAAAATGATTTTTATTTTTAAAGAAAATTCTCTTATTTTTATAAAAACCATAAAACAATATTTCTCTGGTTATTTTTATGTAAATATACTTAAAGTTTACTGAAGTGTCTAAGCTGTTCAAACACTGCTACCCAAATACCTGCTTCTTGTTTTCCTCCTGGTAGTAAGATCTAGCATCAAGAGGTAATACTTTTATCTAAACGTGTTATTATCCAGATGAAAAATTACCATAACACACTCACATCAATAACAAGGATGCCTCTGAATGACATGGTATTTGTCAGCATTACTGGATTCCTAAATATAAATTATATGTATATCACTACCACATAAAATATATTGGCCATTTTGGTCTTCGATCTATTCTTAAATGTCTGGAAAGATTAGCTCACATGGGTAGAATTCATGCTAACTAATCAATACTTGTTAAAATGTATAAGAGGGGAGATTAATCTATTGATTGTGGAACAATTTTGGTCCTGAGAGAACAAAACTGTTTGTCAGATTATCCTTTGAATGTCTCCCCTTATACCTCCAGCAAAACATGTGCTCTAAGCTGTAAACTGATTCTTAGATATTATTAACAAAGTGTCCAGAATGGGGTTAGTAGTTTACATGAAATGCTGTGAAAATTGGTGATGGATTAAAATTTGGAATCTAAGTGACTATGAACTTTAACTAAGGAAAATAATCTCATCGTAGGCATGTTGTTGGACTGGCAGAATTTTACCATAGAAATTAGTTAATATGAGTTATCAAATATAAATTCTCTTTGCCTAAAACCATTCTGAGAAATTAATAATTTTTATGAAAATTTACTCATTCATACATCCATCAATCCATTCATTCATTCAGCAAATATTTAAGCTACATGTAAAAAGTGAAATTAGAACACTACCTAACACCATACACAAAAAAAACTCCAAATGGATTAAAGACCTAAATGTAAGACCAGACAAAAATAAAACTCCTAGAGGAAAACATAGGAAAAACACTCTTTAACATAAACCACAGCAAGATCTTACCACCTCCGGGAGTAATGGAAATAAAAACAAAAATAAACAAATGACACCTAATTGAACTTCAAAGCTTTTGCACAGCAAAGGAAACCATAAACAAGACGAAAAGAAAACCCTCAGAATGGGAAAAAAAATGTTTGCAAATGAAACAACAGACAAAGGATTAATCTCCAAAATATACGAACAGCTCATGGAGCTCAATATCAAAAAATAAAAGCAATTCAATTAAAAAATGGGTGGAAGACTTAAATAGACATTTTACCAAAGAAGATATATAGATGGCCAAGAGGCACATGAAAACATGCTCAACATCACAAATTATTAGAGAAATGCAAATCAAAACTACAATGAGGTATCACCTCATGCTGGTCAAAATGGCTATTATCAAAAAATCTAGAAACAATAAATGCTGAAAAGGGTGTGGTGAAAAGGGAACCCTCCTGCACTGTTGGTGGGAATGTAAATTGATAAAATCAATATGGAGAACAGTATAGAGGTTCCTTAAAAAACTAAAAATGGAACTACCGTATGACCCAGCAATTCCACTACTGGGCATATACCATGAGAAAACCATAATTCAGAAAGAGTCATGTACCACAATGTTCATTGCAGCTCTATTTACAATAGCCAGGACATGGAACCAACCTAAATGTCTACTGACAGATGAATGGATAAAGAAGATGTGACACATATATACAATGGAATATTACTCAGCCATAAAAAGAAATGAGATTGAGTTATTTGTAGTGAGGTGGATGGATCTAGAGAAGGTCATACAGAGTGAAGTAAGTCAGAAAGAGAAAAACAAATACCGTATGCTAACACATATATCTGGAATCTTAAAAAAAAAAAAGGTACTGATGAACCTAATGGTGGGGCAGAAATAGAGACGTAGACATAGAGAATGGACTTAAGGACATGGGGTGGGGAGGGGGAAGCTAGGGCGAAGTGAAAGTAGCATCAACATATATACACTATAGAATGTAAAATAGATAGCTAGTGGGAAGCAGCAGCATAGCACAGGGAGATTGCTTTACGATGACCTAGAGAGGTGGGATAGGGAGGGTGGGAGGGAGGCTCAAGAGGGAGGGGATATGGGGATATATGTATACATATGGCTGATTCACTTTGTTGTACAACAGAAACTAACACAGTATTATGAAGCAATTATACTCCAATAAAGATCTATTAAAAAATGAATCTATTCATTCATCCATCCATTCATCCATCAATTCATTCAGCAAATATTTAAGTATCTACTATGTGTCAGACAACATGTGAGACAATGGGGTAGAGGGTTGGGTAATACAGGGTCTGTGCCCTGAAGTAGCCCATAGTTTCTCATGTGAGCCAAGAAACTAAGTAAATAGTCATAATAGGGTATTGTCATCTTAGGATGTCAAGATGATACAATGTGGACATGCTGAATTCCTTAAAGGAAGGAAATCTAAAAAAAAGAGGGGATATATGTATATGTATAACTGATTCACTTTGCTGTACAGCAGAAACTAACAGCATTGTAAAGCAACTATACTCCTATAAAAATCAATAAAAAAGAAAGATGTCTTAATATAAACTGTGGTGGAAAGTAAGCAAAAGCTTTGTAACCAACATATACATTTTTCAGTAAAGGTACATAATATAAGAGCAAAGTAATCTTAATTTTAATGAGTGTGCAGACCTCATCTTGCCTAAAGAAATATATTAATGATATTTTTCCCATTAATTGTCTGTAGAATATAAAAGTGTTCTTGCTTTATATCTCCTTTATGAATGGATGTAAAAGGTCTTGTGTAGGTAGTTCTTAGAGGAACCTTATACTCTTTTTTTTTTTTTTGCGGTACGCGGGCCTCTCACTGCTGTGGCCTCTCCCGTTGTGGAGCACAGGCTCCGAACACGCAGGCCCAGCGGCCATGGCCCACAGGCCCAGCCGCTCTGTGGCATGTGGGATTACTCCCAAACCGGGGCACGAACCCGCGCCCCCTGCATCGGCAGGCAGACTCTCAACCACTGCGCCACCAGGGAAGCCCGGAACCTTATACTCTTGAAACCATGAGCTACTATAGCAACTACCATGGTGTCCTGAGCTGTGGCTATGCATGTGGATGTGACTATGGCTACAGTGGGTATAGGTACAGCTGCTCTGAGTCATGCAACTTTGGAACATATTTGTCCTATGAATTCTACTTAACGTCTTATAGCTTAGCTTATACCTTTGGACTCATCACTGAACCTATGATTTTACTTTTAGGTTATTTTATACCTTCTGATTTATGTTTAGTTTAAACAATGGCAAATTTATTCTCATCTACAACATTCAAAACTTCAGAATGTCAATTTCATCCACTAGATTGGACAAACTCAATGGATAACTTCCATTATATTTAGAATTCAGCATTTTACTCTTATGTAACCTTCATATATTGAAGTAATTTTATATTACTAGCCAATGTAGAAAATTTTTGATCTTATTTTTCATCAAATATAATCTGATTTTGATATCAAGACAAGTTTCTTTCATTGATATTTACATCTGTGGTTTTGTGATTGGGTGAAAAATGTTTTCTCTTAATAGTAAATTTTATAAATGATGGGGATAGCCCCAACAAGGAATCTGTATCTGACTTTTTTTTTTCTTTTGTGCCTAGTATTTAGGTACTTGGTATTTACTATAAGTTGTTCAATTGTTGTTTATTGGAGACTTTGGAGCATATAATCACTCACCTCAGATTGTCAAATATGATTATTGATTGATTGGTAAATAGATGTAAGGAAGTTAATATAATAAACTCTAACTTTATCAGTGAGAAAGATGGTTTAAAGAGAAAACTAAGGATTCCTTCTTCCCTTTCTTCCTTCACCAAATACTGGGGACTTTCAAAATTCTTATTCTGTACTAATTTGAACCAATGAAAGTAGAAAGAAAAGATCATGGCCCATCATGTCAGAGCAGATATTAGGTTAAGTGCTCAAAGTGCCTTAGCAGAAGCAGGTCCAAGAGGGAATTCAAGAGCCAGCACTTTCTAATTGTTATGAACCAATCAGAACAACTGTTCCTGAATCTCATCAAACGGTATTAACTTCCCTTCCTTTGGGTAATTTCTTAATCTGAGTAATCTGATATAACAAAGCACCCCACATCTCAGTGATCTCATTCATCCTAACGATACTAAATACCATCTTCATGCCCTTGAATTTGTTTTTTTCTTCCCAGCCCAGATCTCTCACTTGAAACCCAGACTCAGACTCATATGTCAAATTATCTATATAAATCTTGCATGTCTCATAGTCATCGGAATATGTCTAAAATTAATCTTCTCATCTTCCTCTGCCTCAGAAAAAATTTGATCTACTCACAACTTTTCCCATATCAATTAATGACATTCCCATATTTTCAGGGCAAATGCTTTTGAGTTCCTTGACTCTCTCTCTCTCTCTCTCTCAAAGCCTGCATCCAATCTATCAAAAACCTCTGTTGACTCTACTTTCAATGCATACCAAGAATCTAACCATTTCTTGACACCTCTCCACTGTAACCTGAGTCTTTTTTTAAGTCACACATAGTAGATGCTTTTAGTGTTCCGCCCTTATTTCCTTGGATCTCTTTGAAAATTGCCATGCAAAAAGCCTCCTGGAATGCTTTCACCCCTCAACAGTCAACTCCTGTTTATTTGTTGGAGGCTGTTGAAATCTACTGGCTCCCTACTCACATGGAGAGCTGGACCTGCCTGGGAATTTATGCACTCTTCTTAACCCCTACAGGAAGCCTTGACTAATTACTGGTGATGAAAGAGATATAAATCATGCAAGATCATGTACTCCTTGATTCTAAATACTCAACTAGCTACTCATCTCATTCAGGGTAAAAGCCAGATTCCTCCAATGGCCTCTAAAATGCCTCCATTTTTTGACTCTCAACATCCTTCTCCCCTGTGGTATTTCTCTGAATCTTTCCCCATCAGTGCCTTAGTGCTTGCTGTGCCTTCTAACTGGAGTGCTCTTTTCTCAAATATCAGCATAGTTTGCTTCCTCACCTTCTCTGACAGTTGTCTCAAAATTTCCTTCTCTGTGAGACTTCCCTGACTACTCTACTGAAAACTTCAACTTCCTTGCTGCACTCTCTAAGCCCCTTCTGTACAATTTTTTCCTTTATAAAATTCATCATCATCTGGTATATTTGTTCTCACCTAGAAGAATGTATGCTCCTTGAGGACAGGAACTTTTATCTCCTGATTTCTTTTCCATAAAATGATCCCCCAAGCTTCAAGCAAGACCTTATAGTTTATGCACAATATATATTTGTTGAATGAATAAATGTGAGAATGAATGAATTTAAAGCTACCAAAATTTACTAATTTTGTATTATTACATGTTGGAGGGCTGAGCTCAGTTTTCATTGGAATAATTTTGACATCTTCATCTATCTGCTACAACTCTTTGGTCTGTTCACATTTACATATCTGGATAGCCCAGGACCTTGGTATGGTCTGTCTTTTAGCTGTGTGCTCTCAATCTATTTATTTATTTTTATTTTTTGTGATATTTATTTATTTATTTACTTATTATTATTTTTAAAACATCTTTATTGGAGTATAATTGCTTTACAATGGTGTGTTAGTTTCTGCTTTATAACAAAATGAATCAGTTATACATATACATATATCCCCACATCTCTTCCCTCTTGCATCTCCCTCCCTCCCACCCTCCCTATCCCACCCCTCTAGGTGGTCACAAAGCACCGAGCTGATCTCCCAGTGCTATGCGGCTGCTTCCCACTAGCTATCTATTTTACATTTGGTAGTGTATATATGTCCATGCCACTCTCTCACTTTGTCCCAGCTTACCCTTCCCCATCCCCATGTCCTCAAGTCCATTCTCTAGTAGGTCTGCATCTTTATTCTCGTCTTGCCCCTAGGTCCTTCATGACCATTTTTTTTTTTTAGATTCCATATATATGTGTTAGCATACGGTATTTTTTTTTCTCTTTCTGATTTACTTCACTCTGTATGATAGTCTCTAGGTCCATCCACCTCACTACAAATAACTCAATTTCGTTTCTTTTTATGGCTGAGTAATATTCCATTGTATATATGTGTCACATCTTCTTTATCCATTCATCTATTGATGGACACTTAGGTTGATCCATGTGCTGGCCATTGTAAATAGAGCTGCAATGAACACTTTGGTATATGACTCTTTTTGAATTATGGTTTACTCAGGGTATATGCCCAGTAGTGGGATTGCTGGGTCGTATGGTAGTTCTAATTTTAGTTTCTGAAGGAACCTCCAAACTGTTCTCCACAGTGGTTGTATCAATTTACATTCTCACCAACAGTGCAGGAGGGTTCCTTTTTCTCCACACCCTCTCCAGCATTTATAGTCTGTAGATTTTTTGATGATGGCCATTCTGACCAGTGTGAGATGATATTTCATTGTAGTTTTGATTTGCATTTTTCTAATGATTAATGATGTTTAGCATTCCTTCACATGTTTGTTGGCAATCTGTATATCTTCTTTGGAGAAATGTCTATTTAGGTCTTCTGCCCATTTTTGGATAGGGTTCTTTGTTTTTCTGATATTAAGCTGCATGTGTTGTTTGTATGTTTTGGAGATTAATCCTTTGTCAGTTGCTTCATTTGTAAATATTTTCTCCCATTCTGAAGGCTGTCTTTCCATCTTGTTTATGGTTTCTTTTGCTGTGCAAAAGTTTTAAGTTTCATTAGGTCCCATTTGTTTATTTTTGTTTTTATTTCCATTTCTCTAGGAGTTGGGTCAAAAAGGATCTTGCTGTGATTTATGTCATAGAGTGTTCTGCCTATGTTTTCCTCTAAGAGTTTGATAGTGTCTGCCCTTACATTTACATCTTTAATCCATTTTGAGTTTATTTTTGTGTATGGTATTGGGGAGTGTTCTAATTTCATTCTTTTACATGTAGCTGTCCAGTTTTCCCAGCACCACTTATTGAAGAGGCTGTCTTTTCTCCATTGTTATTCTTGCCTCCTTTATCAAAGATAAGTTGACTATATGTGTGTGGGTTTATCTCTGGGCTTTCTATCCTGTTCCATTGATCTATATTTCTGTTGTTGTGCCAGTACCATACTGTCTTAATTACTGTAGCTTTGTAGTGTATTCTGAAGTCAGGGAGTCTGAATCGATCTATTTAATGAAATTTTTTTAAAGTATAGTTAACTTACAATATTATATTAGTTTCATGTGCACAACATAGTGCTTCAATAGTTTTACAGATTATACTCCATTTAAACTTATTATAAAATATTGGCTATATTTCCTGTGCTGTACAATGTATGGTCGTAGCTTATTTACTTTATACACAGTTGTTTTTATCTCTTAATCTCCTACCCCTATCTTGCCCCTACCTCATTCCCCTTCTCCTTGGTAACAAGTAGTTTGTTCTCTAAGCAAATATTCCATCTGAACTCATCATATGCCAGCTGCTTAAATAGCATCCTCACGTGCTATACATACATCCAGCTGAGAGAATTATGTCGGAGAACATTACCATTACCTTGGTAAATGAATATCTTGTTCTCTTCTGTCAATTAAGACTTTTGGTGAATACTTTCTATATGCACTAACCTTACTAATGATATGTATGTTTTGTATGTTTTAAGAGGAGCATTCCTGTACATTTTGCACAATAGAAGCCAACACTTAATGAGTGCTTATGCGGTCAGAACTACTGTACTAATTTCCTTACTCTTTCTTTTTGTTCTCATAACAATCCTGTAAGGTAGGTACTATTATTAACCCTTGTCCCATTTTTTAATTTATGATATTTTACATAATTTAGATCACTGAAATCATATAGTGATTTTTTATACTCCTTTGGTTAATTAGCATTTTACTACTAGGGATTTCTTTTGGCATTAAAATGCCTTATAAATATTGTTTTTAATTATGGCATAGTGGTCCATAACATTAATATACTTTTCCCTTATTGTAATTTTCCTCTATCTTACTATTTCTCTATTATTGAACATTTAAGTGGTTTCCCTTTTTTTTTCTTATTATAAATACAACTGTGATAAAAGTCTTTGTGCATATGCTGTTATCATTGTTTTGTATCTTATCCTTAGGCTGAAATCTTATGATTATTACATGTACTGTACAGCTTTTGGAGTCTTTTGGTTGCTTTGTTTTCTAGGAATGATCCATGACTGGTTCTATGTTTTCTGGTAGCTTTCATAGAAATTAATCATATGATTTCTTATCTATAGGATAAAAGTAAATCTGCTTCTCAAATGATATTGTGTCTGGTCCTGAGATCTGAGAAAACATACTTCCATGAGAGTTCATAATATACAGTACAATGAAGTAAATGATATCTACACAATAAAGAGAATGTCATGTGAGAATGCAAAGGCCTTGAAGTCAGGTTTTATTTTTTCCCATAATTATAATAATAAACTTCAGAAAACTGGTTCTTACCAGAATTCTCAACAATGGCAGATGGCATCACTACAAAGAACACATCAGTAAGTTAATCCTATTGTGGTTGGAGAAAATGTCATAGTCCAGATATCTTAAGGCTGCTACTTTGAATTTATCCCAGGATATATGTTAGAGAGTTCTACATAAAAAATGAGCATAACACTGAAGAATCCTATATGAATTTTGTTTCTCTCACTAAGTTCAGACAACTATTTTATCCCACTGATTCTAGGTGAAATTTCTGGAAGAGTTCCAGGAATTCAGGAATTCTATTTATGCTCTGGTTGAGTGGAAAGCCATGTGGTTCAACAGTTATCTATATTAACAGTAGAATTTTATGAAAGTCACTGTCACCTGTTATAGGTTTTTTTTTCCCTTTATTTAAGAATATGAGGATTGCATTCATGATACTTCAATACTGTAGACTTTGGATCCATCTGTTTTTTGATCTTTTAGGAAAGATCTAAAGGAAAATCAAAATTGACAACTGCACCCATGTTGCCAATTCAGTTTATATTTTACTTTTATATTACTGTTTATATGAGAACCATCTCAGGCTGCCAGGATACTGACTTGGGAGAAATTGTCTTGGTTACAGTGTAAACATCATCTAAGTAATAGAATGTAAGGAGAAATTTCAAACATTTAAAATAAAAGGTGAGCTAGTCCTGACGGATAGTTTATGGGGTTAAAAAATGGTAAAGAGAGACAAAATAAACTTCATCAATTAAATTAAGACAGCAGTTGCAAAGCTAAATACAATATTTACCTACTAATACATCAAAGGAAAAACCTGTAATAATAAGTGCAGAAACAATCTGTAGTTACCAAGAAGATGAGGTAGTGGGCTGCCTCCCTGAGGCATGCACAAGGGCCATTGCAGTAATGGATCATACATGTCTTCATGCTCATCTTTCTAGGGCAGCCCAGAATATTGCTTAATAAATTCATTAAAAATGGGCTGGGTCAATATGTTTCCAGAGTACAAGAGGTAAGGGGTCTATCCCCAGGTATATGTTAAAAAAATAATTTCATTATGTCAGTGATTCTTCTTAGCTCACAGAGGACAGAGAGAAGTATCTAGAATCTCCCAAAGAAAAAAAGTCAAATCACCAGAAATCTCCTAGGAAAACATTAATTGTCCTGATAAATTTATCTCTCTTCAAAGTCTAGCTCTTCAGCTTCTAGGCTCAGTTAGATGGTTTGGTGCAGTTACTATATTGAGAATAAATCCATTTCTCAGGGGCCAATGAACATTAACAAGTTCAGGTGGGTCATCTATAAAACCTATAGCCAACTCATTCATATACGAAGAGAAATAATCATTGCTGGAAATGTAATACTTAAGTGTGCTTGATTTGAGAATTCTCCTCATACTTAACCTACATGGAAATCTGAATTATAATCTGATCATTTTATTAATTTACAGAGACCAATTACTGCTACAGGGAAATGGAAATACCAAAAGCCCATTTTATCTCCACATCACCTCTATTTTATATGGGGAATGGAATCCTAATGAGAAGACAATTTATTAATTTACCCTGAGAACTCATTGTTAGAATGGCCGAAAGACTTAAACCCAGTATAATCAGCTTACTCTTTTCCTGTAAGGAATGGTAAGACAGAACATAATCAAAAAGTTGTTTTCTGGGTCAAGAATCATAACACAGGGAGTTACATAAACTGAATGTTTAATGACATAAAATTAAGATAACTTAATAAATTCATTATACAGTGTATTTAATCATCCTAATGTGACTAGAAGTATTTGAAGTCCCATATTAAGGTCACCTTTGCCTTGAAGAATACTTGTGTCCCTCAGTGTAACTCTGACATACCAGAGAACCTCACTAAAGCTTTGATAGCCTCTATCAAATCATATCAAAGTAAATACTTTGACTCTGCTAGGTGAACTGTTTGCACTCTATGCCTAGGAAACTAGTCAAGACTTTTCTTTATTATTATAGTAAGACTCCAGTATGAAGCTTGTCAAAAAATGGGATAAATTTCCCTTCCAATAATCATGACTTTTGTTTTCAAATGGTTGATCTACTTACCCCTTTCTGTAAGTAATTATGTAACTCAAAAAATTGACTGCCACAATATGTAGGAGAATTACTATCTTCCTTTTTTTCCTATGGGTGAAGGGAAATTGGAAATAGTAAGATTAATGTTTTTACTAGTTAAAGAAATTCTTCAATATCTCAATAATTTAGAAATTTGACTGTCCCACACTAGGCCATAAGACGTGTGGCCTATGAAATCATCTAACTCAGCTTTTATTAACTTCATGTGCCTCGAGTTTGTTACTGGCTGTCTGTCCATCTCTTGCAACTATATTTAAAATGCTGTGTTCATATACTTTTTTTGTGACAATAATATTCACAATTTTCAGTGGTTTGGTACATTGAAGGATACATAACCTCCAGAACTTTATGACATTATCTAAGCTATTATTACTTTATCGTTCCAAACATAGTATTTATCAAATCGGTAATATTTCTAGCAAATTTGGAGTATACTGCCACTAGGTGGCAGTAGTGATCATCTGTTTTAAACACAAAAAAGGTAACTATATATTAAAGAAAAGATAGCCAGAACTATAAAAGGCAAAACAGAATGAAAACAAGTGCGGCAAAAGTCTTATGAAATAAAGTATAAATAGAAAGTATTACATAGTCCAAATGTATTACTACACATTGATAAGATTGCAATTGGTAATAAAGTTACAACAGCTATAGTCTACAGTGAGCCAAATAATAGAGCTTGAAATAATAGGAAGGGAAGTATTAGAAATAAGCAAATTTAAGAGAAACATAACTGGTGTTAGATAATTTATCATAAAATTATAAATTTAGGAGAGATTATATATAGAAAAATAATTGACATAGATGAAATGAAAAATACAATTGATGCTATAGAAAAATAGTAATGTTCTTAACTATAGGTTCTTTTTAACATATTTGTTGAATATTTAGAAAAACAGTAAGCATATTCTATGTTTCAGAAAAAGCTCAATAATTTACAAAAATAATAAATTGTGCTTGTATTGTCAACTCATGATGCTAGAAAACTAGAGATTAACTTAACAAAAACGTTACTGAAATATGTACTTTAATTAAATAATGTGTTAAAAAAATAAGAATAAAAAATTTAGAAAATGAGACCTGCATATGAAAATCTAAATTTGTATCTCAACATATAAAATGAAACATATGCAGAGCTTTAAATGTTTAGGATTTAGCAAGACATATTTGTATACTTCAAAAGTTAGGGGCTTCCCTGGTGGCTCAGTGGTTGGGAGTCTGCCTGCCGATGCACGGGACGCGGGTTCGTGCTCCGGTCTGGGAGGATCCCACATGCCGCGGAGTGGCTGGGCCCATGAGCCATGGCCGCTGAGCCTGCGCGTCTGGAGCCTGTGCTCCGCAACAGGAGAGGCCACAACAGTGAGAGGCCCACATACTGCAAAATAAAACAAAAAAAAGTTAGGAAAAGACTAAAAAGGCAATTACAAAATATGTAAGAAGAAATAATAAAAATCAAAGCAAATGCTAAAAAATTAGAGTATAGAAGATTTGTAGGGGTAATAAATTGATCAGTAGTTTGGAAAAATCAAGAAAATAGGAAAAAAACTCGTGATGTAAATGTTGTGTCTGTGTGTGTTTCTTGCGTAATGAAATTAAACATGAGCAAGAAGATATAACATAGCAACAGAAGGGTTTTTTTCCCTTCAAATAATAGTACAACAGAATTCAGGTTCCATTCTAAGAAATTGAAAATATCTGAATAACAGTCATGTTTTATTCCATAAATACTTCAAAAAGGAATGGACAATTTAATTTGATCAATAATTATGAAAGCAAGTAAAAATATTCCCAATAAATCTTTCCAAAGTGTTTTTTTCCAGATGTTCAAAGATCAGATAGACCAACATGAAAATACATTTTGTAAAGTTAACATTATTTTTGTACTTAAAAATTATACCATAAAAGGTGACCAAAATTCATTTATATGAATAATACTTTATATTTGTAAAATTCCTAAATAAAACACTAAGAAATAAGCATAATGATAAATTGGACTTTTTATTGTATTCTCATAAACTATTAATTCTAATGATGGTGCCATGTTGTTTTCTTTTCCATATTTTTATATCTACTGAAAAATTTCTAATGTGGAAAACTATCTTCTTTATTCAGATAAATATTAAGATAATTTTGGAAAGTTCACCAAATATCACTCTGTGATATTGATTAGGAACCTATTATTTTTATGAATTAAACTGGAAAGATAGTGATCATTTCTGTATTTTATATTCTCTTACAATGGATGGCATAAATCTTCATTCATTCAAGTCTTCTATATCCTTCCATAAAGTTTTTCAGCAGTGTTATGCATATTTTATGAAAAATCCTTTTCTCTATTTGACATTGTTATTGAAATTGGAATAAGCTATCATCCAATTATACTTTCTAAAAGGCTCTGTTCATATGCATGAAAGTCTTTGAGTAATGTTTAGTTTATAACTTTCCATTTAATTTTTACTCTCAAAAGTAGTTGATTTGATTTTCTTGTGTTTTCCAAATGTGTCCATATGATAAATTTTATAATGATATTGACATTCCACTACATCATCTCTCAGTTTATTTTCTTTTCCACGTGCATTGACATCCTCTACATAAAGATGATCAATAACAGTGGTAATTGTGGAAATCCTTGCCTTATTCCAATGTTCATTCACAATGTATAAACATGGTTTTCATACTGATAATGCAATTTAATAGTACATTAAACTGAAGCAATCTTCTTGGACAACAAAAAAATAAAGAAGGATTAGCTTTCTTTTAGCAATATGTTCATAGAGTTATTTAATAAAAAAGATATATCTTTACCTTTTTCAATTATTATCACTATTGGAATTGTGTCAAGAAAAGGATCTAGATTTTTAATATCAGATGTTTTTAAAAATATCAATCCATAGAAAATTAATGTGTTTTGCCTCTAATAATTCTGTGTCATAAAGACCCTGATCCTTTCCATGGTAAATAGAGCCTTCCTGCCATATTTATACCATTAGTCTTTATAGCATCATCATTCTTTATACCATCAGCAACAACTAGATAGAAATGGAAACATTTTATTAACAGAAATAGTACAGTAATTGGATATTGTATATGGCAATAAAGGAACAAACAAACCAAAAAAAAAAAACCCAAAAAACTATTGGACTATTTTGCCAGGCAGGACTCAATGAGAATGTAGCATTATTTATTATTTTTATACTTTTACAATCCCTTATCTAGAACTTAAAATATCATTGACTCTTCACATTGTATTGTTGATGTTTTATGTGATCTTCGCAGTATTGGATAAATACTTCTTAATGTATCTTTTCCTGAACATAGGATTTGACTAGGAGCTATTGAGGAAATCAGTTAAATCAGTATAAGTGATTAATTAACAAAGGAGAAGTGTATTTTAGATATCACTATACTATACCCCTCAATATACACATTTTATTCTATAGACATCAAATAGTGCATGTGTTACACTAACTATAACACACAGAGGTGCTGTACACACAAAAAAATTATATACATACTTACTTTTTACTGGAAAACATGTTGTTGATATCTCATATTTAAGAAATGTTGATGCTCATAAAAGTGAACTCCATATAACCACATAAAAACATAAAAACCAGTAAGAATGACAATGCTATAAATTAGCCTAAAAACATTATTTACAATCAAATGTCAAAATCAATCCTGTCAAAAAAGTAAAACAAAGCAAAATCAATATTTATCTAAACATTTGGTTTCTCTGCCAAAACACACATCATGAAAATGTTGGTGATTAAATGATAGGATCTCATGGCGACCTGGAGTCTCTGTGCATCTGTGCTTCAAGTCTGCAGAGGGGTGATGTTCTTATTTCAAGGTAAGCTTAACTAATATGTGTGGCTTTCAAGCTACGCAAACTCATGACGCTTGGTTACAGAGATGAAGTATGGCAATTTTTTTTTTATTGCTAAAAGTATATGATATACCTTCAGGAATTTATGAGGCAGCAATAAATGAATTCCAGCATTAATGGGTGTGGGCCTCCCCTCTAAATGAACACAATGCTAATGACATGGTCTTCGTGCAAATTAGCTGATGAAATGCAGGGCATGGTGGCTTGTGGTTTGTCACACCTACTACAAGGGTGTATAAAAGGCCCCAAGAAAGCAGAGAAGTTCATATTCTGCAAGCAAAAGCTTTGCTCTCACCTACATCTTCAACTATCGACAAGATGAGCTATTACTACGGCAACTACTATGGCAACCTGGACTATGGCCTTGATGGCATGGGCTATGGCTGTGGCTATGGTGGCCACGGATATGTCTGCTACCGCCCATGTTACTATGGAAGATATTGTTCCTCTGGCTTTTACTGAGAAACCTTGCATTCAACCTCACACATGACTGAGAACTTTCAGCCAATTTTCCTCTTCTTGATTCTACCGTCTGGACACTTCATTCCATTGGTGCCTCTCTCAGATGAAATTATCATGAGCCAATCCTAGGTCACTTTGATAGATGTTCAGATTTCAACATACCAGGACTGACTTGATAAAAATCATCTGAACTTGCAATTCTAATTTGGGGCAGTGGGGTGGATTTATAGTTTGGGTAATAATTCTCCTTTTGGATACATACTTTGGCAGAACTCTCATTCTAAATTGTTCATGTGAGATCTGTGAAAATTTACTTTCATTAAACTTACTTTGGTTGGCCTTTTAAATGTGTCCTAGTTGTCTGTCCTTCATAAATGGGATTTCTATACATATGGGCACTGAGCATGAGTTTATGCGTGTGTCTGTCTGCAATCTGTGTGTGTGTTCTTCACGAAAGCTCCGACAGTGGTGTCGTACCTGTAATTCTATGTAACCATGAGGGTAAAGAGACTGTTCAGCAATTCTTTTCACATTTTGTTAAAAGTATATCAATGAAGCAGCTGCAGCTGCTCTTAACCAGCCTCATATCTTCACTGTGGGATCGTTATGCAACATCATTGCATCATTTGCCAGTGTTGTATTCTACGTCCTGCTGTCTTTTGCTGTTTCCAAGCAGGACCTAACTCTGTTGTATTGTTGGAAGCTGTGTTCTTAATGGATTTCTTCTACTGAGGTTGTTTCTTTGGCTTCGCTTAAACAACAGTTGAAGGAACTCAAACAACCTTCAGAATCACAGAGTAATTGGTTTGCTAAGTTGCCATTCTTGCTTTCAGGTACACAGGGCTGTAAGTTATATTTGGATACATGTCTCAGCAAGTCCTTGCATGGAGTGCCCAAAGGGACACTTGTCATACTGTAGAACGTTGCTCCTCAAAATGTCCTACCTTGATTAGGTTTACTCCCTTGATAATCAAACTAATTATACTTAGGTAATTTGGTTTGTGATTCTATTTAAAGGGCCAGAAGTCCCAGTGTATGGTGTGTGGGTGTGTTAATAATCATTTCTGTTTCTAGGCTTCTAGAACTGCTTGCATTGTCCTTGACTGTTCTGTTTACCTATTCTTTGTATCTCCAGATGGTATCTTCACCTTTTATTCAACTTGCTTCATTGGTAATAAAACCCTGCAAAAACGGAGATTGTATGGAACTCTATTGCCTCTCTAAAGTACTTTTTTTTCAGTTATCAGGAAGAAAGTTCTTTTAAGATGTCTTTGAATGAATGACAGCTTTCGAAAGACAACTGCATTCAAGCTATAACCACAAAATCGGTCAACCATTGACCTACTTGTATATTAATAAATGACAGTGACATCCTTAGCTTTGGAGTCTATAAACCAAACCAACCAAAGACAGAATACATGAAATCCAGAAAAAAGGGGGAGAAATCCTGAAAGATGCTATATTTAATTTCTTTCAAGAACACAGGATGATCATGAAAAACGAAGCAGTCTCTGCTTACGAAAAAAATATTGATAATGCATGCCTTCAGCTGTTGCTTCATAAAATAGTAGGAACAGACACCGGTAACAAGTTTTAGACATGAGATAGAGCATGTCACATGCAGTACAAGTTCAAGGGACCAATACCAAAGTTTTTATGAACTGTACAAAATAATTATACATTAGCCCATATACATTTCATAATATTATTAGATGAACTAGTGTTGGATATCTAAGGAAAAGGCTGCTAATTGTCAACAAGAGCTTTAACTTATTAATTTTTGCTGTGCTTGGTGATGCCACGCTGGCACTTCCTATGAAAGATGTAATCATGCATTTATTCAACCATCCACACAAGAGTAATTATCATCACATTGTGCCCAATCTGTACTAAGTCTAAGTAGTAGAAAGACATAAAAAAGTTTCCAGGGATATTGATGAACTTACTGGTCAGATGGAAATTCAGATAATAAATATATGATTGCAATTCTCTGTATTGACTTTTAAGAAAGATTTATGTATTGGGAGCAATTGGACCCCATAGGTGGGGCATTCAATCAAGTCTGTGTTGTCAGTGAAAGTTCCCCCCAAAAAGATACTGCCCGAGCTTAGTATTAAAGAAATATACCAGAAGGGAGGATTTAGAATGTGTTGGGCATAGTGTCTGTGTTAGCCTGATTCTTTCAGCAGTTTGTTTCCCAATAATCAATAACTAGATGTAGTTTTCTCTAGTAGACGTACTTATTCAACATTTTCAGGAGGGTTTCATTTAGAAACTAGAAATTGGAAGGTGGAGTTAGATTGCCTGGGAAGCTCTTCCAACTTCATAGGTGATAACCATCATCAGAAATAATGGTAGCAGGGCTTCCCTGGTGGCGCAGTGGTTGGGAGTCCACCTGCCGATGCAGGGGACACGGGTTTGTGCCCTGGTCTGGGAAGATCCCACGTGCCACGGAGCAGCTGGGCCTGTGAGCCATGGCTGCTGAGCCTGCGCGTCTGGAGCCTGTGCCCCGCAATGGGAGAGGCCACAGCAGTGAGAGGCCCGCGTACCGCAAAAAACAAAACAAAACAAAAAAAACGGTTAAAAATAATAGTAGCAGTTATCTAGGAATTGCTGCAAGTGGGAATATGAAATCCAAGAGAGATAACTTAGAAGAATCAGTGCCCTGGTTTGTAACTATTATAAGTCGAAAGAAGATTAAAGTTCTAGAACCAATTGTATCAGAAAGGTGTTAGTTTGATGGTCATAGATTTTAATCAGGAATATACTGCTTTAGGCTTTCATTGGATTCTCTTTAAGTGAAATATCACTTAAGGATATTCTTACTTAGTAAAGAATATTGTATTTTCTGGGCTTCCCTGGTGGCGCAGTGGTTGAGAATCTGTTTGCCAATGCAGGAGACACGGGTTCAAGCCCTGGTCTGGGAAGATCCCACATGCCGTGGAGCAGCTAAGCCCGTGTGCCACAGCTACTGAGCCTGCGCGTCTGGAGCCTGTGCTCTGCAACAAGAGAGGCCGCGATAGTCAGAGGCCCATGCACCGTGATGAAGAGTGGCCCCAACTTGCCACAACTAGAGAAAGCTCTCGCACAGAAACGAAGACCCAACACAGCCAAAAAAATAAAAATATACATTAAAAAAAAGAATATTGTATTTTCAAAGCACTTTCCTATGTTTTCTTCAGTAATATTTACAACAGCGTTTTGATTTACATAGCCATTTTGATCCCAGTTTTCAAAATAAATTTTAACAAACTATCCAATGTCACATTAAATGACATAACCAGACCAAAAGCTAAATTGTTTAACTTTGGTTTACTGACCTGTACAGAGGAGAAAACTTTCTTTGGGTAAAGAACAGTGTACTCATTTGAAGTTTGACAGATGGAATGTGGCATTAAAGCAGTACTGATTTTGTAGCTATGCTAAAAGTCAGAAAGCACGTCCTTAGAAGCTCAACCTCTAATACATTTACTTTTGAAATTAATAATAATAATATTTGAAATTTACCATGATATTATTTTCTCAATTCTTCTTGAACGCCTTCTGAATTGTAAATGTGTGACAAAACTTAGATGATGAAGTTTAGGGCTATTGCTATGACCTAATTTTAGGAATTTGAGTGTTAAAAACATTCAGGATAGAAAGGTTAAGATACTATATTAGTTTTCTATGGCTGCTTAACAATAACCATATATTTATCAAGTTAAAACAGCATCCATTTCTTTGCTCTCACTTCTGTGGGTGGGAACTTGGTCAAGGTGTCCCTGGGTTCTCTGCACAGAGTATCCTAAAGATGAAATAAGGGGATCAACTGGGCTGAGCTCTTGTCTGGAGGCTCTGGGGAAGAGTCTGTTCCCAAGCTCATACTGGTGTGGACAGAATCCAGTTCCTAGGTTTGTAGGATTGGGTCCCCATTTCTATACTACCAGCTAAAGGGTACTCTGAATAAGTAGAGGTCACTTACATGCCTGGCCACATGGGCCCCTCCACCTTCAAGCCAGCAAAGACAAGTCAAATCCTCATGCTCTGAGCCTATGACTTCTTATTCTGCTACCAGCCAGAGCAAACTCTACTCTTACAGGGATCTTATGATTAGGTTAGGCCCAACCAGATTATCTCCCTTTCTTAACTGTGTCCTATGAAATAGCTTGATCACAGGAGTAAAACTCATTATATTCACAGTGCTGGGAGCAGTGCAGGGTGTGTACCCCAGGAAAGGGGATGGTTTGGGGAGCCAGGTTAACGTGCTGCCTAACTCAGAGACATGTTCTCATACTACCCTGAACAACCACCTCCCACCCGATTCAGAGCAACCCCAAAGCCCTGCTATGACCTCCTTAGGTATTTGTGTAAAATTATTTCTTAAATGGTGCTGCTAAGAGTGCTTTCAGTACCATCTGCCTGCCATGCTCTTCCCTCAGGTAGCCTTACATGGCTCATGGTCTCACCTTTCCAGTCTTCACTTAGAAGACACTTATTTAGAATGGGCCCTCCCTAACAATCTATCTACAACTTCAGTTCCCCCATTGGTCATTGCCTATCTCTCACCTCTGCTTTATAATTTGTCCTTAGCAGTTACCACTATCACTCTGTAACATACTCTTTTGATTGATTGCCTGATTGCTGGGTCATTTGCCCTACTCCCCACTAGAATGTAAGCTTCTGGAATAGAGGGCTCTTGTCAGCTTTGTTTACTACTGTGAAATATCTTTTCCAGTGCCTAAAAAAAATATTGAGCACAAAGTAGCCATTCGGTAAATATTTGGTGAATGACTAAATTAAGTCTGTATTTGTTGATGGTCTATCTCCCCCAGTAAACTGTTAGCCTCCTGGAGATGGGAGACTTGTTTTTCTTTTTACTACTTTGTTTCCAAGATAAGTAGGTAAATGTTCTCTATTATTTGTTGAAGGAATGACAATTAATTTGAATTTGGAGGAAGCAGAAAAAGAAGCTGGACTCAGGTATAAATCCAGGTTCCTGGCTTTGATAGCTGGTGATTTTTAAAGTTGTGAGCCAACATAGAAACAGTAAGGAAGAGAGAAACAAAACAAAACAAAACCATTGACCACATGGTGGGTGAAAGGGAAGCTGATTGGTATTTTTTGTCTTTAAAAAATTTTTTCACATATTGAATTTGAGGTAAGTTTCAAAGAGAGTAAGTGTGCAGATGAGAGAGAGAAGGTGGGGAGCTGCCAGTTACTGTCTGATGGTGACTGCTCTGTGAAATGAAGAGGTGGTAGGCAAGAATGAGAGAATAGGAGAGTGAGAAGGTGTTCTAAAAGACAGATAGATCTTGGCATGACTGTGGGTATGGGGGAAGGTCCAATAAACAGGTTTATGGGCAGAGTTGAGTATTCATTTGGGATGAGAGGAAATATATTTGTGATGTAGCTAATCTTCAGAGTTTTACGAGGTGATGATTTTTTTTTCAGCTATGCAGAGTAAATGCAAAGTAATTAATTTGTTAATATATTTTATTACTTATGTTTATTAATATAATTTTTTAAATTTAAATATAAGGTGTTCATGTATGTGATAAACGATATTTTTCAGCCAGTACTAAGACGTGAAACTCCCTGTACTATTATTCTAGTCATAGACATAGAAGTTCCTAAAAATACTGTGGATTGTATGAAGGGAAAAAGGATAACCAAAGAGGTGACATTTGGAAAGTTATACTACTGGTATTCTTTGAAGCAGGGAGTAAGAGAGTGCATTATTCAGTGATGTATACTCAAGGTATAGCCTGTGTCTGAACCATACTGGGCACTCAGTAAATGTTTCTAGAGGGACAATTTACAATTTCATGAGATGCAACACAAACTCGAGGAGAGAAGTATGTTTTTAATATAAGTCCCACTGACATTTTGAAGAGAAAGCTCAATAAAGAAATAGGAAAATAATGAAAACTATTAAAAATATCATATTAAAATAGAACACATAGATAAAAGAGAAAACACAATTTTCAAGTGCAGAAGGATGAAGCAGCAGGAGAAGTTTCTGATTAACAGAAGCAAATCATTTTGTTTGTGTCAAATCACTTGAAAATATCAAGAGCTAACAATGAAAAAGCAAGATGGTCTTGATGTAGAGAGGTAGAACCACAAATCTGGAATCACACAGTGCTCTGCAGACATTTAGCTAAAGGACAATAACCCAGTCTTCCAACAAGTCAATATCCCATGATTATGTTCCAGACCATACCACAGGCAAGACAATTGCCCAGATCTCCAAAGAGAGCTCCTTGTTTATTTCATTTTCCATTCACTTTTTTCCCTACAAAGTCCACTAGTTATATAATACTTGTATATCAATGCTTTAATATCTCATCCTATGCTAGAATGTAGCCTCCATGAGGTTCATGGACTAGTTTTCCTTTTTTACCCTGAGTAAATTAATGCCTGAGAAATAGTGATCATTAGGTAAATATTTGTTGAACGGATTAACCCCAAAGGGGTGGGTAGACTGCCTTCAGCAGGCTAACAACTCCCTTAGATATTTCTAAATGCCAGTATTACATTAATCAATACTCATGATGGGGTTTCTATAGAATTAAGAAAAGCTAAGCTATGAGTAGCATGCTTTGTTTTATTAAGTCAACTAAAGTAGATTTAGAATAAAATATTTAAAACATTTATTTTTATTTCTTTTTAAAAGCAATTATATTTTGCTTAAATAGTTTAAATGTTTCTTGTTTAAATGTTTAAGAGTTTTCTCTGAAGTTGTGCTCCTTCTGAAGGTCAAACAACTTTACCCTCACCTGACAATAGAGAAAGTATCCTGTATGAACCACATAGTGAGCTCAAAAACACAGGTTCTTGAGCCAAAAAACTGGTTTTGAAGCTCCTCTCAGCCACTGATTAGCTGTGTGACCTTGTGCAGATAATTAAGCAAGATAGTAATAGTACTACAAAGGATTGTTTTGAGTTTGAGTTCAATACATGCAAAGAACTTCAGATAGTAGGGGACTTCCCTGGGAGTCCAGTGGTTAGGACTGGACATAGGAAGAATTCCTAGGTTGAATCGCATGAGAACCTCTGTTATTGAGGATAAAGCAAACTGACTGGTCTTATCGGGTTATGACCAGGACCAAAGACAATAGTCTTTTAAAAAATTTACCTTAAATTTCATTGAAACTAAATTCTTCCAGCTAAAGTTGATTCAAATAGAGCAGTTCTTTACCACTAATAATTCCCTTCAATTTGTAGTTTGAAAGTTCCATCAATATAGAAATATAGAAACACCTAATCACACTGCACTCTTAATTACCTGGTAGGGGAAACCAGTGTAGTAAGTGTAAAGGAAGTTCAAAAATCATCAATACTCTTTTTGATATTCAATTATTTTGAGCTTTTTTTTTTTAAAGTGGGACAAGCTGAATATACTGGTTTCAGGTCACTTGCATCTATATCTAATGATAGTGGGAATAAACAGGGGAATAAACAAAAATATAAGGCAGCTGTGCACTATGGGAAAATAAACTCCCTAACCTGCAGTGCGGAAATTTCAAATTTACCTGATGAACTAAGGTTTTAGTCCTCAACTGTCACTAAAGATCATTGTTGTATAATTGTTTGTCTGAGTTGCAGGTTTCTCACTTGTTTATAAAATAATAAAGGACACAAATAAACGGTACTCCAAGTTTCTCTGAATCCTGAAATTTTATGATCTTACCATAATATGGAATTTAGTATCTGGAATAAGAATATAGTTGGGGGTAGGGAACTAAGCTACTTAGAGTGATTAGGAGGAACTCTTTTTATGCAGTCTTCAATGGTATATACCAAGCATGCTTACTGTACCTGAAATGTGATGATTGAGAAATTCCTTTGCCTTCAGTTTGTGGTTCTTTTAAAAATTAAATGACATCACTGCACTACTAAATGGGGTTCTCAGCTGACTTTAAAAGCACTTTGTTTTAAGACATACATCATAGTTGATTGTCATTTTTCATAGGGCTAGTATTTTGGAGAAAATTATGGTTCAATTTATGTGAATTCTTCGGAGAAGAAAGATAACACCCATAATTTAGAAAAGAGTCAACAGCCATGGAACAGCAAAGGGAAGGGTATAATTAGAGGGTAAATGCAATCTCATGCAATGCAATTTGAAGAATGGAAGCTTATAGAAATTTGTTTATGGAGCTTGAAACTCAGAAACCCAAACAAGTTTGGGGATTATAAACACAATAGTGTCTTATTAGCAGTAAAATAATTTTCTAGGAATTCAAATAAAACAGAAAATAAAATGTGTCACATAACTTTTAAATAAGGAGTCACGAAACGAGTGGAAGGCATGGTTTGAAGTTAGGAAGCAAGATAGTTGACATAGTTTTCAAATAATGTGTTCTATGGGGTGATGTTTAGAGGTGTGGCTTTCCACACCCACCAGCATATATAAATGCTCTTGTGCAGTCACAGTGCCAAAGCTGACCTACAATACCAAGTCAGACTCACCACTCCTGACACCATGAGCTACTACGGCAACTACTGCCAAGGCCTGGGCTACAGCTGTGGAGACTTTGGTGGCCTGGGCTGTGGCTACAGCTGCAGATGTGGTAGCTTCCTCAGGCTGGGCTATGGCTGTGGTTATGGAGGTTATGGATATGGCTGCTACCATCCATATTACTATAGAAGATACTGGTGTTCTGGCTTCTACTGAATAATTATATGAAGATTTACAATTTGTGGACTTCATCTTCTGTGAGACTCTGATTCATCTAGAAAACTTTATTCCATAACCTGCTTGCTTCATTTATCCTGTCTTGATAATGAAACTGTTATTTGGGCCATTAATGTGACATTAATGTGAAGACAACTTGATGAATGTGACATTAATGTGAAGACAACTTGATGAACTAGATGTTGGTGTTTGATTACTGATGCTCTCAGGGATTCTCCTTCTATGTAGGACGGAGAGTCACTATACTCTAGCAAGTCTTCGCCTTTTAGCATCCGATGTCTAATAATAAACTTATTCTGACATAGTAAATGTGTTTTAAACTTCAATTTTTTAATCACATTAAACTTGCTGTGATGTATTAATACAATCATCAACCATGGCAACGTTTTCTTCTTACGTTTTCTTCTTATAGCTAAGAAATTTACCAATATGTCTTATTTCATAATTATCTCTTCCTCCTTCTTCTTTTTCCTTTCTTCTTCCCCTTACCTCTTCCTTCTCCTTTTCCTCATTTTCTTCTCCTTTATTTTATCATTCTCCTCTTCCTCCTCATTATCAATATCTATCTTTTTCTTTACTGGCCAAACACAGGAATTCTATGTCTAAAGGTTGAAGAGGCTCTGTGATGATAATCAAATTTTAGTGTATTTTTTAAAATTCATTATTCCTTGGAAATTATCTTGTTAATTTCAAAACAAAATGATAAGGAAAAACTTTAGCTTGCAGTAAATTATTTTAGAACACTTGAGAAAATAAACATGAAAGAATTATATCAAAATATTAACAATTGTTAAGTAGATAATATTTGTTGTAATATTTATTCTTTCTTCTTTTTGGTATATTTAAAATATTTTATAAAATAAAAAATCTAAAATAGAAGCAAAAACCATTTATCTTGAACTCAAATGTATATTATTGTAATAAATTAAATTTATGAAAACTGACCCAAGAGGAAAAAAACCCTGAATAGTTCTCTCATATAAAAATTAAATCTATGGGGCTTCCCTGGTGGCGCAGTGGTTGAGAGGCCGCCTGCCGATGCAGGGTACACGCGTTCGTACCCCGGTCTGGGAAGATCCCACATGCCGCGGAGCGGCTAGGCCCGTGAGCCATGGCCGCTGAGCCTGCGCGTCCAGAGCCTGTGCTCCGCAACGGGAGAGGCCACAACAGTGAGAGGCCCGCGTACAGCCAAAAAAAAAAAAAAAATTAAATCTATGATTAAAACTCTTCCCAAAATACTAATTTAAGGCCAGAGGTATCTGAGGCAAGTTTGTCCTTTGGTGAGTGATGGAATTTACTGACTAAAAGTGAAAATGAATCATGAGGATTTTGAATGGGTTATTCTATCCAACAGTTGACTATTCTAGGAATGTTAAATGTGTAAATGCTTTTAGCATTCCTAGAATGCTAGATATGGTTTATCTAGATTGTTCACTGTAAATGAATCTGAAATTTATGGACCACAGTTCTGTTGAAGATTGGAAATTAGTAATGTAGCCAGATGAAGTCTATGTAAATATCAAACTTTAGAGGCTGACATATCTGAAACCTTCTCTTGCCTATTAGCTTTCCTCACTTGGAAATACAAGTGTGTCTTTTGTGGAAAAGTGGATTCTGAAAACCATATCTGGTAGTTTAAGGTCTGTCATATGTTGATGCAGAGAATACTGTTGCTCCATTTTTGAGTACTTTGCTCTCCATTAGTAATGTTGATGCTGTGTCAGACTTGTGTACCATGAGAATACGACAAGTCAAACCTTTGTGGTTGCACACCTATTAATAAATCTAACAGAAGTGTGCAATTCTTCTTAATAGTAAATATTAAAACATACTTATAGAAGTTAAAGAAGGTCTAAATATAAGGAAAATATATCATGACTGTGGATCAGAAGAATCATTATCTGTCAAATTTGATTTATAGATTCAGTGCAATTACAATAAAAAACATCCGAACAGAATTATTTTTTACTACTTTTGTCTTTTAACCTTCTTACTAGCCTTATAAGCAGTTGATCTACTACATTAACATTACATCTTTATGTTACTGAATCATCCATTCAACAAACAGAGAATTAAAAAAAATATTCTAGTCTACTTTTAAATCTTTCAGGAATTAAAACACTGAATATACGTTTTGCAATTTTTTGTTGAGTGTATTCTGAAATATTTTATATATGTTTTACTTTTGTTAATAGGTATTTCTCTATCATGATATCTTTTACTTCCTTGTGTATATGAAAACTATTCATTTTCTTTGACAATTTTATATTATGTTATTGATGAATCATTTTAGTTTTTGAGTTAGTTTCATCACTGATTCGCAAGGGTTTTTCCAGATATGCTACTGTGCTGCCTGCAAGTAGAGATTGTTTTACTTTTTAAAATCTTTTACTAGTTCTTACTCATCTATTGATATTTTTTACCCAACTGCATTTGCTAATATCTCCAGGACAAAGTTTAATATTAGTGCATAGGGTAGGCATCTTTGCCTTTCTCCTAAATTTTGTGGAAATGCCTCTAGGGTTTCAGTTACCTAAAATGCTAACTTTAAGTCAATTTTATTATGTTAGAAAATTAATCATCAATTCTTATTTTCTTGAATGCTTTCATAAGGAATGAATGTTGAAAGTTGCCAAAAGTTATTAAGCATTTATGGAAATAGTAATATGATTTTTCTCCTTGAATCAATTAATGTGATGCATTATATTAATGAGTGTCCTTATATCGACATCACTTATATTCTCCAAGTAAATTCCATTTCCTTATGATGTACTGTTTTTATGATGGTATTAGATTCTATTTGCTAATATTTTATGCAGAATTTATGCATATGTAGTCAGAAGTAATATTAGTCTGTAATTTTCTTTCATGTGTGCCATTTTCTTCATTGAATTTAGATAAATGTTAGATAAGTGATTCAAAAAACATATTTGGAGACTTCATTCATTTTCAATGCTCTTGAACAATTTATGTTGCCTAAGGATTATGTCTTAGAACTTTTGGTAAACTAGCCTTTGAAACTAATGGAACCTCCAGCTTTTTGTGTGTGGAGCAGTTCTTTCTTTTTCTTCTCAAAAATTAGTCTTTAAAATTTCTATCTCTAATGGGTTCAATTCTAGTAAAACTTTTCCCCTAGAAAATTTATGCATCTTATTCAGGGTTTTCAATTAAAAAAAATTTTTTAAATATTAAATTAACTTTTCTTAGAGTACAGTTGATTTACAATGCTGTGTTAGTTTTGCAGTACAGCAAAGTGAATCAGTTATACATGTACATATATCCACTCTCTTTAGGATTCTTTTCCCATATAGGTCATTACAGAGTATTGAGAGGATTTTCAAATGTATTTGAGCAAAAGTCTACAAAGAAGATTTCCCCCTCTCTTTCGCTGTCTGTCTCTTTCTCTATGTAATTGTATATGTTTACTTACATTTATATTATATATATATTAATTCAATTTATTTATATTTTTCTTCTTCCTTTTTAAAATTAATTTAGCTGGTAGTTTTCTATTTTTTGTTTCCAATGACCATAATTTTGTGTAATTAATTATTCTATTGTTTTTCTACAAATTTCTGTGCTTTATCTGATCAAGAGCTGTTTTGATCTTTATTATAACTTCCTTCTGCTTTCTTTTAGTTTACTTGTTTGTACTTTTATTGCATACTTGTGTTTTACTTATATATGTGCTTAAAACTAAATTTTTTTCTGCTATCTTTGTAATGTATACCCCATATTATAATATGTAGCATTTTCACTATCATTATCACCATTTAAAAATCCTGTGACTTTTTTTCACTCAAGATTTCATAGTTTTGTGTTGGTTTTAATTTCTGGGTTTTTATTGATTTATATTTATTAATTTCTACTTGTATTACATTATTATTAGAGAATTTTTTATAATATTTCCTTCATGGAACCTCTTAATGCTTTGTGATTTAATACATTTTTGTAATGTTTCATACGTGCTTGAGAATAACTTTTATTTTCTATTATTAAAATGTAAAGTTATATATAATTTTAAAGTCAGTCACTATTGTTTATATTATTTTGGTCCTCCATATTATTACTTATGCTTTTCCATTTTATCTGTCTTGTTCTGGCATTGCTGTGTTGTTTATGTCTCCATGCATCTCTAGTATATTTTCCTCTATAAAGGTGGTTGCCATGTTGTTTTTTCATATAAAATCGTAACCATTATTTCTTTATTTTAAAGTGTCTTTAACTTTATAAGATGGCTTCCACTGTTGTGTTTTATCATCTGGTTAGACTCTACTTTGATAACAGAGTTACAAACAACTGCCTTTTCATTCTCTTTTGACTGATATACATTTGCCTATACATTTTTAAAAAGATAATTTTGTAGAACAGATGTAGATTTGCAGAAAACGTTATGCAGATAGCATAGAGTGTTCCCATAAATCTCACACCCAATTTGCCCTATTATTAACATTTTACATTAGTATGGTGCACCTGTTACAACTAATAATAAATCTATATTGATACATAATTACCAACTAAAGTCCATACTTCATTCAGAGTTCTTTAGTTTTTATTTAATATATATATTTATTTTCTAGGATACCATCTAGGGTACCTTATTGCATTTAGTCATTGCTCCTCTTGACAAGACATGTTCTCAGACTTTCCCTAGTCCCAATCACCCTGACAATTTTCCAGCAGAACTGGTCAAGTGTTCTGTAGAAAGTCCTTCAACTGGGATCCATTCAACGTTTTTCTCATGATTGGAGTGGAATTATGGTGTTTGCAAGGAATGTGGCAGAGGTAAATTGCTATTTTCATTCCATCATATCAGGAATGCTACCAGCATAAGTTTTCACTGTTGATGTTGATTCTGAACTCTCTGAGACAGTGTTTGTCAAGTTTCTCCACTGTCAGAAACTTACTTAATAAAAGATTCATGTATATCTTTTCATCTTGATAACTCAATGCTTTTTATGGCTGGGTTCATTGTATGGATGTACTGTATTTGTTTACCCATTTACTTCTTGAAGGATATTGCTTCCAGTTGCTGGAAATTATGACAAATTTGCCATAAATATTCACATACAGGTTTCTGAATAGACAAAAATTTTCAAATCATTCGGGTATATATCAGACAGAAAGGTTACTGGATTATAGGATATTTTGCTTTTTAAAAAACTGCCAAACTGCCTTACATAGTGGCTATACCATTTTGCTTTCTCACCAACAGTGAATGAGTGTTCTTTTTGTTTTTCATTCTTGTGAGCAATTGGTATTGTCATTTTCTGGGATTTTATCCTTTTCAATAATTGCCTAGTGGTATCTCATTATTGAATTATTTTGATACTTCTATTATTAGACTTTCTTAATAACGGTTTTAAATGTTTCTCTTGAAAATAGTTGACTCTTTGTGAGTCCAAATAATATTTTAAGAGGTAAATTAAGCTAGTTCATATTTATTAAGTTGCTATTAGTTTAGTGTCAGCTCTGAAAAACTATTTTTTTGTTATAATTACTATTGTACTGTTATATTTACTCTGCTTCTTTCTCTATATATTTTATTTACTCAATATTTAAAAAATATCTTTAGCTATTTAGAAATGTTTTGATACTTTTTTAGTAGTTGTCAGTGATTAATTATGCATTTTTTGTAAAAATGTCCTTAGTTCCTCATTTTCTTTTATTAAACTTTTGCTAATTTTTCAGTTTTGAATAATGAATGTCAACTAGTATCATTTACTTAATCAAATATCAAATAACTTTTTCTACCTTATTATTTTCCTGCTTTTCCTCAATGGAATCATTTGTTTTCATCTGAATCCAAACTTCTTTATGAATCTTGGAACTTGGTCTTTCTTCTGATATGGTTTTATCTTTTTAAAAATTTCTTTCCTGTTTTTCAACTCATTTTGTTTCTTCTTATCTCTTTTACATTTAATTTTTTAATATTTAATTTAATATGAAGTATTTCATTAAAGTTTTCTTCTGCTTCTGGAGGGGGAAGCTATTAGTTGAATGCTTTGATAATCATTTTTGTTTTTATTATATACTTTGTATACATGAACACTTCTTGCATCTCTGAATTTGTGGATGAGACTGTTAGAGATATTTGCTATTTGTTTTCTATGGATCTGTTCATTTACTAATTTATTCATTCAACTAACAATATATTGCCTACTCCATTCCATTCACAAAAGTATAAAATATGATTATAATAAATGTTCTTGCCCTGAAGGAGTAAATAATGTAACGGAAAAGGCAGTAAACAAATTGGTATACTAAAATCTGATGAAATGCAAAGACAGACTTTTATCCAGGGCATTTAGCAGCACTCTGAAGGATTTTCTAAATCAGGCAGAGGTAGAAGTAGCTTAGGATGTCCTTGGAGAAGGTGCCACTTGACCTATCTTTTGAAGGGTGGGTTGGAATAAGATGGGTACATAAGTATAAAAGAAGATTCCAGAATGAAGGAGCAGCTCCTGTAAAGTCTCAAAAGCATGCAGTGGATTAATAATGTCTTTGTTATTTATGTATGGAATAAAGGGAAATATATGGTAGATTGTTAGAGACCAGGATAGAGAAAAATGTTTGGTGATGAAAGACCTTGTTTGTGAATTTAGGAGTATATTCTTTTCCTTAATGACTTAGGTATAATGGCTGAAAAATGAAATGATCAGATTAGTGTTTCAGAATGTTCATTTGGACTCAGTATGGAGAACAGATCAGATGAGGGCCCTGCCTTGGGGAAGTGTGACTGGTGGGGAGGCTCTTACATTAATCCAGGAAAAAGTGGTGAAGGACTGAGTTACGTGAAAACAATGAACAGACATGAATATTAATGAATTATCATTTACATGGTTGAGTTGCTGTGGTTCAATATGCACTGAGTAGGGAAGATATTTATAAAATATGAAAGAGAATTAATTCCAAGATCATACTCTGGTATGTGATTTGAATGACTAATATACAGGCAAGAGGCAGTTTTGTGAAAAAAAAAGAATTTACTACTAAACATGAAATTTGAATGCAATTCAAATGGGACATATCCAGTAAATAGTCAAATTGATGGAGCTGATATTTAGAGAAGCCTTTTGAAAGTAATCGGTATAAGCACGGTTATTAAACACAATATTTATTGAAATTCCATGGGAAAAGTGTATACATTGAAGATGGAGGAAAAGGGGCACTTTTAGAGTTAATAAAGGAATAAGAAATTGGGAAGAAGACTCATAAGAAATTGAGAGAGAAAGCTAATTGAACATTTGCCATAGAAAGTAAGGGAAGAAAGCTTTAAAAGAAAAATGAATGGGTGAGGAGGGCAAATGCCAAAGAATGTTCAAACAAACCAATAACTGACAAAAAAACAAAATAAAAAACCAAGAAGGTTTTGCTCGGTTTTGTTTTTTTTGTTTTTTAATTTGACTATCTGGAAATCACTAATGACTTTGTGACTATGCCCTGACCACCATGGATAAAAGGTCTTGGGTTCTGGGAATGATCAGTAGCTAAGGCAATGGAATAAGAGAAGCAATCTGAGGTTATGTAATTATAGGACCACTGGAAGCTATCAACTAGATTAGACAATTTTAACTAGAACACCAGTACAGTATGGCCTCTGAAGGGGCTATAATCTTTTCTCATTTTGGAAACATTCTGTTTTTAAGAATGCAAACTCATTAAAAAATAATTATTATTACTAAAATTCCTTTAACAAAAATTTGGACCTTTTGGTAAGTAAGAAAAGAACAATTTAAAGTAATTTTAAGACTTTACATTATTTTGTTGAAATAATATCACCTGTCATTGTTTACCAGTTGCACTACTGAGGGTATAAAAACATTTGGGGAAGGTAGAGATGGTCACACTCAGGAAATTCCTCTTCAGCACCAAATCAGATCTCTAATACTTGACACCATGAGCTACTATGCCAACTATTGCAAAGGCCTGGGCTTCAGCTGTGGAGGATTTGGTGGCCTGGGCTATGGCCATGGCTGCGGATGCAGCAGCTTCTGCAGACTGGGCCATGGCTGTAGCCATGGAGGCTACAGATATGGCTGCTACTGCCCATCATGCTATGGAGGATATGGCTTTTCTGGCTTATACTAAAAACTTGTAGATCCTCAGACTCTTTCTATTCCCATGCTGTTACTTATATCTTTCAGTAATGTGAACATTTTTCTTGAAGTTTAGAAAATATTAATTATTTTTTGGCTTCCTGCTCCAAAGGAACTAGTTTCTTCCTCTGGAAGAATCTGGAATCTTTCTATTGATTTTTATTTAGTCACTAACATCAGCTGTGACCAAGTGTAACCTGTATTTTAAATTTTTAAATGAACATATTTAACTGGCATAGGGATCATGACTGTATCAATTCATTTTAGTACATTTCTAACGGGTATATGGGATTTCAATCAGGATGTTACCCTCCTTTTCTTTGAATTGGTGTTTTGACTCAACAATGTTTGATTCAATAATGAATTTGATTCAACAAATGTTCACTTCATGTCACCATGTCCTGAGCATTGTTTTGAGTCTTGAGGATACGGGAGAATAAGATGGACTAAACTCCTGTATACTTTCATGTGTCCCATCTTTCATTTGTTTCCAGGGTATTTTGTGTGTGATTTCATTTTTATAAAATCATCTGTACACTATTATTTCTATTACTTAAAAAATGATAACATTGCAAACTTTATTCCAATAGTCATCGTTTTTACTCTCAGGTTTATTATGGCATGGTAAATCTATGGTGACCAAAGAAAACATTTTTAAAATAAAACATTAAGCTGATACAAAATAATATTTATAGTAATATGAAAGGTACAAAGGGTGATTAAAAACATTCCTGTACACAACAATGAATTTTCACATTTCTAATGTTCTTTATGTATAATCAGGTCAATTTTATCTTGAAAGAAATACATTTTATATTTCATATATATACATATATATGTATACAAGTCTACTCTGCTTCCTTTAAAAGTTAACTGATTTAATTGGCTTTCCTGTTTCCCTACGTATAGAGTGAGAGTCTTACTTCTTAAAAGGTATTTTTTTCTCAAAAGTAAGCATTAGGACTGTCTAAATTTAAAACTCCTGGAGTGCATTTACCAGTTTAGTTTCCTGGGGTATACTCTTAGATAATTTGTTTTAATAAATTTGTTTAGATCCTCAGACTTTCTATTAGTCAAAACTTTCTTGGCAAATCACTGTTTTAGGTGGTATCCAAGATCTTTTCAATTTCTTATGCTATAGCAATGCTAGACATCACTTTCTACCCTCATCCTCTTCCCATGAACAACATTTTTGTAGTAGCTTTCAGATGGTTTGCATCTCAAAAAACATGTTCTCTAAAAGCTAGTAAAATGACTTGGTACACTTGGAAGAAGATCTGGGGAGATCTGATATGACAATTACATTAAAAGACAAAATAATAAACTGAAGTTTCTCATCATATTGCTCTGGGTAGTTCATGGAGTGTTTATTTCAAACAAGTTCTTCATAAAGATGGAAATAAAACTGTTCAGTTTATATTATGGTTTCTTGTTTAAGTGCCTTTTTCTACAAGATGGTTATTTGATGAGCTTTTGGAGGCATTTGTCTGAAACTTAATTTTAACATTCACATGCTTATCAGGGAAACTGGGTTCCTGGTGAATTCGCAAATCATTTACTTTTTTTTTTTTTTTTTTTTTTTTTTGCGGTACACGGGCCCCTCACTGCTGTGGCCTCTCCTGTTTTGGAGCACAGGCGCTCCGGACGCGCAGGCTCAGCGGCCATGGCTCACGGGCCCAGCCGCTCTGCGGCATGTGGGATCTTTCCGGACCGGGGCACGAAACCGCGTCCCCTGCATCGGCAGGTGGACTCTCAACAAGTGCGCCACCAGGGAAGCCCGCAAATCATTTACTTTTAATCTTTTTAGTAAAGTAAAATTGGAAATAAAACTGGCAAAATAATTTCTCATTATTCAACCAGACTTCATGTTACTGCTGATCATTTTCTTTCAAGTACAAAAATAAGGAAATCACCTTTAATAAAATAAACAAGCATTTTCTCTTGACCTTTAGATGCTGAAAAATGTATGCTGTTTCTTAACTTAATAGATAAGTGTGTCAAATTGTTGTGAAATAAAACTGTACCTTTTTTATTAAGACAGTGAATTTGGATCTAAAAACAAGCTATTCCATGTTTATTCCCTGGATTGGAGAAATATGGAACATTTTTGTTAGTGCCTTTCATAGTAATTGTGGATTGGTGGGATGGACAAATAATATCTCTTATATAGTGCAGGCTTTGAGGTCAGGGTCTGTATGAACCCCTTGTATTAATATACTACCCAACACAGAGAGGTGCTTAATTAATATTTGTTAAAAATATATATATATATAATAAAATTTTGTGATCCAAATAATTTACTGAATAAGATCTCGAATGACAGAATTAAAGTACTAGCTGAAGAATGGGCAAGGCATTGACAATTGATTTCCAACATCCTGTTTAGAAACCAAATTGTATTTTTAACTGAATATTTTGATTCTTAAAAGTTGATTTTTGATATATTCCCTTCAGATAATTTGAATCAGGAGTGAAGTGATACAAATCAAACTAAAGCCTCTTTGTTTGTTTATATAACTTTAAGAAAACCTTAAGGCTAAGGCCTTTCATAAATGATTATGAAGTTGCAAAATTCTACTTCCAAAAGCAAAGTATATTTATAAAAAGAAGAAAATAATATTTCTCAGCGAAAATCAGAGAGCTATTGATAGGGTCAGAGGAAGATATGCATGTGAAAGTGTTTTCAAATTACTAATTTTTATAAATAAATTATTTTGCAAAAGCCTTTTTGGTGTAGCTTATTCAGAAAAATACATAGATGTTTAAAAAATTTTGTACTAAGTATATCTTTCAAATGAAATTCTGCTACCTTTAAAAATGAAAATTCTGATCTCTAGATTTCCTAGTAGGTCAAAGAGATTTGCTCTTTATCATATGTGTTTCACCTTGGATTAATCCTGTGTCTGAGAGTTCCTGTAGGAAGTGATATAATTGGTGCCGTTTTGGGACTTTTCACATTAGAAGATCAAAAGGTCAAAGATTTGAGGGCTTACTTACAGATGTCTTAGATAGATGAAGCTTTATAATGTTGACACATCTACCATTTAAGGGAAAAAGGACATTCATTTCATTTGTGAAATAACTGATGCATAATTTAAATTTACATTTTATAGTTTGAATATAAAAATGTTTCCTGTTGACCCATCAGCAATAAAACTGTTGTTTTGTATTATCTTTCTAGTACTAATAATTAATATCTACTAAATAATTCAAATCCTGTCTCCTTGATGTTTTTATTATAAAATGAAATTTGGAGCTGTGGTCCAATAAGTAGACAATTATCAGAGGAAACCTAATTATCCTTAATGACACTGATTTTTTTCACTGATTTGTATTTCCTTTGACAAAAACATATCCAACAAGTCCCAGACAAATACTACATAAGGGTAAATGGACACACCATTCCATTTCCATTTTCCTAAAATATCTACGCAAGAGTGTTGTGTTAGGATGATTTTTTTGTCATGTTTCCTTTGCTGATGATTTTGTAAACTGAAGATCAAGTGTTAAAAAAGAAATTGTGCTGAAGATGTTAAAAATATATAAAATAAAGTAAAAGAAAAAAAAGAAATTGTGCTGAATTCTCATATGACCCCAACAAATCAAGTAAATTGAATGGACATTCAATGCAAAATTCACTGTCAGGCCTTTGGGAAAATACTATTAATTGTATTGTCAAAAATAATACCACAATTTATTTTATAAAAAGAGGAGAAACTTGATTATGGCTGAACTTTTAAGCAACTCGATTTTAGTAGGAAAAAAATAAATTGTTCAAACTCTTAATGGAGTAGAGTGAAGTGGAAAAGTGGCATACTTGGGGATTTTGAACAAGAATCACCAACATTTTTTCAATCTTAAAAACTGGAAAATTTGCTATAGTTTCCTATGATATTGACTTCATCCGGTGAAGAGTGTACCCATTATTTTGAATAGCAATGAGATATGATACCTGGCTAGAGGTTTTTACAGATATCAGTCATCTTATGTGTAGTCTTTGATGATACCACATTCATTGTCAGCATAGACACAGAGCATATCATTGGAATCTGTGTCGACAATCCTAAATTTAGAAGACAAAAGATTAATGAGATTTTGTTCATGTCATTGAGCCATGGAATGAGAATTATGCAAGCCTGGCTTTGTTGTCACACCCTTTTATGAGGTATATAAGAGTCTATGGGCAGATAATAAAATTCATACCTGAAAAACAACATGCATATTGCATATATATATATATATATATATATATATATATATATATATATATATATATATATATGTATGTATGTATATATACCTCCAACCGTAGCAACTACTATGGTGGCCTGAGCTATGGCTGTGCCTGTGGTGGCTTTAGAGGCTTAGGGCTTAGGATATGGCCTTGGAGACTATGACTATGGTTCTAGTTAGGGAGGCTATAGATACAACTGTTGCCACCCCTTGTGCTATGAAGGATATCAATTCTCTGGCTTCTATTGAAAAAGAAAAAAGACTGGTGCTTTGGGACTTTAGAATCCTAATACAACCCTACTGTTTGTTCTTCTTTCAAGTCTTTCTATTTCCATCAAAATTCAGATGCTGCTCTGACCACCTGAGGTAACTCAGAGTTCAGCAAGAAGGGAGAACACTGATTTGACAAAGATTTTCCTAGACTGTTTATAATATGTGACTGTGTTTTATTTTTCTTTCTCATAAGCCATAATAGGATAATGGTGAGAGAGATAATTGGTCTTTATTTATCTGAAGATTTATATAGAATTAGTTACAAGATGATTGAACTAAAGGAAAACCAAAGACTGAAGGGAAGCCTTTTGCAGGTGCTTTTGAGATTCAGCTGCTCTGAACCATAACATGAGCTCGATAAATATCTGTTGCATAAAAGAACTGATTAGTGAGAAAGAGGAGGTAATTAAAATTTCTGACCTACTATGTGTGAGATATTTTGCAACGTGTTTTATATATTTTTTATTGTTTGATTTTCATAATACTTCAAAACATAGGAAGTGAAGTATACAAAGTTTCTTTTTAAAAGTATAAAAAATCTTCAAACAACTTTAAAAAGTAGTTAGAATATTGGGAAAAATACAGGTCTGTGAACAAAGAGACTTGGATTTATATCCTCTCTTTACTACTGACTAATTGTATGATATAAGGCAAGTTTCTTAACTTTTTTGATATATTTTTAATTAATCAAAACTGATGATCATTTTTATTTTAAAATTCTGTTTTAAAATAAACCTACCCTACACTACACACACATGTATGCAAGCAAATTAGTATATTATGGTGCATAAGACACAGTAGGTGATTGTATTAATTTCCTAGGACTGCTGTAAAAAAGTACCAGTGCTTGGGTGTCTTAAAACAAGAGAAATTTATTTTTTCACAGTTTTGGAGGCTAGAAATCCAAAATTAAGGTGTCAGCAAGACCACACTCCCTCTGAAAACTGCAGGAGAATCATTTCTTGCCTCTTCCTAGTTTCTGGTGATGTGCTAGCAGCTATTGGCGTCCCTTGTTTGCAGCTGTATAGCTCCAATCTCTCCCTGCATCATCACATGGTGTTCTCCCTCTGTGTTTCTACATCTTCTTCTATAAATGTCTGTCTCTGTGTCCAAATTTCCCCTTCTAATCGGGACAACAGTCATTAAATAATAGCATTGAATTAGGGCCCACCCTAATGATCTTGACTTCATCTCAAGATGGTTAAGTCTGCAAAAGACCCAATTTTCAAATAAAGTCACTTCCACAGGTATGAAGGGGCAGGTTACATTTTGAATATATCTTGGGGGGGGCAAAGTTTAACCAAGAATAGTGATCAATATTCTGTTTAACATTATTTTATTTAGATCATGTAATTAATAGGTGATTGAATAGAAACAGATAATTCAACATAAGACTTTTGATTTCAGTCTTAAAATTCTTTCCACAATTCTAAGCATCTCTTCCTATAACTGAAAGACATTTAAGAAGAGAAAATGATGACTTTGAATTAGAATAGAGTGTGTTTAAACTGACAATTAGACAGCCATTTATAACTGCCCATTAGAGAGCTTGTGGTTTAATTTATAGCCTCTCATAAATATGTACAGTGAAACAGCCTCATCAGCAAAAGCAGAGGTATTAGCCCAAGGCAGCTTATAATTGATTTCAGAGAATGGGTTTGTGATTTTTCACTAGTTGTTCAAATTAATGATGTAAATCAAGATCTTTCCCCAAATTTTCATTGCCAAAAAGATTTCAGCTTTTTTAGATTATGTATGCTTTTCTCCACATCTTTCTTCACCTACCCTATGTAGACAATCCTATCAAACTCAATCCTTAGCTCCTAACATCATGAGCTACAATAGAAATTACTAAGGAGTTCTGGGTTATGAGTGTAGAGATGGATGCGGCAGCTTCTGTAGACTGGTATATGGATGTGCCTCTGTGTATGGTGGCTATCATACAATTTATTGTTTGTTCCCTGGCTTCTACAGAATTACTGTCATTATTATCTGATAACTGGTTACCAGAAGCAGACTTGACAGAGTAAACTGCAGACTACAAGGTCACCATTAGCCTGATAGATTCAAATTCTGGCCCAGTACTCCTTAACTCTGTGAACTTGAGCAAGTTAATCTCTATATGCTTTCATTTTCCCCTCTGCAAATTGTGTGCCTGTCTCATATGGTTTTGACAGTTAACTAGAGGTGGCTCCTAATCATGGAATTGTGATGTTTAACCGAGTTGTTTATTTTAAATAAAAATGTGATGTTTATAGGACTTAGCAATAAATGACCATTATGTTTCATTTCTTTAATAAGAAAGACACTTAGTTTAAAAAAATTGTAAGCAAACATGGCTTTTGCTTCCATTCATTTATTTCAACAGATTATTTTCATTTTTTTACTCCTGCCAAAATGAGCTACTAAGAGCAATTATGGTGGTCTCTTGGGCTATGGCTGTGGATATGAAAGCTTAGAGACCTGGACCATTCCTTTGCTGGCTACAGCTATAGCTCTGGGTGACTGTGACTATAAGTGCTGCTGCCAACCTTGTAAGTAGAATTGTTAGGTTAAAATCTTCTATTGAAGGACCACCATATAATAAATGTGATATTTTAAGTATCAGTAACTTCAGTTTGTGTCCAAGAATCAGTCAAATGGCTCAACAAAAAATAGAGACAGATGGTTTGAAAGTGTGAATGTGGATTTTGCAAAGATTGTTTTTTTTTATTTTTTATAAATTTATTTATTTAATTTATTTATTTTTGGCTGCATTGGGTCTTTGGTGCTGCTCATGGGCTTTCTCTAGTTGCGGTGAGTGGGGCTTACTCTTCATTGCATTGTGCAGGCTTCTCATTGTGGTGGCTTCTCTTGTTGTGGAGCACGGGCTCCAGGCATGTGGACTTCAGTAGTTGTGGCATGTAGGCTAAGTAGTTGTGGCTTTCGGGCTCTAGAGTGTAGGTTCAGTGTCTGTGGAGCACGGACTTAGTGTGGGATCTTCCCAGACCAGAGATCGAACCTGTGTCCCCTGCATTGGCAGGTGGATTCTTAACCACTACACCACCAGGGAAGCCCCAGATTATTTATTTTGGAAGAAATATATTAGTGTCCTGTGAGTCTGCTTCTGGAAGGGAAATAGGGTATTCTCTCTCCCTTACTTGAATGAGCAGGATTTTAAAACCACTTATAATGCACTATATTATTTTTCTTCAGTTATGTGCACAATAGATAAAGGTCTGACTCTTATCTGTGGACTAACTCTAATGGGTAAGAGACTTCTGATTTTAGTCTGGCTCCTCTGATAATGGGACTAAAGGAAAGGAGGCTACTTTGGCATCAGGAAGTAATACTGGAAACCATCAGGAAAAGAATATATGTGTAATTTATAAAATCCAAGTAAGAACTCATTGATGGAACCAATGTGGAACCTTTTTTTGCTGCAGCCAAGAGTACCATTTGGCATGCAATATTAGACTCTAATGTCATATTAATAGTGGCTTTATAAATACATACTGATTTATATACTTCTGCATAAATTTTTCCTTTGAGGTACTAAATAGATATGTAGCTAGTGTGTTTGATTTTTTTCTGTAATCATAATTTTTCTACAATTTTGGAATGCTTTCAGTGATGAAGCTATGTTTTTCTAGTGAGGGTAAATTTGGTGTTTAAAAATATTTACAAGTAACTTAGGTACACAAATATTCATAGCAGCTTTATTTTTGGTTGCCCAATGCTGGAACAACCTAAATATCCTTCAAATGGTGAATAAACTGTGACACATACATGCAATGGAATTCTACTTACAGGAAAAAGAAAAGATTCAATAAATTGCACAAACCTCAAAGTCATAATTTTGGATGAGAAAAGCCAATCTTAAGAAACTGCATAGCATACGAGTCCTCTTATTTGAGATTCTCTAAATGTAAAAGCTATAGTGATAATAAACAGAGTAGTTGTTGACAAGGAATATGGTCAGGAAGATGATGTCACTATAAAGCTATAGTACAAGGGAGTTTTGGGAGTGATGGAGCTGTTCTGTATCTTTATTGTGGTTGTGGTTATACAAATATGTACATGTCAAAGACTCAGATCTACACACAAAAATAAAACAAAATACTTTTAATATATGATAATTTAATGAAAATTAAAAATAATTAAATTTTTAGGCTCCTGATTTTAGTTTAGAGATGTAGAAGGTTAGAAAGTGAGAAACTATGAAAACCAAAATTTTCTTGACCTATTAGAGACTAAAGTTGTAAGTCAAATGACCATCCTGAAATTTGGAGATAGGTGCCTTTGGAGAGAAACAAGCTCCAAGCATTTTCATCCCTTGGGAAGATACCACAGGATGCATTTAAGTCAGTAGAAGATTAAATCAGATGTTTTGACTAAGGCCAAGTGTGGGCTAGGTTGAGAGTATGAAGTTTGGGATGTCACATTCATAGGGGGTTCAAACAATGTTGCTTGTTTTTCTTTCAGGAATTTCATGATAATTAAAGAGAACTATGGAGAATCCATAGAAAGGATTGCCCCTTCCCCTTCCTGCTCCCCCTCCCCATGGTGTTGCCTGGGGAAGGGGGAACAGCAGATGAATAAAAGGCTTAACCTGTAGGTAGAAGAACAAGGAGGTTTATACTCTGAGCACACTAGTGGAACATCATTGTAACCAGAAGAACATGAAGACATGACCAAAATCCTACCCCCAAACTTTTTTTTTTAATCACCCCTAGGTAAAAGAGAAAATCCTCAATCTTCAAGGGGATGTACTTCAAACCCATAACTAAAGGACATTTGTGGATAACCACTGCATGAAGGAGAAAAGAATGGAAACAATTTAAAAAAGAGAAGCTTCACATCTAAAGAAGGATAAGACTCTTCTGAAGACCACACCCCTGAGACCCAGACTCCAAAATCTGTCAGTAATTAAAACATCAGTCTCACTCTTTTTCATCACTCCCACAGCCACACTAACAAAACTTGAGTACAAATAACAGTGGAATACAGCTGAAAGAAATGAAAAAAACAGATACTCTAAAGATCAGCACAAATGGAAGACACAAGTCCAAATGTTGGCACAAATAGAAGCAATTTGAAGACTCTGGTGCCATTATCAATAACAAATATTCACTCTGGTTACTAGAGCAACAAAAAATATGTTCAAACACAGGTCTAAACTGACCTATATTAACACAAATCTACACGTTAAAGGCCTTAAAGGAAACAAGTTTATCTCCAAGAATCCTACATTTACCACAGTATCTTCAATCCTGTGCAATATGTCCAGCTTTTGGTAAAAAGCTACTAGGCATACCAAAGGGAAAGAAAAATTACAATCTTGAAAGAGAAAGCAATCATCAGAACAAGACACAGTTATCACACAGGTGTTGAAATTATCAGAGAGGAAATATAAAGTAATGATTAATATGTAAAAGGAAGGAATGGAAAAGGTGGGCAAAATGCAAGATCAGATAGGTACTTTCAGTATGGAAATAGATAATATAAGAATCAAATGGAAATGCTAGAAATAAAAAATATACAACAGAAATGAAGACTACCTTTGACATACTTGTTAGCAGACTCAACGCAGCTGAGGAAAGAATCAATGAGCTATAAGAGAATGTAACCAAATCTAAAAATACAGAACTGCACATAGAAAAAAGGTAAAAAAGAAAAAAAGAATAGAGACTCTAAGACCTGTGGGACAATATTAAATGGTGCAACATGCACATAACTGGAAATCCAGAAGAAGAGAGAATGAGGCAGAAGAAATATTTGATAAAATAATGGATGAGACATTTTCAAAGTTAGTGACAGACACTGAACCTCAGATCCAAGAAGCTTAAAGAATAGAATGCCAAGCAAAATAAATACTAAACCAAACTAAACCAAACTAAACCCCCAGTGTATCAAGGCATAGCATACTCAAACAGATGAAAAGTACAGAGAGGAAGAGAGAGACAGAAAAAGAGACAAACTATACCTTAGAAGCACCCTGGGAGAGGGGTGGTTATTTACACAGCAATAGGATAAGAATTACAGCTTATTTCTCATCAGTAACCACACAAGCAAGAAAATTAATTGAAATATTTAAAATGTTTAAAGTAAAATAAAACTATCAACCCAGAAATGTATGTCTAGCAAAAATATACTTTAAAAATGAAAGAGAAATAAAGACGTTCTAAAAATCAGACAAACAAAAACAAAACTAAAATAACAACAACAAAAACAAACTGAGGAAAGTCAAGAATTTTTCAAAGAAGATTTCCATGCAGAAGGAATATGAGTTAGGTGAGAAACTTGGATCCACACACAAAAAAAACAGTGTAAAAATGTAACAAATAAAGGTAAAAAAGTATTTAAATTTTTTTTCTTATTTTTATTTTCTATTAAAGATAACTGACTAAAGCAAAGATGATAACAATGCATTGTATATTTATAGCATTTGTAAAAGTAAGATATATGACAATGACATGAAGATGGAAGGGAGGAATTGGGAGTATCTGTTGTAGGGACTTATACATTATATGTGAAGCAGTATATATTATTTGAATGTGGATTCAGATTACTGACACATGAATATTGTAAACTCTAGAAAGATTAATAAGTAGACTTTTCAAAAAGCACAAATTACAAATCAATAGATGAGATGAAACGTACTCAAAAATAATACTCGATAAAAACCAGAGAGAACAGAATAAGAGGAAACAAGTAACAAAGAAAAAAAAATGCAATCACCATAAAATAGGTAAAAAAATTGGCAGATTGAGATCAAACTATATTAAAAGTTCTTTAAATAAGAATTGTCTAATCATACCAGTTTACAAACAGAGATTGTCACAGTAGATGAAAAAAGCAAGATCTTACCATGTACTGTGAACAAAAAGCCCAATTTAAATATGGAGACTTACATAAGTTAAAAATAAAGTTGTGGAGAAAGCACAGCAAATTTAGCAGAGATGAAGAAGAACATTACATAATGAAGAATGGGTCACTTCAAAATTAGAAACAGACAAATGCATAATTTTAGCTGGAGGCTTCAACATTCCTGTCTCCATAATTGACAGATCACATAAGCAGAAAATCAGTAAGGATATAGAGATATCCACTACCAACCAACTTGACCTAATATTTATATAACACTATACCCAGTTTCTTCATGTGTACATGGTATGTTCACCAACAAAAAAAATGTGTTAGGCCATGAAACAAACCTTAAGACATTTAAAAGAATATAAATCATATAAAATATGTTCTCAAACCCTAAGAGAATCAAGCAGAAACCAAAACAGAAATAACTAGAAAATCAACAAATACTTTTAAATTAAACAATACACTTCTAAATAACCCATGGGTTAGAGAGGAAGTCTCAAAGTAAATTAAACATATTTTGAAATAAACAAAAGTGGAAATACAATATACTAAAATTTTGGAACACAGCTATTGTAATACTTAGAGGGCATTTTTTACCATTAAATGAATATTTTAGAAATGAAGAAAGCTCTAAAATGAGAAATCAATGTTTTCACTTTAGGAAACTATAGAAAAATGGGAAATTTACCCCAAACAGGCAGAAGGAAGGAAGTGATAAAAATCTGAGCAGAAATCTGTGAAATTGAAAACAGAAATACAATAGAGAAAATCAATGAAACAAAAATCTGGTACATTGAAAACATAAAGTAAACTGATAAATATCTAGGCATACTAAACAAGGGAGGAGAAAGAGGGAGAAGACACAAATACAAAAATGAGAAATGAAAGATGAGAAATCACTACTGATCTCACAGATATTAAAAGGGAAGGAGGACAGAGCACATTCCAACTCATTTTATAAGGCCAGCATTTCCCTGATGTCAAAACTGAAGAGAGAGTACAATACAAGAAAACTAAATAACAATTCACATAAAACTAGATGAAAAAATCCTCAACAAATTTTAGCAATCCATCAGTCTATAAAAATAATAATATCCCGGAGCTTTCCTCGTGGCACAGTGGTTGAGAATCTGCCTGCTAATGCAGGGGACATGGGTTTGAGCCCTGGTCTGGGAGGATCCCACATGCCACGGAGCAACTAGGCCCATGAGCCACAACTTCTAAGCCTGCGCGTCTAGAGCCTGTGCTCCGCAACAAGAGAGGCCGCGATAGTGAGAGGCCCGCACACCGCGGTGAAGAGTGGCCCCCGCTTGCTACAACTAGAGAAAGCCCTCGCACAGAAACGAAGACCCAACACAACAAAAATAAATAAATAAATTACTAAATAACAATAATAATGATATCCCATGACAAATCCCAGGAATGCAAAGCTGGTTCAATATTTATAAGTTAATGAAAGCAATATTAGCAGGCAAAAGAAGGGGGAAAAACCCTCATGATCATTTTTATTGATACAGAAAATATTTTGACAAAATTCTGCATACATTAATAAAAAAGACTCAGTGAATTAGGAAGGAGACAGTTTCACCTTGAAAAATGTATCTATAAAAATCTTGATTAAAATCATACTTGATGGTGAAAGACTGAATGTTTTCTTCCTAAGATTAAGAACAAGGAAAAATGTCCAGTTTCAGTACCCATATTAGATATCAAACAGGAAGACTTAGTAAAATATGGCAGATGAAATAAAAGTCATATGTATTAGAAAAAAGTAATAAAACTGTCCCTGTTCATATATTTCATAATTGTGTATGCTGAAAATCCTAAAGTATCTACAAAACAACTTCAGAATTAATAAGTGAGTGTAGAAAGATCACATAGATTTCAACGAGTGTAGAAAGATCATATAGATTGCAATGGTTAAACAAAAGCAAATAACTAAAGGAATCAAGTTATACTATAAATAAGTTATCCTATAAATAAATTAGATATTATATTTCCCCAGATCGTTTTCATCAATTGTGCAGTACATCCAATTAAAAGTATACTAACATACAAAGAAGTGAATTTGTTAAAAAAAAAGCCAAAAAACAAAAAATCTACCTAGCTCATAAACTACCTTAAACTAGGAATGAGGAAAATTTTTAGAGATGTGGCTTGAGCTTATACTTTAGTGGCTCTATGAAAGTGGATCCAATGTCTCACCTTTTTCTAATTGGCTAAATTTTGAAGGTGAGGTGAGGGCAATTGAAGTGTAGGGGACTAGCTACTTCACTTTCTACTATTTCCAATAGAGAAGAGTCTTGTGCCAGCATAGTACAACAGCAGCAAAAGTACAAAAAGAGCAGGATTATATCCCAAGGTAAGAGTAAAGAATAACCCCAGATTCCCCAAGAACCTCAGAGTAATACAGGACTCTGTCCAAAAGCTCCTGAACCTCGAGGAAAACAACAAACACAAAAACAAACAAAAACAAATTTAATTTGAAGTTCATATTACCAACGAGCTGCCATGTCAATTACCCTGGTGGCCTTGGCTATAGCCTTAATGTCTTTGGAAGCCTACGATGTAGCTGTGGTAATGACTCTGGCTATATTGACTATGGTAGATTCAGCTAGTGCTGCTATGGTCCCTCTTTTTAGAGAATATATTTGCCCTCTGGGGTCCACTAAAAAATCTTTCAATCACTAAAACATTAGATAATTTCTATCACTCTAACTGGGGAACTTCTTTTTTTTTCTTTCTGTCTTCAAAGTCAGGCACATTTTTAACCTTATTAACTGCAAAGGCTACTAATCTCACACACCATTACAGAAGGCCCTTTGAAGAAATCAGAGCAAAAAGACACTCCTCTCAGAAGAATGTCATCAAAGAAACTGGATTTCCTTTCAGAATGGCTGCACTTTGGAACTGTTGCTACTTCATTGATCTCCATGTGACAGCTCTATGCCTGTTTCACAATAAAGTTTCTTCATTGGCATTGCAATGTTGCTTTCATTTTTATTTGTTTCTGTTAAAGATTTTTATATACACACAAGTATGGGGTAAAAAAACCCTAAGCATAATTTTCTGAAACATACATTTATATGTTAATATTTATGTCTATAGATATGTTTTTTATTATTAATATCTCTCTAAAAGTTATGCTCACAGAAGTGTTTAAAATGAACATTTATTCTATAATATCTTGCTCAGAATGATGCTCTCTATCTGATTTGACATCCAAGAGAATCGACAAACAAATATTCCTCATATCCTCTGAAATTTTGCCCTCTCATCCCACAACTATAAAGTTTAATTTATCATTTTCCAGTCTTAGTATAATTATAGTATTACTATTAATCTTCATTGCTATATAGGAAAGGGGTCTTCCTTTGTGAAACATTTTCTTCTTGACTTACCTACATCTCCTAAAGGGAGACATCTTCTTTGTGTTCTGTGGTTTTGAGTGGTATTTGTCTTTCTAGGAGTTGAAGGTAGTTTCACTTGTTGACCTGCCTAAGGTCCTATTTCTATGTCACCACAATAAGTAGAGAGCTATTTTGTCTTTATTGAAACTTTTTCTTATTCATACATTTGGATTTAGATGCTGAATCAATTTTCTGCTTATTTTTTACCCCTGGTATTTACCTCTCAATATATCCTTGACAGATTTCTGATATTCTCTGGTCCCTATATTCAACTTTCAATTGCTTTTGTTTTCTATTTCCCACTTCAGGGATTTATGTGACTAACCTCATTTTTTAAACAATTCTTTTCCCCTATTACAACCATAAACTATGAACCGCATCAAATTTCTACTGTACATCATCCTTGTTCTCACTTCTACTTTTACCACAAGAGTATCCACTTACCTACATCCTTATATCCCTTGCCTTACTTTCCCAGTGGTATCAGTTTTTTGAAACTCCAACCCTTGCTGAAATCCAACTCTTTGCCTACTCTGCTTGCTCATATTCAGGGGATTTGGGCTAGAGAAATACAGCCTTATTGAATTGTCTTATGTTAAATTGATTATATTAAATCTTATTTAGGCATTCTGCCTTCCCCAGAAATTCTTCCCTATTTTCCTATTAAATTCACTCTCCCACTCTCTAAAATAATTATTTCATTCCTTATCTTTTTTCAAACTTCTGACACAACCTGCCTTACTCCTCATCCAATTATGGCTTGTTTCAAATGTCACAAAAAATTAGGAACAATAGAGATTTAAACATCTACCTATCATCATTGCATTTGTTTCTTATTTCTGCTGTAACAGATTCTCACAAATTTGGTGGTTTAAAACAATGCAAATTATTATCTTGCAGTTTCTGTAGGTCAAAAGTGCAGGTACAGAGTAGCTCAGGTGTCTATCTGTATAGAGTCTTACAAGGCAGAAATGCATTCATTTCTGGAAATTCGGGGGATAAATTTGCTTCAAAACTCCTGGTTGTTGGCAGAATTCAGTTCCATGTGGTTATAGGGTTTAAATCCCCATTTCACTTCTCAGCCTCTAGAAGCTGCAAGTATTCCTTAGCTCACAGATTCCATTCCTCCATCTGAAAAACTAGAAATGGCAGATCAAATCCTCTTCAGAAGTCTAATACTTGAGCTCCATTTCTGACCTGCCTCTTCTGCCTTTCTCTTTTGACATATCTCTCTGATTTCTCTACCTTTCTCTCCTGCTTTTAAAAGTTCATGTGGCAGAGTAATATTCCATTGTATATATATACCACATCTTCTTTATCCATTCATCTGTTGATAGGCATTTAAGTTGCTTCCATGTCCTGGCTATTGTAAATAGTGCTGCAATGAACATTGGTATTGCTCAGCCATAACAAAGAATGAAATAATGCCATTTGTAGCAACATGGATGGACCTAGAGATTATCATACTAAGTGAAGTAAGCCAGACAGAGAAAAACAAATATCATATGATATCACATATGTGGAATCTAAAAAAAAATGATACAAATGAACTTATTTACAAAACAGAAACAGACTCGCAGACATCAAAAACAAACTTATGGTTACAGAAGGGGAAAGAGGGTTGGCGAGGGACAAATTAAGAAGTTGGGATTAACATATACACACTACTTTATATAAAATAGATAACCAACAAAGACCCACTGTATAGCACAGGGAACTGTACTCAATACTTTGTAATAACCTATGAGGGAAAAGAATCTGAATTACTCTGCTGTAACACCTGAAACTAACACAATATTATAAATCAACTATACTTCAATTAAAAAAACACTGTCTCAGTGCTGAAAAAAATTTGTTTCCATAAAAAAAATAGTTCATGTGATTACATTGGGCTCACCCAGATAATCCAGCATAATATCCCTATTCTAAGGTCAGTTGATTAATAACTAATTATAACTGCAAAGGGAATTCCCCGGTGGTCCAGTAGTTTGGATTCCGCTTCCACTGCCGGAGCAGGGTTTGACCCCTGGTCAGGGAACTAAGATCCTGCAAGCCACGGTGTGGCCATAAAAAAACAAAACATTATATCTGCAAAGTCCTTTCACAGCAATACCTAGAATCATTTTCAATTAAATAACCAGGAGAGAGAAAACGCTTATGGTATGTCTTTAGAATTCTGTCCTCTACAATCATTTCTCAACATATAATCTACCTTCTACATATTACAGTGCATGGACAAGCGTAACCTGTCTAAAAGCTATTCTTCCACTTGCGCAGTGGATGCCAAGTCTCCTTTGCTGGATTCTTTTTCTGTTTCCTACCTTTACATGAGGTAAGTCCCCAGGGCTGAACTCTTAACTACTCTCTCTCCAATTATCCCATGCAGTATCATGCTGTAAACACCGTTTTAATAATTGTCTCTCCAGTTTATATCTTCTCTCCTAACCTTTTCCTTGTAGCTTGATGTTACATATCCTACTATCTATTCAACATTTTAAAGACATCTCATACATGCACATCATAGCTCTTGATATTTTAACATTCTTCCCCCATCTAGGCTTCCCTTTAAATATAATGTCACAGACATCCAACAAATTCTTAAGTCTCAAACCAAGAATGTTACCCTTTATTCCTTTTTTATTTCTACTCATCATCTAAATCCTACCCGCCAGCAAGCCCTTATAGAGTCTACTACTATCTCTTGCCTGAATTACTGCAATAACCTTGGACTCTTAGCTTCCACTCTTGAGCTCTTACAATTCATGCACCACACAGTAAGTAGCAAGATGTCAATCGAATCACCTTCTGCTCTTAATTAAACATCTTCGATAGCTTTCCATTACACCTAAAATTCCATTAAAAATCATTATCAAGCCCCAGAATGCCCTGGATAATCTAACCCCTGCCTAACTTTCTGACTTTATCTCCCCACACCTTCTCTTTTATTAGCTGTAATCTAGCCACAATAACTTTCTCACTGCTTCATTATGCAAAAATAATTCCCACCTTAGAACATTTAGATGGGAATTTCCTTCAGCCTAGCTTGTTCTTTGACTTATACACTTAACAAATGCATCTCCTTTACTTCATCCTTGTGTCCAAATATCTCTTCAAAGGGACTTTTCTTGATCATCTCATGTTAGTGGCATTTCCCCCTATGCTGCCACTCTGTATATAATTACTTTCTTTATACACATTATCTCTATTACATAATGTATTTTTTTTTTTGCCTTCTCCCTGGAATGTAATCCTAATGAGGACAGGAATTTTTTTAATTTTATTTTAAGCTTTGCCTTTTAACATAGAACATTGGCATAAAGGGAGCTTTAAATAAATAATTATTGGAAAACTGATGGAATCCAGTTGGGATCCTGTCATGTTACTAAGTTGTTAATTCTTAACTCTTGTTACATTCTAGAATCTTCTGGGAGCTTTTAAAAATATTGATGCTTTGACCTTATTCCAATTCAATAAGAATTTCTGGATATGGGATTGGCCACTCCCATTCATGAGAGAATATAAAAAGCACCGTGTAGACGGTGGAATTATGAGCTTCTATAAATCTACTATGATAGCCTGAGCCCTGTCTCTCTCTGTCTCTGCCCCTAACTATGGATTGATGGCCATCGTGGATATGGCTTCAGCTTCCACTGTTCCTCTTTCTTTGAAAGATATTTTTCCTTTCTATTCTGCTGAAAAAATTATATTAAGAAGATCAGATCTTTTATATCATTAGCACAATATTATTTATTCTACTGAGTTCTTCAATCTTTTCAATGTTATTTTCATTTTGGACTTATTTAATTTTAACTATTTTATTTGGAGCCCACGTTTGGCCACAAAAGGTAAAAACTCAACAAAAAAAATACCTTGGAAATAGCTTCCATATAAAGGACTGATTTCTCTCATTATTGTGGCTCACTAACATGGTACTAACTTCCTTATTTCCTATAAGCTTATTTTGTTACCATTGCAAATTTGATTTCTTGTCCATGCATTAAGATGAACATGTTTTATGTAAGTTTTGAAACATCTAAGCAACATATTTTCATATTGAGCAATTATTTTTCCTCCAGGATTAATTTTCTTAGGAAGAATTCTTTAGAAATTTTTCTCAGAATAAGTTAGCTGAGACACTTTCTTGAAAGAGAGCTTGTGCTCCTCACACCCTTGACAGGTATTCTAATTTTAGGTATGTGGCTTGGAAAATGCCTTAAAACTTGAATTTAGTTACTTTCCTTGACTTTCACTACTGGGACTTAGATCTTCATAATTTCTCCTTCCTTTCCATAAATTACACAGAACTGCAGACTCTGGTACTAACGCTAAGAAAACATTGTTATATAATTTGTTATTTTGGCCACTTAAACTAACACAGATTTTTCACTGGTCTTATCACTTTATGAAGAGTCCTGCCCTCACTATCTTGCCATATTTTTTGAAATTTTGTTGGGAATAATTGTCATCAAGTAAGGTCAAATTCATTGCAGCTGTATACAACTAGAGAAAATCCATATAAATGTTGCTTTCCCCCTTAGCTTCTAATTATTGAAAATTCATTTATTTAATTAAATCATTAACAACTTAGTCTTTCAGAAAAAAATATTATCAACTAGAGATAAGAAAACAGAAATAAGGTAAGTATTTTCTAAAACTCAGCTAACAAAGGTACAGCAGTAGCAAGAATTAGAAAGAATATGGAATGAGGAATGTCAATTATGAAAAGCATTAAATAAAATAAATTGTAATAAAATTTAAACCAAGCTTAAAGTCATAAAACAGCTAAATATTTTTGTTCATTTTTCTTGGGAAATTAATAAAAAATAACAGGGTAGTGCTGGCTACTCTTTTCAAGATTGAATTGTAGACATCCCTCTGTAGATGGTGTCCTTTGAACTCAGAAGGTGCATCTTTTTTTTTTTTAACATCTTTATTGGAGTATAATTGCTTTACAATGGTGTGTTAGTTTCTGCTTTATAACAAAGTGAATCAGCTATACATATACATATATCCCCATATCTCTTCCCTCTTGTGTCTCCCTCCCACTCTCCCTATCTCACCCCTCTAGCTTGTCACAAAGCACCGAGCTGACCTCCCTGTGCTATGTGGCTCCTTCCCACTAGCTAGCTATTTTACATTTGGTAGTGTATATATGTTCATGCCACTCTCTCACTTCATCCCAGCTTACCCTTCCCCCTCCCCGTGTCCTTACCCTTCCCCCTCCCCGTGTCCTCAAGTCAATTCTCTATGTCTGCATCTTTATTCCTGTCCTGCCCCTAGGTTCTTCAGAACCATTTTTTTTTTTTTAGATTCCATATATATGTGTTAGCATACGGTATTTGTTTTTCTCTTTCTGAATTACTTCACTCTGTATGACAGGTCCTAGGTCAATCCATCTCACTGCAAATGACTCAATTTCATTTCTTTTTATGGCTGAGTGATATTCCATTGTATATATGTGCCAAATCTTCTTTATTCATTCATCTGTCGATGGACACTTAGGTTGCTTCCATGTCCTGGCTATTGTAAATAGAGCTGCAGTGAACATTGGGGTGCATGTGTCTTTTTGAATTATGGTTTTCTCAGGGTATATGCCCAGTAGTGGGATTGCTGGATCATATAGTAATTCTATTTTTCGTTTTTTAAGGAGCCTCCGTACTGTTCTCCACAGCTCATGCAGCTCAATATCAAAAAAGCAAATAACCCAATCCAAAAATGGGCAGAAGACCTAAATAGATGTTTCTCCAAAGAAGATATCAGACTGCCAACAAACACATGAAAGGATGCTCAACATCACTAATCATTAGAGAAATGCAAATCAAAACTACCATGAGGTATCACCTCACAGCAGTCAGAATGGCCATCATCAAAAAATCTACAAACAGTAAATGCTGGAGTGGGTGTGGAGAAAAGAGAACCCACTTGCACTGTTGGTGGGAATGTAAATTGATACAGAAGGTGCATCTTCATCATCAAAACTGAGCTCTAGCCTCTGTGATCTACTGTGGTAAACAACTATGGCAGGCTAGACTATAATTGTTCTTGATGTATTGCTGGCCTGGATTTAAAATGGGCAGTTTACTGATTTAGGCTATGGTCACTAACTACTTTCTTTCTATGGAGCAAATAGTTTCTTTACATTGCATTCAAAATTTGTTGATCTCTCAGTGTTTTGGACCTTTATTATTGTAGTCTATTTCTTCCTTTGTTTCTTCAGTGTCAGGCAAATCATGAATAGTCTTAACCTCTTTATTGCAATTGCTCTCCTGATAGTTTACCATGGACCACTAATGAAGCAATCACACTGCATTCTCAGGACATGTGAAATAGGAGACCCTATTTCTCTTATTTAGAATTCTACCCCCTAGAGAGAATTTCTTATATCATTGCCACATTAATAACGTTGTTCTAACTTTCTTATTCCATGGAGAAAATATCTGTGTGTGCTTCTATTAAAATTGTTTTATTGACACAGCAAAAGTGGCTTAAATTTTATTTATTTCTCTAAACAGAGTTTTTTTCACTTAAGTTTTGCCAGTATTTTTACAGTAAACAATATATTTCCTTTTGAATTATATTTCTTAGTAATGATTCCTTATAAAAGACTTAAATAAAGCTTCCTTATAATATGTCTTTCCTTCTTAAAATGATACAATCTTGTCATAATTCAAATATTTCAGAACTAATTAAGTATAGATTTTCCCCAAAATGACAAAGGTATTGCCCTTTCATTTTACAGATAAGAACTCTCACATGTCTTCTTTTTCTTGTTGTTTCAGTTTGATTGTTCACCTTTAAGCATCTTTGAAGGTATCTAAGAAGGGAATCTTCCATGGTTCTGTTTTTATTCCTTTGACATAATTACTTTTGTAATCTGAGAGAGGAGTAAAACACACAGGGATTGTTACTCAATGCTAAGGGAACTTTGCTGCAAAGGTCAAAACAGAGATGGAAATTATTATTCTCTTTGTGAAAATTAATATTTTTAAGAGAGTGAGAAATTCAAGTCCACACAATGTCTAATGAACAGAACCAAGATTTGAACCAAAGGCCTGTGTGGCTCCATATACTGGGCTCTCAACTAATGTGTTCCAACACCTTAAAACACATTCCAAGAAGTAAATAAAAAAAACATAAATTTCTGGCTTAGGAGGAGAGCTCTGGCTTTTTCTAAAGGAAGAAAATAAAAGCCAAAGACTAGAAAAATTAGATGTGATGCAAGAAGAGGGTAGATCGCACCGAGTGGTCTAGGTAGGTTATGTTAAGCACAGTCATAGGCTTTGAAGACTTGATAGTAATTGCCTTTTATTAAAAGATTCCAGCTGTAAGATGCATAGATGAAGCAAATATGTAATTGAAATTATTCATGAGTAGCATTAAACCTTTTAAAATCAAAAGGCAAAGGTATAATTGGGCTGTTTTGCCCATTTATGAAAACAAATAGGAATGAGAAATATCTATGGAGGGGACACCACCCACACTGAAGGATTATAAAAATTCAGGTACAGGTGGTAATATTCATTCTCAGGAACATTGTTTAGTTGCCATGAATTTACTCAGACCAGGTTTTCATTATCATATAACAGTCATTGGAAGTAAAAAATTTAGACATTCCTAATTACATATACACTTGACATCTCCAGTATATACAGTTTTTTGTTGGTGGGCTGGAGCTGGCTCATACTAGCTCACAAGAGCCAATTTTGAGCATCTCTTTTCAAATTCATGTTTAGTGGTTTCACTTTGGTTGGTTGAAAGAGACCATGGTGAGAATACTGACACCACAGAAATCAGCAAAAATTACAAATTAGGCTTCTTCCTCTTCTTTTTCAGGAAGACTTTCTTTTTCCTTTTCATTCTTTTTTCTCTTCCTTCCTCCCTCCCTCCCTCTTCCTTTTTTCTTTCTTTTTTTCCCACTGGTGACATTCAGTCTGAATTAGGTACAACACTGAGTTTTAAAAAATCTCCAGTATGTAAGAAGCAAAAGAAGAGTTTTATTTTTATGTGTGTGTTATATCCCAAAGTGGTTGTTGTTATATTTCTTAGTTGTATTAAAAAAATGCAGCTTCTGCATCTTTCCCTGTCTTTAGAATATCTCAGTGCCCCTGTGTCTTTAGAAGTCAAAGTTGTTAGACTCCTGTAGTGTCTTCTCCTACGAAAGAGGAGAAAGCCTGAAGGTTCTCCGTGCTCTCTCTTCCTCGGTTATTTCAGCCCTGTAATTTATATGTTTACTTTTTGATATTTGATTCTTCATTTTCTTCACTTACAGACATGGATTTAGAATGAATGCTCTTGGTCTGGATGGCTGCTGGCATTTGTCACTCATTTAAACCTTGCTAGGAATTCTATTCTAATCCCTGTCCTTGACATCCTGCAATCAATCTTGAGATTGGTTATTGCCTCCTGCCTCAACTATCAGCTTTCTCATATCTCTATTATCACCTCTGAATTCCTCATACCTCTGTTATCACCTCTGAATACCCCTACTATCACAAGTACAAGCACTGATGGAAGCCTCATTCAACTGGATGAGCTATACAGGTCTTTGTGGTACTCAAGTGATTCTTACATGCACTCCTAACACTGGATTCAAAGATAACCAAAAAATGGGTATTAAAGTAACAGTTTTTGATAATCACTTTTGATGATTCCATGTAATTAGGAAAGCTAAGGTAGTTCCCTCTTGCTGTTTTCACCCAAAACTTAAGCTTTTCAATCAACACTGAAGCAAGTATTTCACTACCAAATGGCTTTAATGAATGGTATTTATGCCTTAGTTCATATGTAGAATATATACTTAAATATTTCTGGATGAAACTATATAATGCTTGAGACTTACTTCAAAATAATACAGGAGTAGAGGGTGGTAAAGGGTTTAAAGGAGACACAATAGGCAATGAGATGTCAGTTGTTTAAGACAAGACATTTAGATAACATATACTATTCTATTTTTTACATATATATTTTTTTCCATAGCAAAATAGTTACACAATACAGACACAAGCAACTCTCTTTTGTGTCATTTTATGTGTCTGTAGGACTTAAAGAACAGAGACAATTGAATTAAAAGGAAAGAATGAAGTAATATTAAAAATTATTATTTCATGTGGACCTTGAAAAAGGTTAAAATTTGAACTAGCAGCCTAAGGCACAATGGGTAAAAGGATCAATAGGTGCATTTCCTGGGGGCAAGGAGTATACTGTAATAATGTAAAGTGAAGCTTGATGTTCAATGTTAACTTATTAGAGTGAAAACAGCTTTTGGTAAACCTCAGACATTATGTAAAGGGATATTTTCCTTCATATTGTGTGGATTTTTTGGAAGAAGGAGTAACAAGAACATGACTGTATTTACAAAATAACTTTTAACCAACAAAGCTGCTGTGCAGAGTTCAAGACATGTGGCAATCAGGTCCCACCTCATTCCTTCTAGTGAGGTTTGATGGTTGGAAGAAGAAAGAAGGTGGTTTTAAAGAGAAACAGTCCAAAATTGTTAATCAGTCTGATCATAAAAGTGATGTGAAAGTAGCATGAAGGTGCTGGGGCTCAGTGACTTTCCAGAAAGTTAGTATGACTGGTAATGAAAAGACTATTGGAAGAAGAAACACATTTACATAGAAAGAAAATAAATTCATTTTCAGATAATTTGGATTTTTATTGTACATTAGATTGCCAAATGAAAATATTTTAAGATGATATTGTTAATGTTTCAGTCAAATTATTTTATATCTATTCATTGTAAACATTTCAGAATATATTTAGAAAGCCTCTCAAACACTGCCTCATGAGCAGCTCAGAGCTTGTGAACTTGGGGGGTAATAAAGACTTTCCAAAACTGGATTTGGGGCCAACATATTTATTTACCAGTTATTTAAAGTAGTCTTTTGTTGCCTTCTATTATGAAATACTGTTAAACCCCAAACCTATTTTTCTAACTCTTTGAAATATTTTTTCCTCCAAGTGATTATGAACTGAGTAAATGTCAAATGCAATGGAGTTAAGCATATATATTAAATTATTTTTGAAGGTCTTAAACATTTCAAACAAAATTCAAGAGAAAGCATATGGTGTGATGTTGTTTACCTATGATATATCATAATTTTATAATGGGTAAAATACATTATATTTGGACAGCAAAGATTATACAACTAGGTGACTTTTTCTTTTCTTTTTCTAATGCTATTTCCCCCTAATATCTGTTCTTGAATGTTTTTAGTATACTTTCTGTCCATTATGTCCTGGCATTGACTTCACTAAAAAGCTATTCCCATCCCTTTTTATCAAATGCAGGACAATGTTATAGCCACTGAACTGATCTCCTTGCTCCCAAGCTCTGCCCACATAATCTATTCTGAACACCAGAAAGTAATTCTGAAATATTACTTCTGTCATGTCATTGTCTTTGAATAAAAACAGGACATAACTAAATATAAAATCCTCATCCTAATAATGAATGAAGCCCCCTCCTGATGGGATCCAATCTCTTTACAACCTTCAATTACTGTTTTTTGCAAACCTTCCGCTATATCCATACTGCTCCGCGCATGGAAGACACACCTTGCTTGGTCTCACTTCTGTTCACTGCATCAGGATGCTGTCTCCTCTTTTCTTCTCTTTCTGTTGAATAACTTCTGTCCCTCAAGAGCCTACCTCAAATCCACCTTTTTAAGAAATTATTTGCAGATCAATATAACCCACTCTAACGTTTTACTGTTTTTGTAATAAATCTCACTACCTCTTATTTTACTGTTGCTTAGTTGCTTTACATTATCCATATACACAAATATAAATGATGCATTTGCCACAGAGGAACATACCCTCCCACAGACAAACCACAAGAAGAAAGCTTGGAGATTCAATTTTAATGTAGAAATACACGAAAAAAAATCAGTTTTGATGATGAACATAATAAAAGCAAATATTAATTCTGAGTTATGAAAAATTATATTACATTCAAAGGAAAAATGTCTTCATGCACCTTTGGAACTATGTTTAATAAGAAAGGTATGACTTAATAGTACTATCTTTCACTAAGGATAAATCTTCAAAGAGAAAGACACTTGTGTGTTGTGCTTTACCACACCCACACTGAGGGGGTATAAAAGTCTGGATGCAGTTGGTGATATTCATTCTCAGGAAACTTACCTTCAACATCCAACCAAACCTTCAACCCCTGACACATTGAGCTACCATTACAGCAACTACTATGGTGGCCTTGGCTATGGCCTTGGTGGTTTTCGTGGCCTGGGCTATGGCTATTGTTCTAGCTATGGCCTTGGAGGCTATGATGGTTATGGTTGTGGCTACTTCTGTCCCTCTTTCTATGGATGATACTGGTCATCTGGATTCTTCTGAAAGACCTGGTCACTATTTTGGGATTCAGAATGTTTGTCTAATTTTTATTATCTATTACTTTTCTTCAAAGACATTATCACCCTGCACTTGGAACTTTTTGGATCAGCAGACACTCATGTTTCTGATGAATGATTTGAATGCTCTACCAAGATATAGTCAACTCTGCTGGAAAATGACCTATATTTTGCTCTTTTTCACTTCTGTGATATTTCTGGACTTACTTTTGAATAAATATTTTTTGGTGAACATTAAATATCAAACTTTATTTCTTTCAACCATTTCAAAACACTAGATGTTTTACAAAATTTTAGTAGTATTTTTGCATTGAAAAATATTTTCCCATGGAACATATTTACTTTGTATTCATGTTTCCTTAGAAATAACCCTTACTGTTCAACGAAGTATATGACTCATTTAGATTATTTATTTTGCTAAATTGATGCCTCTTTTTTAAAATATGGAATCCCATGGAACCAAATATATACAGACATTTCTAATACTTATGAAGATATGTCCTTCATTAACAATATGTAAATATGTGAAGCTTGATGGACCATCTATTCTCTCTTTCATTTAATGAAAAGCCAGGAGACTTTCAGCACTGTATGAAGAGGCTCTTTTTGGTGCTATACTCACCCAATAGGTATTCCTATTTTTCTGAGCTCATCAAGAAAGTAGTGTCCTTGATTTGTAGCTCACTATTCCAACTGTTTCTGTCAGTTTCCTCCTTGTATAATTTTATTATTTTTAAATTTATTTTTTTAAAAAATTATTGGGGTATAGTTGGTTTATGATTTAGTGTTAGTTTCAGGTATACAGCAAAGTGAATCTGTTATACATATACATATATCTACTCTTTTTTAGATTCTTTTCCCATATAGGCCATTACAGAGTATTGAGTAGAGTTCCCTGTGCTGTATACTAGGTCCTTATTAGTTATCTATTTTATATATAGTAGTGTGCCTCCTTGTACAATTTAAATGTGGGAAAACATGTGACTTGATAGCCTTCATTTACTCTATGAAAGAGAGAAAAACCTGAGAATTCACCATAGTCAGCATTCTTGGTTATCCCAGTATTATAGCATATACAAATCAATTTTTAAGATAAACTCTCTTTAAACTCACTTAAAACTTAAAAATTGACTCTAAATTAATGTTCCTACTCCTTTTTCCAACTCTAGTTTGGGATTGGATTTTGTTTTTCATTTATATCTTGATCAGAATTCTATTCCAGAGATGGGTCATTGACTTTTGTGTGGAGTCTTGTTTTCCTTGGATACTAGGCTTCACCTTTGAGTCCTACATAAAGATGTTCACTGGTGTCACTTCCAATAAACTCAGTGAATCCCATGGGCCTTCATGAGTCTCCAGTGAGTCCCACAGGTATTTCCAGCACTGTGCTTAAGAGAAAAATCTTTCTAGTGTAAAGTTTGTTTTCATTTCTTTTAATGATCTTATGAAATTAGGAATGCTGAGAATGCTGAATCACACAGATTCTGAATAAAAGTTTAACTTTTCAATCAATCTCAAAATAAATCTAATTTGCAACCTTACTTGAAAAATCTATTTCAGTTCAAAAATAAGATTAAAAAAAATTACTGACAGTGCTTTTTAAAAGTCTCTATCATTTAGAGAGTCATATGACAATATTTATAGATAAAATGGTATGATTCCTGGGATTTGCTTAAAAATTTCACAGCTGGTAAGAAGGAAAAAGACAGAAGTACAGAGGAAATATGATTGGTCACAAGGTGATAATTTATGAAGATGAGTTATGTATATAATGATTCCTTTTACCATATTATTCTTATATTTTACTTCACTGTTTATATAATAAAATTCATTAGAAAATATGACATTGTCACGGGCATGAAGAAGAGAACATAGTATCCATGAAATAATGGAGAGATTGTCATTTGAGGAGAAATATTGGCTTATTAAAAAGAATACAGCTTATAGGGAGCTTTAACTGACTGACAGAGATATTTGACTTCTTCATATTCTGTTGACTTTGAGCGAAAGATAGGAAAGAAAAACTAAATTTAGAAAATCACATTGTTATCCAGACAAATTGCTTCTCCAGTAAAAAAGAAAACAGAGAGAGACAGAGAGGAGAGAAAGAAAGATAGAAAATGAAAGAAAGAAAGGAAGAAAGAGAGGAAAATAAAGCAAGAGAGAAAGAAGGAAGGAAGGAAAGAAAGAAAGAATGAAAAAGAAAGAAAGAAAGAAAGAGAGGAAGGAAGAAAGAAAGGAAGAAAAGAAAGAAAGAGGGAGGGAGGAATAAAGAGAGAGAAAGAAAGTCTGTAGTAACATGGCTCAGTTAGAGCAGTGTGTATGTATATGTGTATGTGAGTGTGTGTGTGTTTCAAATTCAAAACAATGAAACACTATGAAACTATACAATATAATATTTTTGTTTGGTAAAAGCAAATTTTTTACAGGTATTTTATTTTTGTTTAAATTCACTGATTACTTAATGGACAATAATTTATAAAATTTACAGATGTATTTTAATAAAACAATATTTGTCATGTGTGTTTTGTTTCTGGCCATTATAATTGTTTATTTTATGATTATTACTGAATATAATTTTGTTATATTGAGGAATGATCTGATGCTACTATCAAATATGCTAGTTATACCACTCAAATTTCAAAGGTAAGATGTCATATAGGAATATATTACTTGCTTTATGGTTTATAATTATTACCTTAATATTCATTTTGTTCACTAGCAAACATCTCAAAATTTCCCTTCATAATTTGAGAAGAGTATTGGTAATTAGAGTCATGGTAAAGTTCCAAAAATTGACTTGAGATGAAATATTTATTTATCTCTAAATAACTGAACTTTTAAAATTTTTTTATTTTTATTTTTTTTTTTTGCGGTACGCGGGCCTCTCAGTATTGTGGCCTCTCCCGTTGCGGAGCACAGGCTCCGCACGCGCAGGCTCAGCGGCCATGGATCACAGGTCCAGCCGCTCCACGGCATGTGGGATCTTCCCAGACCGGAGCACGAACCCGTATCCCCTGCATCGGCAAGCGGACTCTCAACCACTACGCCACCAGGGAAGCCCTAAATAACTGAACTTTTAAAGTTGCCTTTCGGTGACTTCCACTGTGAAATATAGATTGGTGTCAAAAACATGTTTTTTTTTTTTTTTATTATTGTTCTCAAATGCTTTTATCTCAAAAATTATGGGCTACTGAATAAATAAAATGCAGTGGACTTCTGCATATGTATTAAAACACACATGAAGTATTTCACTCATTTTATTAAAAAACAAACATTGGTCATAATGCTCTTTACTCTTGACAGGAAATCCATTTTTATCAGCTTATATTCATTTAAAAGTTAAAAATAAAATGATATAAAGAATACAAACTTAGGGACTTCCCTGGTGGTCCAGTGGTAAAGAATCTGCCTTACAATGCAGGGGACGCGGGTTCGATCCCTGGTCAGGGAACTAAGATCCCACGTGTCGCAGGCAAATATAAATAAATAAATAATAAATCTTAAGAATACAAACTTGTAGCTTGGTAATGTTTCTACTTTCAGTCAATGAAGCATGTGAGTGCTATTCCTTTAACATTATGCATCTTATATCCATCCTTTCCCAGCCATCCCTGTTACAAAAACCTTAATTCCAGCTCTTACCATACTATACTATAATTATTGATGTATTATCTAGCTCATCTCCTTACTTTCCACATCTCCCCACACCACCCAGCTTGCACCAAAAACCAAGTATTTTAAAATTTCACTTTTCCTATAGTACTTCCCTGGCCCCAAATTAGAAGATTACTCCATAAATGACAAACATTTCAATCCCAAATCCCAAGCCTTTCTTTTCTTTTACTTAAACTTCTTCCAGCTTTACTGAGATATGATCAAAATAGAATGTATACATTTAAGGAATACAACATGATCATTTAATGCACATATATACTGTGAAATGATTACCACAATAGGGTTAGTTTAACACTTCCATAACCTCATATAATTATCACTTTTGTGTGTGGTGAGATCATTTAAGATTTACCCTTATAGCAACTCTCAAGTATGTGACAATATTGTTAACTATACCCACATTTTACATTAGATCCCCAGAACTTATTCATCTTATAAGTGGAGGCTTGTACCCTTTGAACAACATTTCCCCATTTTTTTCTAGCCCCCAGTCTCTGGTAACCACCATTCTATTCTGTTTCTATGAATTCTGCTCTTTTAGATTCCACATATAAGTGAGATCATACAGTATTTATCTTTCTCTGTCCAGACCCTTCTTTCACTGTAATCTGTGTATCTCCCAAATTTAATTAGTCTGTATATAGACTCTGCTCCAGATACACTGATCTACACATGCACATCGAGGATACATGTGGTTAAGTCTTGCCTCAGAGCATTAGCTAAAGTCATTGCCTCTTTCTAGTTTCTGTCTCTCTCGTTGATGTTCAATGAATCTTACACATCCTTCACATCCAGTGTGCCCCACCTTTTCCAGAATTCTTTGATGAATAAACCTAGCCCATGGAAATCTTAAGCTCTTTTAAGTTGCTTTAGAAATAGGAGTCGCTACCTTTCATTTTACATTTCTCTATACTCCCTCATGTGGCTCAATCTATTCCTCACCCTCAGCCCTGCCTCCAGGCTACAATACTCAGAAAATCATAGACACACAAGACATAGATATTTTTAGAACACAGCTAAAGGGCAGGCTTTCTAAGACCATGAGTGGCCATTTATATCTTTCCCTTTTATCATATACTTTGTTCAAAGCAAAGTGAAATAACTTTAATATTCCAGGTATTCAATCAAACTTATCGTTTGATTGAATGAATCTTCATTTCACCTGTACTCCTTTCTGTGTGCAACCTAAACTTTAAAGTCTTCCATTCTTTAAATAATGAAATAACTGCTCTATTTTCCATTAAATAAAAATTTCGGACTTCTTGTTTTAGCTCTGACATGACAAGAGCTTGGAAATTGTCACTCTGGTCTTTACAACAAGATAAAGCTGCACAAACTAAAGATCAATGACTTTTCTAGAATCTAGCAGAAAACTGAGTTTTCAGGACAAACCACTCCTAAAATCTGGAGAAATGGGGGAATCTGTAGTCACAGCTGAGATTTGCTTACCAACAGAAGAAGTCTCTGGAGTCATAAACTGTTACAAATATTCAAACTCTCATTGTGACAAGTTACTAGAGGCTGAGTATGGATTCGTGCAAAAGTGAGAAACTCTAAGGGGCTTTTGTCTTAGAGGCGCCCACACTTTTATGGGCTTTATCTACAGGAACTCTACCAGGTTCACACCGTGAAAATTTGAGAAAGATCCCTTCTTTGCTCTGGCAGTGGGAGAAGAAGAGCAAGCTTTGTGAAAGATACCCAGAGTCTTTCCCATAACTGGAAAGGTCTCAACTCAAGGGGAATGAGCAGAGCCTTGTCTCCGAGCCCTGGGAAAAGGGCATCCCTCTCACTCAACTCCCCTGTAGTTTTCCTGTCTCACAAAAGGGAGGGCTGAGAGATTAAGCTTTAGTTTAATTTCCTGCCTTCCAAATCTCATGCAAAATGTTTCTTTCCACCGTAACTAACCTATAACTATATAGGAAGGTGATTTTCTGAAAATTCATCTCAATTTAGCTTAATTTTCAAAATACAATCTGACAAAAGATGTATGTTTCATCAAAAAGGCAGTGTTAAGGAGCTGAATTATGTCTCCTAAAAAGAAATCGTAAAGTTCTAACCTGTGAATGTGAGCTTATTTGGAAAGACGGTCTTCACAGATGTAATCAGGTTAAGATGAGTTTATACCAGATTAGGATGGGCCTCAAATCTAATTTCTGGTGTTCTTATAAGAAGACAGAGATTTAGACACACACACATGCACACACATGAACACACACACACACGCAAGACGGGATGAAGGCCCTGTGATGATTGAGGCAGAGATTGGAATGATGTAGCAGCAAGACAAGAGATGCTAAGAATTACCAGGGACCACCAGAGGCTAGGAAGAAGCAAAGAATAATTTTTCCTCAGAGCCTTCATAGGGAGTATGGCCCTGTAAATATCTTGGTTTTAGACTTCCAGCTTTTAGAACTATGAGAACTTAAATTTCTCCTGTTTTGGGAAAAAAATTACCAATGAGTGGTTATTTTTTACAGCAGTCCTAGGAAACTAATACCAGAAGTATTATCTCAATTGTGACTTGAATATCCTTCTATGGAGTTTGTCTTTACAAATTAGAGTCACTGAAATGTAGTTTTTATTCTGAATAATTTGTCTTCCATTTTTGGATTAGTTTCAACCATTCATGGTTATTTAATACTTGGTACCCTGATTTATTGAAAATCAAAGAGAAAAAGAGATAGAAAATATGATATTTAAAATAGACAAAAATTGAGTGTAAGAAAACATGAAGAAGATATTATCTGGTAATGACAAAGATCTCAGGAAATACCAGAAATGATCTATCTATTGTGAAGGAGGCTGATATTTTAACTGTAGGAATATATGTAATTTAAGTTATGACAAAAGGAAAATAAAAATGTTTCAAAGGAAAAATAAAACATTTCATGCATCTTTGAAACTCCCCTTCATAAGAAAGTTATGACTTAATAGTACTGTTTTTCACCAAAGATAGATTTTCAAAGAGAATGACACTTGTGTGTTGTGGTTGACCACACCCACATGGAGGGAGTACAAAAGTCTGGGGGCAGCAGGTGATATTCATTCTTAAGAAAGTCATCTTCAACATCCAACCTAATACTCGAGCCCTGTCACAATGAGCTACTACTACGGCAACTAGTATGGTGGCTTTGGTTATGGCCTTGGTGGTTTTGGTGGCCTGGGTTATGGCTATAGTTCCAGCTATGGTCGTGGAGGCTATGGTGGTTATGGCTGTGGCTACTTCCGTCCTTCTTTCTGTGGAAGATACTGGTCATCTGGATTTTACTGAAAGCATTCTACATCTACAATGGTCTGTTTCCCCCATCCAGAATCCACCACACAGGCTGCCTATCTTCACTCCTGCTATGTTACTGACATGAAGCTTCCTCCTTCATCCCTCCTGTGATATTTCTGGAAGTATTTTCCAATAAAATTTGTCAACATTCAGGACCTTGTTTCATTATTTTTGCCTACCTAAATGCGCTATTTATTCATAAGTTTTGCATATTTGATTAATATATTTGGTTGAAACTTATTTTTTCCATACAATTATTTACTTCCTTAGAAGTGATCTTATTAACTTTTAGCCTGTAACTTCTACATCTCATGTGATAACTTGCTCATATATTGTTCTTTTTTAGATTTGACATCCTATAAAAACAAAATATTTAGGCATAAACTAATTCTTATGAATATAATAACACTTCCTTTGTAAAGTTATTAGTTTAATATAATAACTACTTTATTCTCAGTGTATCAGGGAAAGAATATTTTTAAACCTATATAATCTTTAGAAACTGTTATGTTTATGAGCTTGTAAGGAAGAGCTGTCTGTACCTCTTTGCTCAGTCTTTGTTCAATGTGCCTTCTACTAGGAGCCTCCTTAGAAAACAATGACAGGGATACATGTTGTTTGAATCGTTTCTCCCTCCCCATCCTCTGCTGCCAAACACATACACACTGCTCACTCCAGCAGCTTCAATCTTTTTTTTTTAAGTATGCCTTTTTTTTTTAATATATATTTATTTATTTATTTTTGGCTACGTTGGTTGGGTCTTCGTTGCTGCACGCGGGCTTTCTCCAGTTGCAGCAAGCAGAGCTACTCTTTGTTTCTGTGTGCAGGCTTCTCATTGCGGTGGCTTCTCTTGTTGTGGAGCACGGGCTCTAGGCGCGTGGGCTTCAGTAGTTGTGGCCCATGGGCTCAGTAGTTGTGGTTCGCGGGCTCTAGAGCACAGGCTCAGTAATTGTGGCACATGGGCTTCGTTGCTCCGCAGCATGTGGGATCTTCCCGGACCAGGGCTCAAACCGGTGTTCCCTGCCTTGGCAGGCGGATTCTTAACTACTGTGCCACCAGGAAAGTCCCAGCAGCTTCAATTTTTATAAAAAATTGGAAAACCTGGGTTTTCTTTTTCTATGTTCAGACTTTCCTTATTATTTTAACATTTTAATATGTAACTTTTCAGGTTTTACCTTACTTTATTCATAAGTTAAAAAAAATTGAGGCTTGAATCAATGTTTCTATAATTTTTCCAACTCAGATTGAGTAGTATTTGTTCCTCATTTAAGTCTTGAGAGGGATTTTATTGCAGGTTATTTTTTTGGGGGCGGTGGCTTCCTTCAAACCTGAGACTGTTATGGATTTTTATTTCATATTCTCATAATTAGGGTCTTAAGATCCCTAACTTTCATCTTTAAATTATACATGATAGGACTCCCAATATAACTCTCATTTAATTAGGTAAGTTGCACAAGTTTTCATGGATCTCCAGTGATTCTTACTAATACTTCAGTAATGTGTTAATAAACTAATAGTTGTGCTGACTTTTTTGTGATTTAGTGAATGGAGAAATGATTTGGAGGATGAGTTTCATTGATTCAAGCTAGAAATCAGAAACTTCAATTCAGTTATTAGCAGTTACCTACATACCACTAAATCCAACCTGACAGGACATTTTAAATAATGGGGCTTAAATTCCAGAAAATAAATAATAACTAAAAAAATCACACACCGCATACCTTTTTTTAAAGAAAGAATCTTTATATCTATCAGGTATATACTGAAATATTTATGGACCTAAAAAGTAGGGCATCTCAAAATGATGCAACAGTGAAGGAAGCATGTGAGGCTATGTTTGAAATACAATTGACCCTGACTTGGTAATTCATTAAAATGAATGAATGATTGGTGGGAGTTTTTTATATTGTATTACTATATTTCTGTATTTAATTTTTTTTCCATAACCATATTTTCAGAAACAATTAAATGTTTTATTTTGTGAGAAGGACTCTAGGACTTAAGGAATGTGGAGAGATGTATTGAATAGAACCTTACTTCGCGTACCCCCTGCCAAAATGGTATTTTAAACAAATTAGAGAAGGGCAGAGTTGAAGAAGAGAACAGCATGTGCATTGTCATGGGGAGGGAGAAGAAAAATATGTTCCATAAGATAAAGAAGGAATTGGAGCTTAAGGGTCATTGTTGGATTATTAGAGTGAATATAGTATATGGACATCTTAAATAATGAAAATGGTTTTCATTTCATACTGCCATAAATTAAAAAAAACAGTGTCACAGAAAAAAAATGTTTAAAAGAAAATAATTGAAATGCAGATAAAATACTGTAATCTTGGCACCTGCCCAAGAAGTCCCAGCTCAAACACTGTGCCCATATATGGGGTCTGGACTAGAAAGGAAAGCAGTTTGAGATTTATTTCAAGAATGTCATGCAGAATACAGTAAACAGGAAATCAAATTCTAGAGAGACAAAGGGGATTCCTAAGGTGATAAAGACAGTTCCCTTAACGCTGATTATCAGATGAAAGAGCAGTAAGTATGGATTTGAACAGTGCAGAAGCTGCTGAAAAATGGCAGAAGAAGTGGTGGTAGTAGCCAAATTTGATTATGTGGCCCAATAAGAACAAGAGCTGGACATCAAGAAGAATGAGAGATTGTGGCTTCTGGGTGATTCTAAGTCCTGGTGGCGAGTTCAAAATTCCATGGATAAAATGGGTTTTGTGCCTTCTAACTATGTGGAAAGGAAAAACAGTGCTCGGAAAGCATCGATTGTAAAAAACCTAAAGGATACGTTAGGCATTGGAAGAGTGAAAAGAAAACCTCGTGTGCCAGATTCTGCATCTCCTGCTGATGATAGCTTTTTTGACCCAGGGGAACGTCTGTATGACCTCAACGTGCCTGCTTATGTAAAATTTAACGACATGGCAGAGAGAGAGGATGAATTGTCATTGATAAAAGGGACAAAGATGATCGTCATGGAGAAATGCAGTGATGGGTGGTGGTGGGGTAGCTATAATGGACATGTTGGATGGTTCCCTTCAAACTACATGACTGAGGAAGGCGACAGTCCTTTGGGTGACCATGTGGGTTCTTTGTCAGAGAAATTAGCAGCAGTTGTCAGTAACCTAAATACTGAGCAAGTGTTACATCTGGTACAGGCTCTTTACCCATTCAGGTCGTCCAATGATGAAGAACTTAATTTTGAGAAAGGCGATGTAATGGATGTTATTGAAAAACTTGAAAATGACCCTGAGTGGTGGAAATGCAGGAAGACCAATGGAATGGTTGCTGTGGTGCTGAAAAACTATGTTACCATTAGGCAGAATAATCCATTAACCTCAGGTTTGGAACCATCGCCTCCACAGTGTGTTTACATTAGGCTTTCACTTACTGGAAAGTTTGCTGGCAATCCATGGTATTATGGGAAAGTCACCAGGCACCAAGCAGAAATGGCATTAAATGAAAGAGGGCATGAAGTTGATTTCCTCATTCATGATAGTGAATCTCCGCCAAATGATTTTTCAGTATCACTAAAAGCACAAGGGAAAAATAAGCATTTTAAAGTCCAACTAAAAGAAACTGTCTACTGCATTGGGCAGCGTAAATTCAGCACCATGGAAGAACTTGTAGAACATTATAAAAAGGCACCAATTTTTACAAGTGAACAGGGAGAAAAATTGTATCTTATCAAGATTTATCATGATACTGCTGACCAGAAGTGACTGCTATACAGTTGTAATTCGTCATGTAATTGAAGACTGAGAAAATATCAGTCCAATCACGCTTGATTGGAAATTGCTGTTTCTAACTCTATATGAAAATTGGCTCTAATACGTAAGTATTTTTATTATAACTCAGTCCATACATATATACTACAGGTGCCAAACGTCTGCATAGAGCAATTCCTTATCCTTGGTCTTCTGTTTTATTGTTTTTTTGCTCTTTTTCTCTTTACTTCTAATATTAAGGTTTTATATTTTGAAAAAAATGATGCAGATCGAAAGTCCTTATATGGAAGAATTTCTTTATTGCCTTTCTTTTATTTCCTTGTAAGGGCACCACCTTAGTTACTTCTGCAATGGTTCTCTTCATATAAAATTATTATATCAATTATATCAATATATGGCATATGCTAAAATAAATTTCTTGGAGAGTTGTTAAAAAAAAAGAATGTCATGCATACTGATCATATGAATGATGATAAAGAAGAAGAATGTGAGTTGTGTTCACATTTTCAGGGCTTGAGGCCGAATAAAGTTCCTGCTCATGATCTTATGAGCAGAGAAATAGACATATGTATGAGTAAAAGACAAGAAACTTTGACCTCAGAATATTTGCATCTACACTGCCACTTTGATTGCCAAATGAAGATACCTTGTTGACAGAATATTATGATTGATGTGTTCATCATGTAATTTCCACTTATAAATTATTTGTAATTATGAAGAAATGCCTCAAAATTTTCTTTCTGCACAGCAGATAATTGCATCTCAAATACAGAGTAAAGGAATCAAAGTGACTTTCCAAAGTTGGTCTTGGCACCAAAATATTTATTTTTTTAGAGTTTTCTTTTTATTGTTATAATTAGGTTGCATTCATGTGTTCTCATTCCCAGGTATTTACAAATATATTTCCCCTCCAATTGGCTGTTGACTGACTAGAATTCCAAGGAAATGGATTTTGTCATAATTATTTGGTACTGAGAAATTTGGGGCCTGATACTGTTTATTTATTTAATTTTTAATAAAGTTAACTTAAAGGAGGATAGCACATTACATTTAAACAAGGAAAAATAATAACTATGTCCAGTAAGTTTCATATTTGTCTCTAAAATCTGCACAAATACTACTGATATTTAATAATATACCTTATGTTTATCCTTTCTAGTCCATTTTTCTTATTTCATACTATGACGGGATATTGTAAGAGCTTCTCAAGTGGTCCTCTTGCTTTCAAGAATTCACCATACAATCCACATTTCAGAGAAAATATATATTCCTAAAACATCACTTCTCTGAACCCATAGCCCAAAACAAAACTATAGAATATAATGTATGGCCCACCCTGCAGGTAAGTTAAAATGCTTCCCAACCATCAATTATTCTTTATTTAAACTCTGTGCTCCAACCACAATGCTTTGCTCATTGAGGACACACCTTGCTTACCTTTGTATCTGATCATAAGCTAAAACCAGTTTCTGTGTTGGAAACTCCTCTTCTCACTTTGTAAAATTCTTATACACATCCTCTAGATGCAGCTCATTATACATTTCTACAGAATTCTTACTTGCAAGACATTGCAGCCACCATAATAGTTAATTCCTCTAAATTACCCTTGAAATCAGTGTAACTATCCATCATTTTACTCCTCCATTATACTACTTTATGGTATTTATAAGAAAAAACACATATGTCTTCATTCACATACACCAAATAACACACACATACATACAACATAAAGAGACAAGCACACAAGCACACATACAATTGAGAATACAATTAAGTTGTGGGATTTAAAGTAAATGGAGTCATCATTTATATATTTATCATCTATCATCTCCCTTCCCAAAGGCTTATCATTGTTTCTTTCTCATAATATAATGTAAATATGAATATTTTATTGACTATATTTGTTTTAATTGATTTTTTTACAATTTGAAGTATATAAATATAAATATTTCTATCCCTTCATATAAATACTTCTCTATTTACAAAAAACTCATACAATATGAATTTGCATTTCAGGAAAAAATAAATTAAAAAAAATCAGCAAATACGTATGTTGTTTCCTTTTACAAGGTATTGTGTTAGGTGTCAGCTTCATGCCTTCGAAGTACTTTTAGACCAGTTCCAGTAACCAGTCAAAAAACGAAAAATTTTGTAAGAGGCAGTGTCAACTTAAAAGAGTAGATGTATGTTTGTAGGTGCTTTTGGACTAGAATTGTTGAAGAAAGCTATGAGGAGAGGGAGTTATTTTAGAGTGAGAAAGGATGTCTGATACAAAGCTTAGAGTGAGAAAGGCAACTGAAGTTTCAAGAAACAACTGGAGAGGGCTCACCTAGGTAGAGTGGAGGTTTATTGCCACTTGTAGTGGCAAGAAACTGGAGGAAGTAGGCTTATGATCAGATACAAAGGTAAGCAAGGTGTGTCCTCAATGAGCAAAGCATTGTGGTTGGAGCACAGAGTTTAAATAAAGAATAATTGATGGTTGGGAAGCATTTTAACTTACCCGCAGGGTGGGCCATACATTATATTCTATAGTTTTGTTTTGGGCTATGGGTTCAGAGACGTGATGTTTTAGGAATATCTTTACACGTATGAAGGTGCTTACAAGGTTATCATACAAATATGCAAAAAGAAAGAAAAGCCACATACTTGTGCATATTTCCTTTCTAAAAATATGTGTTCTCAATCATTTATGGATTATTTAATAATTTTACCTTAGTTTATTTCATCATAAATAATAAGGAACAATCATCATTGAAGAGAACCCTATCTGAGGCAAAATGGAGATATCATTGACAAAGATCAAAATCTCAAATTATCTAAAATAAGGGAGCCTGATCATTATGATGTAGGTACAGAAATATGTAAAAACATAAACTTTGAAGACATGAAAATAATTATTAACACAAAGCCTTTTTCTGAAGAATGAAAATTCAATTCAATTCAAAGAAAAATCATACTTGTGCATCTCTGGAACTACCCTTCTTAAAGAAAGGTATGGCTTAATAGTACTGTGTTTCACCAAAGATGGATTTTCAGAGAGAATGACACTTGTGTGATGTGGTTTACCACACCCACACGGAGGGAGTATAAAAGGTGGGGTGCAGCTGGTGATATTCATTCTCAGGAAAGTCACCTTCAACATCCAACCAAAGCTTCAACCCCTGACACAATGAGCTATGACTGCAGCAACTACTATGGGGGCCTTGGCTATGGGTTTGGTGGTTTTGGAGGCCTGGGCTATTATGGTCTTGGAGGGTATGGTGGTTATGGCTTGGCTACTTTGATCCTACTTTCTATAGAAGACACTGGTTCTCTGGATTTTTCTGAAATTTTTTTTTTCTGTTACTCATTCATTATTTTTAAATATTTTTTTTTCTTTTTTTTTGTGGTATGCGGGCCTCTCACTGTTGTGGCCTCTCCCATTGCAGAGCACAGGCTCCGGCCTCGTAGGCTCAGCGGCAATGGCTCACGGGCCCAGCCGCTCCGCGGCATGTGGGATCTTCCCGGACTGGGGCACGAACCCGTGTCCCCTGCATTGGCAGGCAGACTCTCAACCACTGCGCCACTTTAAATAATTTTTAAATAAATTAGTTGTTTTGTTTCCTTCAAAGCAAGCAGTGAAATTTTTGAGAGGCTATTGAAGATATTGCAATAAAGATTGACACTTTAAATCAATGGAGACATATGAATCTAAACCAGAGTTTCATCACTCATGCTGGACGTTCTCATTCCTGCAACATTACTGACATGTAGCTTCTTTCATAATCTATTCTGTGATAATTCTGGGCATAGTTTCTAATAAACATTTTTCACAAGCATAAAAACTTGGGTTTGTTTTCTTTCATTCATTTTGACATAATTGATTTTCAAGCTTTGTAATAATAATGTTTTTTCATCGAATTTTTTTTCCAAGTGGAATTATTTACTTCCTACTATGTTCCCTTATACATGACACTCACTGATGTTTAAGATTATAACTCCTTCCAGTGATACATGTTTTGCTTAGTTCATGTTTCCATTTGTTTGGAAATCCCACAGAACCAAATAGTTTTAGACCTTCTGAATTCCAATGAAGATACTTTTCCTCTACAAAATTCAGCGGTCCATGGAACACGTGTTTTATTTTCAATATTGTTATATGCATTACTAAGAATCTTCAGTGATGTAACATGTGGGATGCCTTTCTTGGTGACATCAGATTTTCTTGAATTACTAAGCGGTGCAAAAAACAGGTAGCTGTGAACAATTGCTATGTCTTCAGGATACTTTGATGCAATGTGTCTTCTTAGAAGCCAAAGGCATTATGATGTATTGATTAAACCCCATCACCTCTAAGTCAGATTAATTCTCTTAGTGACTTTCAGCTGTTCAATTACTATTTTCTCGTTGTCTAAAACTTGACAGGAATTACTTCCGAGATCTTGTCCTTGGTTTTTGGCTTCATCTGTGAGAGGGGCTGAGAACTTCTGCTTCATATTTGGCTTCCTCAGATCTCTCTTCTTATCCCTCGATCTCACACAATGTTCCTCCTGACCTACCATTCACTCGATTGTGAGCCTATTGTGTTTTCATGTGTCGTAATCTATTCTCACAATAATTCAGCAATGAATTCAAGAAAGAAGAGTGTCAGTAGTGATTCCTTTTGATAACTTAGAGAAATTATGCATGATTACAGGAGGGATACTCACCAATTCCACAGAGAATTGAAGTTTTTCACCCAATTCCACAGCAAGTATTTATGCAGCACTGCAGTAGAATCTAAAAAGTGACCCTATTGATGAAAGCCTGTTTTACCAGGAAATAAAAAAGATCAAAGTACAACTGTAATTGCTTCCATTATTTTTAATTTGTCCTTATGTTCTGTATATTATGTTTCCATGTTCCATATATATTATATACACACATACCTTTAGATAAAATGGTATGATGTCTGGATTTTTTTCAGAATTATAAAAACAGGGCATTAGTATAGGTATAAATGAAAGATAATTGGCAATGAATTGATTATAGCTGAGGATGAATGACATTCATTTATGGGTTTATTACATAATCCATGTTTGTACTTTTCCATGAAAAGTATATGAAAACTGTACCCCAATTAAAATTTCTATCATGGAAAAATATGCACTACAGGACTTAAAGAACCTGGATAGATAGGTCATACCGAACTAAGTAATCAGAGGAGAATATAGTTTATCTGAACCTTACAAAATTGTTGAGACATGAACTAGTTGATCAAAGGCATAACAAATGACACAACAGCTGATGCTTTCTGAATATGAAACGGATATGTTATATTAAAAAAAATTTTAATTTAAAATAAAAAAGCAAACTAAATTTCAACATTTGATATTGGATAATTAGACTGAATATAGCATTTGGAAAGCTTCAACTTGATAAGTAAGTTTTCCCTAATTAGGTATATTTGAAGATTTCTAGAAGTGTAGTTTAGTAACTGAAATGCAAAGAAATTGGTTTTAATGGTACAAAAATTATTTAAGAATAAACTTAACCAAGAAGGTGAAAGACAAAGGCATATACTGAAAACTACAAAACACTGATGAAAGGAATTAAAGGAGACACAAACAAATGGGTTGATATCTTGTGTTAATGGATTGGAAAAAGTAATATCGTTAAAATATCCATACTACCCAACGTGATCTACAGATTAAATGCAATGCTTATTAAAAACCAATGTGGTTTTTACAGAAATAGAAAAAAAAACTTGTGCAATTCATGTGGAAGCACAAAAGACCACACAAATATCTAAATTATTCTGGGCTTTACAAGCAATTAATCCTGACATCAAATAATTATTCCTAAAATGTCATATCTTTGTGGCAGTACCCTGGATATAACCATAGAATGATTGACTCTCCATATTCAGCAGGGAATATGCAAAGATTCCCATGGATCTGGAAACAACGTACTTCTTAATCTTCAGTTATTCTTCGCAGAAGTTTTCTGTCCTGTCTACATGCACATCTTGCTTAGTGTTCCTCCTCAGCATTTGTTAAAACCATGGCCTCTTGAGGAAGTCTCCTCTTCTCTTCCCTATTGAATTCTTATAATTTATTTTTGATTCAGCCTAATTTAAACCTTCTCCAGAATTTCTTTTACAGGACAATCCAGCCCATTATAGATTTTCTTTCTCTAAAAAAACTTAAATAATTTTAGTTTCCTTTAATTTTCTACTTCCATATATTTAGCTTTGTACCTGCATACAACACATACACATGTAGAATACACACACACACACACAAACACACACACACACACACAAACACACACACACACACACAAGCACCCCTTGGGTCTATAATGAAAGGGTAAGCTTTCTAAGATCATGAAGTAATCATTTATTTTTTTCTCACTTATCATCTTCCTGTCTAAAAGTATGATAAATTACCTTTTATATGATAGGGACTCAGTAATACAAAAAGAGAACAATTCAATAGATGACTGTGGTCTGGAATATTAAAAGAGACTATAAGGAGAATATATTCCACAGGTGTAGGAAGTGTAGGAACATTTAGTTGAAAGGTGCAAGAACAAGCTTCGACTATAGATACAAATTGCAGTTTTAGAAACAATAGGATAATCCTTCTATATAGGATGGATGCTTCATGAAAGGTAGCAGTGAGAAGAAAGTTAGGCTTGAATATAATCTAGTAGAATTTGACCAACACAATATGCAGGAAGTTAGAATGTCTTGCAGAAAAGGCAAACAGAAGGATGGTCAAATATTGGATAAATTCTCTCTCCTGTTTTAAAATTATATAATTATGCATGGTAGTTTTATAATTGTTATGCTAGTTTATTCAATTTTTAAAAGAAAGAAAACACGATATTTGGTACAAATTGAAACTCTATTGTAGGCAAAGTGAAGGAAATATCTTTTGACAAATCCAAACTCTCAGAAAATGACAGAAACAAGCTGCCTGATGTAAGGGATTTGATGATTACATTTTAAATGTAGAAATAGGTGTAGTCGTTACCTTTGAACATAAAACCTGTTCTTCTATATAAAGACTGGTTCTTAGACACACTATTTAAATAAATTCAAAGGAAAAATTGACTTCATCCATGTTTGAAACTACCCTTAGTAATAAAGTTATGTCCAAGTGGTATTATTTTTTAATCAGATATTCATTTTCAAAGACAACGAAGCTCATGTTGTGGTTTGCCACACGTTTCACTGAGAATGCCAAAATGAACTGGTTTCTTTCCAGTCTTCATTCTCAGGACATTTATTTCACCATCAAACCAAATCTTCAACCCCTGATATGATGAGTTACTATGGAAACACCTACAGTGGCCTTATTTAGTGTTGGTGGCCTGTTTTATGTCTCTAGCTCCAGCAATGGATTTGGAGGCTATAGTGGTTCTGGCTGTACTACTACTACTACCTTTCCTCTATTGATGGAAATTACTGGTCCTTTGGGTTCTACTTTTTCTGTAGAACTTGCTGATCTCTTAGGCCCTTAGAAGCTACACACAGTCATGTGTTACCTCTACTTGCATGTTCTTCTGTATCATAAACCTCATATTTGTTTTATCTTCTTTGGCTTGTAGCTATTTATTTGGCATCCAGTGGCAAAACAAACAAACAAAAATAAACAGAACAAAACAAAACAAAGAAACAAAAAAAAAACAAATCTGGGCACTGATTAAAGGTAGTAAGAAAGATTTTATTCACTACTACTGAGGTAGGGGAAAAAGTTTCATAGAACCGAGCTGAATTCCAATCTATGCAGAAATGACAGGGTGCTTTAGAAAGCGAATGAGGGAATAAGGTGGAGGAACAAACATGGCCTTGAGCAGAGTCAGAGCAATTGAAAATTACAAAAAAACAGGAAGAGAGGTTCACTAATGTGATTAGGCCATCTGGGTTTGTTCATTGGGCTATCTGAAGGAAAAACAACTTTTCAAATCTTCATGGCAAGAGGTAGTTTTGCAAATTGTATCAGGGCACCCAGTGAAGTTAAGCCCTTACCCTCTTATAGGACTAGAGGCAATGGAAAACCTTGGAGGTTTCCATTTCAAAGAGATGACTCCCAGGTCCAGGAGGAGACAGTCCTGTGTTGTAGAAGATACATCTAAAAGGGACAGAGAAGGGATTTACAGTCACAACTTGTTAAAGTAAATGCTTCTAAGAAAAGCGTGGTCAGGGGCCTATGGTCAGCTTTTGGCTGGAACAACCAACTTCTTTGGGCACTGCTGAGTTTAGGAAGGCTGAGAGTTGCAGTTCTTATAAGTCAAGTCTAAGGCTTAGCTCTGAAGGGAGCTCAGAGGAACCTGGATAAATTTGGTCAAGAAAAGAATCTTTGTCACATGCAAGCCTAATGATGAAGAATGTGTACTCTTGAATAAATGCTAGTACAAATTGTGTTAGCAGGATCTCACACCTCGAACACCTTCATGGATTGCGCTATTGGGAAAATGTTCTACCATGCTATCATTGTCAAACTGTTCTTAAACACAGGGGTATCCTGTGTGAATTTTCTGCTGATTAATAAAAAAAATATCCTTAGCTCACATAGCAAAAAAAATGCTCCATTTTTATTAGTCTTCTAGGTAAAATTCTTGCATATAATAATTTTTCAATTACAATACCATTTAAAAAGTTTTTATTATTTGATTCCCATTTTATATAGTATTTTTATTAGTATTGACTTCTAGAACTACTTGGTCTAAATAATTAAAGGTAAAATTTAGTGGAAAAAATGTATTTTGTCTTACATATACATTCCTTGAGTGTCTCAGTACTTTTTTTATTACTATTTTCTCTCTTTTAAATGACTTTTCTTCTCAGTGTCTATACGTCTCAAAACAGGTCAATGTCTGCTCCCTCAATGGACTCTAATTAATTTTTTTTTTCAGTACGCGGACCTCTCAGTGTTGTGACCTCTCCCGTTGCGTAGCACAGACCCTATTAATGAAAGCATTACAAATTCTCCACAATCACTTCCAGAAAATAGTATCTGAGAAAACATTTACAAACTCATTCTGCTGGGACATTATCCTAATATCAAAATCAGAGAAGAATATTAGCAGAAAAGAAAATTATAAAACAATGTCTCATGGAATTTGTTGTAAGAATCCTCAAGTAAATCTAATCTAACAATTTATTTTAAAAAAATGAATGAGGTAGAATTCATTCTAAGTATGTAAGGCTGGTTTAACATTTGAAAATCAGTTTATGTAGTCCACCATATCAATGAACTGTTAAACAACATTTCAGAAAAAAAGACTTGATTGAAATAAAGAGACATTTATTTGGGGTTTGTTAAGACTGCAGCCCGGTAGCATAGGTTCAAGAAGCACTTGAATTGTGGTTCACTGGACTACAAAATAGAGGAAGCTTATAAGGGCAAAGACTGCAAGGCTCCAATTACATGTTATTTGTCCAGAATTATGATTGGAGAGGCAAGAAGTAAGAGTGCTTGTTAAGCAAGGATTAGTTGCGGTCTGAAATGGTTGCATATTTGCAACAAGGTTATAACTAACAGATGTTGTACTAAAAATGGCTGGTGGTTGCCTTGGGTTTGGTATAGTTCAGAAAGTTCAAGTTCTCAGTGGTGCAGAAATGTATCTGAGACCAGAAACTCAGTGGCTGCCCGACTCCATTTTGTATGCCTGAACTATGATTATCCCATTATGATTTCAATCTGTCATCAAGGCGAAAACAAATAAACAAAGAAGCAAAACCGCATGATCATGTAAATGGATGTGGGGCATGTAATTCTCTATTATGTTTAAAAACTCACCTCCAGCTAGGAACAGAGTAGAACTTCTTCAACTTGATAAATAACAGGTAAGAAAAAAATCCTCTATTGCTAACTTAATCATTAGAAACTAGAGACTGTCAACTAAAAAATTATTCACAACCTAGAAACTGAGTTATGCTTTATTCAGCTAGAATTTTTAAGGCTTCAAGCCCGAGGCGCAGCATCTCAAGTAAGCCTGAGAGAACTGCTCTGAGGAGACGAAGAGGAGAGCCAGGATATATAGGAGTTTTGCAACAAAAGGCAGGTAGTCTGAACATCAAAATATTGTTGTAAATTAAAGAAAACCAGATGCGTCAAGTTAAGGAATTTAGCACTTTGTATGGAAAGATTCAAGAGTCTGGGCTCACTGAAATCATTCATTTGATATGTACCTCAGCTATCTGGGACCAGTATCTTGGGTTTTCACATCCTGAGTTCCCTCAGGCTCACCAGCTCACCTTCAGCTGGTGGCTGCAATCTCTAATGACTGTGACATCCTTTGTTTACTGATATTGAAATGGTTAGATGTCGCTTGGAGGAGCTTGGTCCTTTATGCCTCAGTGCAGAAAGAATTCAGTGAGTGGCAAAATGATAGATAAGTGATTTATTAGAATAGGATGCTTGTGAGTCTCACAAGTGGGTGGGCGAGAAGGTGCTGCCCCCGGAAAACTTAGTGGGCTACAATTTTATAATCAAAGGAAGAGAGAGAAGGGGGCAAAGAACATTTTCTTCTTCACTCTTGAGTAGACATCATGCTTTCATCATTAGCTCTTCCTCTAGATTGGGTTTCTTCTCCCTACATGGTCATGCCAGGACTGTCATGGCACTATGGAAATTATTATTTTTTTATGTGTGCAGAGAGTATGTCCTAGGGGTCATTAAATTACTGAGCTTACTGGGCAGGATGTGGGTCTCATGCCACCATTGTTTTACTGCTTGGGAGCATGTCTCGTGTCTCTGTCACATGATTTTTGTTGCTAAGCAAGCTTTCTTTGTTTTGTGGTTAAGTAAACCTGTTTTCTTGAGTAATCATCAATTACAGGGGTCTCCTACACGTTTTTCTTTACTTACAATCCCCTAGTGAGATTAACTATTTAAATACCTACTTTGTTCCTTTACTCTGTACCTATCATATGGCAGGCGATATTCCATTTCTCAATATATTAATTCTAAGATTGGGTTATTTTATACAGGTTGACTCAGTTGTTTTCTCTTTAGGAGATCAAATGGATCCCACATTAGGTATGAATATTCACATGCTTTTTTCCTACAGCAATTAACTTTGATAAAAGTTTTGAGATACTTTCAAAATTGCCCTTGTTCAAATGAGTTATCCTCATTCATGTTGGTTCTAAATTACAGACTTGAAGTATGTTATTAAACTACTGCTATTTCCTCTAAGCTTAAACAAACAAACAGGACCAGACAGTAAATATTTTAGGCTTTCTGGTCAAACATTCTCTAACACAACTACACAATTCTGTTGTTGTAGTAGGAAAGTAGGCACAGAAAATATACAAATGAAGAGTGTACTTGTTCGACAAAACTTTATTTACAATTACAAACACTGGCAGGATTTAGCCCATGGGCTATAGTTTTTATATTATCAGACCTAAAAGATAAAATAAAAATACTTTATTGGGCATGTAAAGTTTTTAGAAATAAAGGTTTTCTTTTTTTTACCTTATGTTATATCAATACCTCCCCACCCCTGCCGCTTTTTATTCCAACATCATTAAACTTTATTCTACATACAAATTATGAAGTATTGTGGTTCTATAACATGCTACTTAAAGTTCCTTCAGTATAAAAGGTTATATTTCCTTTTTTCTTCTACCTGTTAAATTATTAGTTTCTCTTTCTGAAAAAACTTATACATATGCAATCATGTTTATAGGAGGTTTGCTGGTTTGAGCTTCCTTAGATATGAATTACTTCTGGGGTGACCAACCATCCCAATTTACTTGGGACTGAGGGTTTTCAGTGCCCAAACTGGTACAGTCCCAGGAAAACAAGGACAACTGGTCACCCCAGCTGTTTCCATGTTCTGCTCTCTTAAATATTTAAATTTAATACTCTTATTAAATTTAAGAGATTTTATATTCTACCACAACTATGACAATATTGAATTATAAAACATACATTTCACTTTCTATTTATTTTCCGTAATAGTGAATTTTATAACTACAGTAAAAACTAGGTACTATTCATCATTTATTGTCCAAAAATATCATATAGTTCTTAAATATTCCATGACTATATATATATATATATATATATTAGAATGAGGTTAATAGAAAGTGGAAAGAAGAAAAGAGGAAGGAAAAAGAAAAAAGGAAGGAAGGAAGGGATAGCTCTGTGTAAATAAAGTATACATTAAAAAGTAACTTTTTCTTTAATAACCAAGAAACCACAATACAATTATAAAATTATTTAGCCTTACAAATGTAAAGATAGATTTTGGTAGAAGTCTTTAATTACTTGTAATTATTTGTAATTAGGATTACAAGTAATCTTTAATTACTTGTTATTACTTTTTGATATAAGAAATTGAAGTAATATTGACAGAAGAATATGAAAATATACTATTTCTTGCTATTACCAGAACGTAATTGTAAATATTAAATGCTGGTCTTGTTGATTGCCTACTAAAATGCCAGATAAAAATTCTCACCCATGAAATACTTTTGTGTTATCAAAAGATTAAAACATGATGCAGAAAATAAATGGTAAAATGTAGCATCAGATAGTTTAAAAAATTTGAATGAAATAAATATTAGAAAAGCATATGTATTACTAAATAATTGCCCTCTTGTCATGTTAAATTAATTATAATTTTATTAGCATTGCAACTTCAGTGACTAACAGGTCTAAGAGATGTCTTGAACATTGAAGAGATAGAAATCATTTGCATCATTTAATATGACGAAAAATTAATGGCCAATAAAATAGATTGGGCTGTGGCTTCTGTGACCAGGGGTGTTACTAATCTGTGGATGTGGCAGCTTTTGAGAATAGGTGGTGGTGGATATGAATGCTTCCATCCAGCTTGTCATGGAAGACACCTCTGGTGGGTAGGACCTAAGATTCTTGGGGGAATGATCCAACAACAACATCAAACTTTTCAAGTGTTTCATCCTATCAATTCTATTTCTAGCTTGCAACAAGCGAGAAGATGAATTGCAAGGTTACAACTTGTTGGCATAAGATTTAAGAGCTGTCTGTATATGTACAGCTGTTCAATAGCAATTTGGACTTATTCTATAAATATTGGATATTTTACCATAACAGTTTTCTCTCCTTGCACTCTCAAGATAATGATTTTTCATCTGAAATTTCTTTTGTGTATTTACACTGGGAGAGATCTCTATAATCACTTTTCAATACATGTGTTTAAGATGGCATTATAGTATGGTTTTAACTTTAGTCATTCATCTTAATAAGTTTCCTTTGTTTTATGGTATTTGAAATGAAGGCAACTGTTTCTCTTCCTGAAGACAACATTTATTCCTATTATTAAGTCAGTGGAAAACAAATAGCACAAATTAAGTTTGAGAGGGAGAGATTGCTGATCTTTCCTGGTTTGCTTTTTTTCTTCTCTATTCTGTTTGTGAATGAGAATCCAGACTTCCAGTCCTAAGTAGTGTCATCAGTCATCACTGAAGTACTTATTAGACAGTAAATATGGCCTCAATGGCTTTTTGAATTTTTAATCAAAATTCATATTGTTGTTAACTGCAATTTATGGCAATGATCTTGTGTGCTAAAATCCCTGGGTTGAGATTCTGGTTATAGACATTCTTGATTTTAATTTCTTTAGCCACATAGACTCTGATTATATCTACAGATAGTATTCTGAATCACCAAAGGGAAATTGATATCAATGAGCTGTGTGAAAGCTTTATACTGAACCAGTGAATCAAAGAGTCTACCCATCCTATCACACAGACCCTGTTATTTGTCTTTTAATTAGCTGACTCACGACTTATTTATAGGGTGAGGACTACTTAAGCTGCTCATCAGCTAAAAAGTTTGATTGATTTTCTTTCTCCAAATCTTTGCTATTTCCACCTTTTAAAAGCATGTTCACAGAGTCTTTTTGGTACTCTGCACCAAAACCTTAATTGGGAAATTATTGAAAGTCACCCTAATTTAAATTAGAAACATTTAAAAATTAACCTGATAGGAAATTTTCTGTAAATCACAATTAATCTAAATCATAGTCCATTGAGAAAAAAGAACATAATTTTTTTTCATTTTAGCACTTCTAGTGGATGAGTATATAATTGTGGTTTTTAATTTGCATTTTCCTGATAACTCTGATAGCTGATGATGTCAACATTTCATTTACTTATTGGACGTTTGTATGTCTTTGTTCCAGTGCGCCTAGGTTTTTAGTGATGTTTTATCTTTGGACATTCGAGTTGTAGGAGATCTTTTGATGAATATATCGATCTCTATCTGTATCTCTATTCCTTGTGTCTAATCTATATCTATATCATTTATATCTATATGTATATCTATCTATATTTATACTTTATTTCTTCCAGGCTGTGGATTGCTGTTGATGACGTAGATTTCACAATTTTTATTTTATAGTCAGTGATTTCTGCATCTAAAACAAATCAAAACAAAAATGTCTAGAGGCTTTAGAATTTTAGCTCTTATGCTCGGGTCTATAATACATTTTGAATTAATTTTTATGTATACTATGAATAAATTAAGCCATTTTTTCTGTTTTCATATGAGTATTTCATTGTTTCAGTACTATGTAATGAAAAATCTTTTGTTCTGGAATCTTTGTAGAAGAAAAAGTCGAATTCTAGACTTCTTAATATTTTCCATTCTTTTATTTGTGTATCCTCACTTGAATATCACACATTCTTGATTATACTAGTTTAATGTCTTAAAATCAGTTAAGGCAATTTTTTTAAGATTGTGTTGGATATTCTAGGTCCCTAGGATTTCCTTATACGTTTTAGAATACTTTGTAAATACATATTTTGTACAGGCTTTTTGATTAATATTTTATTTAATATATAATTTTGAGGTATTCAATCTATTGTCAATACACAAACATTATATATAAACATATATATATATTTATTAACTTATTCCAGCATTAATTTGTAACTATCAAGGACTAGGTCTTGCACATCTCTCTTTAAAATAATCTCTAACTATTTTATGTGTTCTGATAATATTTTAAATGATATTTTTGCATTTTATTTTCTAATTTTTAATGTATAATTTCATACTGGATTTGTAGATGGAGTTTATTTTTTCAAAGATATTTTTACATTTTATTTTCCAATTTTTCATGTATAATTGTATTATTAATTTGTATATAATTAAACTTGGGCTTATTTTATAAAATAATTAGTGTAAAATTAATATTATTTATTGCACTAATTAGAATTATTTAGATAGTTGCTAACATTCATCATTAAAGCAATATGGGCTTAGTGTTTTCTTATTAGAAGTCTATTTTTTTTCCCACAAATTTATTTTCTTAAGAAATATAATCTTTAAAGTCTTTATTTTTTCTTGTTTCAGTTTTAGGAAACTTTTTATTTTGAAGAATGTTTTAACTTCTTCCAAGCAGTATGCAGTTTAGAAATCAGTACAGAGCACTTGATTTTTATCTTATTTGGTATTAAGAAAGCCTTTGGATGTGGTGGCACAGTGGTTAAGAATCTGCCTGCCAATGCAGGGGACTTGGGTTTGAACCCTAGTCCAGGAAGATCCCACATGCCATGGAGCAACTAAGCCCATGAGTCACAACTACAGAACTTGTGCTCTAGAGCACATGAGCCACAACTACTGAGGCCATGTGCCACAACTACTGAAGCCCATGCACCTAGAGCCCATGCTCTGCAACAAGAGAAGCCACTGCAATGAGAAGCCCACACACCGCAACAAAGAGTAGCCCTGCTTGCCGCAACTAGAGAAAGCCCGTGCACAGCAATGAAGAACCAACACAGTCAAAAATAAATAAATAAATAAATAAATTTAAAAAAAAGAAAGCCTTTGGAAAATCAGGTTAGTTTGTTTTCTTTTGTATTAGTCCTGTCCTGGGTGGAACCAGTTTTGAGCAATTAGTCATTATATATATAATCATAATATTGATATAGCTCAATAAAATCCAAAATTGAGACAGTAGAATAAAGCAATGGCATGAAGTATTTTGTGACTTTTTAAGTCACCATAATTATCTTGAAGCTCTGTGGTAATCTCACCTCAGAGAACTTCAAATATGTTTCTAGTCATTTAGTAGCAGGTTCTCAAAAATGAATCACATGAATATCAGGCAGTGGAATATCAAATATCCCATTAACATTATGTGTAAACCCTTAACAAATATTTCCTTCATTTGTTCATCCTTTGATGGTGATGAATTTTTAAAATGTGTCCAAATTTTTTAAAAGATCTGTAATATTAAAGATATCCATAATTAATCTCTGAAAGAAATCACTACTGTAGGCTCACATTGTCTACTACTCTGTTCCTCTTCCCAGTTTCTGCACAAGATCAATAGAGCCATTTACTTATTTTCAGCATGTTATCATAATCCTGGATTCCAGAAACCAGTCCTAAATTTCCAGAATGCCCTGTTGAGTTTTTTGAAGTATTTATTGCAAAGGATTGTCAACATTTATTTAACTGGGGCACTGTTGGTTTTGACCAGGCTTAAATATAGGGGAAAAGGAACATTTATTTGCTTTGTTTTCTCTCTCTTCTTTCTATCTCTTCTCAGGTTTGGAAATGCCTTCTTTAAGGAGGCATCAAGGTTTTAAATATTGTCCATTAAAAATTAAGAAATAGGTCTATGCTGGACACTTTAAACAAGATTGGTTCTAAGTTGGCTTCAAACTGCACACAATCAGGTAGAACTTGTTTGTATATCAGTATTTTTAGATATTTGACATCTAAGTGATTTTAATTTCAAATGAGACATGGATTTAGGAGTATAATTAGTGCCTTGATTACCTCAAATGATAAGAACTAGTCATTATTATGGAAAAATAAAGACAGAGAGCCTTCACAGCAAAGGAGAGTCATCTTCACGGTATTGTCAGCCACTAAACTGGACTGGAGAGATTCTCAAAAGTCTAAATGAGGTGGAGGTTATGCCAGTCCTTATGTTAGAACAGTCTTGAAGTTGCAAATAATAATTCTTATTATAGTCACAATTTAATCAGAGGAATCCTAATTGAGCTAAAGAGTTAATTTAAAAGTTTTACTATGATGGGCGATGACTCCGTGCATATTAAACAAAACAAATAGCCAATAACATTAGTTTCATAAAATTTCTTCTGAGGAATGAAAATGAGGTAGTTCTGAATGATTTACTACACTTGTAACTTAGGGTATAAGAACTTCAGCGCAGGTGTTGAGATCCATACACAGGAAACACACCTTCAATAGCAAACCAAGACTTCAGCCCCTGACACCATGAGCTACTACTGCAACTACTACAGAGGCCTGGGCTATGGCTATGGATAGGGTTGTGGATGTGGCAGCTTCCGCAGACTGGGCTATGGCTTCAGAGTCTATGGATATGACTCTGGTTATGAAAGCTTCAGATATGGCTGCCATCACTACCCATTTTTCTGTGGAACATATGGATTCTCTAGCTTGTATTAAAATTCTTCTTTATGAATCTAATATCTGGCTCCATAAGTAGACTTGCTTAATCTGATTTCAATCATGGGCCAATCAAGATTATGCTCGGTCCATTTGTTCAATATAATTAGTGCCAAAGACTTTTAGTACATTTATAATTACATCAGGTCTCCTCAATTTCCTTAATAAGCACTCTTAATGAAACAGCAAATATAGCTTTGGTTTAATTCATTTATTCTCAATGATATATACATATAACTCAGTATAAATATTAGTCAACATTGAAGGAATATTTTAATATACTTTCTTGAATTTTTATTTCCTTGACTTTAATCAGATAATACTTAGAGTTTATTTCAACAATAATAAAAAATTCAACTTTAACAATTTTGAGTAACATATCTATGGTAACAAATAAAAATGATTTATATGTTTTACATTTGATGTAATTTTATTTATCAATGCAGTCCAAAATATGTAAATAATCCATCCCTTCTTTCAAAATATGTCCTTTTGTGGTAATTAAAGAACAGTGGTAGACTCCAAACTTCTAGGAAAGAAAAATATTTGTTAAATGAATTTCTTGATTATATATATCACCTTTCTCTATTTGCTGTTATTTCACTTGGTATTCTCATGAAAATAGTTATTTTATAATCTTACTAAAAGTGTTACAAGCTAATTAATTAAAATATATGTAGTATTAAAAATATAAATTAGTTTAGATTTTTATTGTTACTTTTTTTCTGTGGCATGCAACAATATTCTTTTTCACTATCATCACCATGACATTAAATTCTTTTGCAACTGTAAATGAATGCAAACACCTAGTTATAACCAATAAATATATTATTCTGCAGCTTTACTTGAAGAGAATCATCGAAAGAGTTTTTTTTTTTTTTTAAGTGGAATTTCAACCAATTAACACATACCAAAAAGCAAACATTTTATTGCTGGTGTTTCACATAATTGGGTATATAAATGATACAATATAAATATATTGTTTCAAATTTGAATGGCATTTTCAGGTAATATGAATAATATGAATATGAATAATTCATGTACAGTGAAGTTTGTTTTTGTTGTTTAAGTTGGTGAAATCTAACAAGGACAACAGAAATAGGAACTGGACCTAGCATTAAGGTTGTACAGTGCTGCTCCCTATAGTGCAACTAGGGAAACTGCAAATGGTTAAATGGCTTGCCTATAGTCACAAACCCAAGTGTCAGAACCAAGATCAGAAAACAGTTCACCTGAATTCTGGTGTTCTGCTCCATCATGCTGATTCTTTTTCATTGTATATTTTAAAAATTTGAATACCATCTAGAAAGTTCTCATCATGTTTTCATGAACAGCTATAATTTTATAGCTAAATTTATGGGGATTAATTTCCTCTTAGATTAACTACCTCTTATTGTGTTTCCTTTTACATTTTTATTGTTACAATTTTATTTTATTGTATGTAATCTCCTGCTTCTCAATTTCTAATTTAGTTTTGCTTCGAGGCAAATGAAGAATGAATAATTTTAAAGCTCAGTTCTCAAGATCATGACTTTTTATTAGATTTAAATTTGTTTAAACTATATGAAGATAGAAAAAAATAAAACTCGGCCAGTTCTGGTCATTTGTCCAATCATATGTTATGCTTTCATAGGAGAGGTTATGCTAGTTAAATTTTGGTCATTCCATTAAAGGAACTTTGACCCATATAACCAAATTTCATTTGAAACTATTCTATTCTCACACAGGTCAGTATCTTCACAGCCTGAGGAAGCTGTTGCAAAGTTGCAAAGAGAAATAATTATAAAAAAAATTAGAATGAGAAATATGCATGTGTGGCACTCCTAGTATAATATTTTTGTAACCTACATTTTCATACTTTATTGATTTGTGTCTGAATTTTAAGGAAAACTATGGAATGTATAACAGAAGTTTCCATTACATATAAGTAAAGACCATTACTTACCCCAAAAGCAAACACATTTTCTTCTTTGCCATCCATTATCATAGAATTGTTTAACATAAATTTCAAAGGAAACTTCCTAAAAGTGAAATGAAGGAAAAAAAAAAGATCATCATTCAGTCTACTTAGGGTCTAACAACGAAGCATAAAACAATATTTCTCTAAAGAAATATATATCGCTCATTTTCCAATGAATACTTTCATTTTGATCATTTTTTTCACTTAGGAAAAAAACAAGGCAAATATTTGTTCCATAGAGTCTATAATATTTTAGTGTTGATATTTTATTGCCAATGATCATGAATCAAATTGGTTTTGGGCAAAACTCTCACATTTTATTCCTTGAAACTATTTTGGTTTCTATTTGACTGTTGAAGTTTTCCATTTATGTTTTGTTTAGTGTTTTATCTCAGGACGGTGCATCCTTTTTATCCCAAACAAACAAGATTGTCCATTAATCACTCTCACACAATATGGCTGAGTTATATGGGCAAAATGTGATATCCTTAACTCAGTCTGAATTAGTTGTGATTCTATGTCTTCAAAAGGACTCACTGAGAATGAAAATTGAGCTTATCAACTCTTTCTAGTTCAGAATGAGAAGTCATGAAACAGTATTTGGATAAAAGACACATGGAAAATGGATTATGGCATACTGAGTCATGTTGTGGCTTCAAAAGGTAGCTTGCTAAGGTGCAGTCAGAGAGTTGCACAGATTGTGGTAGCCATGATAGTAAATGTAATTTACTTATACTTTATTTATTAGTTCTATAAACAATTCTTAATTCCCTACTCTGTTGTTTAGAATTGAAAACATCCATTTGAAGAAATTAATCTTCGATAAAATACCTGGATATCTTACAAAAGTTCAACTACATGTTCAAGACCGTGTAAATTAAATAACTTTTTACTGACCCAAGTCAAGAGTCAGGTGCTACATGGAGATTAATCCAGTGTAGGGTCAACCTTGGACCTCATTGACTAACTCAGTGAAATTAGCAGAGGAACTCCATGAAGTCCAAGATGAAAGTCCTCACATATATTTCTTGTTTCTTGGTTCTGTGTTATTTTGACATTGTGTTCTCATTTTCAAAAATTTGAAGATATTTTCAATATTAAGATACTATTTTAACATTCAGAAGGACCTAGGAGTTTGTTGTATGTTTTAAAAGACAAGACCTTAATGAACAATTAACAGATTAGTAGTGAGTGGTAAGAAATCGCCTGAAGATGAATGGGTACAGGACACACATATAAACAAACGGAAAGATACTATGGTAAATATAAAGAAGAGATAGAAAGAAAGACATTTATTGGAATAGCAAGTGGAAGACTGGGGTAGGGGGAAATATTGTCAACTTTAAAAATTTACCTGGTTGTTCCTCGTGAGTATTGAGAGGAAGGGAAGAATAATGAGAGCTAAAGTGAGTATGAAAATAGAGATCATATATGGATAACTGAAGAAGGGTAAAGAAAGGGAGAAATAAGCTGGCTTGTGCAAAAACATAGACGCAGATGCAATCTGCAATTTTAGTAGGACTTTGAATAGAACCAATTATGGAGGAAGGTCTTAGGATTTGAAATGAAAATTGAACTGCTACTCTGATAAGCCAGCAAAAAGCTGGATTTTGTGCCCTCAATTTCTGAAATTAATTGTTCCATGTTTTGCAAACAAAAGGTTCTGAAGATGGTGTGTAAAGCCAAAAATTATAAAGGTTATTATGAGTTAAATGTTAAAAATCAACATATGGCTTTTTTTAAAAAAAATAAAATGTTTTCATATATTCTAAATAGAGGCACTTTCTTCAGTCCTCACCCCATAAGTTTGCTTTCTAAAAAATATAGATTTAACGTCTGTAAATTGAACAAATATCTGTGAATTTAGTTGGAGATGGAGTTGTTCATTCAGGAGATGACAGAACAGAGGAAATGTTTAATTATAAAAGAAATGTCATCAAATGTAAATGGTGTAGTATACCTGGTAATAAACAATTCAGCTTAGAGTTTGGAATGCACAAATTTTGAAGAGTCAGACATTTCTTCCCATAAAATCAAAGCAACAGGCTCAAGGACATCTTAAATAAGAAGCTAAGTAACCTGAAATAATTTAATGAGAATGAGGACCTCTCTCTGTGTCAGGAGACAGCAGATTAATGAGTTATAACATTACAGGTAATATGTAGAATGACACATAGGAAGGCTATACAGGTACTATGTAGAATGACACATGATTTATCACATGCTCTAACCAGGGTATATAAGCTTCCCTCTACACATGTTGAGATCCACACTCAGGATCTTGTCTTGAACAGAAAACAAACCTCACCACCCCTGACACCATGATCTACTACAGCAAATACTATAGCCATAGCCTGAGCTATGGCTATAGTGGCTTTGGTGGACTGGGGTATGGCTATGGTTGTGGATGTGGCAGCTTCTGCAGACTGGGCTATGTCTGTGGCTTCAGAGGCTATGGCTATGACTCTGGTTATGGAAGCTTTGGATATGGCTGCCATCGCTACCCATTCTTCTATGGATGATATGGATTTTCTAGCTTCTGTTGAAATCCTACCCCAGGACCCCAATATTTGAGGCCATAAAAGAATTATCTAAGTCTGACTAAAATAACTATACCAAACAAGATCACCCAGGACCAAGCCAAGATCAAAAGTATTTAGTGTCTAAGATTTTAGGAATATTTATCATTTCATAATTGTCTGCTTCATGTTTCTTGTTGTCTCTTATTCATGCTTTCTTAACTGTGGGATTTATCTAATCCTTTTGCAATAAATTTTCCTAAGTTAAGACAGCATACATGGCTGTTATTTTTTTATTTAACTCACAATATCAATGTGATTATTTGTAATTGCACCTAATTGACAATGAAAAAATAAACTACTCCATGAAGAGCTAAGGTAATAGGAGATCTTACACTCACCCATATGGCTAGATAGATACACATAAACCATAACCCTCAGTTGAAATAAAGATCTTTTTCTCTGAATGCTAAACCAGATCTTATTCAATGCTTTTGTTTAGATAACATTGGTATTTAAAACCAGCACTGAAATATCAACTTTATATATTTTCATATTTAAAGTGAAGCTAACATGAAGAATAAGTGTCCTTCTGTTTTGTCCAAAATTGATATTTATTTAGCTCTTTCAGTGATAAGAAAACATGATGATAGAATAAAACTTCTCTCTAAATATACATTGAAAAATGAACTTCTTTTTGTGAATCTCTATCATGTTTTCCTCATGGTCTGCCATGGTGTGACATGACATTGTTCCTCAGTATTATCAGCACATTGAAATAGTTTGCACTTCATCAGGGAAACTTAAAAATCACTGTCATTCCTTGGGAATGACATTTGATCAGGACATATTTTACATTTGGTAGTGTATATAGGTCCTTTTTTTTTTAATCTGTATTGAGGTTATGGCTGATCTGAAGCTTTATACATTCTAGCAAGTGTCTTAAAATGTTGACCTTCAAAAAGTGGGTCACTTCTTGTTAGTACTTCAAATAAATATTTGACTGTGAAAAACACATAACAAAATGTCAGCATTTTGCCAAAAAAAATGTTATATATTTAGGTAGTGAAACAAAAGTGAATATCTTTTGTTTGAGTTATTAAATTCAATAAAACCAAGGCAATAATATAATGACAGAAATGTGAAGCTGGCTGGGGTACTGTAAAACTTAACAAAACAGAATCTTAGATGGGAAAGTACCTCCAAAAATTAAAATGAATTGCTAATGATCAAAAATGGCATGAGCAGGACAGACTAAGACGAGAACCAGTTTTACTGAATACTAGACAGTCTGCTTCACCATGCTTCCTATCCCATTCCTTGAGCACTTCCCTTTTAAGTGCTATCAAATAAAACATCTTGAAAGTTCTGGCCATGTGTCTTTGAAGAGATAAATTATCACAGCTGGTGGACCACCTCTATTTATTTTGATTTGCAAATATTCCGACACAGAATGTTGAACTACCAATTTCTTTTTTTTTTAAACATCTTTATTGGAATATAGTTGTTTTACAATGGTGTGTTAGTTTCTGCTTTACAACAAAGTGAATCAGTTATACATATACATGTCCCCATACCTCTTCCCTCTTGCATCTCTCTCCCTCCCACCCTCCTTATCCCACCCCTCTAGGTGGTCACAAAGCATGGAGCTTATCTCCCTGTGCTATGCGTCTGCTTCCCACTAGCTATCTATTTTACATTTGGTAGTGTATATATGTCCTTGACACTCTCTCACTTTGTCCCAGCTTACACTTCCCCCTCTCCCTTCCCCCTCTCCGTAACCTCAAATCCACTCTCTAGTAGATCTGCGTCTTTATTCCCGTCTTGCCAATAGGTCCTTCATGACCATTTTTTATTTTATTTTTTTAGATTCCATATATATATATATTAACATACAGTATTTGTTTTTCTCTTTCTGACTTACTTCACTCTGTATGACAGTCTCTAGGTCCAACAACCTCACTACAAGTAACTCAATTTCATTCTTTTTATGGCTGACTAATATTCCACTGTATATATATGCCACATCTTCTTTATCCATTCATCTGTCCATGGACACTTAGGTAGCTTCCATGTCCTGGCTATTGTAAATAGAGCTGCAATGAACATTCTGGTACATGGCTCTTTTTGAATTATGCTTTTCTCAGGGTATATGCCCAGTAGTGGGATTGCTGGGTCGTATGATATTTCTATTTTAGTTTTTTAAGGAACCTCCATACTGTTCTCCATAGTAGCTTTATCAGCTTACATTCCCATCAAGAGTGCAAGAGGGTACCCTTTTCTCCACACCCTCTCCAGCATTTATAGTCTGTAGATTTTTTGATGATGGCCATTCTGACCGGTGTGAGATGATATCTCACTGTAGTTTTGATTTGCATTTCTCTAATGATTAATGATGTTGAGCATTCTTTCATGTGTTTGTTGGCAGTCTGTATATCTTCTTTGGAGAAATGTCTATTTAGGTCTTCTGTCCATTTTTGGATTGGGTTGTTTGCTTTTTTGTTATTGAGTTGCATGAGCTGCTTGTAAATTTTGGAGATTAATCCTTTGTCTATTGCTTCATTTGCAAATATTTTCTCCCATTCTGAGGGTTGTCTTTTGGTCTTGTTTATGGTTTCCTTTGCTGTGCAAAAGCTTTGAAGTTTCATTAGGTCTAATTTGTTTATTTTTTTCCCATTTCTCTACAAGGTGGATCAAAAAGGATCTTGTTGTGATTTATGTCATAGAGTGTTCTGCCTATGTTTTCCTCCAAGAGTTTGATGGTGTCTGGCCTTACATTTAGGTCTTTAATCCATTTTGAGTTTACTTTTGTGTATGGTGTTAGGGAGTGCTCTAATTTCATTATTTTACATGTAGCTGTCCAGCTTTCCCAGCACCACTTATTGAAGAGGCTGTCTTTTCTCCATTGTATATTCTTGCCTCCTTTATCAAAGATAAGGTGGCCATATGTATGTGGGTTTATCTCTGGGCTTTCTATCCTGTTCCATTGATCTAAATTTCTGTTTTTGTGCCAGTACCATACTGTCTTGATTACTGTAGCTTTATAGTATTGTCTGAAGTCAGGGAGCCTGATTCCTGCAGCTCCATTTTTCTTTCTCAATATTGCTTTGGCTATTCAGAGTCTTTTGTGTTTCCATACATATTTTAAAAATTTTTGTTCTAATTCTGTGAAAAATGCCAGTGGTAGTTTTATACGGATTGCATTGAATCTGTAGATTGCTTTGGGTAGTAGAGTCATTTTCACAATGTTGATTCTTCCAAACCAAGAACATGGTATATCTCTCCATCTATTTGTATCATCTTTAATTTATTTCATCAGTATCTTATAATGTTCTGCATACAGGTGTTTTGTCTCCTTAGGTAGGTTTTATTTCTAAATATTTTATTCTTTTTGTTGCAATGGTTAATTGAGTGTTTTCTTAATTTCACTTTCAGATTTTTCATCATTATTGCATAGTAATGCAAGAGATTTCTGGGCATTAATTTTGTATCCTGCTACTTTACCAAATTCTCTATTTAGCTCTAGTAGTTTTCTGGTAGCATTTTTAGGATTCTCTATGTATAGTATCATGTCATCTGCAAACAGGGACAGCTTTACTTCTTCTTTTCCAATTTGGTTTCCTTTTATTTCTTTTTCTTCTCTGATTGCTGTGGCTAAAACTTCCAAAACTATGTTGAATAATAGTGGTGAGAGTGGGCAACCTTGTCTTGTTCCTGACCTTAGTGGAAATAGTTTCAGTTTTTCATCACTGAGGATGATGTTGGCTGTGGGTTTGTCATATATGGCTTTTATTATGTTGAGGAAAGTTCCCTCTATGCCTACTTTCTGGAGGAATTTTATCATAAATGAGTGTTGAATTTTGTCGAATGCTTTCTCTGCATCTATTGAGATGATCATATGGTTTTCCTCCTACAATTTGTTAATATGGTGTATCAAATATATTGATTTGCCTATATTGAAGAATCCTTGCATTCCTGGGATAAAACCCACTTGATCATAGCGTATGATCCTTTTAATGTGCTGTTGGATTCTGTTTGCTAGTATTTTGTTGAGGATTTTTGCATCTATGTCCATCAGTGATATTGGCCTGTAGTCTTCTTTCTTTGTAACATCTTTGTCTGGTTTTGGTATCAGGGTGATGGTGGCCTCATAGAATGAGTTTCAGAGTGTTTCTTCTTCTGCTATTGTTTGGAGGAGTTTGAGTAGGATAGGTGTTAGTTCTTCTCTAAATGTTTGATGGAATTCGCCTGTGAGGCCATCTGGTTCTGGGCTTTTGTTTGTTGGAAGGTTTTAAATCTCAGTTTCAATTTCCTTGCTTGTGATTGGTCTGTTCATATTTTCTATTTCTTCCTGGTTTAGTCTCAGAACGTTGTGCATTTCTAAGAATTTATCCATTTCTTCCAGTCTGTCCATTTTATTGGCATAGTTTCTTGTAGTAATCTCTCATGATCCTTTGTATTTCTGCAGTGTCAGTTGTTACTTCTCCTTTTTCATTTCTAATTCTATTGAATTGAGTCTTCTCCCTTTTTTTCTTGATGAGTCTGGCTAATTGTTTATCAATTTTGTTTATCTTCTTAAAGAACCAGCTTTTGATTTTATTGATCTTTGCTATTCTTTCCTTCATTTCTTTTTCATTTATTTCTGATATGGTCTTTATGATTTCTTTTGTTCTGCTAACTTTGGGGTTCTTTTGCTCTTCTTTCTCTAATTGATTTAGGTGTAAGGTTAGGTTGTTTATTTGAGATGTTTCTTGTTTCTTAAGGTAGGATTGTATTGCTGTAAACTTCCTTCTTAGAACTGCTTTTGCCACATCCCATAGGTTTTGGGTTATTTGGTTTTCATTGCCATTTTTTTCTAAGTATTTTTTGATTTCCTCTTTGATTTCTTCAGTTACCTCTTGGTTATTAAGTAGTGTGTTGTTTAGCCTCCATGTGTTTGTATTTCTTACATATTTTTTTTTTACTGTAATTGATATCTAGTCTCATAACATTGCAGCCAGAAATGATACTTGATACAATTTCAATTTTCTTAAATTTACCAAGGCTTGATTTGTGACCCAAGATATGACCTATCCTGGAGAATGTTCCATGAGCACTTGAGAGGAATGTGTATTCTGTTGTTTTTGGATGGCATGTCCTATAAATATCAATTAAGTCCATCTTGTTTAATGTATCATTTAAAGCTTGTGTTTCCTTATTTATTTTCATTTTGGATGATCTGTCCATTGGTAAAAGTGGGGTGTTAAACTCCCCTATAATGATTGTGTTACTGTCGATTTCCCCTTTTATGACTGTTAGTATTTGCCTTATGTATTGAGGTGCTCCTATATTGGCTTCATAAATATTTACAATTGTTATATCTTCTTCTTGGATTGATCCCTTGATCATTATGTAGTGTCCTTCTTTGACTCTTGTAATAGTTTTTGTTTTAACGTCTATTTTGTCTGATATGAGAATTGCTACTCCAGCTTTCTTTTGATTTCCATTTGCATGGAATATCTTTTTCCATCCCCTCACTTTCAGTCTGTATGTGTCCCTAGGTCTGTAGTGGGTCTCTTGTAGACAGCATATATATGGGTCTTGTTTTTGTATCCACTCAGCCAGTCTATGTCTTTTGGTTGGAGCCTTTTATCCATTTACATTTAAGGTAATTATCTATATGTATATCCCTATTACCAGTTTCTTAACTGTTTTGAGTTTATTATTGTAGGTCTTTTTCTTCTCTTGTGTTTCTTGCCTAGAGAAATTCCCTTAACATTTGCTGTAAAGCTGGTTTGGCAGTGCTGAATTCTCTTAGCTTTTGCATGTCTGTAAAGCTTTTAATTTCTCCATCAAATCTGAACGAGATCTTGCTGGGTAGAATAATCTTGGTTGTAGATTTTTCTCCTTCATCACCTTAAATATGTCCTGCCAGTCCCTTCTGGCTTGCAGAGTTTCTGCTGAAAGATCAGCTGTTAACCTTATGGAGATTTCTTTATGTGTTATTTGTTATTTTTCCCTTGCTGCTTTTAATATTTTTTCTTTGTATATAATTATTGATACCGTGATTAATATGTGTTTTGGCATGTTTCTCCTTGGATTTATCCTGTATGGGACTCTCTGTGATTCCTGGACTTGATTATCTATTTCCTTTCCCATATTAGGGAAGTTTTCAACTATAATCTCTTCAAATATTTACTCAGTTCCTTTCTTTTTCTCTTCTTCTTCTGGGACCCCTATAATTCAAATGTTGGTGTGTTTAATATTGTCCCAGAGGTCTCTGAGACTGTTCTCAATTCTTTTCATTCTTTATTCTGCTCTGCAGTAGTTATTTCCACTATTTTACCTTCCAGGTCACTTTTCCATTCTTCTGCCTCAGCTATTCTGCTATTGATTCCTTCTAGAGAATTTTAAATTTCATTTAATGTGTTGTTCATCACTGTTTGTTTGCTCTTTAGTTCTTCTAGGTCCTTGTTAAACTATTCTTCTATTTTCTGCATTCTATTTCCAAGATATTGGATCATCTTTACTATCATTATTCTGAATTCTTTTTCAGGTAGACTGACTATTTCTTCTTCATTTGTTAGGTCTGGTGGGTTTTTGCCTTCCTCCTTCATTTGCCATGTGATTTTCTGTCTTCTCATTTTGCTTAACTTACTGTGTTTGGGGTCTCCTTTTCGCAGGCTACAGGTTCGTAGTTTCCATTATTTTTGGTGTCTGTCCCTAGTGGCTAAGGTTGGTTCAGTGGGTTGTGTAGGCTTCCTGGTCGAGGGGACTAGTGCCTGTGTTCTGGTGGATGAGGTTGGATCTTGTCTTTCTGGTGGGCAGGTCCACATCTGGTGGTATGTTTTGGGGTGTCTGTGGCCTTATTGTGATTTTAGGCAGCCTCTGTGCTAATGGATGAGGTTGTGTTCCTGTCTTGCTAGTTGTTTGGCATATGGTGCCCAGCACTGTAACTTGCTGGTTGTTGAGTGGAGTTGGGTCTTGGCAACTCCAACTCTCAACTCCAAGGTCGTTGAGATGGAGATGTCTAGGAGAGTTTTGCCATTTGATATTACGTGGATCTGGTAGGTCTCTTGTGGATCAGCTTCCTGAACTTGGCTTTCCCACCTCAGTGGCACAGCCCTGATGCCTGACTGGAGCACCAAGAGCCTGTCTTCCACATGACTCAGAATAAAAGGGAGGAAAAGGGCTTCTCTGGTGGTGCAGTGGTTGAGAGTCCGCCTGCCAATAGAGGGGACACAGGTTCGTGCCCCAGTCTGGGAAGATCCCACATGCTGTGGAGTGGCTGGGCCCATGAGCCATGGCCACTGAGCCTGTGTGTCCGGAGCCTGTGCTCCGCAACAGGAGAGGCCACAACAGTGAGAGGCCCATGTACCACACACACACAAAAACAAAACAAAACAAAACAAACAAAAAAAATGGAGAAAAAAAGAAAGAAAGAAGAAGATAAAATAAAATAAGTTATTAAAATAAAAAATAATTTTTAAGAAAAAATATTTTGTAAGTAATAAAAAACAAACAAAAAAAAAACGGACAGACAGAACCCTAGGACAAATGTTAAAAGCAAAGCTATACAGACAAAATCACACAACGAAGCATACACATACACACTCACAAAAAGAGTAAAAGGAAGAAAAAATATATATCATTGCCCCCAAAGTCCACCTCCTCAATTTGGGATGTTTCGTTGTGTATTCAGGTATTCCACAGATGCAGGGCACATCAGGTTGATTGTGGAGATTTAAACCTCTGCTCCTGAGGCTGCTGCGAGAGTTTCCCTTTCTCTTCTTTGTTCCCACAGCTCCTGGGATTCAGCTTTGGATTTGTTCCTCGTCTCTGCATGTAGGTCGCCTGAGGGTGTCTATTCTTTGCTCAGACAGGACAGGGTTAAAGGAGCAGCTGATTCGGGGGCTCTGGCTCACTCAAGCCGGGGGGAGGGAGGGGTACTGATGCCAGGCGAGCCTGCGGCGGCAGAGGCCAGCGTGACGTTGCACCGGCCTGAGGTGTGCCGTGCATTCTCCTGGGGAAGTTGTCCCTGGATTCTGGGACACTGGCAGTGGTGGGCTGCACAGGCTCCCCGCAAGGGAGGTGTGGACAGTGACCTGTGCTCACACACAGGCTTCTTGGTGGCTGCAGCAGCAGCCTTAGTGTCTCATGCCCATCTCTGTGGTCCGTGCTGTTAGCCGTGGCTCGTGCCCTTATCTGGAGCTCCTTTAAGCAGTGCTCTTAATCCCCTCTCCTCGTGCACCAGGAAACAAAGAGGGAAGTAAACGTCTCTTACCTCTTCGGCAGTTCCAGACCTTTTCCTGGACTCCCTGCCGGCTAGCTGTGGCTCACTAACCCTTTCAGGCTGTGTTCACACTGCCAGTCCTCTCCCTGGGATCCGACCTCTGAAGCCCAAGCCTCAGCTCCCAGCCCCCTCCCGCCCCGGCAGGTGAGCAGAGAAGCCTCTTGGGCTGGTGGGTGTTGGTCGGTACCCATCCTCTGTGCAGAAATCTCTCCATTTTGCCCTCTGCACCCCTGTTGCTGTGTTCTCCTTCATGGCTCCGAAGCTTTCCCCCTCTGCCACCCACAGTCTCCGCCCGCAAAGGGGCTTCCTAGTGTGTGGAAACCTTTCCTTCTTCATGGCTCCCTCCCCGAGGTGCAGGTCCCATCCCTATTCTTTTGTCTCTGTTTATTCTTTTTTCTTTTTCCCTACCCAGGTATGTGGGGAGTTTCTTGCCTTTTGGGAGGTCTGAGGTCTTCTGCCTGTGTTCAGTAGGTGTTCTGTAAGAGTTGTTCCACATGTAGATGTATTTCTGGTGTATCTGTGGGGAGGAAGGTGATCTCCGCATCTTACTCTTCCGCCATCTTGAAACTCCTCCTCCAAACTATCAATTCCTAATTGAGCTTCTTTGTAAAAATAGGTTCTAGTAAATAGTGTTAAAGCCAACTCTACTTTTAAAAAATTATTATAATGCATTTGAAAAGCTTAGACTTGTTTACTGCACATATGAATGGATTTACTCAGCCAGATCATATCCTTTTATTCAACTCAGGAGAGGAATCGTAGCTTCATAGTAAATAGGTCAGGGTAGATATATTTCAGTGTCACTATTGGAGGATGGTAATCTTCAGTTTGACTGAATAAAACATAATTTCATACGAAAATACTTTACCCCCTAACTGGACAATAGAATCATAGTCTAAAGAAAGACTTTATGTAGCTAAAGAAAAACTACAATCAGTATAACTATTTGGAGAAACTGCTTAGCATTCTTAGTATAATGCAGCTTTATTATTATACCTCTTACTGGTACATTATATTGATTTGTGTTGGAATTAACAGAAGAGCTCCAAAATCTTCTTTTAAGGAAAAGCTGTTACTGGTCCGGAGAAAATGCATCACAGGATCATCAGCACCACAACTGAGGGAAGATATGGCAGAATTAAATGGTCAGCGTGTGACATCATTAAACCTGTTTGAGTTATTTCTGATTTTATGGCTTCCTGTTGACTTAATGGGAATGAAATATTGAAATTAACAACTGTCTTTTAATGTAGGATGAACAATAAAAAATGGAACAAGTTCTGAAGAGAGAAGACAAAGGAATTAAAAAATAAGTGGTGAGGTAGCCAAGAGTTTTTTAAGACAAAAAAGCATTAAACATAAAATTTAAAAATTAATAAACTGGACTCATTCTATTAAGAAATTCTGTTCATACATAGACATCACTTTAAAGTGCAAAAATAAGCCACATATAGAGAGAAAATACTTTTAAAACAGATTTGACAAAATACTTTTACCCAAGTACTCTACAAATCAATACTAAAATATTACAAATGCAATTAAAAATAAACAAAATAATTGAACAGCCACTTCCAAAAGGTTATCTAGCTGATCAATAAATGTATATAATGGTCCCTAGTGCTATTACTCATCAGGTAAAAGCCAAATTAAAACAATGCTCAGCTACTACTACTTTCCCACAAGAATGATCAAAATTAAATAGTCTGAAAATAGCAAGTGTTCTCAAAGATTTAGAGCAAGTGGTGCTCTCTTACATTGTTGGTGGGACTGTAAACCTGAAAATCATTTTGGAAAACTATTGATAAGATCTAAAAAAACTGCTGTCAAAATCTAGAAGGATGGTTATCTCTAGAGAGTGAGGACAAAAAAAAAAAAAGGAGCATAGAGACACTTTAGGCATTAGGGCATGCTTAGTATGAGTAGTGTATGCCTATTTATAAGAATTCATCAAATTTTACACTGAAATTTATATATAATATATAATTCATTATTATGCTTTAAAAAAAAACCCAGTGCAAATAAAATGATGGTTATATGTTCCTCTAAATTCAGAAAGCCATTTGAGGTTATTCCTCCTTTAAATCTTTATTGTTTAGATGCCATCACAGAGTTACCCATGCCTGTCAGAAGCGTGATGCTTAATTTTAAAGACCTTAGAATTCATTCATCCTTTCAATACATATTTGTTGTGTTCTTATTACATGGTAGCTATTAAGAGAGGTAAATAAATCCAGTTGGGAGAATTCATCATTTGAAAATTACTTAAAAGACTAAAAGAACCTGAACAATACATTTGAGGTTATATAAAGTTCACACAAACTTAAGGACTAGAGCCAAATGTTAAACGCAAAACTAGATAAATTTAACCAGGTTTGGAATAAGCTTCAGCTATAAGTGACTAACTTCTTAGAGTCAGCTGAGGGACTTTTGTTCTCAATTGTCTTTTTCCACCCCTTATCTTTTAACATAACATCTACAATTTGGAGATGCTGAAGACATTTCCAATGTTAATGGTATCTTATTGAATTTGATAGAGCCCTTGGATTTGTATTATTTTTTTTAACATCAGAAACCTTAACAAACATGTAATATCTTAGTGAGACTAGTATGATGTTTCCTGAGAATAAGGGGACCAAAAAAATAAATAAATAAAGCACAGGAAAAGCAAAGGGAATAAAAGGGAAAACAGTTTTCATAAAAGTAAAGATACAAGAAGAAGGAAAAGGAAGAGATTAACTAAGTAACTATAGACTGAGTGAAAATTGATGGGTGCCAGAGAGAAATTTTATGTACATCACAATTTTACCTAGCCACCATAGCCTAATGGCTAATTGGAGGACAGAGGCTAGATGATATATAAAAAGAGATAGTAACGTATATGTTAGAATGGCTAAAATTTAAAGCACTAAAAACAGTTAATGCTGACTTGATTGTGGAGCAACAGAAACTATCATTCATTGCTGATGGGAATGAAAAATGCTACAGCAACTTTGGAAGACAGTCTGGCAGTTTTTCACAAAGCTAAAAATGGTCTTATGGAAAAGATTCGGTAATCATTTTCCCTGGTATTTACTCAAATGGCTTGAAAATTTATGTCCACACAAAAACCTGAACAGAGATGTTTATAGAAGTTTTATTCCTATTTGCCAAAGCTTGGAAGTAATCAAGATATCCTTCAAGAGGTGAATGGATAAATAAATTGTGGTACATCCAGACAATGGAATATTATTCAGGGATAAAAAGAAATGAGCTATCAAGCCACAGAAGGATAAGGAGGAATCATAAAGGCTTATTGCTAAGTGAAAGAAGTCAATGTGAAAAGGCAAAATACTGCATGATTCCACTATGACATTCTGGAAAAGAAAAAACTATGAAGACAGTCAGAAGATTAGTATTTGCAGGAGTTTGGAAGGAGGGAGGGAAGAATAGAGGGGGCAAAGGGGATTTTTAGGGCAGTGAAACTATTCTGTATGGTACTGTAATAGAGGTTAATGACATTATGCATTTGTCAAAACCCACAGAACAGTACAACACAGAGTGAACACTAATCTAAACTACAGATTTTAATTATTAATATATTAATATTGGTGTGTGTGTGTGTGTATGGGGGGTGGCATATAGGAATTCTGTATTTCCTGCTCAATTAATCTGAAAACTTAAAACTATTCTTCAAATAAAATTTATTAATTAAAAAAAGGATATTGTATAAGATAGATATATGGGTGAATAAACAGGAGGAAATGGTGAATGTAAAGACAGGGAGGAATATGTACACTTTGGAGGCAACTTGGATAGATGACATGCCAGAGAATAGGGTCAGGATTTGAGAAGATAACTTTTAATATGCTTTTAAAGCTACTTTTGAAATAAATTTTTGATTACTGTGATTTGCCATCAGTTTCTGAACAATTTTATCCCATGGTTGTCAAAGCCCATAGAAGGGTACAACACAAAGAATGAAGAGTAAACTATGGATTTTAATGAATAATTATGTCATTATTGGCTCATCAACATAAAAAGCAATAATGTTTCTTTATTTTTTAAGGTAGCATGAAAAGTAAAAAGTATGTCAGTTATGATGGTCAATGTTCTAAAACTAAATAAAAAGTAGATTTATTTTTCTAAAGTTCCTTACTAGTGTTCACAACAGTCAAACTGGTTCTTTCCAGCTCTCAAATGTTTCTGTTTTCTTATTTCTGAACTAAATAAATAATTCAGTTTTGGGACAGAGGAAAATATGCTTTAAAAGGATATTATTGATTACAGAACTTTGACCAATTTCTTTGGTTTAATTTTCTTAAGTGAAGTATCTAAAGAAAACCAGAGATGATGAAATATTTAATTGAAAACCACAACACAATCAAACCTGATTGGTATGCCTGGCTATGAAGAATAGTATTTGGGGTCTGATATGTCTAGACTTTGAAAATACAGCATTCCTTCTTATAAAGTGGTTCAATAACTTTTTTCACCTGCTTTCTTGAGGTATAATTGACAAATATAATTGTGTATATTTAAAGTGTGCCAAGTGATGATTTAATAAAGTGATGCAATAACTTTTAAGAGACACCCTAACTAGGTAACAAAGTGATCCCAAATATTTTAATGAGTGTGAGGCCTTCTCCTTGTGTCAGGGGACAAAGAATTAATGAGTTATTCCAAGTATATATAATGTAAACATGACATAAAAGGAGGGTATACACATGATTTATCACATGCTCTGACCAGGGTATATAAGCATCCTTCTACACATGCTGACATTCATACTCAGGTTCTTGCTTTGAATAGCAAACCAAACTCACCACCCCTGACACCAAGAGCCATTACAGCAACTATTACGGAGGCCTTGGCTATGGCTATGGAGGCTTTGGTGGTCTGGGCTATGGCTACGGTTGTGGATGTGGCAGCTTCTGCAGACTGGGCTATGGCTGTGGCTTCCGAGGCTATAGATATGGCTCCGGTTATGGAAGTTTTGGATATGGCTGCCATCACTACCCATCATTCTGTGGAAGATAGATATGGATTTTCTAGCTTCCACTGAAATCTTACCCTAGGAGCCCTATATCTGAAATTACATGGGGCTTTCCAAATCTGATCTCAAAAATTGGACCACAAAGATCATACTGGAGTTATCTGCACAGAAGTATCTAGCTTCTCAGAATTTTGGACAATTTTTCAATACACTCCTATACCTCCATCATAATCCTAGACTCCTCTAATATTTTTTTAAAGCTAACTGGATTATCTGTTTACCTTTCAGTAAAACATTAAATTTGAAAACAAAATATATTTTTTGTCTTGTTCATGAAACTCAATTATATGGAAGTGATGATGGTTCCATTCTACTCAATTGTCAGTAAGGGATGGTATCTCCTTGGCTTAGAATCATTTTTGTTTTCCATATACCTCACAAATATCCATACAGATAGAAAGACTGATATAAAGACTAATTCTAGACTAATATGAAAAGATTTTTTCAAAACTGTTAGTGATTTAATATTTTTACATCTCTTGCTTTTGTTTAGATAGTATTCAGATTTAAGTCAACAACAAAAAGCAATGCCGATTTAACATATCTATATATTTATTTATCAAATACATGTGTTTTATTTAACTTAACTCACATTTCTCAATTCAGTCCAAATGCATAATGAATCCTTCCATTTATTCAAAATCTATTTGGCTTTTTATTGTAAATGCAAATACATGGTAATAGATCAAACCATCACTAGGCTATGAAAGTAAACCACCTTTCCAAATTTTTTATATTTAGTATAATCCACCCTGTGTATCATAGTCTTCTACACATTATTTTCTTTGATATTTTCATCAAGCAGCTGATCTATAAGTAAATAATGAATTAGGGTAACGTTTTTCATATGAGGTCATTTAACTGAAAACGTTTTAACTAAGACTTTTCTGTTAGCTTTCCTATATTCTTACTGAATCTTCATGACTTGACATGGTATTCTTCTTTACTACCATCATTATATTGGCCATTTTTTCAAGCTAAGAAGGGAAAAAAACAACAAGACATAATCGTGAACTAATTTATTTTTTAGCTTAAGCTGATAACAAGCACAGCTATATCCAAAGAGCTTTCCTATAAATCTGAATTTCAGTTAAATCTGAATTTCCCCTTATAAAAATGGAGAGGAGGGGACATTTCATTGGTGAAATAAGAAAAATATGTAAGCAAATACCAAGTTTTTCCTAAAATAAAATGATATATTCAGGTAATAATATGAAATTAAGATTTTTTTATTGAGGTATACTTGACATATAACATTCTACCAGTTTCAGGTAAACAACAAAATGATTCAATATTTGTATACAATATTTGTATACACCACAATAATTCTAGTTAGCATCCATCACCACACACAGTTTCATTTTCTTTTCCTGTGATAAGAACTTTTAACATTGCTCTCTTAGTAACTTTCAAATATGCAATATAGTATTATTAACTATAATGACTATGCTGTACATTATATCACCGTGATTTACTTAGTTTGTAACTAAAAGTTTGCAGCTTTTGACCTCCTTCACTCATTTTGCCCACTCCCAACCCCCTCACTCTGGCAGCCACCAATCTATTCTCTGTATCCAGGAGGGGATATTTTGTTTAAACTGGTCAAATATATTTGATTCAGTCAGATAGCAGTATCATAAACAAACATTAAATGTCAGCAGTGCTTTGTACCACATTTCTCAGCTTAAAAAAATCTCAGAAAAGTAATTGGCTTCTATAGAATTATATATTAGCTCTAGTGATAGCATCAGGACCAAGGCCAAGATCTTCTGAATCTAGGTGCCAGAATGCAGCTGCCTTCTTCAGTGTATTTTCCCCATTCATACAAGCAAATGGAGTATCTTGAAAGCTTTGCTCAGCTTCCATGAACTTAGCTGAATTTATGGGGGATGTGAAAGAGGATTCACCTTCTTAGATAGAATTACCATTTTTATAACATTTTATTCTTATAGAACATATAAAAAATAAAACTCAATTTCAATTTTAGCTTTATCTAGATTTCACCTATATCTATATCTATTATATTTATACATGTATACCTATATTTATACAAGATCAAAGTCTTCATTTGAAAGGTACATACTTAACCTACATAAAGAGAAATTTGGTTTTGAAAGATATCACTTATCCTTTCAATCAATTCAGTCTGGGTGTTGTAGAGTCTCAGTGTACAGAGCAGGTGAGATAGAGTTGTGTGGCTCCATTTTGCACACTTAATGAGGTAATAGTTCCACAGTCTATGGACATGCCTTATAGGTCTAAAAATAAAAATAGCCATCAACGTCATTAGACTGGGAAACAATCTAGTGTGCATGATACTCCTTGTGAAATGCATTATCATATTTTATTACATCCTATTTTATGATTTAATTAATTATGTCTAAGAAACACATTTTGAATTCGTGGTAGAAGTGCCCTTAGCTTCCTAATAAAAGCTATAATTTGGCCAGTGGAAGAATATATTTTCATCATTTAGCACATCAACACAGGATCTGAGCTTCACAATCAACTGATTGTCTTCTTGTAGAAAGCTCCCAAAAAGATTAACAAAGAATTGTGCAAGTCTTTGAGTCCACTGAACTAACAACAACAACAAAAAAACACAAAAAAATCTCAAAAGAAATAAACATTTTTCTGTTTTCAAAGATAATTAGTATCTAAAGGATATTATAATTGTTTTATTTTTTAACCCAGAAAAAAGTCAATAAAAAATATTTGGCTCATATATTTCACAGCATTGTTTCACAATTTTTTGTTCTTAATTATATATTGACATAATATTATTTTCTTTGAAAATACACAAATAAGTCATGGTATATTTCATTATTGAGATTTTTTAAAAATTTGTAAAATCTATTGGATTTTATCTCATGTGAGCATAGCTATTTTCATTGGAAATAAGAACATAAATTAGCCCTCATCACAGACAATCTAGCAAATTTACTTAATCATTCATGGAATTCTTAAACTTGTTAGATTTATTTGTGATCATTTGACTTCAAAATGACTCACTGAGGAAAAAAGATAGTTTTTGCCAACTATTTTCTTTTTCAGAATAAAAAATAAAGATGGAATAATGTTTGCTAAAGGAAAAAACAGAATTTAACAGTAGGATTAATTATTCCTTTGAGTTAAATATTCCTTTAAAACCTGAAAGCCATTTGAGTCCATAATTCAACTTAGAGAATGATTACAAGTTGTGTGTCATGCAGAATTTAGTTTTTCATTAATTCAACAAATATTTTTTGTTTGGAAAAACAGTAAACAAATCCAGTTAGGGAAATGTATTATCAAAAATGTTATAAAAACACTAACTCTAAAAGATATTTGCGGTGAGTTCCCTGGTGGGCTAGTGGTTAGGATTCTGGGCTTTCACTGCTGGGGCCCGGTTTCAACCTTTAGTCGGGGAACTGAGATCCCACAAGCTGTGCAGCAGCACTCCCATGTTCACTGCAGCATTATTTACAATAGCCCAGGTATAGAATCAACCTAAGAGAAAAGTGATGGATAAATGGATAAAGAAAATGTGTTACATATATATGTGTGTCCAAGATATGGGCACATCTAGTGGGGCTTAAACTTGGAATGGGTTTACTATCTTCACAGAGCAAACTGAGAAACAGCAGAAGACTGGCCCACTACTTCATATACCTGATTCCTGTCTCAGTCATTTCATCACTGCACATTCATTTTTGGAGATTTCAAGGCAAGAGGATTTTAAGAAGCCCTGTTAAAAAATATTGTATGATTTTAAGAGCATACAAACATATATATATATATATATATATATATATATATATATATATATATATATATATCTTAAATTTAAAACCTTAATGAATAAGTAACTATGAAAAAAATATTTGCTGATTACCTGAGAAAAAGTAAGGGTCTGGTATACACAGAATTGGAAAAGAAAAATTTAAGAGCAAAATTATTATGGTAAAATTAGAGATGTGAGTAGAGGGATAAAATATTGATTGGAAAAAGTGGGTAAGAACAAAAGACCTAGCTGGTTCAAGCATGTATTGGGAATGAACGTAGAATGAGATTTAAAGAGATGTTTAAGAAGAGAATGATATATGGATTATAAAGAAGCATAGAGGAGAGAAGAAAAATGGTAACTGTGTAGCATAGAGCCAAGATCATCTGCATTTTTAGATCATATTTTGGGTATTGTCCATTCTGGAAAAGTGGGTAATTGTGCAAAGGGAATATTTTTTAATGGTTTTCAGACTGGTTTTGAAAGTGAGTTTGTCTTGTGTGCGTATATATATATGATATATATGTATATGTATATATATTTTATATGTGTATACAAATGGAAATAAATTTGATATTTATTTGGAGAATTTTATAGATTTAAAAACTTTAATCTTGGGCTTCCCTGGTGGCGCAGTGGTTGAGAGTTTGCCTGCCGATGCAGGGGACATGTGTCCGTGCCCCGGTCCGGGAAGATCCCACATGCCACGGAGCGGCTGGGCCCGTGAGCCATGGCCGCTGTGCCTGCACGTCCAGAGCCTGTGCTCCGCAACAGGAGAGGCCACAACAGTGAGAGGCCCGCGTACCGCAAAAAAACAAAAAACAAAAAACTTTAATCTTGATCAGCGTATTTAAATTTAGGTGGAATTAATACACAACAATCCAAAAAATGCTATGAAAATGAGAAAATATTTAATGAGAAAACTCCATCAAATATGAATGATGTAATATGCTTAGTAATGAAGAATTCTATTCAGGGAAGTTTTATTTTGTGACTTTGAAGACAGATTTTTTTTTCTCATTAAAAAAGACTGTAATGAGTTCAAGGGCCTTTTGACCAGGCAGCTAACCAAGCTCAAATATTTTAATGAGTGTGTGCCTTTCCTTGTGTCAGCAAACAGATGAACAATTTGCCTCAAGTAAGTGAATAATCTGGAATGATACAAAAGAATGGCCACATGTTTTACCACATGTTCTGACCAGGGTATATAAGAATCCCTCTACACATGCTGATATTCACACTTAGGTTCTTGCTTTGAACAGCAAACCAAACTCACCACCCCTGACCGCAACTACTATGGAGGCCTGGGCTGTGGCTATGGAGGCTTCAGTGGTCTGGGCTATGGCTATGGCTGTGGATGTGGCAGCTTCTGCAGGTTGGGCTATGGTTGTGGCTTCGGAGGCTACGGACATGGCTCTGGTTATAGAAGCTTCAGATCTGGCTACCATTGTGGTCCATTGTGCTATGGAGGTTATGGATTCTCTAGCTTCTACTGAACTATGGCCCTAGTAACCCAGTACCCGCTACCATGAGTGGATTTGACACAACATTATTCAGTCAATGAATTGAGATTACCCTAAACCTATTTAGCAAGAGAAACAAGAATTTCAGAGAATTTATTATTTATAAGCATGTCTGCTTTATGTCTTCTGGCATCTGTTAGCTTGGGCACTAACAGATGATGTATGTTGACTACCAATAAATGACCTAATTTGAAATAGAAAATATAGCTCTTTGGGGTTCATTTAACTCAGTTATGTGTACATACCTATATGTATTTTTGCTATTTGTCAATTATAAATACAAGGATTATCTCCTTTAATTTTTTTTTTATAAAAACAAGTCATGTTAGATACACCTATTTATAGTTGCTAGCCATCCATATTATTAAAACTGTAGTCAGAGCATACTTGCATTTCACAAATATTATAATCCATATTTCTAAATTTTTAGAGAATGTAAGCTCTGCTTTTCTGTGAATCTTTGAATTATATGTTATCTTCCTTTATTCATAATCTGCTTTCATCTAGTTTGTTATGCATGTAAGATAAGACTGACTTAAATTACTTAAAAGTCATTGACAAATTGGATAATAAAAATGTGAACTTGGACATGCAACTCATCTCATTTATCCTTTTATGGGAACACTGTCCTTCATCTTCCTCATCATTACTACACTGAAGTATTTGTAATCCAGTAAGAACAATAAATGAACGGAAATATCATCAAGGAGCAAAACATTGTTTACCTTCAACTGACCAAAATTACCATTCAATAATTTTTTTTAATTTATATAAAGATGAATTTCAGTCAAACATTATCTCTTCAAAAACAATCATTTTATTGCAACATAAAAAATAAGGAATAGAATAGGTAAAATACAAGATTTCCTAACTAGTTTTCCTAAAACTGAATGATATCTTCAGGTAATGATATAAACCAAATAATATTTGGTATAAACTGGGCAAATATAACTTTAAAAAAGGACTAAAATTAAATCATAGAGTTAAAAAACTGAAAGGGATGTTAGAACTCTATAATGCTGCCTCATAATCTTGCAGGCAGGGTATCTCAGAATAAATGATTTTCCCTTGAAAATTAGTGGTAAGACTAGGGTCTGAACCCTGTTGTCCTGAGTCCCAGGACAACTATACTATGTTGACTCTCTCTTTATGTATTTTCTCTTTGAAGGTTGTCAAATACACCATTTAAAATGTTCTGTTCATGGTTACAAGAAGAGCTAAATTATGACAATTGATTTTTGAAGATTGGTCCCTTTACCTTGATTAACACCTGTGCTTCTTTAACATTTTTATTGTTCTGAGATAGAGATTGTACTTATAATTTTCTAGTCTATCTGCTGTTGAATGTAACTAAACAATGAGCAATGTTAAAACTCAAGTCTAAGTAAGAACAAGACACAACAAAACAAAAAACCCATGACTTCTTCTTTTAGTCATTGCTACCTAAAAGTTGTATGTAGCTTCACAGTGGGCTGAGCAGGAGAAATAAAGACAAGTTACTCTACTGAAGGATCAGACTATGTACTTTGACCCAGAAGGACAAAATTTCTATTTTCCTTTCATTTGGTTAATAACTCTAGGGACAGTATCCATGGGGCTGACAAGGAGTAAATAATCAATACAATCAAACAATATTATTATTGTTGCTGACATTCTTAGTATAATCAATATTATCATAATTCTGTGCTAAGATTGCATTGATCTATGTCTTAGGTGAGAGAAAAATGTTTTGAATTTTTAACAAAAGACTTCTTTACTTCCAGGGAAAATGTGAGAACATTTTTCACTCCATGAACTGAAACTTAGGTCATGAGTTAAAACTTTAAAAAATATAGTGACAATCCAAATCTGCTTTTGATCCACTGATTGGACAGAAAAATAATAACTCCCCAAAGAAATTTCCAACATGACTTTTTCTCTTATGCATGTGGAGGAAAAAAATACAGATTTGTTCCATATTTTTCAAACTGTTTTTTCTTGCTTTTGCAACTAATGGACATTTATGAAATATGCATACCTTTGTCACATGTTTTCTTTTTTGAAAACACATTTAGCATTATTGTTATTGAAGATTTTCATTTGTATCCCATATTCTTTCCATATATAAAGTAGAGACAGTCTTTATGTTTAAAAAAATAGCTATACATTTAGTCTATACATTTAAAAAAATAGCTCTTAATCATGGTCGCATGCTCTGACAGAGTTACTCAAGAAGAATGTGAAATCCTTAATGTTATGTAATTTATTCATATTTGTAAATTATTCATTAAAAATAAAAAGATTCTTATTTTCAATTGGCTGATTTTCTGAAATGAGGAATAAAAATGAAATAAAGTAGGGTTAGAGTAGTATGGAGTTTAAAGCCTTATACTGGATTAAACGCTAGTCTGTAACCAGAAAGCCTGTTGGAACTCATGTCAAACTTAAAATATTTCTAGAATAGCCAGTGAATTGCTCAGGTTATGATATGCATGTTCCTTGTTTTAATATTAAAGTCTTATAATTCTTTAAAAAATAACTGTTGCTATGCTTTATTTAGATACTAGGGTCAGCTTAGTGAACAAATCTGTCAAAAAATATGTCATCCAAATATTACTTATAGATCTCAGCAAAAGCTTAGCAATATGGTTATAGTCATATAAGACATGTTTTGTGAATCTCAAGTTTCAAGATATGGGCACACTTACCTAGGGCTTATTCAGGTATGGGATCAACTTTGGGTATTAGTAACTACCTCTCTGGGCTGAGGTGAGGAACTCTGTGAATATCAGGCCAAACATTTCCAAAGAGTGTCTCCTTATTCTCTGTCCATTTTTACAATTATGCTGCATATTTAGATAATTTAAGTATTCCAGATTGTACAAGTCCTTTTAAAATTCAGATGATTTTAGGAGTTGAAATATGTTTTAAACAAGTATCAATATCTTATAGAAAGGTCTAGTTGATATTTTAGAAAAGACTAGTAACAAAAAATTGGCACAGACTAGGTAAAGAGAAGACAAAGGCAAATGTAATATATTGCCTATGAGATCTAGATGGAAGGAATGCAGTGTTGATTTGAGTATGTAGGTTAGAGCCCAAACCATTTTTCTCTATTCACACTTTTACCTGGATGCATAATGAATCATGGAGGGAGGAAGTTGGATGATGTTCAAAATGGAATTCGAAAAAGATGTAAAGTACATGGATAAATGATGAAGAGTAGAGAAAGAGAGAAAATGTGTGGAGGTGAGTATAATCTGCATTTGGAGCAGCAGTGAGACTAGAACTTATTCTGGGGAAACTGTTCAGGATATTAAAAAAAAATAACTGTGCATGAAGGTTTTCCACAAGATGGAGTTTTGATCACTGTGATAGTCTCTCCATTTCTGAGTCCAATTCTGCTAGTTTTTAAGCCAAAACAAGTATGCTGGTGTGTAAAACCAAAAATAAATCGATCATAGTACATGGTCAAAGTTCTAAAACTCTAGAAATCAAGTGAGCTTTTGTTGTCGCTTTCTGGTATACACAGCAAGCGAACCAAATCTTTCTGGACTTAGAATATTCTTTTATCTTCTGAAGAAAGGTGCATCCTTTGTGTCTCATGCTGCAAAATATGTGTGCCTTTTGACAAAATTGATCAATTTAAATGTCTTGATATTTCCTAGAATCAGTTATGACAACCCTCAAATGCCTATGATGAGAAGATAACTAGAAATTCAACAACATTTAATATAACTGATGTTAAGTGACTGGTGATAAAGAATTCAATTTAAGGTTTGGTATGCTTATATTTTAAAGAAAGAGCAATTCATTTTAAGAAAATTAATGCACCTATCTCAGGAACAACCTAACCAGGGAGCCAAGCTGGTTAACACATTCTTAACGAATATGGTCAGAGCATCATAGATTTAGGAGTTTTCTTAGGCAAGTATAATTCATGAATGAAACCAAAGGATGGGCACCTGTTTTATCACATTCTCTGACCAGGGTATATAAGCCTCCCTGTAAAGATGTTGACATTCACACTCTATGTCTTGCATGGAACAGCAAACTAACTCACCACCTCTGATACCATGAGTCATTACAGCAACTGTATGGAGGCTTGGGCTTCAGCTATGGAGGCTTTGTTGGCCTGGGCCATGACCATGGCTGTGGACATGGAAGCTTCCAAAGACTGGGCCATGGCTGTGGCTTCAGAGGCTATGGATATGGCTCTGGTTATGGAAGCTACAGTTACAGCTGCTGTCACCATCCATCGTGCTATGGAGGATATGGATTCCTTAGTTTTTACTAAAGAAAATGGAAATTGGATGCAGAGGGAAAACCTCCAAATTTGTTTGGTCCTATTTTGTGCTTTCATCCCCAAAACATCCACCCTATTTTATCCAGGATCAATTAATAGCATTTATCAATGGTTACAGTGCCCTTATGAATATTTGGTGACTTTTTACCTCTAAAGCTGCCATCTAAATGCATAGTCAATAGGTATCACCATTCTAATTTGATATCCTCATTTTGGTTTACTCTTCTTGCCACCATTACCATGATGTTCTCTTTCTAGCAAGACCACAGAGAAAACTTGTATTTTGCTTTTGTCTAATAAACTGATACTTTAATAAAATATAAATGTTTCTTTCTGATGCTTTTATTTTTTTAACTCCTTCTTTTGAAACTAATCTAAAAAATTTACTTGTGAAGCAGTGAGAGCTGTGGTTACATGTTATAGTATGATGCAAATGTTTCTAGTTCACCACATTATATAAGCTTGAGAACACCTAGGGTGTCAGTTAACACTAAATGAAATTAACGTGTCCCTGTTTACTCACTTAGGATATCAGCCCCCTCAAATGTCCCTCAAATGTTCCTAGAATGACTAAGGATTCTGGGGTTCTCATATTTGCATTCAAGTGCATTCTTCTGTGTGACATTGCTGTTAGCTAAATATCTTCTTTTTTTAAGACTTTTTTCTTAGAGCAATTTTAGGCTCGCAGCAAAATTGAAAAGTAGGTATTATGATTTCCCACATACTCTCTGCTCCCACACACTACCAGTATCTCCCTAGAGTGGTATACTGATTACAACTGAAGAACCTGCATTGACATATCATAATCACTCAAAGTCCATAGTTTACCTTAGCGTTCATTCTTGGTGTTGTACATTCTATGGGTTTGGACAAATATACAATGGCATGAGTCCATCATTATAATATCATACAAAATATTTTCACTCTCCTAAATCTCTTCTATGCTACTCTTATTCATCCTTTCTCCCACTGAATATCTTCTTGGTACCACTGGCCAGACGTGCCTTTGCTTTATTTCCAAACTTTCTCTTGGACAAGGGGAGGTGATAAGGAAGTATCACTCATTTCCTGGGAAGGAACTACATTTCTATAGTTGGCATCTACTGAAGGTCGTTGTCCCTTACAAGGCTGATCCACCTAGCACTGCCAGGATGCACTGGATCATAGAGGTACAGTGTTCTATGGAAAATAGGGGTGGGGGATCTTTTCTCATTTCTTTTTGCATTCTATTAGAGTGTTCTTAATATTCTATACATTTTCTCATGAATGGATGATGGTACAAGTCAAACCTGAGTAACACAAAAGATGCTTTGCTGATAAGAGTTTCTCATGGCTGTCAACTCTGGCTCCATTACTCTGTCAAGATCAAGAAAATTTGTTGGCTCTTTCTTCTTTCAAGATTTATTCTCTCCCAGAAAATTCCTCAGTTTCTCTAGAGGGACTTTCTTTTTAGGTTATTTCATCATTCACCACTTGGAACAAGCTTTTTGGAACAAAAACAGTGAACACAGATTGAATCCTCCTCTAGAAGGTTTTTTAGCCAACAGGCCAGAGCAGCCTGTTTCACCAGTTTGTCCGACATGACCAGACATGTCTGAATCCACTTAAATTCATACTTGGACCACTATTGCTTACCTCTTGAGAAATTCTTTTTATCCTTTTGTAAATCTAAAGGAAGAGCATTACTATATGAAAAATTTCCCAATGAAAAAGTATTACTTTTTAACCTACACTGCAGTTTAGATTTCAAATTAAAAAAAAAAAAAAACAAACAAACATGAGAAGCAAAAGAAAAAAAATAAATGAAAAAGAAGAATTCATAGATCAAGGGCTCAGTGTCTTACATAGAAGATAGCTTACATCATGGGGATGACATGAAGCTCAGAGTGAACACACACCCAGTGCTATTAGCTGGAAGGCGTCAACTCAAAGAATCTCCAGAAGATCCCTTTGTATGCATTTAACCTTGCTAGTGATATATAAGCTTTGTATTTTCATGCATAAAGCTTAGTATGTTCTAAATCCCTTGGATAAAATAGAAGAGTTCTTCAGATAATTATTTTGTCCTTTAACTAAAAAGGGCAATGGAATGATACTTGTAGATTAATAATGATGATAATTGTAGTTCTTGTTCTGTATGATTCATATCTTTGATTTTCATTTTCTATTGTCTAAAATTTAACAATATGTGAATTGATTTGCATGTACTCTGATAAACATACAAAACATATGAGCCTTCTAGAGGACTATTACTTGGAATATATAGTATGTGATTGCTCAACTTAATTTTCTCCAGACAGATAGTACCTCCTACTAAGTATGACCTTGTATACCATGTATGTTATGTTTAAATATTGGCCTTATTTGAAGGTGTTTCTGATTTTTTGAACTGTCTAGATGCTATTAAATTGGATTTGTGCCCAAACATAATTAGTGATTCTCCTGAGTGTCATATCTTTTAGAAGCATATTGCAAAAGTGATGTTTATGGCCTTGGTTTGCTTGTAAAAGAATTGGAAGCCAGGAACATGAAACATTTTAAAATTGCGATCACTAAATAGTTCTGTTGAGAGAATTTTGTTTATATCTATTATGTCAGTAATACGTTAGAAAATAAGTAGGGGAGAAATCTCTTGATTAAAAATAAGGTCCTAATTTTGAAGAAAGCATAATAGTGTTAGTTTTATCCCTGGTATGCTAGTAAATAAAGGTTGCATAATTTAGGATCCAAGATTAATGTTAAAGGATAGAGTGGAGGGAGAGTAATTTCTTGAAATGTGGATACAAAAAGTAAAATTTCTTACCCCCACTAAAAAGGGTTTTAGAGACATAACATTCATAATCACAACTCATTACAGCTTAAATTGGTCACAGGAAATCTAATGATAAAAATAAATATAAAAACTCTTTAATCAATGAAAAGTACTCTATTAATATGAAAGGGCAGTTTAGTAAATATTTTATCATATGTATGTATAGAATAAAAATTCAGTATACCTAGTCCATTTTCCAAGTCTGAATCAAAGTTTATTTTTTTTTAAATATATTTAACAAATATAATTGCTGGTCTCCAAATGAAGGGGCCCAGGCTAAATCTATGAATCCGCCTATAACTATAGCTATGAACTTGGAGATTCTGAGGTTTAATATTGGCATATATTTAGTTATGTTCTTGCCAAACACCTTGCTATGGGCTGTAGAAACCATGTGAATTCTATTGTCCAGTTTGTTGATAATGGCACAGTGATCCATACAGCCACTCTGGTCAGAATTTGGAGAGGCTTCACATGTCTTTTCTCTCATCCATATCCAATTGGTAACCATTTTGTGCTGCCTACTTAATGTATGTAGTTCAGTTTACTAATTTTTTAAAGTCTATAGTTATCGTTTGTCTCTTGGGCTATGGCTATACATTCTCATCTATTCATTTTTTCTTTTTCATTTTATAAATTTAATTTTTATTGGAGTATAGTTGCTTTACAATGTTGTGTTGGTTTTTGCTGTACAGCAAAGTGAATCAGTTATACGTACATATATCCCCTCTTTTTTAGATTTCCTACCCATTTAGGTCATCACAGAGCATTGAGTATAGTTCCCTGTGCTATATAGTAGGTTCTCTATAGATAATAGTTATCTATTTTATACATAGTAGTGTATATATGTCAATCCCAATCTCCCAGTTCATCCCACCTCCTTCCCCCCTTGGTAACCATAAGTTTGTTCTCGACATCTGTGTCTCTATTTCTGCTTTGCAAATAAGTTCATCTGTACCATTTTTCTAGATTCCACATATAAGCAATATTGTATGATATTTGATTTTCTCTGACTTACTTCACTCTGTATGACTGTATGACCAGTCTCTAGGTCTGGTTTCCAGGACTCAAAGCCTCCTTTCTTTTCTTTTCTTTTTTTTTTTTTAATTTAATTTAATTTATTTATTTTGGCTGCATTGAGTCTTCGTTTCTGCGTGCGGGCTTTTCTCTAGTTGTGGCGAGCAGGATCTACTCTTCCTTGTGGTGCACAGGTTTCTCATTGTGGTGGCTTCTCTTGTTGCAGAGCATGGGCTCTAGGCGCGCGGGCTTCAGTAGTTGTGGCTCACGGGCTCTAGAGAGCAGGCTCAGTAGGTGTGGCATACGGGCTTAGTTGCTCCGCGGCATGTGGGATCTTCCTGGACCAGGGCTCGAACCCGTGTCCCCTGCATCGGCAGGCGGATTCTTAACCACTGCACCACCAGGAAAGCCCTCAAAGCCTCCTTTCATCCTTTGGTCCCTTTGTTGAAAGCCCTTTGTTTAAAATGGTTTCTTATCTGTCTTGGGATGACACATTATGCTGCTATTATGAAGAGAATAATTCAGCTCCCAATGTGCTGATATGGAAAGAATTCAATTAAAAATCAATTTGCAGAAAAACATGGATCATAAATTTGGTCCACCAGATATGAAGCTCAGTAAACACTGACTGAATGAATATATGGAATTACCTAAATAATCCATAATCTTTCTCAAATAATTGCCTTTGTCCTAGCTCCTTCCTCACCTCAGATGATATGGTCTTCTCTTTTCATGATGAGCTCCTACTCATCTTCAAATATCAATCTAATTATTATCTCTGTTGGGATGCCTTCTTGTATTCCACAAGGCACCCAACAACATCACGTACAAATGCCCGTTCCTGACTACCTTATTGGCCTCTAATCCCCTATGCAGCTTTTTCCTCATAACACTTATCACCAATGGATATTATATATTTGCTTATTTATTCACATATATGGTTTGTCTTTCCCAGCAAGTGTAAACTCCATATGGGCAGAGACTTAATATGTTTTACTTACTGCTGAATCTTCAGTGTCTAGAGCAATGTTTGATCCATTTAAAGTATTTCATAAAGTATGTACTGAATAAATCTCTGCTAGCACTAATCTATTAATTATTTTTTATGTCACATTCTTCATTAAATTAGAAGTCATTTATTATAATAATATGATTCTATTGATGAAAATGAAAAATAAACTTTTATTTTTATTTTAAACATCATGGTTCATCATCTTTTTCACAGATAATTATTAACCGTTTACAATATGCTAAGCACTCTGCTTGGTACAAAGGCATAATCATAAGCCAACGTCAATATAACTACTAGTAATAATAACATATTTATTGTGTTCTTACTTTGCCTGTCATTGTCACACCTAAACTTCAGAATTTTAAGAGATTGTTGCTATTCTAGGGTAATAAGTGAGGGAATGATAGTTTGAGAGGCTAAATTACTTATCCCAAATCACACAATAGTGAGTTGTGAGATAATAATAATCAATGATAAATTAAAAAGTAAAAGATTTTCAACCTCAGCACAAGTTCGTATACATGTAGTAAAGATGGTCGGTTATAAGAATGTAGCTTCATGCTGCCATCACATTGCTGGTTAATGACTACAAACCTCAACTGTATACAAAAATAAGTCTAACGCTCATCCGAGAGCTGGGGGAAATGAGATAGATTTTCTGGGTTCACTAACTTGACTGGGGGTTGGTGTGGGTACTTGGCTCTGCACCACACATCTTTCATACTCCAATAGGCTAGACCAGATATGTTTTCATGCAAATGTCAGGGGTATGAGAGCAAAATAAATACCTGCAAGGATATTGGATACCCAAACCCAGAACTGACACACCATTAATTCTATCTCATTTTCTTGGTCAGAGCATCTTATATGGCTGAACTAGGGGTCAGACTGGGAGAACACTAAAAAGTCATAAGGCAAAGAGAGTTGATGAGAAAAGGGGCAAAACTTTGTATTTTATCAAGGACATCATTGTCTACCCTCACTTTTGAGAATTCTTTTTCTTAGGTAATGTCATTATTCAAGGCAATCAGTGATCTCTTCTCTGCAAGCTGATGACTCTCAAATCTATATCTCCGGTTTGTAGGGATGCCAAATTAAAAACAGGACAACTTGTGAAATTTAAATTTCAGATAAACAAAAAATACATTTTAAAAATAGGAATGTTCAAAATATCAAATGGAACGTACTTGTACTAAAAAAAATATCATTTGCCTGAAATTCAAATTTAACTGGCACTATGTTGTTTTTTTTTTTTTTTTTTTGCTCTACGCGGGCCTCTCACTGTTGTGGCCTCCCCCGTTGCGGAGCACAGGCTCCGGACGCACAGGCTCAGCAGCCATGGCTCACGGGCCCAGCCGCTCCACGGCATGTGGGATCTTCCCGGACCAGGGCACGAACCCGTGTCCCCTGCATTGGCAGGCGGACTCTCAACCACTGCGCCACCAGGGAAGCCCATCACTATGTGTTTTTATTTGCACTATATTGTATCTGTCTTAATCTAGCCTTTCTTCTGATATTTTTCTGCTTGGAGAATGTTTCCAAATGTGTGTCTATGTAGGCAACTGAACCTCAACATGGTCTAATAGTTTATTCTTACACATGTACCCTTTCTGCCTCCAGACCCTTTGTTCTGGTATTTCCATCCACCTAATACTACAAGACTGAAAAATCAATTACGAAAATAATTCTCAATTTGTCTCCTCTCCTCATTCATTGATTTATCTTTAATTCTGCCATTTAAATCTTCCTAAAAGAGATCTCATCTTCTTCATCACCAATTCTTCTCCTTTACTTGACATCTTTTCATCTCTTCATCACAATATTCTCCATTAAGAGTCTTCTTAAATCAACTTTTACTCCATTCACATCTTAAGATGACATTCTCTTTTACATCCATTGAAGTCAGACCGCTTGGGTTACAATGTCAATGTCAAATAACTCTATTACCTTGGGCAATTTATTTTACCTCATTAAGTCTCATTTTTGTTATCTGAAAATTGAAGATGATTTCATTGTTTTCCCTGTAATGTTGTGAGGATTAAATGAGCTAATGTTTGTAAAGCCCAAAGAATGGCCAGAGTAAACAGTAGACTTGAGCTATAAGTATAATTATTACTCTAATACTTTCATTGCTGTATAACACCTTTTTCCTCTGTTTCATTCCATAGAAGCACCTCCTTATCCTGTAAGGCTTAGCATATAAAAACTATTCTTTCATCATGGTCCTGAAAAAATAAAAATAAAAAATCTGTCCTCAACTATATTCTTTTCATGTGTTTTATTTTTTCACAACAACCTTTATTTTATAATGTAATGTTTGCTTTTCTTTCTCCCCTGCTCAATAGTGAGCTCCTTCATTGAAGTCTAGATTTACTCAAGTTTAATGCAGCTACATTGAAATTCATTACAGACTCATACAGTGAGATGTCTTTCTTTTTTCATTCATTGCTGTAATACTAGATTCCTATTAAGACTGTAATACCAGATGGTTCTTAAACTTGATATGATCTTATTATAAGTTGAATTTCTTTTATGCTATATTTTTATGCTAAAATGAGAACTGAAATAATTTGCTAAAAAGATTTAAACAGCCCATATAAAACACTGCATTGCTTCCTAGGTAGACAGTAAATGCACAATTAAATTATCAGAACCCACATTCCAACAGTCATTTGTACCATATGAAGAGGCTCAAACCCACGTTCTCTCCACCAGTCTACTTCTTCTATCCGCCTGTCTACTCCAATGTTCTGTTCAGAGATCTTAGGAAAGCACTATTTACTAAGCAAGGAAGTAGTTAAAAGAAAGATTACCAAGTCATTACCATTGTCTTCATCATGTACTTTTCTTCCAGAAGTAAAGAATGTTAAGGAGAAATTGGATATATCTAACATAGTTCTTGATTGGAAGAGATGGAAACCACTTAAAAAATAAATTTATTGATAGTGTAGGTAACTCAAAGAACCTGTTGGTAAGCTGGGAGATTAATTTAACAAACCATACAGGATCCAGGGATGTAAAGATGGCTGGAATAGCAACCAAACCAATGCTACAGCAATAGTCTTGTCACAATATCACTTTATCCATTACTGTCACAGTTGGACTGATGTGGTGGGACCTGCCCTGTGGTTTTTATAATTGTTAGAAACTATTAGCAATAATCAGGAAACTTTGGGGAAAAAAGAAAAGGTTTATTACTTACAGGACCTGGAAATTACACAACACACCTGGGGTCACACAGCGAGGTCAAGGGGAGAGAGAGGGAATGCATGGGTCTGAGGTTCTGCTTTTATTGACGTTGAGGGTGAAGACCTAGGGTTTCATGGTCTTACTCTTTATTGGTGAATTAATACATAAGAGTGAGAATTTACAGTGCAGGAAGAGAAAAAGAAACAAATGGCCCGTTATTGAAATCAATCAAGAGCTCTAAAACAAAGGTGGCTTGACTCTCTTTATCTAATCATATGGCTGGAAATGTGTTTATTTGAGATACCTTCTTTGAAGTGGATGTCTCTTTGAAGTGGATGCCTGGGTAATCAAAGCTTAAGTCAGGCACTTGACTTACAAAAAGAAAAAAGCAAAACAAGACAAATGTCAAGGGTTTAAACTACATGGTGAGAGTATTTCTTCTTCTTTTTTTTTTTTTTTCCAACATCTTTATTGGAGTAGAATTGCCCTACAATGGTGCCTTAGCTTCTGCTGTATAACAAAGTGAATCAGCCATATGTATACACATATCCCCATATCCCCTCCCTTTTGCATCTCCCTCCCACCCTCCCTATCCCACCCCTCTAGGTGTCCACAGAGCACCGAGCTGATCTCCCTGTGCTATGCGGCTGCTTCCCACCAGCCATCCATTCTACATTTGGTAGTGTATATATGTCCATGCCACTCTCTCACCTCGTCCCAGCCCACCCCTCCCCCTCCTCGTGTCCTCAAGTCCATGAGTATTTTTGAGATGTGGTTAACATCTACAATTAGTCCGCTTTAAGTAAAAGAGATTACCTGTGTAATGTGGGTGGATCTAAACCAATCAATTGGAAACCTTAAAAGCAAAAACTAAGGTTTCCAAAAGAAGGACTTGGAATGCTTTTAAGACTGCAGTAGCAAGTCCCGCCTGAATTTCCAGCCTCAGTGTGTGTGTGTGTGTGTGTGTGTGTGTATGTATATATATATATACATATATATATATATATACTATTGCGTCAGTTTATCTGGAGGCCCCAAAGATGCACCTTCCAAACAATTCTTCCAGTTTTCTATAGGTGGTGAAAATTTCCCTAAATGAAATCAAATCACCACTTAGCACTTAAGGTTATAACATGTGATCATGGTTAGAACTGTCAATTTGTTTCCCAGGGTTTGAGTGCACAGGTGGTACATTACTCCCCACCTGTCCCTGAAACACTAGACACAATAATATTGGGAGGAAAAGGAAAGAAGAAAACAAAGAGATAAATCTGGAGCAAGAGATATGGTGTCAAGAGGGCAGACTCATGTGGAGTGACACAGTGAGAGCCTTGGAACCTGTGAATGAAAAATGTTGCCCTCCATATTAGTAAACAAAGGAGGTTGCAGCCATCAAACCACTACAGTCATCCCCAGCAGTGAGCCCTGAGGGAACTCAGGATGGAGACAAATGGGCTGCCCACCACCAAGCTCTCAGCCACTGCAGCTCCCCAGCAGTGCACCCCAAGGGGACTCAGGATGAGAAAGCACAGGATACTGACCCTGGATAGCTAAGGTGTATATTAAAGGGATAATTTCAATGAGCCCAGACTCTTGCGTCTTCCCATACATAGAAAAGTGCTAAATTCATTAACTTGAGGTATCTGGTTTTCTTTAATTAATAGTAATCTTTTGCTGTTCCGACTACCTGGCCTTTGTTGCAAAAACTCCTATACATCCTGGATCCTCCCTTACCTCTTCAGAGCAGTCCCTCAGAGTTCTTCTGAGAGGCTGTCTCCCCAGCTTGAAGTCTTCAGAAAGTCCTCCAAATAAAACATAGTTCTCAATTTTTAGGTTGTGCTTTTTTTTTCAGTCGACAAACTCAGGGAAAAGCATTTGGTGAGGGAGATCCTAAGAACAGATGTGACAGGGGTGAGAGACAGTGACCAAAAGGAAGAGAAGTCACCAAAGATCAATCACCTCTACAAAAATTATGCCCCAAGCTTTTACTTGTTCTAAGTGTGTTGTAGAAACACCATCAAGAAGTGTCTATCTTATTTCTCTTTTGGGGGCTCTCTAAATCAGCAGTTCAGGCAAGTGAAAACCAGATAAGCTCTCAAGCCTCTTAGCTAAATTCAAAACCAACTTATGCAGTTAATAGCTGTGATGCCTTGGGTCATGTTATTACTTAAGTGCTCTGTGACATCTGTGGAATGGGGGTAATAATAGTATCTACCTCACAGGATGATTGTCTTAAATGAATTAATACATCTAAAGTTTCTGACACATAATAAATATGAATAGACACTATTTTTACTATTATTATTACCAAGTTGAGATTCCTTGTCTCTATTAGTTGTCTGATTATCTAATAGGTAGCCTATAAAATCTGCAAGGAAAGTGCTACAACATTCAAGCCAAATATGTTTCCAGCTTTACCTAATGTACAAAGGCATAAAAGATAACTGCTCTTTAGTGTTTACTAAAGAATCTACTGAGAATTTAAATTCATGACTTGAAATAACTTGGGTTAACTGATTTTTATTTTCAAGATATTTTCTTACCCTTCACGAATTGATTTTTACTGCTAAAAATAAAACAAGTAAGCATATGCTTTTTGATGAGTTTGAGCTACAGTGCTTAGCAGTTAGTCTGGCTGGCCTCAAATTTAATCACCTGGGATCAATTGAATTTAATTTAATAAAAAATCAACCATTTAAAGCTGAATAATTTGCAACAACATGGATGAACCTGGAGGATATTTTGCTAAGTGAAGTAAGCCAGACACAGAAAGACAAATACTGTGTGATATTACTTACATGTGGAATCTAAAAACGTCAAACTCATAGTAACAGAGAATAGAATGGTGGTTCCAGGGTTTTCGGGCTGGGGGAAGTGAGCAGATGTTGGTCAAATGGTATAAACATTCAGTTATGAGGTGAATAAGTTCTGGAGACCTAATATATAGCATGAGGACTGTGGCTAATAATAATGTATTTTATACCTGAAAATTTTCAGGAGAGTAAATTTCAAGTGCAAAAAAGAAGTTAACTATGTGAAATGGTGGATATGTTAGTTCACCTGATTATGGTAATCATTTCACAATGTATATGTATATTACAACAGCACGTTGTACACCTTAAATGTATACAGTCTTTATTTGTTAATAATACCTCTATAAAACTAGAAAAAAGTTGCCATTTAAATGTGCCATTTCACACTAAACATTCTATCCTCCTCATATATCTATAGATGGGGAAGAGGAAGAAAGAAAACCCCTCTCTTTCATAAAATTCACTAAGGTTTTATTCCTTTCCTTACAAGGCAATAGTTGTCAAAAGTATGTTTGGACTCATCAACTTATTTTTATTTGTTCAATTTCTTCCTTTATTATATTTTCTTTAGGTCACTTTTAATCTCCTTTGTCCAAATTTCCCGTTCTTTTCTCCAAACATTTCCTTTACTGCAAAAGACAAAAAATAATTCCTTTCCAACATGTTTATCTCCTTAAATTCTTCCTACATTATATCTCTAAATTAAAAGGAAATAATAGAAAAACATACAGAATCAACTAAATCATCCCTTGACAGATTAGACAGAAACTATAAATATCAAAAACAGCTCCCTTTTTGGGGTAAATATCAAGTATGTGTTTGCATTTGAACAAATGCATATGTAGATTTTGAACTTTCTATATGTGAGGACCGTCTTGAAGACTATTTAAAATGAAATTTGTATTAATCTTTATCTGCATCAATTATAAGAGGAATACATTCAATTTTGAATATGACTGAAAGGTTTTTGAGCATCTAACCTCCAAGCAGAAAAAAAAGAGAAAGTACTTTTAATATGAGTTGATAAAATATTAAAGTTGGCTGTTTCAGTCTGAGTGTTCATCAGCTAGTGTTACTGAACTGTGAAGACATAATTTTAAACACATCACCTTCCATATCTTTTCTATGAGTCTCTTAAGGAAGAGAATTGAGTCTTCAGAAATCAAAATGAGAAGTGCAGAGAAAAGAGAAGAAATGTTTTGCTAAATTGCTTTAGTTCTTGTCATACAAAGATTGAGAAACAGTATTATAGTAGTATCATTGTATGAATATACCACATTTTCTTAACCCATTCATCTGGAGATGGATGTTTAGTTTGCTTCTGTCTTGAATAATGCTTAATAAACATGGGAGTGCAGATACTGCTGTTTCTATTTTGAGTGAAAGGTACTGAAGTTTCCATGGGTGACTTTATAAAGCATTGACCTTATAAAAAAATTAATATGGAGAAAAATGTAGTTGCAGAGAAGAAAAGATATGATTAGCTAGCGTTAAAGATACTAAGAACTTTAGAAGAGACAAGTACAATAGGAGAAATATAATATACAAAAATATTATAGACATCACTTATTAATTACCTAATTTAAGTCAGGCATTTTGAATACCTTACATAAACTTTGAAAAAATTACTATCCCCATTGTAAAGATAAGGGAATTGGATCAGACAGTGGAAGTGACTTGTCCAAGACCAAGTAGCTGGTAGGTGGTAAAGTTAGGATTTGAACCTGGATTCAAAACCCATGTTTTTTCTTTATGCTACACCCTGCTGTTGCCAGAGAGAGGCATCAGTGGTGATATTTGGGATAAATTGTGGACTGCGAGAGATGATATTGATTTTGTAGTCTTCACTGGTTAATTTATATTGAGCATTAATTGGTAAAACTCAATAGTTTTAGAAACCAGAAAAGAATAGAGAAAATGAATTTTGCTTAAGATCATAAGTTTTTCATTGGCATATACCTGGGAAAAATTTAGGAAACTTTAGTATAAGCCAACTGTGAGTAATTTTCTATAGTGTTTTGTTTTAGCATATCAAATTTTACATAAATTGAAATAGATATTAATAAATACTTTGTGTATAGCTGTTGAACAAGACCTATAATTTTAAGTAGAGGATGGACAGAAAATCACTTAAATAGAGGAAAATTCATAAGGCTCAGGATCACAACAGTGGGTCTCGGTCTAGTGGGATATGGGTGAAGGAAGAATAGTCATGTAAGCAGCAGATTCTAATCTTTCTTCATCCTCCTGTTACTCTCTCTTTTTCACCATGGGATATATAATGTCTCAAACCCTAACTTTTAAGGAAGGGAAACTTTGCAAATATTCTCCCAGGTGGAATAAGACATTTTGTGGGAGGTAGCCTAGGTATTTGGAAGGAGAATTTTTGAAAGAATAGTCCAAATGGAGCACAGATTCTCAAGAAAAGGGAAGATGGACTCCTCTTCATGGAACATTTTCCTAATGTGCAATGTTGCCTAACACATAAAGTCTAGCTTCTCTGTGCTAAGAGTCGTTGGATTATTATTAGAGGGCAGATGGTTTGAACAGCAGAGGTCATATAAATGAAGCATTAATTAAATGTAGTTGTAAATAAAGTAATATTTGAAAGTAAAAACAAAAAATCATGGTTGTGGAAAGACTGTATTTGATTTTCTCAAGATTGAAGAGCCTCTAAAAATCCCTGATACAGGCAGACATCTTTTTCTTTAAGCAAGGCAAACGGCTGCAGAGGTACCTCTGTCCACCAGGGGGCATGTCACCATTGTTTACTCTCCACTTTCCACTTAGGAAATTTCGGAAGTAATTTTCAGAACTTTCATTCACTCCCTCTCTTGCTCATCAGCTCGTTGATCATTTGATTATCTTTCAAGACTGCCTTTGGTCTCTTCTAATTTTATCCTGGAGTCTGAAGACCTTGAAGTTGGCTGGGAGTTTCTACTGCAAGTGTCGTTTATAGGCCGACTGAGAGACATTTTAAGATTGGAATAAATCTCTTCAAACTTTCTTTATTTCAAAGCCTAAATTCTTTGTTCTATTAAGCCTGACACTTCTGTTGAGGTAGAAACTGCTGCAAATTAGGAAGAGCACGACCTAGTTTTACATGCTTTGGATGGTTGTACTCCATTGCTAGTTTGCTGAGGATCTTTCTGACCTTACTTAGAACAATTCCCATGAAAATCAATGAAAAATTAGTGATACTTAAGGACACATAGAAAAAGCCCTAGAATACTGTCTAATGCTTCTTAAAGAAAAAATATTCATTAGCAAAAATCCTTTATTTTTAGTTATTAAAGAGTATATAGATTTTTGAAACTACTGAACCATAATCCTTGGTGTACAGAAGGTACTACTGCAGCCTTTTTGCCTTTGTCAACAAAAAGAAAAGGAGATTTCTCTCTCTCTCTCTCACTTGCTCTTTCTCTGTACACACACACACACACACACACACACACACACACACACACCTTTATTACAATTTCAGGACAAATTGAAATGCAAATGTAAAATAGAATATAAAAACCGAGCATTCTCAGCCAATTGATTTTTAACACTTGAACCTGAAGGAAACAGAGGCTGTGTATCAATAATAGAAAACATGATTTTCAATTTGCCTTGCAAGGCACAGTCTCTGTAAGGTGAATCCCTCATACAGATCAGAGTTAAGCAACATAATGGAGAACAGCATCTGACGTGGTTTCTGAGGCATGCCATAAATCATATTCTATTTCAATTTGGAAATGTCTCTGCTGGCAACAACCTTTGCATTCGGGGATCAAGTGGAATACTCATCTCCTATTAAATCAATGCAAAATGTGAAGCAAAGCTTAGTGGCTGTGTTGTGGTTTATTTCTCAAGGGACTCTGGTAATTACAAGTGAAAAAACCCTGGACTGTTCTCATGATAGAAGGTTGTGGAAATAAATATACCAATGCACAAGTGTTGCTTAGCAACATGGTTTTCGTAAGGAAAAAGCAATTGTTGAACCTTTCAGAAAGTCATCACTGTGAGTATACCATATTCCAGTGCCTTTAGTGAAAAGGTGAGAAAATTGGAAAAAGGTACAAACACTTTTGACCTCACTGTTGATGCTAAACTAGTGATGTTTATGTGTAAGTTCCAATATTTATTTACTCATGCAAGAATTCACATTTTGGGGAACATCTGCTACAAGCTAAGTGTGCACTCCAAATGTGATGTCAATATCTCACCTCATCAGAACAACATCCACTATCTCTTAAAGAAGTAGCAGATTACAAATAAAATGATTACCATTTCATAGTACTTCCATATTTTTTAATGGCCATAAAATTGGAAAGAAGAGCAATATTGTAGGGGTCATTGTTTAAGACTGTTTAAAACATTGTCTAGGTAGCCTTCTCTAATTACATTAAGTCCAATGAAATAAATAAAAATGAAATTTCTAGTATATAACAATAAAAAATAGAAACCTGGGTTGGATGCTGTATTATATTTTTAATGAAGTATGTACTCAAATGGTAGGAAACAAACATACATAAATTTCCCAATACAAAGAGAAAAATGGTTGTCATAAGTAGCAATATCATAGAACAGAGGAACACTTCTGAGAGGGTGAAAGTAAGAACAGGCTTAGAAAGAGTCGAGTATTTCAATATATAAAAAACAGAGCAAGGTCAAAAACAAAAGCAAATGTATATAAAAGCATAGTATAAGAGGAACTGATGAATAATTTGAAGTGTGGCAAGAAATAAACTGGAAACAGTGGGTTGGAACCAAATCATAGATTATTATGTGAAAGAACTGTACTGAAAAGATGAGTTTGGATTCAGACTGAGCTAAGAATCCTGGTTCCAAAAGTTATTAACCCTGTGTGCCCTGGGGCATATTATTTGTTTTCCCTGACTTCTAGTACCAACCACACAGAGTTGTGAGAATTAAGGTACCTCATGGCAAGATGAGACCTCATATTTAAACAGCAATGAGAGCCAGGCACTTTATATAAATAAGTACAAGAGAGCCACACATAAGGATTCAGTATATCGTTTTTCAAATGGTATCTTAGCTTCCTTTTTTTTTTCTCACAAACAAACTTGGTTAGTGTGGTTAGTGTATTCAGTATGTAGAAATAATCTTTCACAAAGAAGTATGTGCTTTAATATTTTTAAAAACATAGAAACCTCTCAGTATTTTTTTCACTTTTGATAGAGACTAAGGTTCAAGAAATATTTCACCGCTTTTAAAATTTTACTGTATGATAGAAAACAGTGCAAGTACATTAAAAAATTCTAATCACATTGGTTCTCAGTTTAAAAGAAAGAGGTGAACTTCTGCAAAGTGAGGATCATATCCCAGGATAAAAGGAAATACATCTACAGTTTTAATCTATTGTCCTGTAGGAGTCAGTCTGAGACTTACCAGATTAAAAATAAAAAATCCGAGTAGCAAGATATCTTTTAATTTCTCCCTTTTAAAACCTTGAAAACCTATTCAAATTAAAAAAAAAAACACTAGGGCAATCAACATATGTCAGTTGAACAAAACTTGGAAGAATCATTGGCATACAGAGATTCTCTATAACTACTTATTGAATGAATGAATGATGACTGACTGAATGAATGATTGATTGAATAAATGAATGCAGGACCAATGTGGCCCACAGTTTTTGAACTCTGAAGTAAAGTATGTATCATATATGCCAACAGATAGTTCTCAATAAATCTTTATTCTTGTTATTATCATTGGCAAACCACTGAACATCTTTAAGGGAAGAAATGATATTATCTGAACTGATTTAAGAAGACAACTCTGTCTTATTATTCAACTCTGTTTTATCAATTAAATTCTGTTTTATTCAATGCAGAGACTAGATTTATGTGGAAAGTAACCAGACGCAGGGAAGTTCTTGCAATATTGTCTGACAAGAGGTCACACAGGCCTCCATAAGAGAGTAGGACAGAAATGAGAAGAAATGGTAGCTATTCAGAACATTTTAAAGTACAGACTAATCCGATTTGTTGTGAATGAAGGTTAAGAGAAAGATAAAAATCAAACGAATATCAAGATTTTTGAGACTCGGTTACAGAAGTAATGGTTTATCTTAATAGAAATAAGATATAACAATGAGTTCAAATTTAACAAGCTGCATTTGAGATAGTGATGGTTAACATACATGGCAAGACAGAACTTCCCTGGTGGTCCAGTGGTTAAGACTTCACCTTCCAGTGCAGGAGGTGTGGGTTCCATCACTGGTTGAGGAGCTAAGATCCCACATGCCTCGGGGCCATAAAAACCAAAACATAAAACAGAAGCAATATTGTAACAAATTCAATAAAGACTTAAAAAAAAAGGTCCACATCAAAAGATATATATATATATAAAAAACTACATGGCAAGAGGTATAAGAGATATCTAGGAATTAGTTGACTTTCAAGACTTTCTTAGGAAAGTAGTTAAGATTTTGAATGCAAATTTTAAAATTATCTGCAACTTTGATAGTGGAAAACATGAAAGAAGATGCAATTGTCCTGGGAGGGAATATGGAGCTGAAAAAAAGAGAGAGCATGGTACTCCATCTTGCAAGATTCCTACATTTGAGGACTGGATAGGAGGACATGGGAATGGAGAACTTATGGTGAGGTGCATGGTGAGAGATCTGAGTGACACAGAATCAAATAAATAGTTTCACGAGAAGTTCAAAGGAAGAGAGAATTTCAAGAGAACGTAGAAAAATAGTCCTATGACACAGTTTAGGAAGGGCAGGTAAGGTTAAGAATGAGAAGAAAAGTACTGAGTTTGATCACTAGCAGGGCATTGGTGACCACTAACTCAGCATTTCAGCCGAGAGGAAGTGGCGGTGGCCAACAAAGAGTGAACAGGTAAGAAAAAGAAGAGACATCAAATATGAAGTTTATTTGTAGGGACTTCCCTGGTGGTCCAGTGGTTAAGACTCTGTGCTCCCAATGCAGGGGGCCCAGGTTCGATTCCTGGTCGGGGAACTAGATCTCGCGTGCCTGCCACAACTAAGAGCACACATGCCACGACTAAAGATTCCTGCACACGGCAGCAAAGATTCCACGTGCCGCAACTAAGACTTGGCACAGCCAAATAAATAAGAAAATATTAAAAAATAAAATAAAAAGAAAGTTTGTTTGTAGATGTCGGTAAGGGTCATGGAGGTGAAAAATGGGGATGGGACATGTAAGTAGTATGGAGGCAGGGGAAGGGGCTGCGTCAGGCAATCAGATTTCACCAACTTGTTCATTTTTTCTCTGTTCTCATGATATGTGTATTTAACGTTACACTTTTTATTTGTTACAAGTTGATGAGTTGTATTGTGATTGTTTTGAGTCAGTCTAGATTGTAAACTCAGCATTTGCATGAGCGCCTTGAATTATTATTGTTCTAGTGACTAGACCTGGTAATGTCAGTGGAATGTAAGCTCTCCGAAGTCAGGAATCTTCCCTATCTTGTTCAACACTCTATACCCAGCATGTTTGGCACATAATGGGTCAAAGGATGTTGACTGATTGACTGATTGATGTAGAAACCCTTTCTGACTCACTTGCTCTAATGTTTTACATGCATATCTACTTCCTTAATTGGATTCTAAGTATCTTAATGGCGAGAGGTGTCAGTTTTTAATTCTTTTGGTTTCCCACAGTTACTTTGAAGATATGTGATATTCTTAAATGGTTTCCAGAAGGGTGGGTGGCAATTAGATTAAATTAAAAGGTGAAAAATATCTGATAAACTGTATTATCAGACTATTTTTAAAGGCCTACTTTTTAGGCATCCAGTTAGCTCAGGTTGTCCTAGATGCTTAGTCATGGCACATACTCTAATTCAGTGTTTTGAGAATTAATGTCTAAAATTATGTGAAATAATTACTTTAAAAAGATAAAAGATTTCTGAAAATGAAGTATTTTATTAGATTTATAATATATAAATAAATCTCTCCCACCACCAACTCCTAGGAAATTCAACTAAATATTAATGATCATGACATTTCTGCCTGCAGTTTCATTAAGGTGATAGATTCATCCAAATATCATGGTTGGACATCACAACCATTAGTAAGGCACAAAGGTTAGAATACTGGGTGCAATACTTTCTCAGACCACTCCCTAAAAATGAATGCATCAGAACCATTATCAACTGACATTCTGGAAACTTCAGTCAGGTCCTTAGGGTTCCTTTTAGCATCTCTCCTTCATTCTTCCTATCCAAGTCACTTTATTCTCTTCCTCATACCTTTAACTTCTCTCCTTCATTCTTCCTATCCAAGCTACTTAATTCTCTTCTTCATGCTTTTCAAGATGGCTCTCAAATCCACGAAGGTTGCCATGATTCTTTCTGCAATGCCATTCACTATCTGTGCTCCACCCCTGTGTATCCAGCCAAAACTTTCTCCCCGTCTCATTCTTGACAAAGAATTTATACCAGATAGTGGGATTACAGAAATGGAGTTTACCATCTGAGCAGAGAATTCCCTGGATTTCCATCTTTAAGTTATGATCCCTTGTGATATCTCACCAGGTGGAGAAACTGGTCACCTTGCAACTGATACATGAGTGTCCAGGACCTATGGCTGAATGTGTGGGACTTACCAATCAATGTGCTGGCCCTTTTGTTGGGATTCTTCTGGTTTTGAATATTAGCAATCTGCAAATTCTCTATTATGAGGACATTGTAATACAATACCTTTGAGAAAGTAGTAAATATCTGTATCTTCTATAGTACAATAGATGGTGTTCACATGTAATGTATTAAAATACCATATAAACTGTAAAACACTATATGAAAATTAAGGAACATTAAAATTTGTTAAGAGTTTTACTTGAAATAATTCAAACTTGAATAGGTACTTGATTAATATGTTTTGATTACAAATATAAGCAGAGATATATGTGAGTTATTTTTTAATTGATTTAAATTTGCATCAACATACTTTCCTAATTGTTATTTATTCCTTTTAGAATAGCAACTCTGATTTTGTCCTAAATCATCTTTCCTTCTAAGGTTTTGTAATTTCAACTGAAAAAACATGTCTAGAAATCTAAGATTTCTTCTATGACCATCTAGTGACCCATGGTAGAACCATTGTTTAATAGGAATTTTGTTCCACTTACTGGGAGAGAGATAGTGCAGTGTTATATAAAATAATGGAAAATGTTCAAGATAAGGTTAAGTAGAAGGACATGGAATTAGCTGCTTCAGTAACTCCCATGTGGGTAATATCCTTAGCAAAAGTTTCTATATGTGAGTTTTGTATCATTAATGGGTCACAAAATCTATTTCTTGATGGTGACCAGTACTTCTTCTAGTGAGGAATAATAGAATAGGATAGGATGGGATGGGATGGGATGGGAAAAAATTTCAGAGTTATCTCACACATTTTTTTCTGAAAGTTTGGTTTTTAAGAGAGAGACACACACACACACACGCACACACACACACACACACACACACACACAGAGACACATACAGAGAGAGAGAGAGAAAGAAAGTAGGAGAAATAGGTTCTGAAGTAAAATGTGTTTCTCAGTATCGGTCAGGGTTACACATATTTGAAAGGCTCTGATATTACAAGAACTTTCCCTGTCTCCCATTGCCCTGCCTGCATAGTGAAGGCCACTGTGTCAGGGATGGTGTGGAAAATCTTCTAGTAGAAGAGCAGATACAGTTCTGGATACTGTTCTGGATACAGTTTTAAAGACTCATACATAGAAAGAGAAATAGTAAAATTCCTATGCAAAGTGTCCATTTTACTCTTCCAGCACTTGAAAACAATTTTCTTCTTGTGCTAGATGGAGTCTATTGTTTCTAATGCACTTAAATACACATGGGGATTTTCTTTCTTTCTGCTACAGTTTTTCTAACTGCCATGTAAGTTGTTTGAGGGTAAGAACTATGTTTCTTCATTTTGTAAACCCAAGGCCAGAACCGTGACTGCTACACTGTTGACATTCAGGGTTAAGTATCCACTGAAGAAATCTCCATGCTTTAGGACATATAAATTAAAACTAGTAAAAATAATACATCAAAGGACCTCACATTTGTGGCCACCTTCCATTAGATAACAAGTGTTTTTTTATATAATGTCTCTAATTCCTAGTCTAAATCTGCCAAATATAAGATTTTATTCAATTATAAAAATGAAGAAATTGAGGTTAGGAGGTAAGTCACCAAGAGTCACCAGTTTGTATGTCAGGAAAAAGTCACCCCTGATAACTAAGTTTAAAAGGAAAAAAAAAATTAAGTAGATTTCTCAAGAAGAAGATGTGGAAACTGAGATGGGTCATATTTCCACCATAACTGAGCTCAGAGGATATTCAGGATCTCAGTTTCTCAATAAAAACAGCCTCTCTCTATTACTTAGTGTTATTAGTTTCAGAAAACACTTAAAAAAAAGGAAAACACTTTTATTCTTAATAGAGCTCATTTTATATATAAATATAAAATGGTTGTATATATTAAATTGTTGTATATGCAACAGAATAAGAACCATAGACAAATAATGAATAGTTATGTGTACTCATTGAAATATAAGGCATCTTTGGGGGTTGAGCTGAAGAATCAACAAACTAAATAAATCCTAATTCCTCATAATAGAATTTGTACAAAAATGGCCTATTTCATAATTTTTAAGGGGCTAGAATGAATTTGCATTCACTTGACCACTGCTTCACAGAAGCCTGGTACTATGAACTTAAGCAATTTAGAATTTATCATTACAGACTTGCATTCCTCTGTTTCAAAAGGCAGCAAAAAATATTCCGTGCATGACATACAAAAGAGCAAATTAAAATGTTTCATAATTTTAATTTTCTTGTTGGTACTTTTTGTGTTCCTTCTATATTAATGTGAAATCTGATTACTTAAGTCGATCTCATAATAGTTGGAAATCTCTAATTTAGTTGTTATGAGAACGTGGTAGCCACATGTGTTTAATGAGACTGCATTGTGCAATATATAAGAAAGCCTGCTCTTTGCTTGGGTCTTCTGCATGAACACTCTTGTCTTTGTGTAGAGGTGTCAAAATTTACGTAAAATAGAGCCTCTCTTCAATTGCAGACAATTTTGTCCAATTCTCCACACTATTTCTTTCATGTCATCATTTCTCAATTTGTACTTCACTTGCTCAAAAAATATTCTTAGATACCCATCATGCATATGGCTATAATTTTTCAGAGTGTTTTTCAGCATTCATTTTACCTTTTACTGGCCTTTACAAAATAAATTTGAAGAAATGCAATTTGTTAATGGTATAGATTCTTAATAACAAAATGCTACATTTTTCAAGGTCTTTGAAAAAGTAATGCTCAATATTTCCTTGATGTCAAAAGCTTAGAAAATATTAATAAGGAAAATAGATACTTTATTATCTAGAAGACTGTGATGGTTCACCATCATCAGGATGTGCTCCTTTTAAATTAATTAATTAATTATTACTCCTTGCATTGGGTGATATGTTAAAAAGATAAAGTTTTAAAAGTAAAGCTGAGTTTATAATACATCACTAACTAGCTGTATGATCTTGGACAAATTGACTTCTTTGTACATTATTTAAAAACAAAACAAAAACAAACAGACAAACAAACAAAAAAACTGAACTCATTGTCTTGTTTTATGGATTATAAGAGTATATTGTTATAACATATATTATTAAAAATGGAAGCCCTCAAAATTTAGACTACTGCTTTTAAAAGTAACATAAAAGTGGATGAATTAATGACTGTAATTGTGATAACTAATTTTTATTTTTGTCTACAATGAAAATTTTTAAATGTTGTGATCTTTTTTTCAGCCAGCAATAAAAGCCTAACAATATAATTTGGTATTAATGGAGCGACATTGTTCAAAACGTCCTTACACACAAGCATGTTTGAAATTGTCATTAATAAGAAATATGTGCTGCTTCTGAGATGGAACATTCAGCTCCTTTGAGAGGATTGCTCTGTCTCCAAAATTTTCTACTGTTCATCAGGAAACATGACCTGTCTGCAACATAATAAGATACATGTCAGAAACATCAGGAAATAACAGAGATTTTTGTCAATCAAGACAACTTCTGAGGGACAGAAGATATCAAGGTAGTTTTCTACATTTAATAAATAATTTATAACTAAAGTGCTGTGCTCCCTTAAAAGAAGAGTGACTCAATTGTTAGCATTTTATTAAATGATACTCTGAAGGTAACAAATTATGAAGAAGATATAGTTCTTGTCTTGGGGCTTCCTTTCAGGCAAGTGGGCAAGAGTTGGAAAAAAAGGATATAACCCTCTAACTACAAAATATTTCTAATACCTTTCTGGCCAGAATGATTCCAAATGATAAAACATGAAAAAAAAAAGTGAATTGCAAATATATTGCAAAAAATCTATTGACTAAAATAATCAAATGAAAGTTCTCATTTAAAAATCTGCCCCCCAAAATGCACATTAAATTGAGATGACAGAATGAAATTCTAAAATTATTACTCAGAAATTTCTATTGATCTCCAGTTTCTTATATAATATAATCTAAATTTGTAACTATGATACCCATGGCCAAATAACCTTTCTACTTCAAGCTGAAGCTTCTTTTCCACACACAAAGGCAAGGGAGTATCCTCATAGATACTCTTTGCCTATTTCACTTGTCCTATTTCCTGTGACTTTAATCTGCCTGTTCAAATGTATTATCTTCTAAGTCCTACCTTGAGCTTTACTTTTTCTGGGAAATGTCTTCCAATCTTCATGTCTTGTCTTGTGAGATTAAATCAGTCTAACTAAAATTATAGTTAGTTTACAGTATTGTTGATAGCTGTGTGTCAGTTTCATTACATTATTACCTAAACTTGTATTCTCCAGGACCTAGCATAAACCCTGACATATAGCAGGAACAAATAACTGTTTGTTTAAATAAACTTGTTTTCTTGTATTTGAAATATTAATCTCTTTGAGTAGATGAAATATTTAGCATGAAATATTTGGTAGATACAACTGAAGAAGTTCATAGTAAAGTACCCATATGATGAATTGAATTGAAATGTTGAGATACTTAGAGAGTAAAACTTGTGATGTCAGCTTCAAAGCCTCAAATTGAAGAAATGTAGTTTATGATCAACTCCATCACTGCTGGCACATACTAAAAGAGTTGAAGTCTTTTTTGTGGAGTACACAGAATGAGTCAGATAAATTGAAGAAAGCTCTCAGAATGTCCAAGAGATATTGCAGCAGAGTCTATAAACCAGAAATTGGCCTCAATTGGTCTTGACTATTTGAAACAGAGTGAGAAGATAACTAAGTCTTACTATTACTTTTTGGTCTGGGATGATCAGAATAGGTGTGATCCCAACAGACAACTTAGACATTCTAGAGCTGAGAAGCTTGTCACAAACATACCATTTTCTTTTCTCTAATTGCATTTGAACAGATCATTATAATTGTGATAGTTGTAAACATAATCACAACTACTATATTTATGTGCAACAGTGGAATAATATTTGCCAAGTAAGTATTCAACATTATTTTAGATTTATGAAGTATAAATATATTTATTGGGTAGTCATTATTCATAACACCTCATTAATCCATGGAATAAAGTACTATTGCATTTTTACTGTTCTAGCCCTATCCCAAACATCTCATTCTCAGAATACCCATCTAAATCAGTGGTTCTAAACAAAGGACAATTTCACTTCCAGGGGACATTTGGTAATATCTGAAGACATACTTGTTTGTCACAACCGGGGTGAAGAGGGGATGGTAGTGGGAAGAGACCAGGGATGCTATTAAACATCATACAATGCACAGAACAGCCCTATCCTAACAAAATAGTATCCATCCTAAATGTTGATAGTGCCAAAAGTTATGGAAACTGTGAAGAGAATGAATACATGTATAAAGTACAGGAAACAAAGCAGGAAAGTAGAAAATGATAAAAGAAGGGCATGACAAACAATGGAGGCGTGAAAGAAGTTAATGAAGCAAATATGAGAAATATGATGACAGAAATAGCATAAGTTGAGCAAATAGATTAAAAATGATCTTGGAAATAAATTCTCTGAACATTGCCCTCTGCCCTAATAAGTCTCTTGTGCACAGCTGGGTCATAGTTGTGTTCTTAGCAGAACCACACTAAAGAGGCCAGAGGGCTCATTAGCAGAAAAGAAATAATTTTTGTGAACAAATATAGACATTTTATTGAGACTTAGTTATTCTAGTGAGTGATCATGAAATTGTGCTAGAAATCTCTCTTACAAATTAGACATAAGAATCTGAAAAATTGATTATTAAAAAGTATGAAAATAATTTTGTAAACTGAGAGGAAGAAAAATTGATTATTAAATCAATTGATTGATTATTAAATTGATTGATTATTAAAAAATTGATTATTAAAAAGTATGAAAAATTGATTATTAAAAAGTATGAAAATAATTTTGTAAACTGAGAGGAAGATTGCTTATAAGTAAAATTTTGATTTACTCTCACTTTCAGTCTTGTGCAGTAATTTAAACTATATTTTTTTATGAAACAGAAACTGTGAGCCCAGATTTTCTTGGAAACAGAGACTTTGACGGTTAATTTTATGTGTCAGTTTGGCTAGGCTATGGTGCCCAGTTGTTTGGTCAAATACTAGTCTTGCTCTTGTAAAGGCATTTTCCAGATGAATTTGTCATTTATAATCCATTGACTTTAAGGTGATTGCTCTCACTAATGTGGGCAGGCTCATTCAACCAATTAAGACCTTCAGAGAAGAAGACATTCTGCCCATCGAAAGCATGCTGCCAGACTCTGCTTGCATGAGTAGTGTAGCAAGTGTGTGTGTGTGTTTCCTTTAGGCTAAGAGGGTTGGCTCCACAACAAGTGGATCCTAGCAGAGGAAAGCTGGGTAGGTGCAGCACTGGTGGTGGGCAGGAACTGAGGGTGAGGACCTACAGAGAAGTTATGGAAGTGTGTGTGCTGTCAGGGTAACGGTTCAGTGCAGAGGGTCCCATGGAGTGGGGCGGGTGGTAAGACGGTGGTTTCTGGAAAACATACCACCAGAAAAGAGCTAGTATTCAGACATGAGTGATAAGTGAGGATATTCAACAGCAAAGACAGAACCATAGGGAACACTTATCACTGGCTAAGTGGAAAGACTTTTGATGTCCCTTTTGAACATCTCGGAATATCACCAGACAATCTGTTAACTAAGCAAAATGAAGTGTATTCAAACTTCCTGCAGAAAAGGGAACACCGTTGCATGGAGGCATTTGGCTGCGTCTCTATAGACAGACATTAGAAGTGAGATCTTGGGCTCAGATGGTTTCAAGGCACAGAATTGATCAGCACTGGGCAAATTTATTAGTTGATAGTTTAGAATTGATGGGCATGGCAAAGAGGGGGTACCAACACGAGTCTCTTGAAAAGTTAACTGTTGCTTAATTAGAGAGCTATTTTTCAGGTCTGCAGACTGTTGTATTCATACTACAGGAGTTTCCTGAAGCATACAGTGAAATGATTTATTGGTTTAGTCTCATCTTTTCCCAGGAAAAGTTTCCTGAATCAACTAGCTCATGCCGACACAGTTGGTCTAAAGCAGATTGAGACAGATGGTCTCAGCTGTCATTTCCTTTCCTCCCATCCTTTCTTTTTGGCTTGAAGAGGAGAAGCCAGGAGGAGCACATTAATGGAAGACAAGGGAGATCAAAGCAGGTAAATAAAATGATTGGGCCCCTCCAAGTCACAGGCGGCCTACGTAATCACATGACAGGCTTGAACTCAAGATAAAGGGAGGAGGCTTTAATATGGCTGTAAGACTGGTTCTTAATTTATACTGGAGTAAACTTAACTACTAATATGGAATAAAATGTTTCTTAATATCTTAATGTGATCATAGATCTGCACAAGGTATTATTCAGAAATTCAGGGAAGTTAGAGTATGCAGGTCAAGAGTGAAGTTCCATAGCAGGAGAAAAATGAAGCACTTTCCTAATGATGCACTACTGGGTCTAATCTGTTTAATACATCACTTGCATTTAAAATCAAAGATGGCCATCCAATAATTCTGAATTGTTTCTCACATTCAGTTGTAAGGTTTGACTTTCACTCAGTGAGTCCCATATAGGGTCTAATATAGGAATTAATTTTTTTGATTGATGAAAGTAAAATAAAGTATATTGAACTTAATTCATGGAAAAGTCTTTTTTTCAGTTATTATTATACTATTTGTCATTATTTCGGCTTATTTGAAATCAGAATAAATTTCATGAACATGGAAACTATGAAAATGTAGCTCTCAGAACTTCCCTGGTGGCACAGTGGTTAAGAATCTGCCCGCCAATGCAGGAGACATGGGTTCGAGCCCTGGTCCAGGAAGATCCCAAATGCTGTGGAGCAATTAAGCCCATGCACCACAACTACTGAGCCCACGTACCACAACTACTGAAGTCTGTGCACCTAGAGCCTGTGCTCTGCAGTAAGAGAAGCCACTGCAATGAGAAGCCTGTGCACCACAACGAAGAGCAGTCGCCGCTCGCTGCAACTAGAGAAAGCCCGCGGGCAGCAGCAAAGACCCAACACAGCCAAAAATAAATAAATTAAAAAAAAAATGTAGCTCTCATATCTCCCACTTCAGGGAGCATAACTGACTTACAGTCCCAGCTGCCAGTCTCTGAATCTACCCCCACGTTTATGCCAAGGTCATGCTGTGCCCTGTTCTTGGCCAGTGACTGAGCTTGGCAGGGATACTCAGGCAGGCCCATCTCTGTGACTTGCGGGTGACTTACCAAAACTTTCTTGGAACTGCCTGAAGAAGATTATTCTAATACAAACTTCCTTCCTTCCTTCCCTCTTTCCTTCACTGAGTTCAGACCTGCATTGTTGTCTGCTGGATCTACCAGAATTCTCCAGCTACCTCCCCATTTTCACTGACAGGTATTTTCCCCAATAAATATCTGTCATGTCAAATCCTAGAGAGCAGCTATTTCTCAAAGGACCACAACTAACACATTAGAACAGCAAGATTTATATTTTTATATGAACTGGTAATTTACACTTACTATTGTCAATAATGAGTTTTGTGTGATATTCTCACCATTCTTTGAAGTTTCTGTTCTTTGTGTTCCCTTTGAAACACGTTTTTATCACCATTTTGCACTTGCTACATGGCAGTGAGTTAAAATAGTGTGTGTGTGAATTCCGTGAAGGCAGGGAATTTATGTCTTCATTCAGCATAAATGCCTGGTCTAGCACCAGAACACAATAAATATTTTTCAACGAATGCCTACCTAAAAACAAAATTTTCTAAAGCAATTAGGTGAACAAATGCACCCATTGAGGAATATAAACCTGTTAAGACATAAGATATGCCATATATTTAGATTCTCTAAACTTCCTCTTTTCTACCCAGCAAAATATTAATGAAACATACGAAACAAAGAAAACAACAACAACAAGATGTTTAGCTAATGAAGACAGTTGAAGATACTGGATGCATTCACTAAATGTACCATATGGATAAAAAAATGGAATGCCATAATTCATGCTAGAGAAATAAGTTTATTTTAAATGCCATATCTATTTGAAGTACACTTAAGTGAAAGAGTCTCAGGAGGAAAATAAGAATCTTATTAAGATAGTAACAGAAATGATTCAGAACATTGGTATAGGAATGAAAATCCAAGATATATCTCACATGCCTGATTTAGAAAAGGTTACAGGCCAAGGTTACTTTGTTACTTCTGGGAGGACTGTGATAGCAAGTCCTAGTGTTGAAGATGGTCAGTAGTCAAAGATGTTGGAGAGGCTGAGTGTTAAAGTTTCATAAAGTGCAGATATAACCATGAGGTAACGGGAGACATTCAGTAAATTTATGCAAAAAAGCGAGAGCTAAAGGCTGGTTGGTAACAAGATGACTGGCAATTCCTGGAAGAAAAGTAAGCTGGGCAGCAGAAGCTGGATCCACACCCCAGAGACTGGAAGCCAGTATTTCCATAACCAAAAGATCCAAGGCCAGTATTTCCAAAACCTAGAGATCCAGTGTAATTTGTTTGGCAGGTACTGTGGAAGATGATATTTTTTTGGATGGAAGTAGGATTTCTGGTAGGATCTGGTCACAGCCCAGGGTGTCTGGAAGCTGGTGGGCTTAAAGAAGTTCTCATGACAACCACCGTGGAGAGAGGATCCCAGCTGGAAAGTGTTGGGGTGGGGGTAGATTATATTGATGGGGTAGAAAGAATCATAGGTGGAAACTGGGTACCCCAGGTAACCTCCGAGGGAGAGGGAGGAGAAGTTTCCGGAGCTGCAGTTGAAAGACATGTTGTCAGGAATTCTAAGTTCAACTGAGTTGCAGAGGGAAGTTTGTGAGTGTGAACATTACCTTCTATAGTGGACAGTTATATACTGTACTCTAGCAATGGGTGTAATAGCATGTGCCCATTTTAATAAGAACGCTTAATTAGGTTCTAGTCCAAATGAAATACATTAACCTTCAAAGACCTTTTTTTATGAATGTGGACTTTTAAATGAAAGAATTGCATTCGTTTTTTAAAGTAATTGTTCATGAAGCAAAAATGTTACTGTACTATAATTGTACCTATAAGATTGGTATTTTATTCATCCTATCCTTAAAGATATTGTATTGAATGGGTAACACAGTGAGAATTTTGTTGTGTTTAAGGCTCTAAAAAATACTTTGTATTCTGGAGGGGACATTTATTTAGTTCAAAGTTTAGCAACCAGATTGAGAAAAAGAAACCCTCAGTATCTGCTCCATCTCCCAAATTTTGTGTACCTTATAGAAGAAATAACCTACTTACAATCCTCAATTGGTACAAACATTAGATGAGTGTTTAAACACATTTACATTCTAGTTTTCTTATAGCACAGGTACCCAAGCTGCTCTTGTGTGCATGAGTTTTTGATTTAAAAGTAAGGGTTCAGTATTTGCAGGAGTGCTTTGAAGATTACATTATAAAAATACTTAAGTCAAGAAATTTTTGTTCTGAAGTTGATTTGCTTCTTGAAAGAACTCATCAATAAATTTAATTCTCAAAAAAATCTCTATCCCCATAAAGTTTAAGTAACTTTTGGTGGTGTTGATGTTACTGAGAAGTAAATGATAAGCAGTATACATTAAAAATGGGCTTTTATTCCCTTAGTTTTCACTCATAGAGTGGGATTTTTATTACAGAAGGTAAGTAAAATCAAGAAATTAGGAAAGTGTCTACCCCGGGTAAACTTCACCGAAAGATCAAGTTAGAAAAATTCATAGTTACAAATGATCTTTATAAATTGAACTGAGAGTGGAGGTTATCAAAATGTATGATAATGTAAAAAAGAGAATGAATCCTTTTGGGACCTCTGATGTGGTAAATATATCAAATGACATATATATATTCTGCCTAGAGGACTAGTATAAGTATTTTTCTAGACTCATAAAGTTCATCATCGCTAACTGTAAATAGAGTAGTGCCTGGTACAGGGGATGGCTTAAGATAACCTGTGGGTATAGGCAAATCTCTTAAGACATCTATCCTCAAAAATTGATGTATTGTCCAATGGAAATGAGCTGATACTCATTCTATGAAGACTTGAAATTACTAAGTGGAAGTTTTGAGGAAAGATTCACCTAAAAATCTAAAACAAGGTACTTTTGCAGGTAAGTGAGATTTCCATCTTGGGGGCACTTATTAGATATTCACCTAAAGAGGTATTGTAAATGGGATTCCAACATGGTAGAGTACTGAAGGTAATTGCAAAACTCCCTTCCAAACTGTAGATTTTATGAGTCTGAACATTTTGAGTAGACAAATTGGTCTTCAATCATGTTGCGTATACTAGGTAACATAATTCGTGCTCCATTACTGTAATAAACAATTCTTATTTATTAGGCTTCTTAATTATGAATAGAAAAAAAATTCTAGTAGATTCCAAACCTTCCTGTTTTATTTGTTAATAAATTATTGAACATCAAAACATCCATATAAATATTTAACTCAGCTAAATTGAATTTGCTTGCTTCAATGTCATCCACTCTTATATAAGCTATTTCTGTGGAAGAATATTCTATGAGATCAGATATTAAGTAATTTTGAACACCCTTTTCTCAACAAAATGGAGGTTTGTGTACCCAAGCACTTTTGTTCAAAAGTATAAGGGGAATGTTTTTCTATGAAATGAACAAATCAAACAGCACAGAAGCCACAGAAAGATAAACCTTCTTAATCTCTCCTCTTCTTCAAGGTTGTCAGTCTTCATTAGCCTACTACACAGAGGTGGAATACAAGTCATAGAACAATAACAACAAAAAAAAATGACGATTATTTTAGAAATTTTCTAATACTTGTCAGAAACACCTGAAAACAATTTAAGTCAAAGTGATATATGTCACTTTCTGAGGCAAAGGAAAAATCTGCTTAAGATGACTCCTTTGCTCCAAAAGTTCAAGGCAATTACCTTATAAACTTTCTATAGAACAGGGGCATTTTTCAGATTCTGGGGAATCCTTTTAGTGGTAAACATTGCCTCTGATTAGAGAGAGAAATACTAGGCATTTTTGCCACATTTCTAATGTTTGTTTTTTCCAGCATCTTAGATAAATAACCTCTAACATTCCAAACTAATATAAAGAAATTTATATTTAATACTTAACTCATTCTACAGTAAAGACACACACAGAAGACAGAAAAACTAAGACTGACTCATTAGTTTGCATACAATTTTAAGCAGGGACATCAGAAATAAGGGAATCTCTCAGTTAATATTTCACTAAAGCCATTAAAATCAAGATCAAATGTAAAAAAATAATCCTCATACATCTGCATGTTACCATTGCTGCTTCCTGATGGCACTGTCCATTAGGTAAACTTTCCACTTCCTGGTAACAGTCAATGTATGTTTTTGCTTTTGAAAAAATGACTTTGAGTAGATCAGTTAGCAACTTTGTTATCCAGATGGCAACGATTTTGAGACAGACTTTGAAAGGGGTATCAATTATTTTTAATTAAGCCCGCTTCCCTCAGCCCAGACACTACATCTAAAGTTTTCTGAGTGATCTGCTCAGTGACCTTTGGTAGAGAAGGATGACTAAGAGCTTTGAAAATTCAATACTATTACCTGATTCCAATTACCTGAATTCCAAGGCACAAACATGACTGCACTTTCCAGTTGTAAAAACACAAATACTACATATGTATAACTATGCTGATCTTTTCCAATTCATTTAAAAAGAGGAAGGTGACTTGTTTTTATAAACCATGTGGATGACACAGTCAATGATAAGATTATATAAATGCCCCTGTCGAAAAAGCGACATTCAAACTTAGAGTATTCCCATTGTAAGTTACATGTCCTGTCAACATGTCCTACTACCGCTGCTCTGGAAACTTCTCCCGCTCCCTTGGGGACCACCTGCGCTACTCAGGCTTCTCCTGTGGCTCTTCTTACCCCAGAGACCTGGTCTAAAGCACTGATCGCTGCTCTCCCAGCTCCTACCGTCTGCACTCCTCTCTCTACACTGGCTGTCAGGAGACTTGTTGTGATCCCATCAGGTGCCAGACATTCCATATTGTTTCCGGTCCCTGCCAGACGTCCTGCCGGAGGACCTCCATGTTCTTCATTCCCTGCCAGATGACTTACTCTGTGTCTCTGGGCCTCTGGGCTTTGGCTCCAAGTAACTTTCAATCTTTTGATTGTGGCATCCCATCTCTGGGCTTTGGATCCAGTGGTTTCCAATCAGCGGTTTGTGGTCCCAGTGCTTTCTCATCCCTAAGCTGTAGATCCAGCTTTTACCTTCTGACCTACCTCTCTTCTAGGAGCTGCCAGTCTCTTTCTTTCTAACCAACCTGTGGACCTGGCTTCTACTAATATTATGCGTGAACACAATATCTACTACATCTAGAAATTTAATGCAATACCTGCTATATCAATATCTATACTATTTATTGACCTTTTGTCCTACATTTAGCTTATAAATTTGACTTCTACTGTTACCTACTATGGCTTAGGGATAATTTGAATACCACTAATTGGTATTACTAGTAGAAAAAAATGTTGTAAGTTTAAATAAAAATATGGTAGGGCTTCCCTGGTGGCGCAGTTGTTGAGAGTCTGCCTGCCAATGCAGGGGACACAGGTTCATGCCCCGGTCCAGGAAGATCCCACATCCCGCAGAGCGGCTGGGCCTGTGAGCCATGGCTGATGAGCCTGCGCGTCCAGAGCCTGTGTTCCACAACGGGAGAGGCCACAACAGTGAGAGGACCGTATACCGAAAAAAAAAAAATGTGGTATATGACATCCGCATATTGGCTTTAACATTATTTGTTTACTTTTTGTCTTCAAAACTACTTCTAAATATCTGGTTGAATATTTCTGTATCTTGTATTCATCATTTAAAAAATCTTTACTTTAAAATGTAAAATTGCCCAGTGTCCTTTAGGTTTGGAAGAAATTATTTCATCTTTTATGTTTACTCCATCTGTTAATACCTTCATATGATAAAACCTGAAAATGCATTTTTAAGACTACAAACAAATAACTGTGACCTTTGGTTTTGTCGTGGGTTAGAAATGAATATTTTTATATAAAATAGTTACAAATTGTAAGGAATATTAAATTGACTACATCATATAATTCTGGAAGGAAAGTTAATCATAAATACATTCTAAAATATTTGAGAAATTGAAATGGGGATATTCAGTAAGAACTTAGATTTTAGTGAGTTAGATTTGGTGAGAATTCCAGTTCTCCCAGCTTTACAGGCATATAAGAAATCAAATGAAATTTCTAATTGATTTATAAATGAAACATCTAACACATTCCAGCACTTATTAGCAAGTAAGCCCAACATTTTCCATACAATCTGTTATACAAGTTTGATGGAGTCCCAATTGCTACTATTTTTTTAGTTCTGTTGATAACATTTGTTTGGAAAAAAACAAACAAAAAGAAAATGAAATTCAAAAACAATGCAAATATTCTCTTGTTACAACATTCAACTAAATGTTTAAGGAGCTGATCACTCCTGAATCAGCAGTTATGCTCCAAACTTTTATCCATTATGTCAAGGACAACATTACTGAAAGATACAGATGACCTAGATTCTCACCCACTGGGTAACCATATGTCTTGGTTTATTCCATTTGTCTTAGCATCCAGTCCCATTTGGTAATTGTCTTAGATTTTTCACTTTTTATTTATAATGAATAATTGAGTTAACATAAGTGATGATCAGTTTAGGAAACCACTTTGCTTTTCCTATGGTTTCATCTAGTGGAGTATGGCATACATGTATAGTGTACAGAGTTTTCACTTTAACCAGTGTTAAATCTGAAAGAAGACAAGCCATATCCTATCCTTTCTTTGGTCATCCTGCCTGAACAAAATGTAACTACTCCTTTTATTGCAGAGGGACCATGGAAAACAAATTACACTCAGATACAAGCAGTAGGACAGCTCACATGTTCAAATCTTGCTGGAGGGTCATTTGTCATTCTAACCTAGCCAGTACTGCTACGGCTCTTTCCACAGCCTGCAAGACGCAATAATACACCCCAAACTACCAGTTGGTGGAGGTAATGGGGAATTTAGAATTACTGATTAGGTGTACATAAAATATGGGCCTAAAATTGAGGGTGGCACACAGCATATAAGTATTAATCTAAATGTTCTTGCTACAGTGGCTTGGCCACATGTCATATTGTTTAAATCTATAACTATTCATTTAATTGTTTGGGAACATCTTTCTTCTTTAACCTTTGCAAAAAAATATCTTTTTAGGAGCAAAGAGCTAAAGCTAAAAGTTCATATTTAATTTAAAAATGTGAATACTTAATATCTATTACTAAAACAAATTGATGGTGAAAATATGACTTGTACAGCAATTCAATAACATTAACTCTCCACCACTGGGGTCAGAAATATCACTTACCACATGAAAAATAAAAGAGGCAATTTTGCTGAAGAAGCATCAGTATCTATTTCAAAAGATAGAAATTTTAAGACGATTATTTCCAAAGATAATTATTTATCACTAGTAGTTGCAAAAGCTGTGTTAATATATCACTCTGATGCATACATTTCATTTAGGTCACATAACTATTCTAAATCATTTTCACTCATGTTAAATTCTAAGTTTTCTTGTGGAAGTAAAAACAAACAGGGCTTCCCTGGTGGCGCAGTTGTTGAGAATCCGCCTGCCGATGCAGGGGACATGGGTTCGTGCCCCAGTCGGGGAAGATCCCACATGCCGCGGAGCGGCTGGGCCCGTGAGCCATGGCCGCTGAGCCTGCGCGTCAGGAAAGAACAAGAAAAGATTAATTCAAGTGATTGGATTCTACTAGATCTTTGATGTATAACCTTGGGCAAGATTCTAATTCTTTTTGACTTTTCATTCCTTCATGCCTAGAAAGATCTATATGACACAATATCTGTCCTTCTCACAAGGATGTTTGAGCATTAAATGCAAGTGGTATATCTGGTACCTTTGTATTCTCTGTTATATCCTCATTTTCTCACCTATGATCCCAGGCACACCTATGGTGAACAATTTCATGCAGGTTTCAACCCTCTTTGCACAGACAGTCTCTCCCTTCATGCATAGACAACTTTTCTTTCACTCTCTACCTGGGTTTCTCAGAGGGCACAGCCAGGAAAACAAAAGGAAGACACTATGAATCCTCTTTGCACAGGTAATGACGTTCCAGAAAAGTGACAAACATCAGGGACAACATTCTAGCAATGGGAAACAGAAGTTGATGCATAAATGCTTCCCCCTGTTGATCAGATCCTGGGGTGGACAATTCCAAAAGTCATTCTATACATTCCTAAAAAGGCCCTGAACGACTGAGTCCCCAGTGCCCACCATAAAGTCAACCAAAAAATATGTCCCTTTGTGAAATTTTCATCTTTCATTCTTTCACCTTCCATGGTCTCCCAAACTAGCTCCTTGGGGTCTCGTGGCAAATACACTGTCTGCACCCAAGGTTTTGACTTCAGCTCTGCTTTCGGGGAGAGAGGGGCTCAGGCTAAGACTAATGGATACAAATGTTTGTTCAGCATTGCTCAGGTGTGTTGCTCTTAGTTGATGCAGTTTGAACCTTGGAGAAGCATCAGGAGGTTTTCCCACACCGCCTTAACCCAGTTACTCCCCACTTAAGGTCATTGTGCATCTCTTTATATATGTTCATAGGGATGGCTCACGAATGGATCATGCTCAGGGACCAGGCTCAGGGAAGGATCATGGCACTTATGCCAAGCAACAGGGAGCAAAACATCTATCTTAGCAGTTGTTTAAGGCTCATCTTTTCTCTTAGCTGAAAATCCACACTCAGATACTAGACTTTCAGGTACATTTTTGGTCTATGTGTAACCTTATCTTATAAGTTATATTGTATTCTTGTTGCCTGCATTTCTAGTTTTGTGCCAATTTCTCTGTTTTCCTTTATCAGCAGAAATCCATGCCTCCATTCTCAGGCAAGTGTCACTGATATTGAGACATACAAAATATGGACCTCCAAGAAATAAATACTCCCAGTAGGGAACATATGCACTGACAAAAGAAATTTGCTCAAATCTATCAAAATGTGTGTTCCCAAACCCAGTTTCAGAGTCATATTGGTCTTTATTTTAAATTCCCAAATCCTAAATAAACTATAGGCAAATAATAATAAGCCGAACAATATATTTCGGTGCTAGATGACAATATAAATTTATCAGATTAAGGTTTTCATTTTCAATTGCTCTTACAAGAAAATCCAATAGCATATTTTCTATCAATAGTACAGATATTAGGACTTCATACTGGGTTATTCATTAAATTCAGAGTCTCTCAAAAGTTGATGATGCAAGAAACTGATGATTTTAGAATAAAAGAACAGTGGTAAATGGTGAGAATGAAAATGATGGCTGTACTGAGTAGAGACTTTGATCGCAATACTCGAAAAGATCTAGACCCTCAACAAGTTGAACGATAGAAAGCAAATCCACATGTTGTTCTGTAACACGATGATTGGCAGCTACTGGAGGCAAAGTTGGTTGGACGGAAGAATCTGGATCCACAGCCCAGGGAAGGGAAGCCACAGACTCCATAACCCCGGGGTTTGAGGCCATGGAAGCCATAGCCCAGTGAGTAGCAGCTTCTGGATCCAGAGCTCAGGGAACTTCAGCTGCTGGACCTAAAGCCCAGACACCCAGCATAAGTTGTCCAACAAGGACTGCAGAGACTGGAGGGCCTGGGGCAGTAGCAGGATGTCTGGCAGGAACTGGACACCACAAGGGACATCTGGCACCTGATGGGCTCATAACAGGTCTCCTGACTGTAGAGAGAGGAGCCCAGCTGTCAGGTGCTGGGAGAGCAGAGGTCAGTGCTGTAGACCAGGTTGCTGGGGTGGAAGGAGCCTGGGTAGCACAAGTGGCCCCCAAGGGAGTGGAAGGAGAAATTTCCAGAGACGCAATTATGGGACATGTTGACAGGAGATGGGAGTTCAGCCGAGTTACTGTGAGAAGATTCTAAGTTTGAATGTCACTCCTGCACTATGGCATTTATATGCTTTCAGCAATAGGTGTGACACCTGTGGGGTCATGGGCCCTACGTTAGATTTCCTCTTTTTCATATGTGTAATTCGATAGTCTTCTCTGTAATTGCAGTTGCATTCGAATAGTTTTCCGCATTTGTTTTTATGGGTGCAGTATTTTGTTGTTATAGCCAAAGCCAATGGACTACTGCTGTGTCAGAAATGCTGACTCTTTTACATTAATGCACATCCCATCATGACCAGGAAGGCAACAAGACCAGGAAAGCTTTTCCTCTGGTTTATGCTAATCTGATTCCTGTGTATCCACATCTGGTTTTGCTGGTAGATGCTTTCCTCCTAAGAGTGGGGAGTGAGACAAAATCAATTTTCTTCTGGTACAATGGATCAGAGACACAGTTTTTAGCTGGATGGAATCCTTCCTGGAATGATCTGCCTTGTCAACATTCATTCCCATTCTCCAAAATCACTTGGTGGTAATCTGTTATGGCAGCAATAGAAAACTAATACACCAAGTATCACAGTTACATTGTGTCTTTAATCTGATGAAGAGAGACCAAAAATAAATAAAACAGAGACTGAGAGAGAAATGGCTAGAAACTGAAAGACACTTTGCTGTGTATGTAAAGATAAGATGACAAAAACAAAACAAACAAAAAAACAAAAAAACAAAAAACGGCTCAGTTGAAATAGTACCAGGGAAGATCAATCTGGGCCCATCTCTATTCAGCCAGGAAGGAATAGTCTGATGAGGGGAGGAAACAAATGAAAGTGAAACAGAGAAGGCTCAGGATTTTTTTTTTTTTCTATTGCACTAAAATTACTATCTGTTTCCTAATGTCTTTTTAATTAAAATTTTCAAAATTAGTATATTTTATGAATTTTCATATGTTGTTCCTTTGCAGAGCTGCAGTTTGAAGGTTTTTTTTTTTTTTTTTTTTTTTTTTTTTTTTTTTTTTTTTTTGCGATACGTGGGCCTCTCACTGTTGCGGCCTCTTCCGTTGCGGAGTACAGGCTCCGGACGCGCAGGCTCAGAGGTCATGGCTCACGGGCCCAGCCACTCCGCGGCATGATCCTCCCAGATTGTGGCATGAACCCGTGTCCCCTGCATCGGCAGGCGGACTCTCAACCACTGTGCCACCAGGGAAGCTCAGTTTGAAGTTTTTTTTTTTTTCTTTCCAGTTCTCTTTTCCTCTGCAGAACGTATGAATCTCTCTCTCTTCTCTCTTTCTGTCCCCACAGTAGCATTTTTCTTTCCTCCTTTTTCTGTGCTTAACTTAGACTTTCTCTTCTGTTTTTTCATATATATATATATATATATACACACACACATATGTATATATATATATACATATATGTGTATATATATATAGCCTCTACTTAACTACAGATTATAAGCTTAAAAACAAAATTTGCTAGATTTTTCATATTCTGAGAGTATAAACAGATACTTTCTAGTTCATTCACAAAATATTTAATGTTAGAATAAAACCAGTTAAATTATATTCCAGACTCAAGGAAATATAGTGTTATGGTTGATGGCAATATTTTCTTATTTTATTTTCTAATAAAACTGTTATAAACTTACAAAAAATAATAATGTTAAAAATATTGAAGTTTATCAATAAAATCTATGGCAACTGGGCTTCCCTGGTGGCGCAGTGGTTGAGAGTCCGCCTGCCGATGCAGGGCACACGGGTTCGTGCCCCGGTCCGGGAAGATCCCACGTGCCGCGGAGCGGTTGGGCCCGTGAACCATGGCCGCTGAGCCTGCGCGTCCGGAGCCTGTGCTCCGCGACGGGAGAGGCCACAACAGTGAGAGGCCCGCATACCGCAAAAAAAAAAAAAAAAAAAAAAAAAAAAACTATGGCAACTTTAAAAGTAACATAATGTAGACCTTATAGAAGGAAGAGGACCGAGGAAAGAAGTAAATACACCCAATTCAAATAGTTACTTGGTGAGTCCTTTATTTTCTGTTCTTCAAGACCAGAATTCATTTCTCCTTGCTTTGTGCCTCAACAAGTAGGTAAAATGTCTAATTGATACAATACTGTGGACACTATTCCTTCCCCATTTTTTCTGTTTTCAAACATAACTCTAAAAGTATTCTGATATTGGCCAAAGGGTACAAGATGTTAATTATACAGGATGAACACATTCTGCAGATCTGATGTACAGCCTGGTAACTATAGTTAATGATAACACTAATACTATTTTGTATACTTGATATTTCCTAAGAGAGATGATCTTAAGTGTTCTCACCACACGTACACACACAAATTGTAACCACATGAAGTGATGGATATGTTAGTTTGATTTCAGTAATCATTTCACAATATATACCTATAGCAAAACACCACATTGTACACTATATATATCAACTGTTATTTGTCATTTATACTTCAATAAAGCTGGACAAAATTTTTAAAATGTTTGAATATAAAATACCTGAGTTAAAAGGGGAGCATAAATTTATCTGGCAAAACTGGGAAATTGAGTGAATTTGTCTTCAGTTACTCCAGTTTCCTTGTTCAAGGACTATTCCCTGAGAAGAGGTAGTCTTCTCTTCCCTTTGCTCTAAATTGCTAAATTTTCATCTACCTTAAATTAATATAAATTCAAGAAGAATTTGTAAACTCCCTAATCGTGGACGAAATTAAGCCCAGAGATTATATTGTTTGTTCTACGTACCATAAACCTCCACCATTATTTTTGTTCTTTTTTTTACACTGAGTTATTTATAACAAAAAATGAGATATATATTTCATGTAAAATTTAACACTTTGAGCTGTGATCCTGTGACTTCTGATTTTTTAATTGCAGAGTCTAAACCCTTATGTTATGAACAAAGTTGTTTTGATATGTGAGGTGTGTTTCCAGCAGAATCTCATCCATAGTTAAAAGTTACAATGGTCGGCACCCAGCTACTACTCTTCTCCAAATGACCAGTCAACTTGTCACTAACCTGCTGGGGATCTTTCTTTTATTAATCATCTAGGTTTGAAACAATAAACAAAAGCCAATACTTCTTATATAAAGATCCCCTTTAATCACTATCTATTATTACCTATTAGCCACAAAATATGTTCTTTATTATTATCCAACATAGATTAGAAGTCTTTTGAATTCTGTGTTCTTAAAAATATATTCATTGAACAAAGATATCATGGCTGCCTTTCTTAAATGTGTCACATGCAATACTAAAGCACATTTCCCTTTGTAATATATTCTTGGTATTTTTCCCTAGGACTTTAAAATTACAATTTATTTATTTTTATTAAATTATGGTTGATTTAGAATACTGCATTAGTTTCAGGTGTACAGCACAGATTCACTTATAATGTACATATTATATATATATTCCTTTTCAGATTTTTTCTCTTATAAGTTATAAAATATTGAGTATAGTTCCTTGTTGTTATAATTACAATTTTACAAGGTGGAGAAACAACGAAGATTTTTCAGTAAATGTATTAATGAGGCATCCAAGTATTTTTCTATAAATTATCTGGAAACAAAGCTTGAGAACATGGATTCAAGGGCAAGTTTTTTACTTGGGAAGTGATCACAGTAAACACCTGCAGGGGGTGGGAAGATTGACAGGGAATGGAAGGAAAGCAGTACAGTGTGCATTACTAAGCCAGGCACCACTGTAGACATCTGGAGCTCAGTTCTAGTGGAGGATTCCCTGTGCAAGGGCTCAGCATGCCCTGGGAAGTGAAAGGTCCTTAGACAGAGCTTTACAGATGCGCTGAAGAATCAGCCTTCAGAATATACAGATGATTACCCAGGAGACATAGGCAGGGTATGGACAGCTTCCGTTGGGAGTGGGGTGTCACTTAGAAAAGCAAAGATGCAATAAATATGGAACAGAACAAGATAAGGTCTGGAAGGTTAAAACGGGATGAGAAAATCAGAAAGGTATGAAGGCACGTGGTGAGTGTAGGCCATATTGTAACAGTGTAAGGCACGGGAAGTGGTACGGGGGTGGGAGACAGGGTTAGAAAGAAAGGTTGATACTCACAACAGCAGCTTTAAATTCCATGACTTCTGGTGTCATCTATTACTACTTAAACTGCTGTAACAGACTTTTAAATGGTCACCTTCACTGTAGCTACTCCCTTATTTGAAATGCTCTTATGTATTCTAAACATAAATAAACCTTTCAAAATTACATAAAATTAGCAAGCTAATATTGTTTAAAACATTGAACAATTCCTTTCAATGAGAATAGAAAAGCTGGAGAAATTAAAAAAAAAAAAAATCTGTGTTTGAAAACTTCAGAGACATATCAAAATGTTCCAGAGTCACAGGGATACTATATGGGTCAGAACTGAAATCAAAAGAAACGAGCCTATATCTGGAGTTTGCTATTCCCTTCAAATTATATGTTGATTTTGGAAGTAGTGACTAAGAAGCTGAGAGAATTTTCATAAACTAACAGGACTAGAGAAATAAAATTAGAATTTTGGACTTACCAAAGAGTTGGGACCATGGAAAATATCCCAGACCATGGAGAACCAGTTCATGGAAGTAAAACTGAGTTGCTAATAGACAGCTTCCTATAAGAACTGAAGCCCAGGTTTGAATTCTCTCAATCCCTCTTTGGATTAAAATAATCTAGAATTCTGACATCTTTATCCTAACAGCCTTCCAAAAATATAAGCAAATCTTTCTGGAGGGAGATAAAGTCACCCAGGTTTTTAAAATATATATGAAATATCTATTACTCTAAAAATATAGCAGGAATATGAGAAAATAAGACTGGAACAAAACAGAACAGCAGAAAATAGAATCTGAAATACACAATCCATATAATGGACATGTCAAAATCAGACATTAAAATACCTATGTAAAGAATTTAACAATAGGAAATAGGAAAATACTATTATCAAGGAATAGTTATGTTTAAAGAATTAAAGATAAGATTGAAGATTTTGACAGAAAACTGAAAACTAAACAACAGAAACTAATTGAAATTTTTAGAAATTTACAAAATAATAACATTTGGAAAACCTAATTTATATGTTTTATCAGGGGATTAAACATTGCTGAATAGACAATTAGTGAATTAGAAGATGGAATAGAAGGAAATTCCCAAAGTAAAGCATAAAAAAACAAAAAGATTGAAAATAGAGAAAAGACTGTAAGGGGCATATATAACATAGTTTAATAGTGTATTTTGCTTATAATTAGAATCTCAGGGAAAAAAGGAAATAAGAATGGGACAGAAAAAATACTTGAAGAGACTATAGTTGACAATTTATCAAAATTGATGAAAGACATCATCTCACATGTGAAATAGTAATGAGGAAAATAAGAAGAACTGGCCTAAGGTTGAGATGGCTGAAAGATGATGGGCTTTAGCAAACGTTACCCAGAGACAGCCTGCAACAAATGCTCCAAAGCTGAACTTCCAAACAGTTTTCTTTAATTATTAAATAACTGAAATAATTTTATTTGTTAACCTGGGTTGGCATGTACAAGACAGAATGTTCAGTCTGAATGTTTTACTACCCACCAACCAATTAGTTTAATTCCAAAAATGTGTAAACAAGATTCAACATACTCAGATTACCTGCATTTTTCCCTCACTAGAATCTACCCTTTGTATTTTAAATCTTATCTTGCCTTTGCTTCTTTAAGACAAAGTTTAATGACTGTCTTCCTTACATTTAAAGTAAGCATTTAGAATGCTTAACATGCAAAACAGAGAAATGCATCTGGGAATTCTTTGACACACAGATTAAGGAACCATCACAAATTTCAAACACAATAAATACAAAGAAAAAGATGGCTCACACTGTCACACCAAAAAAAAATGACAATCTACAAAGAGAAATATACAAATCCACAATCACAACTAGAAATTTAATACTCTTCTTTCACTTCTGAAACAGATGACAGACAAACAAACAATAAGGGCATAGAAAATATTAACGACATGATTAGCAAATATGGCCTAAGTAACATGCATAAAACATTGCGGTCAAAACTTCAGAATATCAGTTATGTTCAAATGTCCACAAAGCATTTACCAAAATAGATCATATGCTTATCATAGTGGTATAAGCTAAGAAGACATAGCAACTAGAACAACAGAATTAACTAGTAAATCCTCATATATTTGGAAATTAAGCATTATGCTTATAAACAATCCATCCTCAAAGAAGAAAACACAATAAAATATAAAATATCAAAATTAAACTGTGCTTTGTAGGAAAGTTATAGCCTTAAATGCATACATTTTAGAAGAATGGCTGAAAATCACTGAATCCATATCCACACTAAGGAGTGAAAATTGGAAAGTACATTAATCCCAGACTAAGCAAAAGAGTGAACTAACAAAAGGGCAGAATTTACTGTTAAAAAAATAAGGAAATGGAGAATCAGTAACACCAGATAGATTCTTGGCAACAAATCCGTAAGGCCTGGAAGAGACATAGTTGGGCTGGCAAAAGTCACTCCATAACTTACTGTGTTAGTACAGGTTATTCATGAAGCAGACACCAAGATGGAATTAAAGGTACAAGGATTGTACTGGGAAATGTCTGTGGGAGAAAAGAGCTGGGAGAGGGAGTGAAGAAGGCTAGGAGATGTCAGACTTCCATACGAGTCTGACCAGAGTGAAGAAGAGAGGGAAGGACATGCCCCAGGTAGCCACAGATTAAAGGTAGTTCCTCAAGGCCATTGGAGAATCCTCAGTTGTTGGCCATCAGAGGATTCCATGTGTCTCTGCTATGCTCAGTCATTGCCTGGCAGCAGTCACATGAATAGGAAGGCTTCCATGCCAATGAAGTGCTAGATTTCAGACCATAGCATGGAGGGGGGGCCCTTGGTCAATCAAGCCTCCTGCAGATGAAGATCTGAGAAGTAAATTCTCAGGGCTGCTACACATACAGATGAGAATCTGTTGAGACTACAGGTCTCATATCAGATACACTGAATCTAAAACTCAATTTTTCCTTCCCTCATCTCAATATTTCTTAGCTCTTTGATTCTCTTCATAAGGGTCCAAACTGGCCTGCATTTGTGACTCTGTCTTGGTTCTGTCCCTCACTGTCACTATGTCTCCAAATAATTGTCCAAGTTTCTCTCTGGTTGTAGCCATCAGTGATATTAAATTTGTCCTGGCTGATATTTTTTCCTCTCCATTGTATCTGAGACACATGTGTAATAGAATGTAATAGATGCGCAATAATTTTGGAGAATGAGAAAACATAGGGACAAGTAAGGTCAGTATTTAATAGATTCCTCATTCAAGCCAAAGTTGCACCTTTGATCCATTGACAAAGAAGAGATATAATTTTATCTTATTTAACCACCATTTGAGAAAAGTGTTTTCTCATCATTGCCAGACATAAAACACACAAGGATTATGACAAGAGGAAAAGGAAAATGATGCTTATCTCACCATTTCCTGACTATGATGGGATAAGCATTAGTGTGAAACAGTCATAGCATTTCTGACATAGTGTAGTTCATTGGCCTGGGCTATAACACCAAAATTATAGCACCCATAAATACAATATGGAGAAAACAATTCCAACTGCAATTACAGAGAAGATTACTGAGTTACACACATGTAAACGAGGGAGCACAAATATGTAAAAAATGACCCTGTAGGTTACCACACCTACTGCTGAGAGTATATATATACACACCTGTCCAGAAGGTTAAATTCAAACTCAGAATCTTCTCCCTGTAACTCAACTGAGCTCATACCTCCTGTCAGCATGTCCTACAACGGCTGCCCTGGAAACTTCCCCTCCTGCTCCCTTGGAGGCTATCTGCGCTGCCCAGGCTCCTTCCAGCCCAGCAACCTGGTCTACAGCACTGACCTCTGCTCTCCTAGCACCTGCCTGCTGGGCTCCTCTCTATTACGAAGCTGTCAGGAGATCTGCTATGAGCCCATCAGGTTCCAGACATCTCGTGTGATGTCCTTTCCCTGCCAGACATCCTGCTACCGCCCCAGGACCTCCAGGCTCTGCAGTTCCTGCTGGACAACTTATGCTGGGTGTCTGGGCTTTAAGTCCAGCAGTTGCCTCTCCCTGAGCTCTGGATACAGAAGCTGCTACTCAATGGGCTTTGGATCCCATGGCTTCAGACCCCTGGGTTATGGAGTCTGTGGCTTCCCTTCTCTGGGCTGTGGATCCAGATTCTGGCACCCAATCACGGAGTTTCCGTTCACCTTGTTACTGGCCAATCTGTAGATCTGGTTTCTACTGATTAATTTGTAGAAGAGTCAAATCCATTAAGAAATTTAGATTCTGTACTGTGATTATCTATTATCTTAATTTCCTCCATTGAAAAGTATTCTAATGTTCCCCGATAACCGGCAACTCTTTACCTCTCCAGCCCTCGAACACTGGGTGATAGATTAACTCTGTCAACCTACAAAATTAATGAGAAATTCAAATTGTATTGTTGATAGAATTTATGGTTTTGTACTTCTCCCAAAGACAGATGGAAAATCAAATAATTTGATTTTAATAAACTCTTTATTCTGCTATCCAAATATGCTGTGTATATTGTTATTTACAAGTAATGTGTCAGCTAGGATTTGTATTGTCATTGCTTCTTTTAATGGGCTTTGGTAAGGTCAGATTTGGGGGACTATGCACTAATTTTGATTAGGCTTAGATATTTTTCTTTTTTTTAAGCAAGAGTTTTCCCCGGATGCCCACAGTTTCTTGGTACAGACTTTCTCTAAAAGAAAATCCAAGTGATTTGAATACCTTTATTCACACAATAAACACGGACCATGCATCTCTAAAGATATTATGTATGAGAATGGTTTTAAGGGTGTAGGAAGAAAATTTAGACTTCTATGATGAGGCATGTGCATAAAGGGTATTAAAATGGAAGACTAGTGTGTGGGTGTACATTTTTAGACTAGGAGCATCTCTGAGCTTTAGATAATCACAGTGGTGGAAATTTTCTCATTTTTTTAATTGACTAAATCCCTGTACCCCAGTTACTATTTTCAGTCTGCTCTAATTATCAACATTTGTATAAGAAGGCAGGCAACAAACTTAGATAGGAAGGAACTAGGCTCAGCAGGTGTGAGGTTGCACCTGGGTTCTTAGCCAACATAGAAACTGAATCTAACTGCAAACAAGAAAGCTTTAATATTATCAAAAATGAATGTTTCAATTGTATATTGAAATAAAATTGGATATTCTTTATTTTATGCCATTCTTCTGACATCCAAGTGTTACACAAAGTAACATACTGACATAATATAATAATAACTGGAAACTTAATATCCATATAAAACAAGTAATGTTCAATTATTTTTCTTATCTTTATTTTATAAGATTCCCAAACATCCCTGAAATTAGAAAATGGGTTGCAGGGTATGAGAGGCTTAGCAAAATCTAGTCTTATAAGTATTTCTCAGTCTTCTCATCACATTCTCTTTACTTCTTCCTTTACGACCAACGTGATAAAATATAAAACATAAAGGAGTTAAATAGAATTTTACAAGATTACACAGCAAGTTATAGTAGAGTGATGAAGTAGAATGACTTTATTCCATCCAACTGTACCATTCTCTCTTTTCTCTTCCCTCATATGCTCCTTCTCTGCCTCACCTTCTTATCCCTCTTCCTTCTCCTCCCCCATGTTTAGGAACTAGTTATGGTGACTGTATAGTTAGAAGGAAAAAAATAAAAGAATAATGAAAAATAATTGGAAAAAAATTCATCAGCCACTGCATTATAAAAATTTAAATGATAAACAGTAAATCCTCTGTAAAGTGTCCTGCTTATGAATCTTAATGATTCAAGGTCATCTCATGTGCATAATCTCCAACCAAAGAAATAATCAAATTTTAAACTTCAAAACATAAGCAACTGCAGAACACTCATGGGGAACAACTGAAGTTGTTGGCCAAGCTGATGCCTCATCTATTAATGTCTCTCAATTTGAGATGCAGGAGTGGAAAGTTTTCTGACTTTAGGAATATACTAATATCTTAGTTTTTAAATTATTGCTATAACAAATTATATCAAATAAGCCATACATATATATATGTATATATACATATACACATAATAGCTTAAACAACAATTTATTATAATTCTGTAGGACAAAATTCAGGCAGTCTCACTGGACTAATATCATGGTGCTGGAAGGACTACATTTCTTTCCAGAGGATCTAGGGGAAAATCTATTTACTTACCTTTTTTTTGTTTTCTAGAGGCCATCCGAATTCCTTAGCCAATATCCCACTTCCTCCATCTTCAAAGCCATCAATGGTGGGTCCAATCCTTCTTACAGTGTATGACTCTGACCTACTCTCTTCCATTTTTAAGGATGCTTATAATCATGTTGGGTCCACCTGGCAATCTCTATTTTAACATCAACTGGTTAGCAACTTTAATTACATCTGCTACTTTCATTACCTTTGTCACATAACATAACATATTCAAAAGGTATATAAATAACTTTAAGGGGCCACTATTCTCCCTACCAAAACTAGTAAACAAGCAAATTTATAAAAACAGCTCAAAGATTTATTAAGTGTAACTAGCAGTATAATGAAGTGATCACAAATAAACACTAAAATTCAATGGTGGAGACAATGAATTTATAATACTACAATTATGTCTGAAATTAAATATAATATCCCACTTCAGGTAGATAGTCAAAATAAGAAAACTGTATTAGTTTTACAACAAGAAACACAACTCCTGAACTGATGTCTTGCCTTTACCACTCAGAAAACTGCATCTTCCTCTGTTCCAAGTCTCTGGCACATTATAAATTTCCCAGAGTAAAGATTTTATTCTTTCTCTATTTCATCAGTTAATTATAGTATAGTGAATAATATAGTGGTCATCCAGATTTCATTAACTTAATCCCACTCTGCACAACTAAGAGGACACCAGCTGGCACTTATCTGGCTTCTAGCTTCCGAATTCCTCCTGGTGCATGCTTCCACAGATGGCTAACACCATGGACTGTGAACCCAGGGGTTTGAGTCCCAAGCTGCTGTCCACACAACTAAATTTCCAGAAGCTGCTGATTATCTGTCTATCAACTTGCTTCCAGTTCTGATTTCCAAGGATAAATATACCCAGTTTCCCAGGAAATTCTCTCATGAATCATTTCTAGGCACTTGATATAACAATTTCTATTTATCAATGTTTATCTCATTAGTAATTACAGAGAACAGCTTTATCCTTCCCAACTCCCTGTACCCATGTTTTTGTTTTTGTTTTCTTAATTAGTCACACCTCAGAACACATTGTCAAACATTTTGCCAGTATTACTATTTTCACAATGTTTTCATTAAACCTCTACCATGAGCCAAAATCTCTGCTATGGGAATATATTGTTGAATATACCTTTTAAAATAAAATTGTTTTGTGTATTACTTCATAATGAAAAATAAAGTAAGAAAATGTGTGCTCTTTGTTCTAACAGGACTGAAAGTCTAACAGAGAAAGCAAATATAAAATAATGAGCTGTGAATGAGTCCTTGATGCTACAATAACATACATCAAGGGCACCTCATCTAGTCTTAGAAGTCAAGAAAAGATTCCCAGAGGAGCTGCATTTGAAACAGGTCTAAGGAATAAGTAGGGCATAGATAGGTGGGGCTTGCAGAAGTGTTTTTAGGACCAAAGTCTTGATATGTGCATTATAAAACTAAAAACCATTTTGTCTGGTCATTGAGGGGAAAGGAAGGAATGACTTGAAATTAGACCAGAAAAATTTTGGGGCCATTTTTCCCCATGTCTTTAGTGCTAATTCAGCATTGCACTTTCTTCTAAAAGCAACAAGAGCTGTTGAATGGTTTTAAGCAGAGGTATAAGATTGTTGCACAACACATTTTTCCCTTTTTTTTTTTTTAGTTCTTTAAATGTATCCAGTGATTTTAATACTATGTGTTGAAAATATATTTTTCTGCATTTGAATAGATTTGGCATTTTTGTAAAAAGAAATCGACAGTATACTTGTGAATCTATTTCAGAATTCTATTCTGTTCCCCCGAATAATCACCTATACTTTTTGCTGTACCATAATTTCTTAATATATCTGTATATTAAGTCCTGAAATGAGATAATAAAAGACTTCCACATTTAATTCTCTTTTTAAATATTATTTTGCCTCTCCCTGCTCTCATATAAATTTTAGAATCAGGTTTTCAATTTCTATTAAAATGCCTGCTGGCATTGTTGTTCAGAATATATTGAATCAAAATGCAAAATGGATGGCTAGTAGGAAGCAGCTGCATACCACAGGGAGATCAGCTCCATGCTTTGTGACCACTTAGAGGGGTGGGATAGGGAGGATGGGAGGGAGATGCAAGAGGGAAGAGTTATGAGGATATATGTATATGTATAGCTGACTCACTTTGTTATAAAGCAGAAACTAACACACCATTGTAAAGCAATTATACTCCAATAAAGATATAAAAAATAATTAATTAATTTTAAAAAAGAATATTGAATCTGTAAATTAGGGATATTGAACAACTTTCAATCTGTGATATATCTCTATTTATTTGAGTCTTATTTAATTTCTTTCTGCAGTATTTTATAAGTATAATATGGGAATCTAGAATCTTGAAATGTATTTTTAGATTGTATGTTTTGTTGTCATTACAACATATTTTAGACTTAATTTTTCATGTACTTTTGGTTTGTATATTGAAGTAAAATAGAGTTTTCTGTAGTAATTTTATACATTCCTAGGATTTTTTATGTAGACAATCATTATACCTGTGAATAAAGACAACTTTCTTATTCACTTGCTGATATTTATGTCTTTTATTTGTTTTTCTTTTACTGCTCTGGCTAAGACCTATAGTACAATGATGACTGGAAATGTTGTGGGAATATGGTAATGTGGCTGATTTTGTGCGTGTTTATATGAGTAAGTAGTGTGCTACCTTCTCTATTCACAATTGATAAATATGTATCTTTTTAGTTTTACAAGCCTGTTGTTTATAGTATCTAAGTATATCTGACCAAGGGAGTGAGTGAAAAATGACTGATATTATTAATCTAGTTCATTTAGAAGGCATTTGCAAAAAAATCCCTGCTCTGTTATCCCCATGAGCCTGGGAGTTCCATTTTCAAACTCTCCTGAGATCAGGAAATGGGGTCTTTACACATAGTAATTGACTAATTAAATGTCTAATTCAAGATTGCCAGACTCGCTCTACCATATTATCCCTATTACCTCACTCTTTAAATTTCACTGTAACTCAGTTCAGTTCCAATATCAGAAGATGGAAAGAAAACTTTTATTCGATGATGTAAGAATTATAAAGGAAATGGCATTTAAAAATGAATCTAAAAGTTGAGACTCTCTTAAATATCGAAAACACAAAAGTTATGAGAATAGATAAGGGAAAATATATGAAGATGAAGTGAAATGACCAAAGCAGAGGGGAAAAATACACACGTGTTCAGGGAAGAATTGAAGTTCAGTTGGTTTATACTAGAAGGAGAAATCTATGTAGAAATGAGAGACAGAGATAGCAATGTAGGATGGGTACATGTGGATATGCTGACTTCATTAATGATAGGTTTTATTATTTCTGTTCAGATTGGTACAATCATCTAATTGGGTACCTTTGCTCCAGCTTCTACCTGGATCAAGCCATTTTTACTCATTCTCCAGACTTAGCTTCTAAAATACTTTCTCTGGGAAGCTTTGTTAACATCTCAGATTGTTATTAAGGTCTCATTGTCAAATGTACTTATATGTTGAAGAACAGCTCTTTTACAGCTTTACTTACTGTTGTAATTAAATTATTATTTGGTTAACCTTGCTAGTTGGTAAGTTCAGAGAAATGGGAATCCCACTTAAAAACCAGTTTTAAATTTTTCTTAATATAGAGAAGTATATGAATGAATGCATTCTCCCTGAAAAAAAAATGTAATAGAACATTTGTTCATCCTGCATTCCCTAAGAACAGAGCTAAATGAGTATTATTTTGAGGACTGGTGCTGACAAGATGTTTGACAAGGTACTACTGAGGCATGACTAATAAAAAATATGGGAGTTAAGACCGGGTTGGGGGGGGGGGGAGAACAAAGCTGTTACCTATAATCACTAATGTGACAAGAATAAATAAATAGAAATTGGTGAAATCAATTGCATGGAAATGACTCATGATGAGTTTCCTGGGAAACTAAATACATTCATCCCCAGAAGTAAGAACCACATGCTGGCTGGTAAAAAGATGACTGGCAATTCCTGGAATTGGCTTTGGCAGCAGGAGGTTGGGAGCTGAACCCCTGAGTTCAAATTTCATAGGGACATTGAGTGTAACAGAGGGACAAGGAATGCAGCAGGAGGAAATCAGAAATCTAGTTGGGGCAGGATCTAAGAAGGAGATAATGGGAATCTGGTAGAAAGTAGGGCTGCTTTTGTAAGGAACTGAAGACCCAGAATCCCTGTTGCTGGAATATAGGGAGAACCTTATCTTGATCCTGATAAATTCAGAGTGGCATGGATATAGATACACTACCAAATGTAAAATCGATAGCTAGTGGGAAGTAGCCGCATAGCACAGGGAGATCAGCTCCATGCTTTGTGACCACCTAGAGGGGTGGGATAAGGAGGGTGGGAGGGAGACGCAAGAGGGAGGGGATATGGGGATATATGTATATGTATAGCTGATTCACTTTGTTATAAAGCAGAAACTAACACACCGTGGTAAAACAATTATACTCCAATAAGGATGTTAAAAAAAAAAAAAAGCTTTGAATCCGGCCTCTGTATCCCAACACCAAATTAAATCTCAGAGACAGAGTTTTGGGTGAAGTAGAAAAGAATAGCTTTATTGCTTTGCCAGGCAAAGGGGGACACAGGAGGCTAGTGCCCTCAAAACTGTGTGTCCCAAGAACTGGGGGGGAAGGGAGTGGCTGTAAGGAGTTTTATAATCAAGGGGCAGGGTTACTAATAGGGACCGTGGTGCATGCAGGGCCCACATTCCCTCAATCCAGAGATCATCTGGTGTCAGGTGATGAGGGTTGAACTGTGACCTTCTCTGGAAGGAAGAATGCTTCATCAAGTAGTTAACATCTTCCATTTGGTGGTGGTTTTAGTTCTGCAGAAGAGCTCAAATATATTGTTATGTGTTTCCCTTGAGGGGGAACCAGGACTCTGCCCCAAGTCTGTACCCGGTGTTTCTTGACTGCTCTTCCCTTATCTCTGCATCCCCTCCCTTTCCTGATTAGCAACGGTTTGAACCTGCCCTTTGGAACTCAGGAAAGGGGACACAGAAAGGCTTTTGTGCCCAGGAACTCCACAGGGCCCTGCTCAGTTTCAGAAGTAGGGGTTGGCTGTTTCTAGATTGTTGTATGGGATTGGGACAGTTTCTTGAGAAATAATGATAAAAGTTTTTATACTTTGATACTTATATATTTAAATGAGACTTTATTATATTTAACTTCAGCACCAGTTGTGATATTACAAATTTATTCTTTCCAACATTATAATTACTAGTTGTGTGTGAGTACTTCACTTTATGGCTGTATAAATATTATTGAAACTATCCCTGATTCTTCTTTAAAAGTAAGTTTGCTTTTTAACTAGAGTACTTCCGGAGGCCAGAGAACCACTTTCACATCTGAAATATGCAGGTAATTTTTAATCACCAGAGGCTGCTCCGACTTAACCAAAGTGGGCATTTGCATAAGGGGATAACTTGGATTATCACATTTTCAAAACTTATGGAAGTTATAAACAAAATATGATTATGTTCATAGGGGAGCAACCCAATATTACTATTTCAATTTCTGTCAGGGATGTCAAATAAAATTTCTATATTTTCTCTCATTATTTTGATCCCTTTAGATTTCCCAGTAATAGTCTAAAAACCATGAATATTTCCCAAGCATTCTAATAGCGATGATGATGGTGATGATGATGTGGAGGAGAAGAAGAGAGAGAAATGACTGAAGGGGAGAGAAGATGAGATCGCGTGGCACAACTGAAATTACATTAAAATGAAATAAGAGGGATTCCCTGGTGGCGCAGTGATTGAGAGTCCACCTGCCGATGCAGGGGACACGGGTTCGTGCTCCGGTCCGGGAGGATCCCACATGCCGCAGAGCGGCTGGGCCCGTTGGCCATGGCCGCTGAGCCTGGGCGTCTGGAGCCTGTGCTCCACAACGGGAGAGGCCACAACAGTGAGAGGCCCATGTACCTCAAAACAAAACAAAACAAAACAAAACAAAATGAATTGATATCGCCCCTTAAAGATTTTGTCAATCTGGACTTCCCTGGTGGGGCAGTGGTTGAGAGTCCGCCTGCCGATGCAGGGGACACGGGTTCGTGCCCCGGTCCGGCAAGATCCCACATGCCGCGGAGGCCACAACAGTGAGAGGCCCGCGTACTGCAAAAGAAAAAAAAAATGAAATAGGAATTAGGAGTTCTGTTGTTAGCCTTACCATTAACTTCCTGAGAGACCAAGAAACGAATGCTTCTAGTTCTCAAGTTCTACATCTGTACAATAAGTAAGTTCAGCTTGGGGATCTATACAGTTACTTGTGTCACTCATATTTAATGTACTTAGGAAGAGAGTGAGACATTTTCATTTCCTTAAAGAAATGCCATCTTTGGCAAGTCTGGTTCTCTTTGAGCCACTCTCTTCTTAAATGCTAAAAGGACCTTAAAATATAATGAGCAAATTCCTCACAGGTCTGCTTGAGGGTATAATGAAATACTAACGCTTAGGAAATTTCTTTAGATTCCTTGGCTCTACACAAAGATAGCATTTTATTTTTATGTTTGGCTCATTTACAGCAAGTTATATTTTTAGCAACTTATTATTTCCTGAAATTATATGTATATTTATAAAAACTTAGAAAATAACCATAAAAAATCAAACAGTAACCAATTTCATGGTGAGAGGCAACCAAAATGGACATATGGGCATTTCTAGAAGCTCATTTTCAGCTGCTTTGAGTTTGAGACTTGGGAAGGCATTGAGATGAAACACATGCCTTCTGAACCTGACCCTTCTAGAACTTCTAGAGCAGCCCATGTATCTGTTTTGGTTTTATCTCACCTAGGTTTAGGCATAACCTCCTTACATACACTTAAGAGAAATGAATCAGACTAGAAACTGGTTGTTGAAATGCAAAATTCAGATACTTTTGCCAACCAAAATGAGGCTAATTCAATGATAGTTAATGAAAGATCATATGCATTTTTTTCTCAAGTTTACAAATGTATACTAGTCCTTCATTTACTTTTTTTTCATATGAACTGGAACATATGAACTAAATTATTTCCTTGTTTTTCCTAATTCTGTCCTTCTCCAGATACAAACACATGGTCAATTGTTCATGAGTGAATTCAGCTCTCCTCTGCTTCGGAGATTTATAGTCAGAGAAAGTTGTGCCTTCAGTGAAATTCCAGGAAATTACCATATTAAGACACTTAAAATTCTGAAGACATTAGTTTAGACCTTGCACAGAGTTAGGATTTCAAAGCCCATTCACAGGGGAATATTGATCTTTTGTTTTAATCCCACAAATGGACAAGAGAACAAAATTAGAAAATAAACAGATAACAAACCACCACATTGTTTTTGAATTAAGGGGTTTATTACATTTAATTCATGTGAATTTCATTTTGAGGAGAAAATCTATTGAAATAAATTCTATCACAAATGGTGACATTAGACGTTAAATTTGGTTTATTTTTCAGTTTACTGCTGGCAATACATTTTTAAAAGGTGAGAAATCAGTAGATATCAGATAAAAATAAACTACAAATTTTAAATAAAAAGAACCTCATATGGCTGTAAATTAACACCATTCATAAAAATTCTAACATCAAAGAAAAAAATGGATGAAAATTTGGAAATATTTTAAAATGCATAATGATGATATAACCCAGTAAAATTTGAGAGGTACAGCTGTTTAGAAGGAAAATTTTAGATTTTAAAATATATATAACAATTCAAGAAAGCTTGAAATCAATTATTTTAGTACTTTATATGAGGAACTTAGAAAAAAAATAGCAATTTAAACCAAAAGTAAATTTAAGATAAAAATAAGAAAGGAAAGAACAGAAATCAATGAAATAGAAGTCAAATATAAAACAGAGAAAAAAAACAAGGTCAAAATTTAGATTTTGAGAAAATCAATTATTTTAATTTTTAAAAGAAACATCATATAAGAAAAGAAGTAACCAACAGCTTCACAAAATTTAAATAATTATTTGGAAAAATATTTATTTTTCTATATTCCAAAGCAGAATTAATTTTTTTTTCATTTTTTCCAGCAGGCAAGGTAAATATCTTAGCCTTCCTCATTCTCCCTCTTTTCCAAACACTTCCTCAAAATAGCCCTGTTGGCAAACCTAAGAGTAACCACAGGATGAGCAGGGAGCAGAACTACTCTTAGACAAAGTGGAAAGTTAATCCATTTGTTTTCAAAGGGTATAGAATCTTAGTTCATAACCTCTGCACCAATCAAAGAGGCTCATGGCCTCATTCTTTACTAGTTTATTTTCATCTTTAATTCTACATTTGTATTAAAGTGAATGATGAGGGTTATCAGTTGAAGGAGACTTCCCAGGAACTCAGAACCTGGTCAACCCAGCTCCAGTCTTGTATTGATTATTCTGTACAGTGTAGGTTTCCAGGGGCAGCTTTTTTTTTTTTAAGAAAAAAACGTAATTATAAAACTGGGCATTTCCAAAATATGTGTGGTCTTTACCGTGGAAATATTGACTTGCAAGTTTTTTTGTTTGTGAGTCTGTATTCCTTAGATATGGATCCAATTATTTCTGATATGAGAAGTGTTATTGATAGATTATAGTACTTTTTCAACTGCACCCACTTCTGGAAATTGTTGATCAAATCAGGCAGGGTCAAATTAATTATTTTACAGAAAATTTTTGAGGATAAAATTTTTCTGAAAATTTTTATTTTTTCTTTATTTTTGAAGGATATTTTGAACTGATATAGGCTGACTTTTTTAAAAAAAACTTAAATCTTTAACTTTCTGTTTGAGAATATCCATTAGGTTGTTGTTGTTGTTTTTAAATGTACATATCTCTTAAAATTCCCTATATATTTATTAGTTATATCCATCTTTTTCTTAAATTATTCACATATCCATCATGAGCATTTTAGCCAACTAATTCTAATAAGTGTGTTAAATGTGAATTTCCTCTTATTGATTGTTATTCTTTTGATGGGGGCAGTAACACTTACATACTTTCTGACATTTTTTTGTAATGTTTTATTGCATTATGACATTGTATATAAAAGAACAGTGTATCTTGTAGTATAAATATTTATATTTTTGTACACATATGATTATATAATTATGTAATTGATACACATATATACACACAAATATATATATGAAAATATTTTGATTTAATGTTTTCAAGAGAATGTAAGTCCTTTTTTCTGCATGTTAGATGGGTCAAGGGCTTATCAGTAATGTTCTTCTAATAACTGAGTTAGGCAGGCACCGTCTCTATTTTTTTTAATTTTTTAATTTAATTTAATTTATTTTTTATACAGCAGGTTCTTATTAGTTATCCATTTTATGCATATTAGTGTATATATGTCATCTGATTTTAATCAGCTTGATTGAACCTCTAGTTTGCCTATACTTTGACCAGGTATTCTGACACTCCCTTATCTGAGCTCATTATTATATTTTATTTCAGCTGGGAGGGATATTGGCCCATAGTTTCAGACTGTTTTAGTTTGCCTTTGAAGTCATTTGAGTTTTGTACATTTTAGTTACTGTATTTTACAGTTTTTGCATTTTTCATTTTCATCTTTATATATTCAAGCACTCTGTCAAAATTCTTAAACTCGTCTTTAATTTCTTAAGAAAAATAACCACAATTATTTTTGTGTATATTTCTAATATGTTCATTATCTGGATCTCCTGTAGACTTGTTTGTACTCTATGTTGTCTCTGTTCTTGTCTTGTTTTTTTTGCAGTATTGATAGTTTTTAATCAATTACTATAGGTAATTAGAGGTCTATTTGCAGAATTTACTCTGGAAGTACCAAGCTGGGGTAAGATTAGTAATATTGTCATATCATCAAGATGGATGTAATTCAAAGGTTGACTTCAGTTCCTGTGAAACATATTCTGTTTGTATACCCTTAAAATTCTAGTGGAGTTTTAAAATCCTATAATGTTTCAAAGTCCTAGAATGTTTACCAATATCCCCAGTTCCTTACAATGCCATGGGAGTCTAATTCTGTTCATTCACACTATGAGCCCATTGACGTTTTTGGATTTAGTGGGCAACTCTAGGAAGAAATCAGCCCAAATACCAACATTTCTTTTGACTTAAAACCTCTCCTAATTTTGATCTAGCAGTTCTTAGCCTGGTAATGCTCCAGTGTTTGTGCACAGATTATTTTATCCAGTTTTACTAGCGTTCTAGTAGTGATTTGAACTACCCACTCTGATGCTGACAAAAGTTATACTTGGTAAATGATATCATGTTACACTTCTATATATAAGGATGGTTGGTAAAAATATTTATTTTACAATATATGCAAAATTATTTAGAATAGACAAGAAATCTGGTGTGAGAATTGTCACTGGAAGTCGGTTCCAGTAAATTTAATAGGTGGAGAGGAAACCTAGGATTAATGTCATTAATGTCATTCAAAATTCAAACTTCAAAATGATGGAATAATGTGCAGCCATTAGAAATGCTATCTAAACCTATTTACCAAATGACTTAATTGCCCATTGTAAATTAATTGCCCATATATTCCCTGAACATACCAGGTAACTTTATATCTCTCTGCTTTGTCCATTCCATTTTATTTTTCCAAACTTTTTCGATTCTATCCTATACTACTTCTGTTTTTGCTTTTAATAGGAGGTTCCATCTTTTAGGAAAATTGTGAACATCAATTTCTCTGTAAGACTGGGATCTTTGGCCGGATCTTGAGTCCCTTTGAACTTCCATTGCCTCATGTTTAAAAAACAAACAAACAAACAAACATGTAGCACACAAAAGTTATGTTCCTCTGAGTGCTATTTAAAGTTCTAAAGAAATAATGACTTGAAAATCTCTTTGAACGTTTATTTAGCTCAACACAAAGATAATGCCCTTTTATTATTAGATTTGTCTCCTTTTCAAAATGTGTCCAACAGCAATGTACCATTTTCTGAAATCTGTGTCCTATAAAAAAGATTAGCACATGACTATAAAAAAGTAAAAGTAAAGGATATCCATTTTTTGCTGACATAAAGGTTGTGGTTCTCAGCCATATATAGCCTGAGCCACTGGAAAGCATAGAGATAAAAACTCACACATCCTGAATCAAAATTCTTCACAACAAGAATAATTGGCTTCCTTCTTACATGCTGTAAAAAAATGACTTTCATGGAAAAGTACTTACTGAGATTCAAAAAGTCGGTCACTTTTACCAACCAACTTTGGATGAACTTAATAGAAGTTATTTAAGCTTTATATTTAGTATTTTCTGAAAATATACAGACACAAGTTAGATTTATATTTAATTTTTGTTTTATGTGCAAACCTAGAACTATACCTAAATTTTATTCTTTCTCTCTGCATTCCATACATATCCATTAACTTTTGTGCTTTTCTTCTCCTGTGAAGAGAGGTATAAGGACACATGATTTAAAGAACAAGGCTTTTATAGCTCTTGAGATGTTTATTTGTACTGTCTAACAATAATAACATATATGGATGCCAGAATAAATGTGTTTATTTACTTAAGATAATTAGATACTGTTAAATTTTGAAGGATATCTAATAATTGGATGATTTCCATCACCAATGCAGGTATATGATTTAAAGTTTAGGTTTGTTACTTAGTTTTACATTCTACAAGACCAAATCTGTAAGTTAGGTTGGGTGGCTGGCTGCAGAGTGAGTGAACAGCCAGTCTTTGGGGACCATGAAGACGGTTGTTTCTTGTGAGAATAAAATAGTTGTCATTTGGGGTTTCCCTGGTGGCGCAGTGGTTGAGAGTCCGCCTGCTGATGCAAGGGACACGAGTTCGTGCCCCGGTCTGGGAAGATCCCACATGCCGTGGAGCGGCTGGGCCCGTGAGCCATGGCCACTGAGCCTGCGTGTCCGGAGCCTGTGCTCCGCAACCGGAGAGGCCGCAACAGTGAGAGGCCCGCGTACCGCAAAAAAAAAAAAAAAAAAAAAAAGTTGTCATTCTGCCAAAAGATCTAGACATCCAATAAATTGGTCTTTAGAAGCCAGATCCACAGATAGGCCGAAAATCAAAATAGGTTGGGTGGCAGAATCTGGATCCATAGCCCAAGGTAGGAGAGCCCTGGACTCTATAACCCAGGTGTCTGAAGCCACTGCATCCACAGCCCAGTGGGTAGCAGCTTCTGGATCCAGAGCTCAGGGAGCAGCCTCTGCTGGACCTAAAGCCCAGAGACCCAGCATATATTGTCTAACAGGGATGGTAGAGAGTGGAGGTCCTCGGACAGTAGCAGGATGTCTGGCAAGGACTGGACACCGCACTGAATGCCTGGCACATTGTGGGCTCATAGCAGGTTTCCTGACAGCTACTGTAGAGAGAGGAGCCCAGCTGGCAGGTGCTGGGAGAGTAGAGGTCAGTGCTATAGACCAGGTTGCTGGAGTAGAAGGAGTCTGGGTAGTGCAGATGACTCCCAAGGGAGCTGGAGGAGAAGTTTCCAGAACAGCAGTTGTAGGACATGTTGACAGGGGATGTGAGTTCAGCTGAATTAGACTGACAGTATTTTGTGGCATTAGACTGAGAATATTCTGTGGTATTTATATACTCTCAGAAATAGGTGTTTACAGCTACAAGGTCACCATTCCTACATGTCTGCTCCCTCATGTGCATAGTATTACCTCAATCATCATTTCTGTAATTGCAGCTGCATAGTTCCCTACACATTGTATTTATGGATGCTATAATAGTTTTGGTTACAACACAAAGCCAATAAGCTAGTCATGTCACAAATGCTATGACCGTTTTATATTAATGATCATCCCATCACAGCCAAGAATGTCCCTCCTTCCTGGTATACGCTGCATGTGTATCTGAGTCTGGCTTTGCTGGGGTATGCATTCCTTCTAAGGGTGGAGATAAAAATGGTACCATCTTCCTTTTTTATTTGGTTAGAGGCATAGCTTTGGCCTTCTAAAAAGCCTTCTAAAGATTGAAACTACTTGTGACTATTCATTTTTTTCTCCAAAATTAATTTCCAAGTATTAAATATTAATGCAGATATATCCAATGGAGAAAGCCCAGCAATGTTACAAATGGAATGGAGGAGAGCTACTAACAGAGGGAACCCTGGATCTAAAGCCATTGGATCCACAACCCAATGAGTAGCAGTTTCCAGATCCAGAGCTCAGGAAGTTGCAGCTGCTGAACCTAAATCCCAGAGACCCAGGGTAAGTTTTCCAGCAGAGTGTGGAGGTCCTTGGGTGGTAGCAGGATGTCTGGCAGTGACTGGACACCACACAGGATGTCTGGCACCTGGTGGGCTCACAGCAGGTCTCCTGACTGTAAAGAGAGGAGTCCAGCTGGCAGGTGTTGGGAGAGTAGAGGTCAGTGCTGTAGACCAGGTTGCTGGGGTAGAAGGAGCCACGGGAGAAGCCTGGCTAGCACTGGTAACCCCCAAGGGAGTGGGAGGAGAAGTTTCCAGAGCAGCAATTGTAGGACATCTTGACGGGAGATATGAGTTCAGCAGAAATACACTGAGAATATTCTGAGGTCTAAGGTCATCTTGTGGACTGGGTAATTATATACTCTTGTCAATGGTTTGGCACAGTACTGGTGCAATCCTCTCACATTTTTCACTCCTCTTCTGCATGTGTGTAATTCATTAATCGTCTCTGTAATTGCAGTTGACTAGTTTCCTACTTATTCTATTTACTGGTGCCATGATTTTTTATAACACAAAGCCAATGACCATTCCTGTACAGAAATTCTAGGACAATTTGTCAGTTATCTTCATCCTATTAAGGACAGGAAAGCCCATTTTTTACTTCCTGGCCATGACTCCATGTATATCTACTCCTGCTTTGCTCTGGGATTTCTTCTGTCACTTTTCTACCATGTCAAGTGATCAGTGGCATAACTTTGTCTTTTATAAGGATGCTTCTAATGATTGATTCTACTTGTCACTACTGATTCACATTCTTCAAATTTATTTTCCGTCTATCACATATTATTATACAGTGCTCCTCATATCCAATGGAGGGAAGAAAAATAACACATAATGAGAAATGGTTAGAAACAGAAAGGAATCAGGCAAACATTTAAAGACAAAGTTACTCCAGAAGACTGAATTAAGATGGAACCACAGGAAGAAACTGATTTGTGGCATGTGAAGAGGGAGTGGGGATAATGATGGTAGTTTGAGAAACTGGGAAAAGGGATGAAGAGACAGGGATTTCAGGTATCTCTTCTACTTGCTTTGAGACTATGGATCTAAATGCCGTTACAAAAAAACACTTCAAAAATGAATATAATTTATACATTTTCATATATTTTTATTTACCTCATAAAAATTTTAAAAGAACCTGGGTTCTGCATCCTAGAACAACTCAGGCTTTTCTCTGCTCATACTGTGAATGATTTTTGTGCATTTTTCAAAGTCAGTTCCTTTTCTGTAATTTCTTTCAAAAATATAAAATATTTTCCCTTTGTCACCCCTGTTCTCCATTTTATTTTTTCTGTTGTATAATATAATAGCTGAGTGCTAATTTCCAGTGGGCTAATTATATCAGATAAACTTGCACTGAAATAAACACAGAAATTCTTTAGAATGAAGGAAAATAATCTTAAAAGGAAACATTAAGTTTCAAGAAAGAATAGAATATTTGCTAGTTGGATTCTCCAGGAAGCAGACACTGAGACAGGAATGGAAGAACAAAAAGTTTGTAAGAGAGTAACACTTGTGAAAGAAAAAAAAGCCATTATACCACCTTGTTCAGTCATTGACAAGGGGCTGCCATGAGAAAAACCTGACCTTGGCTTGAAATCCGAGGCAGATTCCAAGGAAGCCAACAGAGAAAGGCTGTCAACTAACCTCACTTGTCACATCTGGATAGCTATTCCTTTTTTGAAGTGATGTGAAGTGAGTTCCAGTGCAGATCTGTACCTGTCACAGTCCACCATTTTCACCTTGAGGGTCAACTTATCAGGAGAGAGATTCTCCGTAGCTCTGGTTGGCCTCTCTTCCTGAGGGGAAATGTTCAAGAGTGACTGGGTGGGATGAAACACACTCTGTCACTGCATTTGATCTTGGAGCTGAGATGGATACTCATTATTTCCCTCCTTCACAATCCATTAGAAATTTGCTTCACCCTCAGCTACCACTTCTATTGGTCTCAGTGGATTTCTTGGTGGTATTACCTATGCCCTTTCCTAAGAAGTATGAACACTGATAACCATACCCTTTTCTTGCTATAGTTACTGCATATGACAAATCACATCAATTGGGCGGGAATTTTCAAGGGCCATCCAAGTAGATCGACTGAGCTCCACACATACTCCCTCTTACCTTCACTGTGTAACAGTAACCCTACTATTTTATACTAAACAGGATCATCTACCCTTGGATTAGATGGTAACTCTTTTTTTTTTGCTTGCTGGTACCTGAAACAAGGAACTCGAAGTGCTCAGCCAGCAGTCATAATTGTAGTTCAATGAGACCCTTGGTATGTCCGTTAGAAAGTTTATCTTTGGGAACAGGTCTTCTATCCTTGGAAATTCCAGTTGCAGAAATAGGAAGCACAAAGTTCTTAAACGGGTCATTGGGGATGACAGTAAGTGGATATTTGGGACCCAATCTTGAGGACATTTCTTCCATGCTCCAAGCAAACTTCAGCTTTGCCGTCAGTGGGGCTATTTAATGCACTATCAGGCAGACAGCTTCAGGGTCCTGTGGTTTTTGATATAACTTGTGGATCTCATTTCTTGTTGTCTCTACTATGAAGTGGATTTCCTGATTAGATGCTGCCTTGTGATGAATTCCATGCTGGTGGATCAAGTTTTTCATCAGCTCCTGAATAATATTGCTGCTGAGATAAGCACAAAAAGCAGAGGCTTACTCTGAATAGGTAGTTATGTGTTTGAGGATGAACCACTGATCCTTTCAGGGCACAAGGGGGCCATGTTAACTTGCAACCAAGTGACCGGTTGGTTTCCTTGAGGAATAGTGCCATACTGGGAGTTTAGCATTAGCCTCCATTGCTGACAGATTGGACATTTGTAGTGGCATTAATTATATCAGATTTGTAAGTGGGAGCTTATGCTGTTGGACCCATTCATAGCCTCTTTGGTCACTTATTCACATGCTCATCTTGCCAGCATGGTGAGGACTTCTGGCAAAGGCAAGCTAGCTCGACTGACAGTCATTTTGTCAACTTGATTTTTTAGTTCCTCTTCCATGATAGATGCATTCTGGCGGGCATTGAGAAGAAATACAAAGATCTTGACACTTTGGACCAACTTGCATATATCCATCCATATGTCTCTATACCAGATTTTATTGTCTGAATATTATATATTCTCCCTTCCAGGTTTTTAACTAGCTGCTCAGGTCAATTGCAACTGTCCAGGAATCTAGATGTATCATCAACTGGGACCACTTTTCTCTTTTATACAAAGTGGATAACCAGGTGCTAGACATATGATTCTACACATAGAGAAAGCATATTTTTCTCATCATGGTGTTTAAAGGCATCCATGCAATGAGCCAATCCATCTGCAAGCCTTGCTTGGGCTTTTCCCTTCCTCCTTCAGCTGGTCATTTGAGGCACCAAATGTGACCACATATGTGATCTGAGAAAGAGGTGGTGGTGCAGTGCTGGTCGGTGACATGGAGGTCTGGGCTTCTGCTCATGGAGCCTGCTTTCTTGTTCTGCTAGTGTTCATTCCTCTATGAGCTATTTCTGTCTTACAATGGATTGCTACTGAGTCCACCCGACTTCATGACTTGGAAGTTTCAACAGAACGCAGCTCACGATGGAAGCTACAGATGCATGATCACTTGTCCCACAGTCAAGTTTTGTACCTCTACCAGGTCCAAGTAGTTTCCAAGGATCTGATTATCCAAAGATATGTTAATTTTCAACTACAGATTATAAGACCTTGTTCTACAACTTTATTTGCCTGCATTGTGATTTTCCCACTGAGGTGTGCCATAAACTTCACATTGCAGTTTTATTGTATTTTTATTTTTTTCAATACCACAGATGCCACCAACACCCTATGGTCTGCCAGATTGTTTGACCCAACCAGTAGGGTTGCTTGCATCTGAGACTAGACCTACAGAATCTTTTCCTGCTCCTGATCTAAAGGAAGCTTTGTATTAGGCCAGAGAGGTACTTCTACTTGGGGAGTATGTTTGTTCCAGAACCCCAAAAAGCCTACCAGATGCTCTGCTACTTTATTTGTAGTTGGGGATTTAAGAGATTTAACTGTTTGTTATATTTTTTATATTATTTTATATATTTAATATGAATATATATAAAATAAGGAAATATAATGACATACTATTTTACATAATATTTGACAAAAGTTTTATTTTATAAAGTATTTTAAAATGTTTAAATAAGTAGAAAATAAAATGAAAATGAGCAGGCAGAAAGCTATTTTAACAGTATGAATAAGAGAAGATGAATCCTAAGATTAATGTGATCCAAAACTCAAGATATCCAAAACAATGAAGTGAAAGAGACCAATTATACATCTCTAGCTGATTTTCCATTACTAATCCATACAAATTGTAACTTGATTTTCAATAATTTCCTGAACACAAGTACCTTTGTACCTCTCTGCTTTGATCATTTTATTTCACCTTCTCAGAATTCTCTTTATTCTCTCCCATGTTGCTTGCGTCTTCACTTCTTATATTAGTCCTCATCTATCATATAGATAGATGGTTTTATTTGGTTTTATTGTAAGACTGGGACCTATAGTGAACCCTTAATCTGCTTTGAGTCTTCATTTCCTTCTGTGTAAATTAACTAGTTCATAAAATGTGTGTTTCTCATAATTCTTATAGTGATCTGAAAAATGATGAATAGGAAAATTCTTTGAACCTTGTTCTTTATCTCTGTATAAAGATACTGTCTTTTGGCTATTTTCTTTAGACCTTATCAATATGTTATCTATACTAGCACTATGCTGTTTTCTGAAATATGTGACCTATAAAATGTCAGAATTGCAACATAAAACATAAAAACAAGGAGTGTGTAAACGTGTGTTGCAATATGAATGAAATAGTGACTTCTGATGGTTTGAAAGCCTTGTTTTTCCAGCCATGTTTAATTTGGATCTTGGATACAATAGGTGAAAATCTACATCTCATGAACCTAATTAATTCTCACCAAATATAATTGGCTTCCTCTTTACACCTGTGAAGAAATCAATTACATACAAAGATACTCAATGAGATGAAGGGATATGGTTTTTTTGCCACCCAACATTGACTGAATCAAAGAAAGCTCTCTAAACTAATGTACAAAACTTTTCATATAACCTAAAATTTTTCCCCATTCAGTTGTATTTTCCAAATTGCTTGCTTTTCTCCTTCAGTCAGCAAACATCAAGGCCCCATATTCTTTGAAGAAAATGTGCTCTATGCCACTCCTGAGATTATTATTCACGTGAAGTTTATACATGCAATGTAAGGATTTCAGAAAACAGAAGTTTTGAAGAAGAAAATGTTTAAACCCTCAAATAAATTAGTTCAAATCTCTCAATATTAGTTTTTCAAAGTTTGCTTTCAGAGGTATAGTAAACGTTAACTCAAAAACAGCCTCCAAAAAAAGCAAAAGGAAAAAAACCCCACTTAACTAGTTAAAACTAACAATAAAATTAGTAGCATATTTGCAAGCCAAATTGAATGAGTTTATTAGATTATATTCATTTAGATTTTTATCCATTTTGTGAATAAAATCATGAACAATGATCCCATTAATTTATTAACATTAATTCATTGTTTGTTAACATGAATTTCATTAATTGATTTAGTAATATATTTCATTCATTTTACTAATTCCGTTAATTTATTCCATAAAATTAATCATTAAGTTCAGTATATGTGGCAGACAGTTTTTTGGTCAGTATTTTACGAATGGAAAAAAGATGAAGAACAGGTGATATTCCCGAAGATCATGAAGATGATAGAAGCTCTGTATAGAGGTTGGACACATTGCTCACATCTGAATGTTCCACAAGCTGATCAATAGAAGGCAGATCCACAGATTGGTCTGTAACACAGTGATTGGCAACTCCTAGAGGCAAAGTAGGATGGACGGCAGAACCCAGATCTATGGCTCAACTAAGCGAAGGCATAGACTTCATAACCCAGGGGTCTGAAGCCATGGGATCCAAAGCCCAGTGTGTAGCAGCTTCTGGATCCATAGCCCAGGGAGAAGCTTCTGCTGGACCGAGAGCCCAGAGACCCAGGATAAGCTGTCCAGCAAGGACTGTAGAGCATGCAGGTCCTTGGGCGGTAGCAGAATGTCTGGCAGGGACTGGATAGCACACAGGTTGTAAGGCACCTGATGGGCTCATAGCAGCCACTCTGGAGAGAGGAGCCCAGACGGCAGGAGCTGGGAGAGCAGCGGTCAGTGCTGTAGACCAGGTTGCTGGGGTAGGAAGAGCCACAGGAGGAGCCTGAGTAGCACAGGTGGTCCCCAAGGGAGCGGGAGGAGAAGTTTCCTGAGCAGTGATAGTAGGACATGTTGACAGGAGATGTGAGTTCCAATGAGTGACAATGAGAAGATTCTGAGGTTTAATGTCACCTCCTGGACTGGGGTGTTTTTATACTCTTAGCCATGGGTGTGGCATTCTACACAGTCACCTTTCTCATGCTTGTAATCTCTCATCTCTGTATGTGTAATTCAATAATATCTTCTGTAATTGCAGATGAAAAATTCCTTTCATCTCATATTCATGGGTGAATTCACCATGTTGTTAAAGCACTAAGCTAATGACCTGTTCCAAAGTCAGAAATTCTATGACTACATGTCTTTGATGCCATCTCATCATGACCAGAAAATCCCCTACTCTTCTCGCTGGCCAAGATTCTTTGTTCGTTTGACTGTATATTGGCTGGAGGCTTCTTACGTCTAAGGGAAGAGATTAAGATGAAGTAAATTTTTTTTGTCAGTGGAATAAAGGTACCCTATTTGCCACCAATGATTTTCTTTCCCTAACTTTATTTCATTGCCTAAAATTATTTTTATATATTTTATTATAAAATTGCTTCTCAAATTCTTTAGAAAGAGAAAATAGATCAGATAAACTGAATAAGAAATATGGTGGATTACAGAGATAAACCAGAACAAATGTTTAGAGGCAAAAATGACTAAAGAAGTCTACTTTGAAGCAGAAACTCAGGGGATGCCAATATGTGCACATGTGAAATGACTCAGAGTCAAATATTTTAGAGTCAATTGGAGATAAGTAGTGACTTTATGGGGTTTTCTTTCTCTGTAGTTTAAATTAAAAAGTTCAATATGAGTATAGTTTATGGCTTTTCATATATATATTGTCCCTTTTGTCATCTATATTTAAAATTTTCTAGAGGTCTTTCTTCTCTAGAACAACTCCCAAGTACTACCTTCTGAACATTTCTACCTTCAGATTCTTTCATATGATTTTCTTTTTCACTTTAAAACATACTTTTTATCTACTCTATTCCTTTAAGATTATTTTTCCACTGTAAAATATCTAAATATCTTCTTTTTATAGAGCTTTCCATAACAGGTAAACCTGAACTAAAATGAATATTGAAGGATTTTCTCAAATTAAAAAGACAATAATCTCAGGGGGAAATTTGGAATTGCAGGAGGGGAAAAGAAGACTGAAATATGAGTAAATTATGTCTAAATACACATTGTACACAGCACTAATTAAGTGGTTCTTAATATATAAGAAGAAGTAAACAGTAATAAATTAAGAATGATCATTAAAATCTAAGATTTTGCTTAAAAATTAAAAGCCTGGAAAAAATAACAAAAGAGTAAAATTATAGCATTAAACCATTTTATTACTCCTCAAATGCATGAAAGGAGACAAAAAGAAACATAAAAGATGGATTAAATAACAATAAAATAGTAAATATGAAGGTAGAAATCTGACTGTATCAATAATTAAGTTAAATATAATATGACAAATAGTCCATATAAAAGACTTAGAATATCAGACTGGAATGAAAATCAAAACTATTTTCTACATAAAAGAGATTTTCTTAAATATGAGGAAACAGAAAAGGAAACATAAAAGATATATCTGGCAAAAGAAACAAAAATGCTAGTTCTACTTTATTAATTTCAAAGTTTGCTATATGTTAAGAAGTTTATTGTATATTAATCAAGATATTTCTTAACAATCAATCTGTCGGACTACCAGGAGGATACATATTACTTCATTAGTTATTTAAATGTTACACTAAGACCACACCATCCAATAGAGTAGGCACTAGCCACATATATCAAATTCAATTTGCATACATTAAATTAAATTAAATTAAAATTTAGTTCCTCAGTCATATTCATCACATTTCAAGTGCACAACAGATAACGTGTGGCTAATGGATACCAAATATTGGAAATTGCAGATAAAAAATATTTTCAGCATCAAAGAAAGTTCTCTTAGGCAGTGCTGCCTTAGGGATCACAGCCGATTTGTTGATTTGTTAATATAAATTCATATTTTTACTGTTTTCTGTACAATGCAAGAATGTGAGAAATCTTAAGGCCATTTATCCTTACACCAATTCATGTATTATTATGTTAGTATTTTCATTTTATGTATGCTTATGCATATTGATAAATATTGGTCCCCATGTTTTTACAGGCAATATTTGCTTAAATGTACCCAATATATATTTTTTATTTACTCTTTATTCTTTCCTACATTTTTTTGCTATAGGCTAGGATCATTTTGCTTTTGACTATGTATAACTTTTATCTATATATTTTGTGCTGGAAGGCTAGTGACAAGTTCTCGAAGTTTTCAATTGTCTGAAAATATCTGTATTTCTATTTCCTTTTTGAAACAGATACTCACTAGTGATGTATTCTAGTTTTAAATTGTTCTTTCTTCACAAATTTGAGGCTATTTAATTTTTTTCCTACCTTCCCCTTTCTATATGTTTAGAGTTCAGTTGTCAATTTTATTGTTGTTGTTGTTGTTTTTGTGGTACACAGGCCTCTCACTGTTGTGGCCTCTCCCGTTGTGGAGCATAGGCTCCAGACACTCCGTGGCATGTGGGATCTTCCCAGACCGAGGCACGAACCTGTGTGCCCTGCATCGGCAGGCGGTCTCTAAACCACTGCACCACCAGGAAAGCCCTATTGTTGCTTTTTTTTGAAAGTAACTTGATTTTTCCCCCATAGGTTGTTTTACATTTTTTTTCTTTTTCTTGTTCATCAGTTTGACTCCATTGTGCCTAGGTGTGGGCCTTTCTTTATATTTGTCATACATGGGATTTGTAACATTTCTTGAATTTGTGAATTGATTTTCCTCTATTTGGAAAATTCTCTCTGGATCTGTTTCTATTCTATGCTTCGTCTCTTAGATTTGGTGATGTCTTGACTTGTCAATGGCTGTTAATTTTTCATTGAATATGAATGTGTATATATATATTTATATATATGTATATATACATGTGTCTGTGTGTGTGTGTGTGTGTATATATATATATATATATATATATATATGTATACATACACACACAACTTGTTTTAGGACTCCAGTTGAAATTTTTAGACCTTTCCATATTCTCCATGTTCCATATGCTCTGGAATGCTGTTCAATATTTTTATGCTTTCTTAACTTTTTAGTTTGAACATACTCTTCTGAACAATCTCTAATAGTTTCTTCAGCTATGTCTAATTTATTTTTAATCCAATTGTAACCAATTCTACATTTAATTTATTGCATTTTTTAATATTAGAATTTCTACTTGATTCTTTTAATATGTTTCAATGTTCTGCCAAAATTTTCTATCTCTATTTCTTAAGCATATGGATTATAGTTATTATAAGATCTATGTCTTACCTTTCTATTTACTGAATCCCTTGTAAGTCTGTTTATACCACATAACACATATTTTGGTTTTAATAATTTCTTAACTTCTTGAAGTCTGATAAATTTTCCTTGGATATCAAACTATAACTGTATCATCTATATAATCATCTATATTTACATATTCATTTATAGCTATATATTCATTGGTAATTATAGCTATATAAAACTATATCTATAACTGTATCTATGTGGGGATCCACATCCTACAAGGGAATCAATCTAATTTCTGATTCTGAGATATTCTATTCAAACAATACTCTTCCACCAGTTATAGTCTGAGTAAGAAAAATATCTGAGGTCCTCTAAAATTTGTTCAAATCCCCAACTTTGTAGGATTTCAGAACCTATTCCCATGTGCATATTGATCTTTTTCTTTTTTTTGCGGTGCGCGGGCCTCTCACTGTTGTGGCCTCTCCCGTTGTGGAACACAGGCTCTGGACATGCAGTTTCAGCGGCCATGGCTCACGGTCCCAGCCGCTCCGCAGCATGTGGGATCTTCCCAGACCGGGGCACGAACCCGTGTCCCCTGCATCGGCAGGTGGACTCTCAACAACTGCGCCACCAGGGAAGCCCTGATCTTTTCATATTATCTTTTTTATCTATCACAATCAAACCCTAGTCAATAAACACTTTTATCTATTACAATCACATAAACAATAATAATAAACAACTAACAATAATAAACATAGCTGGATATCAGAATCAATTAATTTATTAGATTATAATGACTTTTCACACAATTTTGGAAGAAAATACAATGTCAATTCTATCTGCAATGCAGACTTTAGACTTTATTTTGAGTTAGTACTTTAATAATAAAAATTGTTAGATAAAGTTTGTCAGCCAACGTTCAGGACCAGAGATAAGGTGACAATTTGATAATTAGAAATAAGAGGGTAATTCTTCCTGTAGATGATGAAAACAATAAAGGTTATGAATAGAGTCATTGAAGACATTGGACAAGATTAAAAATTATGTACGATGATCAGTAGGAGCCAGATCCACAGGTTGGTCTGTAACAAGACTGGACGTTCCCAGAAGTGAAGTAGGATGGGTAGCAGAATCTAGATCCATAGTTTAAAGAAGGGAAACCACGGACTCTGTAAGCCACAGGTCTGAAGCTACTGGAACCACAGCCTGGTAAGTAGGAGCTTCCAGATCCATAGCCCAGGGAGCAGCTGTTGCTGGACCCAAAGCCTAGAGACCTAGAATAAGTTGTCTGAGAGGGCCTGCAGAGTGTTGAGGTTCTTGAGTGGTAGCAGGATATCTGGCTAGGTCTAGACAGCACATAGAATGTCTGATACCTAGTGGGTTTACAGCAGGTCTCCTGACAACCACTGTAGAGAGAGGAGCCCAGCTGGCAGGTAGTAGGAGAGCAGGAGTCAGTACCAGTACCAGTAGACCAGGTTGCTGGATAAGAAGAGCCACAGGAGGAGCCTGAATAGCACAGGTGGTCCCCAAGGAAGAGAGAGAGTTTTCCAGAGCAGCGGTTGTAGGACATATTGACAGGAGATGTGAGTTCAGCTGAATTACAGTGAGAAGATTCTGAGTTTGAATGTTACTCCTGGACTGTGGTATTTATATATTCACAGTAATGGGTGTGGCACCTTACAGTAACATCTTTTCCATATTTGAGCCCACTCATTTGCTTACATGTAACTCAGTAATTCTTTTTGTAATAACAGTTAACTAACTCCCTTCATCTTATATTTATAAGTGAACTCATTTTTATAGCTCTATGTCAATGAATTATATCTATGTTACGAATGGTCTGACAGCATGGAATTAATGTCTACTTCATCATGGCCAAGTAAGCTCTTCTTATTTTCTTGGGCAATAACTCCTGTATATCTACTCCTGGTTCGGCTGGGGAAGGTTTTCTTCCTAGAATGGGGACTGCAATGCTGTCATCTCCCTTTTGTGCCAATTGTCAAGAGGCAGAAATCAGGTCTTGATGAGAAACCTTACAAAGATTGCCTTTATAGCAAGCCATTGATTCTCACTCTGCAACATAATTTTCCATCTTACTTACTTACTGTTTCCAATTTGCTTAAACTATTAGCAGTGCTTACTATGTCCAATCTAGAAGAGCCGTATAAAATATGCCAAAGGGATTGAGAGAGATCACTAGGAATGGGGATGATCTTGAATAAATTTTTTAAAATTGTTTAAAAAGTTAATCAATTCTAAAGAAAGAACAGACCACTATGGACATATGTGAAGAAAAACAAAGTGGGAGACACTATGGGGATGAAGTGAGGAAACTAGTGACAGTGGTAGAAAGAGGGACAAATCTGCCAGGATTTTCCTCTAACCCAGTGGACGAACTATGGATACTCTACTTTTAATTCAACTAAATCAAAATTGTTTCAAAATGAGCTCAATTCATGAGTTTTGTAGATACATTTATATTTGTAAAATGTCCTAGGGTTTCTCCTCCCACGATATTTCTGAACCTGATCACAAAATTTTGAATGCCTTCTGAGTATTTCCAAGGCCTTGGTAGAGCCCTAATTAAGTACATGATTCTGTCCCAGGTTTCTTATTAAACGTGGACTCAGGTTTTGAAAACCTTGAAGTTTATAACTTCAGGGTCCTTTTATAGCACAAAGAATACAACACTGTGTATATAATAGTAGATATAAATATGAATACTACTTTAGAATAAAGAATATTAACCAACAAAAACCTACAGGTTGACTAAAGACACAAATATTACAAAATCAAGACATTAATATATCATCTATAAACTTTCCCCAACATTTCTTGGCTACACAGTCCTTGATCGCCTCTACGTAGGATGATCGTTTTATCAACATGATTTTCTTTGGAAAGAATAGAAATATAATTCAGCTTTTCTCTAGAATTGTATATCAAAAAACACTTAAATTATTTTCAATGACGTGGAAAGTTTTCTTTCAACATTGCCATTTGTTATAACTAATGCTGCACCTGTAACATCCTCCGTTACTCCTTCTTGGTCAGAGCTTCAAGCCTGGGGTTATGCTTAGCTCTGCCAGGTGTCCTGGTTCACCTCCCCTCTAAGTCTTCTGGCCCTGGGGTTTGGGGACTTGTGTGAAGATTAGCTGCAAATAGCTGTGGACCCTAGGCTTTAGTGGCCTCCTAGCAGGTAGCAGAGCAGTATATTGGTTCAAATCCTTCTTCTTGAGGTCAAAGCTCCCTGAGGTCCTGAGGTTCATCAGGTTGACTCTGTTGGCTAGAGGTAGTAGAGGCAGCTCTCTGGATTCATCCACAGCCCCAGAACTACCACAAGGACACAGAAGTGACACCCAGTCCATAGCAGCCCAGCTGGAGCAGCAGCTTTGTCCAAGCTTCCCTGGAGGAATACCAAGAGAGTTTTGGAAAAAGTTAAGCAAAAGAATCCTCAGGAGGACCCTCACACTTAAGCTCCATTAGGTTAAATCTGTCTCTGTCTTTACCTTAGATGCCCTGCCCAAAATGTCTGAATATGTGCTATTGATGTTCTCTTTGAAATATCAGGAACCTACGTGGAGTGCCCAAATCTCCCTCCAAGATACCTTCCATGGCAACGTCTCTCTCCTGTGCTCCAACCAAAGCTTTGATCATTACATTGTTATAATTTATTGTTGCTTTTGTTATTTGTCTCTGATCTTCTTTAACTCTAAGTTAAAATACATAGGAACATGTCTGACAGATTTATCATATTCTTTGAGTATATTACTATGTTTCTGACAATTTCAAGAGAAACGCACTGATGTAACACATACCGATGGTCAAATATGTGTTATCAGGAATTCAAGAAGTTAATGTTGTGGCTTATGGCACTGAATTGCAGCTTTATTTAATAAAAATACAATAAAATTATACTATATATGCTTAAATTATCAACTTTTCCTCAGTGTAAAAATATGTTTAATTGCCACTTAAAAAAAGAAAGCACTATCCAGCATTTTTATAAGTCAAAGGAAAGATAAAATAGCTGCACCCACATCAAACAGCTACTTTTTAAAAGCTTATCTTTTAATTTTCTAATTTTTTTCATATGGACTCCTAGCCACTGGGGTAAAAATCCTAGCCCATGCAATGTTGTGAAGACCATGCCTTTCTCAAATCTCTGTCCTTTCTTGAAAATAGTTGCCTTATCACAAGTAAGAATGACTTTTTACTGGCTTAAGGCAGGACCAGTGTTAAGTAAAATAATAAATTCAGCAAAATTTGTCTGTAGTGACACAACCTTCAGGCTGCAACGATGCCCTTCTCTCCTCAGTACACCTCTAACCATCCTTACATCAATGTGGTAATCAATGATGCCAGCTGAAATAATACATCACAAACTCTCAGGTCCTCTATCAAATCCAACCTACATAGGTTTGTTTATTGCACAAGTGCGGGTCTCCATAGGCTTTTATTAAACTCCAAATTAGTTGCCTATATTTAAAAATCAAAAGAATTCACATAAAATGTAGATTTATGACTTCCAAAATTTCTGAAACTCTGGATACACCAGGCTCCCTTGCTTGTCGTTGCCTGGAAGTGCATACAAGCTGCTCCATTCGTATGGGTATGCTTCCTTCTAATTCCCAACAACTCTAACCATGCTGCTAATTTCAGTTACCATTAGCCATTGAGCTGGCACTACTATTTTGTTGTGTTAGTTAATGCCTCTATCATAAATAGGAGAATGAGAGATGAATTAGAAGCTTTGGGTATTAAGACAATTTGTGAAAACCAACTCCCTTGTGCACTTGAGGGATATTCTTCCATGTTTAATAGGAAAATACCACGTATCTGTGTTGATGGGCTGGAATATAAAACATCAATTATGGAACAAATCACAAGCCAATTGGACCACCTCACTTACACTGATGATCCTCTGACTTAAATTCTTCAGATGCCAGAAGAATTTGAGTTGGTTTTTATATACTGGGCAAAGACTTAAATCAGTGGTGTATTACTGCTGAATATGCAACAAACCATCCTGAAAAATATATAAACAATTAAAAATAACCCAGATGATTGAACTCCTTCCCAGACCACTCCACATGTGATTCTGATTGTTAAATCAGAATTTAACCATTGTTAAACTAAAGGTTTAACATCTAGCTGGTAGCCATAGGAGATGCTTGTAGCTGTGTGAAATCATACTACATGCCTGACATGTGTAACCACTTTTGTATAGGAATTGTCTTTCCAAGAATATAAAGCAGAACATTAAAAAGAGAGAAAGGGAAATCTAGTTTCTGTTTATAACATCATAATTCTATTGTAATGGGAGGTTTCTGCTAATAATATGCAGTACCCCTTCTTCTTGTTACTGAAGAAATGTAATAGCTGTTATGAACACTGTTGTTTGGGAACGTTGAAGATGGATTTAATAACATTAATATCCATCCTGCAAGATGCAACATCTTAGGGATTGAACAAAGGCTGCGTGTCACTACCCAGTGGCACAGTGCAGATGGCCTCATGATGACTAGTAATGACTGACTATAAATACAGGAGAGAAGAGCAATTTTGACAGACTATGATAACTACAATTGGGAGGCGGAATAAAAAGGTCTTTTTAGTTAAAAATCAGATGAATGGCATGTTGAATATATGAGTGGAACTGAAACAGTCCATGGCATATAGTAGACACTCCATAAATATATGTTGATTGACTGAAAAGGGAATTTAGATAGCAAATATCTTAAATGAAATAAAACATGTAAGAAGGTTATGCAAATATTAGCTACTTTTTGTTTGTTCTTTCTTTGATAGGGTAGCTGAGTGAAGGTTGACTATACCTATTAACAGATTTGGAAATTTTTCCCCTCACAAGTCATGCTCAGATAAGACTCATAGGCTTGGATTTATCGAGCTGGTATCAAGTCCTGAGCTAGTGGAGAGTAGTGAGATGGGGAAAGAGAAAATGCTAGAAGACGTGTGTGTGAGCACATTTCCTCTCCTGCCACGTTGTGGAGGTTTGACCTCTTCCTGATCTGGGGTTGTCACAATCCCCTGCCTCATTTCTTTTTGCCCAAAGTCTTTGCTGATTGAAGACATGATGAGTGGCATACAGAAGGCAGGCCCATATTTACTCTCTATTTAGTCATCTAACCTCTGGAAGGTAACATAAGATTGGATGAGCTTCCTGTTCATAAACTCTCTTCATCTCCAGATGTAGGGGTAGGCGCATTGGGGGAATATGGGTGGGGAATACCTGGAGGGGAGAGCAGGAAAAAGGATGCTGAAGAGGAAAAGTTTATCCCAAGATGTTTCTGGATTTTCAGAACCTTAAAAGTAGAGGATACTTGAGATTTATTTGTTTCCTAGGCTGTTCACCCCTGTAATTAGGTGGAGCCCTAGACAGGAATGGAGCCCCATTTTCTCTCGAGCAGACTGGTTTTGCAGTGCTAAGTTGGCTGAACACAGCAGTAGTTGGATGATTGGAGATACAGACATAGCAGAGGCCATGGTTTCCCAATGTCTGTTGGAGACAACAGGAGAGAGTTCTGACAACTGAGAAACCTCTAATTTAGGGTCTTTGTTTTGGTTTTCTCACTTAACTTGCAGGGTAAGCTGCTTAACTCTATTTATTTTCACATTGCAGTACTCAAATTCTATGATGCTAAAACTTGGTTCTGGCAACATCACTGTCAGAATTCTGTCCTAGACGAGTACTGTCCTAGACGAAGTAGACTAAGGTTTTGATAAGAGTGGTTAAAGGGCTGTAAAGCATAGTTTAGTCCATTTATTTCTAGGGAAGTGTTATGCACAGGGTTCCTTCTTCCTTTCTTGTTATCTTTTTTTATATTGAATTTTAAGCTTATCCTAAAACCACTAATTGATTTATTTCTAAAAACTTGGAATTTAAATAAAACAAACAAACATATAGGGCACTGTGGAATGAAGTATGTTTGATCACTCAGAATCTTATATTTTTTAATTATGGAACTATAGTTGATTTACAATGTTGTGTTAGTTTCAGGTGTACAGCAAAGTGATTCAGTTGCATATAAATATTCTTTTTCAGATTCTTTTCCATTATAAGGTATTACAAGATATTGAATATAGTTCCCTGTGCTATATAGAAGGACCTTGATGTTTATCTATTTTTTAAAAATTTATAATGTTTTTATTGTGCTTTTCTTATTACAAAAGTATTTCATGCAGAAAATTTGAAAAGTAAGGATAAGCAACAAATAAATATGTAAGAAACACTTGAATCTTATCACCCAAAAACATTCACTGATAACATATTATTCTTCGCTCTTTTCATTTTTTATGTTTTAAATTTTTATTGAAGTATAGTTGATTTATAATGTTTCAGGTATATAGAAAAAATGATTCTGTTATATATATTCTTTTTCAGATTCTTTCCAATTATAGGTTATTACAAGATATTGAATATAGTTCCCTGTACTATACGGTAGGTCTTTGTTGCTTATCTATTTTATATATAGTAGTGTGTATCCGTTAATCCCAAACTCCCAATTTATCCCTCCCCCCATTTCCCTTTTGGTAGCCTTAAGTTTGTTTTCTATGTCTGTGAGTCTATATCTGTTTCGTAAATAAGTTTATTTGTATTATTTCTTAGATTCCACATATAAGTGATATCATCACTTGATATCATCGCTTGATATTTGTCTTTCTTTAACTTACTTCACTTACTGTGATAATTTCTAGGTCCATCCATGTTGCTGCCAATGTCATTATTTCATTCTTTTTTATGGCTGGGTAATATTCCATTGTGTATGTATACCACTCAGGAAGTGAAACTCTGGTGAGATAAAACATAGATCTCAGAATCTCACCAGCACAGTGAGAAGCTCTGGGGAGGGGGCCTCCCATCACAATTGATGGACAATGTAAGGTAGAAGTGAAAGCACAGGCTCTGTCATCAGAATCCCTTTGAGGCAAACCCTGGCACTGCCTTTTCTAGTACTGAGATCTTGTGCCATTGACTTGAGAACTTCATGCTCCACTTTTCCCACCAGTGACATGCAAATAATAGTACCTCCCTCATTGGATTATTATAAGAATTAAAGGACATAATGCACGTAAAATAACCAGAGTACTGCCTGGCAGTTAGTAAGGAATATATGTAAATCTTTGCTCAAATAAACAAAGAAAATATTTCCCAGGAACTGAGTGAACACAGTGACTTCCTATGCCCAGTGTCTACCAAGTATTTTCTGACCACCAGGGAACCTTCCAGCCATCCTGTGACCACATATGAGAGCTCTTCCACATCAGTGTATCTGAAAGATGAGACTGTGTGCTTGGTGCTGTAAACTCTGTGATTTCCAGTCTCTGGGCTATGGATGAGGGACTTCCTCACCTCTAGGGATGGACTGGTGTCCCTGGACAGTCCTATTGTTTCTCCAGGAAAGGTTGGTTGACCTTATTCCCAACCCATGTGTGTTCAGAAGTACACAGGTCATGTGACACAATTCCAAGATCTCAAAGAACTAATTTTTTAAAACTTTATTACTAAGGAAATTTCAGATCTGCTAACTCAGGAGCTGCCTATAAATTTCCAAGAAATTACACTTTTAAAATCCATTTTTAATCACTAACTCAAACTTTTCAATTCACCAATAATTCAAGCTACAACTAGGAATCTGCAAATTATTACTTCTGAAATTCTCTCTCTCATTCTCTTTCTTTCTCACTCCCCACCTCTCTCTCTCCCTTTGTGTTCCTCTCCCTTTGTCAGAACACATTTGTTATTTTAATATCTTTATTGGAGTATAATTGCTTTACATGCTTGTGTTAGTTTCTGCTGTATAAAAAAGTGAATCAGTTATACGTATAAATATATCTCCATAACACCTCTTGCGTCCCCTTCCCATCCTCCCAATCTCACCCCTCTAGGTGGTCACAAAGCACCAAGCTGATCTCGCTGTGCTTTGTAATTGCTTCCCACTAGCTATCTATTTTACAGTTGGTAGTGTATATATGTCAATGCCACTCTCTCACTTCTTCCCAGCTTACCCTTCCCCCTCCCTGTGTCCTCAAGTCCATTCTCTACATCTGTGTCTTTATTCCTACCCTACCCCTAGGTTCTTCAGAACTTTTTTTTTTTTTAGATTCCATATATATGTGTTAGCATACAGTGTTTATTTTTCTCTTTCTGACTTACTTCACTCTATATGACAGGCTCTAAGTCCATCCACCTCACTACAAATAACTCAATTTCATTTCTTTATATGACAGAGTAATATTCCATTGTATATATGTGCCACATCTTCTTTATCCATTCATCTGTCAATGCACACTTGGGTTGCTTCCATGTCCTGGTTATTGTAAATAGTGCTGCAATGAACATTGTGGCACATGACTCTTTTTGAATTATGGTTTTCTCAGAGTATATGCCCAGTAGTGGGATTGCTGGGTCATATGGTAGTTCTATTTTTAGTTTCTTAAGGAACCTCCATATTGTTCTCCATAGTAGCGGTATTGATTTACATTCCCACCAACAGTGTAAGAGGGTTCCCTTTTCTCCACACCCTCTCCAGCATTTATTGTTTGTAGATTTTTTGGTGATAGCCATTCTGACAGGTATGAGGTGATACCTCATTGTAGTTTTGATTTGCATTTCTCTAATGATTAGTGATGTTGAGAGTCCTTTCATGTATTTTTGTGAAATTTGGATATCTTCTTTGGAGAAATGTCTATTTAGGTCTTCTGCCCATATTTGAATTGGGTTGTTTGTTTTTTGATATTTAGCTGCAGGACCTGCTTGTAAATTTTGGAGATTAAACCTTTGTCAGTGGCTTCATTTGCAATTTTTTTCTCCCATCCTGAGGGTTGTCTTTTTGTCTTGTTTATGGTTTCCTTGGCTGTGCAATAGCTTTTAAGTTTCATTAGGTCCCATTTGTTTATTTTTGTTTTTATTTCCTTTTCCCTAGGAGGTGGGTCAAAAAGAATCTTACTGTTATTTACGTCATAGAGTGTTCTGCCTATGTTTTCCTCCAAGAGTTTTATAGTGTCTGCCCTTACATTTAGGTTTTTAACCCATTTTGAGTTTATTTTTGTGTATGGTGTTATGTAGCATTCTAATTTTATTCTTTTACCTGTAGTGGTCCAGTCTTCCCAACACCACTTACTGAAGAGGCTGTCTTTTCTCCATTGCATATTCTTGCCTCCTTTATCAATGATAGGATGACCATATGTGTGTGGGTTTATCTCGGGGCTTTCTATCCTGTTCCATTGATCTATATTTCTGTTTTTGTGCCAGTACCATATTGTCTTGATTACCGTAGCTTTGTAGTATAGTCTGAAATCAGGGAGCCTGTTCCCTCCAACTCTGTTTTTCTTTCTCAAGATTGCTTTGGCTATTTGGGATCTTTTGTGTTTCCATACAAATTGTGAAATTTTTTGTTCTAGTTCTGTGAAAAATTCCAGTGGTAGTTTGATAGTGATTGCCTTGAATCTGTAGATTGCTTTGGGTAGTAGAGTCATTTTCACAATGTTGATTCTTCCAATCCAAGGACATGGTATATCTCTCCATCTGTTTGTATCATCTTTAATTACTTTTATCTGTGTCTTATAATTTTCTGCATACAGGTCTTTTGTCTCCTTAGGTAAGTTTATTCCTAGGTATTTTATTCTTTTTGTTGTAATAGTAAATAGGAGTGTTCCCTTAATTTCTGTTTCAGATTGTTCATCATTAGTGTATAGGAATGCAAGAGATTTCTGTGCATTAATTTTTTATCCTGCTACTTTACCAAATTCATTGATTAGCTCTAGTAGTTTTCTGGTAGCATCTTTAGGATTCTCTATGTATAGTATCATGTCATCAGCAAACAGTGACAGTTTTAATTCTTCTTTTCTGATTTGTATGATTTTTGTTTCTTTTTTGTCTGATTGCTGTGGCTAAAACTTCCAAAACTATGTTGAATAATAGTGGTAAGAGTGGGCAACCTTGTCTTTTTACTGATCTTAGTGGAAATGGTTTCAGTTTTTCACCATTGAGACTGATGTTGGCTGTAGGTTTGTTATATACAGACTTTATTCTGTTGAGATACGTTCCTTCTATGCCTACTTTCTAAGAGTTTTTTTTCATAAATAGATGTTGAATTTTGTCGAAAACTTTTTCTGCATCTATTGAGATTATCATATGGTTTTTCTCCTTCAGTTTAGTAATAGGGTTTACCACATTGACTGATTAGCCTATATTGAAGAATCCTTGCATTCCTGGGATAAATGCCACTTGATCATGGTGTATGATCCTTTTAATGTGCTGTTGGATTCTGTTTGCTAGTATTTTGTTGAGGATTTTTGCATCTATGTTCATCAGTGATATTTGTCTGTAGTTTTCTTCCTTGTGACATCTTTGTCTGGTTTTGGTATCAGGGTGATGGTGGTCTCGTAGAATGAGTTTGGGAGTGCTCCTCCCTTTGCTATAGTTTGGAAGAGTTTGGGAAGGGTTGGTGTTAGCTCTTCTCTAAATGTTTGGTAGAATTCTACTGTGAAGCCATCTGGTCCTGGAATTTTTTTGTTGGAAGTTTTTTAATCACAGTTTCAATTTCAGTACTTGTGATTGGTCCATTTATACTTTCTATTTCTTCCTGGTTCAGTCTCAGAAGGTTGTGCTCTTCTAAGAATTTGTCCATTTCTTCCAGGTTGTCCATTTTATTGGCATAGAGTTGCTTGTAGTAATCTCTCATTCTCCTTTGTATTTCTTCAGTGTCAGTTGTTACTTCTTTTTCCTTTCTAATTCTATTGATTTGAGTCTTCTCCCTTTTTTTCTTGATGAGTCTGGCTAATGTTTTATCAATTTTGTTTATCTTCTCAAAGAACCAGCTTTTAGTTTTATTGATCCTTACTATCGTTTCCTTCATTTCTTTTTCATTTACTTCTGATCTGATCTTTATGATTACTTTCCTTCTGCTAACTTTGCAGGTTTTTTGTTCTTCTTTCTCTAATTACTTTAGGTATAAGGTTAGGTTGTTTATTTGCGATTTGTCTCAGTTCTTGAAGTAGGATTGTATTGTTATAAACTTCCCTCTTAGAATTGCTTTCACTGCATCCCATAGGTTTTGCATGTCATGTTTTCATTGTCATTTGTTTCTAGGTATTTTTTAATTGCCTCTTTGATTTTTTCAGTGATCTCTTGGTTTTTTAGTACCATAATGTTTAGCCTCAATGTGTTTTTATATTTTACAGTTTTTTTTTTTCCTGTAACTGATATCTAGACTCATAGCACTGTGGTCTCAAAAGATACTTGATACTATTTCAATTTCTTAAATTTACCAAGACTTGATTTGTGACCCAAGATGTGATCTATCCTGGAGAATGTTCCATGAGTCCTTGAGAAGAAACTGTATTCTGGTGTTTGTGGATGGAATTTCCTATAAATATCAATTAAGTCCATCATGTTTAATGTGTCATTTAAACTTGTGTTTCCTTATTCATTTTCATTTTGGTTGATCTGTCCATTGGTGAAAGTGGGGTGTTAAAGTATCCTACTATTATTGTGTTTCCCTTTTATGGCTGTTAACGTTTGCCTTATGTATTGAGGTGCTCCTATGTTGGGTGCATAAATTTTTACAATTTTTATATCTTCTTCTTAGGTTGATCCCTTGATCATTATGTAGTGTCCTTCTTTCTGTCTTGTAATAGTCTTTATTTTAAAGTCTATATTGTCCAATATGAGACTTGCTACTCCAGCTTTCTTTTGATTTCCATTTTCATGGAATATCTCATTCCATCCCCTCACTTTCAGTCTGTATGTGTCCTTATGTACTGAAGTGGGTCTCTTATAGACAGCATATATATGGGTATTTTTTTTTTTTTGTCCATTCAGCTAGTCTATGTATTTTGGATGGAACATTTAATCCATTTACATTTAAGGTAATTATCGGTATGTATATTCTCATTACCATTTTATTAATTGTTTTGGATTTGTTATTGTAAGTCTTTTACTTCTCTTGTGTTTCCTGCCTAGAGAAGTTCCTGTAGCATTTGTTGTAAAGCTGGTTTGGTGGTGCTGAATTCTCTTAGCTTTTTCTTGTCTGTAAAGTTTTTAATTTCTCCATCGAATCTGAATGAGATCCTTGCTGGGTAGAGTAATCTTGGTTGTAGGCTTTTTCACTTTCATCACTTTAAATATTTCCTACCACTCTCTTCTGGCTTTCAGAGTTTCTGCTGAAAGATCAGCTGTTAACCTTAGGGATTCCTTTGTATGCTATTTTTTGTTTTCCCCGTGTTTCTTTTAATATATTTTCTTTGTATTTAATTTTTGATAGTTTGATTAATATGTGTCTTGGCACGTTTCTCCTTAAATTTATCCTGTATGGGACTCTCTTTGCTTCCTGGACTTGATTGACTATTTCCTTTCCCATATTAGGGAAGGTTTCAACTATAATCTCTTCAAATAGTTTCTCAGTCCCTTTCTTTTTCTCTTCTTCTTCTGGGACCCATACAATTCAAATGTTGGTGCATTTAACATTGTCCCAGATGTCTCTGAGACTGTCCTCAATTCTTTTCATTCTTTCTTCTTTATTCTGTTCTGTGGTAGTTGTTACCATTATGGTATCTTGCAGCTCACTCATCTGTTCTTCTGCCTCAGTTTTTCTGCTACTGATTCTTTCTAGAGAATTTTTAATTTCATTTATTGTGTTGTTCATTACTGTTTGTTTGCTCTATAGTTCTTCTAGGTCCTTGTTAAATGTTTCTTGTATTTTCTCCATTCTATTTCCAAGATTTTGGGTTATCTTTACTATCATTACTCTGAATTCTTTTTCAGGTAGACTGCCTATTTCCTCTCCATTTGCTTGGTCTGGTGGGTTTTTACTTTGTTCCTTCTTCTGCTGCACATTTCTCTTCTTCTCATTTTGCATAACTTACTCTGTTTGAGGTGTTCTTTTCACAGCCTGCAGGTTCATAGTTCCTGTTGTTTTTGTTTTCTGCCCCCAGTGGGTAAGGTTGATTTAGTGGGCTTTGTAGGTTTCCTGGTGGAGGGATTAATGCCTGTGTTTTGGTGGATGAGGCTGTATCTTGTCTTTCTGGTGGGCAGGACTGAGCCCAGCGGTGTGTTTTGGGGTGTCTGTGAACTTATTATGATTTTAGTCAGCCTCTCTGCTAATGGGTGGTTTTGTGTTCCTATCTTGCTAGTTGTTTGGCATGAGGTGTCCAGCACTGGAGCTTGCTGGTCGTTGAATGGAGCTGGGTCTTAGTGTTGAGACAGAGATCTCTGTGAGAGCTCTCACCGACTGATATTACATGGGGCCAGGAGGGCTCTGGTGATCCAATGTCCTGAACTCAGAACTTGGCTCTCCCACCTCCGAGGATCAGGCCTGACACCCAGCCAGAGCACAAAAACCCTGTCAGCCACATGGCTCAGAAGAAAGGGGAGAAAAATAGAAAGGAATAACAAAATTAAAATTAGTTATTAAAATAAAAATTAATAAAATATATTATTAAAATTTAAAAGTAATTTTAAAAAAAGAAGAGAACTAAAAAACCGATAACCAAATCCACCAATGATAACAAGCACTAAAAACTAAACTAAGAAAAATATATAAATCAGAAACTATTTAGTTGCATACAGCAAACCCCAAGTCTACAGTTGCTCCCAAAGTCCACTGCCTCAATTTTGGGATGATTCATTGTCTATTCAGGTATTTCACAGAGAAAGGGTATATCAAGTTGATTGTGGACATTTGATCCACTGCTCCTAAGGCTGCACAGAGAGATTTCCCTTTCTCTTCTTTGCTTGCACAGCTCCTGAGGTTCAGCTTTGGATTTGGCCTCGCCTCTGCATGTAGGTCGTCCTCTGGCATCTGTTCTTCACCCAGATAGTAGGGCTTTAAAGGAGTGGCTGATTAAGGGGCTCTGGCTTACTCAGGCCAGTGGGAGGAAGGGCTATGGAATGCGGGGAGAGCCTGAGGTGGCAGAGGCCTATGTGACGTTGCAACAGCCTGAGGCGCACCATGTGTTCTCTCTGGGAAGTTGTCCCTGGATCACGGGATCCTGGCAGTAGTGGGCTGCACAGGCTCCCGGGAAGGTGTGGATATTGACCTGTGCTTGTACACAGGATCCTTTGTGGCTTTAGTAGCAGCCTTAGCATCTCATGCCCATCTCTGGTGTCTCACTGGTAGCCGCATCTTGTGCCCATCTCTGGAGCTTGTTTAGGTGGTGCTCTGCATCTCTTCTCCTCGCACATCCTGAAACAATGGTCTCTTGTCTCTTAGGCAGTTCCAGACTTTTTCCCAGACTCCCTCCCAGCTAGCTGTGGTGCACTAGCCCCCTTCAGGCTGTGTTCATGCAGCCAATCTCAGTCCTCTCCCTGGGATCTGACCTCCAAAGCCCAAGCCTCAGCTCCCAGCCCCCACCAAGCTTCTCAGGCTGCTGAGTGCTGGTCGGCACCAATCCCCTGTGTCAGAATCTCTGTACTTTTCCCTCTGCACTCCTGTTGCTGAGCTCTCCTCTGTGGCTCCAAAGCTTCCCCCTTGCCCAACCCCCGTTTCCACCAGTGAAGGGACTTCTTAGTGTGTGGAAACCTTTCCTCCTTCACAGCTCCCTCCCAGAGGTGCAGGTCCCATCCCTATTCTTTGTCTCTGTTTTTTCTTTTTTCTTTTGCCCTACCCCGGTACGTGGGGAGTTTCTTGCCTTTTGGGAAGTCTGAGGTCTTCTGTCAGCGTTCAGTAGGTGTTCTGTAGCAGTTGTTCCACATGTAGATCCATTTTTGATGTATTTGTGGGGCAGAAGGTGATCTCCATGTCTTACTCTTCTGCCTTCTTGAAGGTCCTCTCCTCCAGAACACATTTTATTTTCCCTACTTTCTGGATCATCTCTTTCTAGGATGTCACAAAAGAATAGAAAGATTCCAGCTTATTTTACAATAATTTGCTTAACTTAGGATAAAAAGTCAGGTTTATGTTTCTATTTATGTATTTCAGTGTGTTCTGTGTGCCTTTGGTCAGTTTTCTTTGGCATGAACATACATTGGTACTGCTTCCCTTAAGCAATATCATGTAACTGCAAGGTATAGAGTTTCTGGAGAATATGCAAACCAGGTGCCCCAGATATTGAAGTCATTGTTATAGTTAGATTCTTAATCATCTCTCCTTTTTCTCTATTTTCCTCTCTTGGTATCTATCCAAACTTGGAGCCCCAAGCAAGATATTTTTTTAAAAGTCCAAACAATAATTAACCTCTCCCCATCCCTTGTGATGTAAAGCAATGAGTACAACTTAAGAAATGTGCTGAGGAAAGATCTTTATTTCATGTTACCTGTTCCATTTGAGACCTAAGTGTTATCTCAAAGAAGTAGAATCAAAATTCAGACTAAGTTCAGAATACAGTTCTTGTCATCCAGAAATATATTGCAGGCTCCTAACAAAGTCAGAGTTTGGGAGAATGTGGGAATGGATTTGCTACTAATAATTCAGACTTTCTTCATTTGCTTTATTGTTTGTGTATCTATATATCAACTCATCTGTTCAAAATTAATAAAATACTTATTCTGTGTAAGAAACTCATACTTATGAGAGCAAACTAAATGAATAGAAAGTAAATTAATGAATGAATGAAAATAATGGAATTTGGAGTAAAATAAACCTGAACTTGAATCTTAATTCTATCACTTATAAGAAATGACTTTACATAAGTTGTTAAATTTTGTTTGTCTCTGCTTCTACATCTGGAAAATGTGAGTTATAATAGCATGTATTTCTTAAGGGAATTAAATTAGTTTGTATATGTAAAATTCCTGGTATGTAGTTGCTTTTTTTGTTGTTTATTTGTTTGTTTAATACATATTGAATCTTCTACTTTCTTTCCTTTCCATCTAACCTCTATGCTACTCCATATCCCCCTTTTTTAGTCTCTCTCTACCCAGAAAGACTTTCTGGATTAAATTTTCTCGACTTCTTATTATTTGTGTCTCTGCTTTCTCCTGTATGAGCTTGCTTCTGATTATTAGTAGTCCTGAACTTGTCTTTTTTATGATTTTTCTATGCTTATAATCTATGGCATGTAAATTAGAAACTAAAGTTTTCAGAGTTGACAAAAAAGGGTAACACTGATGAATATATTTGAACCAGGGGATCTTGTCAGAGCAAAGCTAGAAAGTCCTCATGAGTACCATTATTTGAGGCGGATCTAAAGTTCAACTCTTTGAATCAAAAGTTGAATCAAAAGAAGATGAAGATATTCAGGAAAGATTCAAGAATTTGTAATAAGTAGAGAATCAGGATGGAAGATTTTGTTTTTTCTATTAAGGAATATAAAACATTTTTGGTGTCATTGAAGCCTAGGGTGGCATGAAGTTGTAGTATTTAGATCTTAGGTATTGTTTTTTTCTGGTTTGGTTCAGTCATACACAGACTACAGTCTAATTAAAATTTATTTTCAACAGAATTGGGTTAACTGCAACCAAAATAGATCCTAAGCGTTCCTCAACCCTAATTATTCCAATATTTCTCACTTTATTCTTCTAATATTTTCTCATTCTTTAGCCTGCCTCCAATCTTTTACTCTTGATCCTCCCCACCATCCTTATCCATCTTCCTTGTTATTGAGACAGTATGCAGTTAAGAGTGTAGACTCAGATAAATCTATAATGGTATATAGTCTCTGCTCATCTGTGAGAAGATATAAATCATTATAGAACAACTGTGAGTAAAATAGGATTCCTTATTCACCATGTATAATGCTTAGCACAATGTCTGGCCCATACAAAACACTTATTAAATATTATTCACTAATGTTATTTTATTAAGAGAGAAAATTGAGATTAGGCATTGTGTTAAAAAATTAGTCATTAGACCATCCAATCTATTTTACCTGCTTTTCTGTTTTTAAGAACTAAGGATGTTTTCCTGTATGTTTCTAGTTTCAAATATCTCTCCAGGGCTTTGCCACTGCTTACACAAGTTAATGATAATTAATTCAGTAATGTCATAGTTAAAATGTTAATAATCACAAGTATAGTGAGGGAAAATTCACATCCTACAGCAAATGGCAAATATAGTTTACAACTTTAAGTGAATAAATATATCTTAACAAATGTGTCTTCTATATAACAAAGATTTAGAGTCTCATGTTTCAAAGTCAAGAGTTCTTAAAACTATTATAATAAACATTTCAATATTATGGGAAATTAATTTATAATTTTTGGTAAATAAATACACAAGCATCAACTTTATGATGAGGTTTAGAATATATATAGATTTAATTTACATTTAATAGCACTGGTATATGAATATTCTGAAACATTCTTTCTTATATATGTAAGCAAGATGAATTCGTCTTTCCCAGATGGTGCTTTAGTTTTACAAAACACTTGTATCAAGAGCTTCTTCTTATTTTTTTTTAAGTGCTGTTGAGGTTTTAAAGCTTGCAACTTGAAATATAACTTCATCCTGTTGACTCAAAGATATTTAGATTTCCACAAGTTCTATATTATCAATATTATTAAAACAAACAAACAAAAAATACTAAATCAACAAAAGGAGAACATGGTACAGCAACAAATAATTACATTTTTCTTTTGAAAGCATTGTTTGCTAACACTTTAATTCCTGATAATACTTGATTTGCAGGTGTTGTTTAAAGCCTTAATAACCATCTCTAGTGGTTAACTTTAATGTTTCCACTTGCCTAGTATATGGTGTCCAGTTGTTTGCCATACACCAATCTAGATATTGCTGTGATTAACATATAAATCAGTAGGTTCTGAGTAAAGCAGAACCTTTCGTAATGTGGATGAACCTCGACCAATGAATTGAAGGCCTTAAGGGCAAACACTGAGATTTCATTCAGAAGAAATTATCAAGGTTGCAACATTGAAACCCTGCCTGAGCTTCCAGCCTGCTGTATAGAAATCAGACTTGACTTCCTCATCAGTCTGAATTTCTAACTCGGTCTGTTTTGTAGGTTTCATACTCAATCACATGAGCCAATTTTTAAGAATAAATCCCTCCCTCTGTCTCCACATGCACTCACATACATGTACACACTACAGATAAGTGTGTATACTGTATACATATCTTGTATAAAGACACACATTATATATATAGACACATATACTCATAAATATATTATATACATGCATCATACACATGGTTCTGTTTCTCTGGAGAACTCTAATATACTCTTCAAGAAATAGATGATTTCCTTAATGTTTGTTATCCTTATCCTCTCTAATCAAATTGACCATGTGCTTCCCAAATCTTGCTTGAACTTCACTAGGGAGGGAATGTACCCTTTCTTCACAGTCAGAATAGAGAATAAAACCAATATTTCAAAACTTTAAATACAGTATAATTTATAAAAATTTTGAATCTTTATTGTGTTTACCTAAAATAAATATAACATTGTAAATCAACTATACTTCAATTAAAAAAAAAAGGAAAAAAAATAAAGAAAAAAGTGTAGTCATACAAAAACTTGTGTAGATTGAATTATCAGAACATGAATTTTACCTTAGAGTCATAGAATTTTGCCATTGTCAAGACCTTCAGCAGCCATTTAGTCCTGTCTCTAATGTATGTAATAGCCAGTGCTGTAACTCAATGTTGTTCCCATCACAATACACTAAAACTTATCTTTGTCAGTGTAAGAAATTAGACTTTATAATCCATGGTTTCATACACTAGCATTTCCTTGGTAGGTTCAGTAATATCTAATTCTGTGAAATACATTTGTGCTTTGCTCAATTCCTAGTTAGGCACTTTTCTGTTTTGTCCACGACACTGAATTCAAACAAACAAACAAACAAAAAAAAACAAAAAAAAAACTTAGAGTTAAATATGATACTGGACTCCCTTTCTGGTCCCTTAACAATTTTTTTCCAGATTATGCACATCTTTAAAATTTTTCAAGATGGTGATTTGAAAACTAAGTTTTGGAAATAGGAGTTAGATATTTTTCAATCCTCTCAGAAGAGTCAGAAGTGTTTATTAACTGACCAGCAAACTGGAGATTGAGGACTTCCACTAACCTCTGCCAGTTAAATGATCCATCCATCCCCTAGGAAAGGATCTTCACTTCAAACACAAGGTGAAACCTATCACCACCTTCTGCCCCTTAGTAACACACCACTAAATGTGACAGCAAGAGGAAGTGAGGTAGAAAAGTGGCCAGGCATGTCCATAAAAAATGATGGCAATAAGACAACTGGGGCATCTATTCAGCTGGAGTGTGTATTCTATTTTGAAGCAATAAAATTTAATAGGATTTAAAAGATGTTTGGTTTCTTTAAAAAACTTTTAATAAAGATAAGCAATAAAATTTGATTTGAATGAACATCTGAAAGAGGGCAGGTATATTAGTATTATGTTATTTTTTAAAGATGGTTTCCATTTTTTGATGGGTAAATGCAAGTGTAAGATCAGAGAGGTCTGTAAGAAGAACCCTTTAGAAGTCAGCTATCCTGGCCTTTTCACTTCAAATAAAAGTTTTGGATGACGCAGTTCTGCAGATGTAAAATGGGTCAATTTGAAGCAGGAAAAAGCTGCAGTTATGCAAGTGGAGTACCAGTATCAAGAAGAATCTCTAACAATGAAGCAGGATGACCTCTGGAAAAGCAGCAGCCAAGGGCAGACTTCCATGAGTGCCTGCAAGAGAGGCCAGAGCAGAAAGGTCAAGTGGTTTATCTCAAGTCCTTTACCAAGAAATGATCTTTCAACCCATACCTAGCAATAATGCTTAACAGATGGATCTCCTACTGAGTAAGAAAATTTGGAAAGTAAAATGTTAATTAACGGATTTCCCCAGCAGCCCAGTGGTTAAGACTCCACACTTCCACTGCAGGGGGCCCAGGTTCGATCCCTGGTTGGGGAACTAAGATTCCACATGCTGTGTGATCTGGCCCAAAAATAATAAAATATAAAAAAATGAGTAAAAAACTGGAAACAAAGAAATAAAAATAAAATTTATAATTTTTTTTAAAAATCTAATTGAAGAATAGTTGTTATGAAGAAGAGCCTTTGGGGAAGGGGCAATACAAGGGTTTTGTAGGTCTAAACAAGGCAGTTTTGAGGACACAGGAGAAAAGTGAACAGGAAGGGAAAAAGTTCTAGGTTGGAGCATATGGATTTCAACTCTTTCTATTACTGCCTAGTATTTGCCTAATTAGAAAGGTTTCAAAAATCTCTGAAAACTCATTGCAAAGGGGATTGTCATCTTTAAGACTGAGCTACATTAATATTGTGACCTGGAAAAAACATCATTATTCAAGTCATTCAGATCATAAGCTACTTATGACTAGTGGGTACTTCAATATTTGTTCTATCCTACGTAATGTTGGTATTCCTCTATTTCTCAAAAAAAAAAAAGTTTTCCAGTATTGCATTTTTCCTCTGACTTATCCAAAGAGTAATATGTTTTTCTCTTAAACACTTTGCCTGTGTGTACAGAGCACACAGAGTATTTTATTAGTTCCAGGATGTACTTCTGAACTATTATAACAACTTTAGTTTTGTTTTGCTTTTTCTTCCTTTCAGAGCGACACATTTATTAGCATTCATAAGTTATTAATTAGCATTTGTACAAAGTGCACAAAAGACTAATGAAAAGTGTTCACCTATTAGGAATAGGCTGGGGGGAATGTTAATTGGAATTGACTTATTCCTGAATTATTTTAATATTAATTCCCAGACACAGAGTGCTGGTCTGGAAAAGCAAGGACTTCTTCATTTTAGAACATCTTTCTTTTTTTAAGCAGAAGCCAATTATTAATAAGAAGAGATAAATATTATCCATTCTAAAGGAGTTAAAAGCTGGCACTATAAGGAATCCCCTGTGCTGGGGGTGACACATACATCTTTAGTAAATTTAATAGGTATCCATTCATAAAGCATAGCTTATTTTACTTCAGTGAATCAGAATGATGGTTTAAGTATTGCACAAGGGCACTTCATTTGATGCATGCCACACTTTGGATTCTGCATGGGAGAGATAATCATAAAACAAAGTCACTAAGTGCTCTGAAGCAGCGTGCTTTGGAATAAAGCAACTTAATTTTCAGGTAGTTAAGGAGCTGTCTTTCCAATAACAATTGTGAATGCCATTTCACTTAAACCAAATAAAATGTTAGATTTCAAAGAAGACAGGGCTTCCCTGGTGGCGCAGTGGTTGAGAGTCCGCCTGCCGATGCAGGGGACACGGCTTCGTGCCCTGGTCCGGGAAGATCCCACATGCCGCGGAGCGGCTAGGCCCATGAGCCATGGCTGCTGAGCCTGCGTGTCCGGAGCCTGTGCTCCGCAATGGGAGAGGCCACAACAGTGAGAGGCCCGTGTACAGCAAAAAAAAAACTAAAAATAAAGATAAAAGAAGACAGATGGCCACAAAACCAGATTTCGAAAGCCCTTTTTCTTCTTCTTTTTTTCCCCATTAATCTAAGTATGGATTATACAGGATTTTTTCTCTTTCTTGGGTTATAAAGTAAAATATACTTTAAATGTATAAAGACCAGTGATGCATGGAATCATGGAATTCTACTCTGGAACACTATCCAATGCAAATATTCTGAGATGTAAATAAAGCTTTATTAGGCATTTGTATCTTAGTATAAGTAAGCTTAAGATTCACTTCTGAGACAAGTTACATTTGCTTTTTTCTTTGCAGAGTATTTGAATCTTGACTGCATAAGGAAATCATAGTTCAAGCTTCAATTTTGTTTCAATCTTGCTGAACAATTAAAGGAAATTTATTAAAATTCTCTGGGACATTTTTTTTTTATGTGTAAGTTCATCAGAGGATGGTAAAGACCCATGTAGATCTAATATTTCAAGTTAGTTGTTTCAGAAACTGTTAACCATTTCTGAAAATTTTCTTAAGGTAAAAATTAATAATTGCTGCTAAGAATCTGTCTTTCCATCAAAAAACAAAACAAAACAAACCTATGAGTTGATTTAGGGCATAAGCAGAGAATAATCCCTACTACAAGACAGATGTATCAGAAAATACATGAAGATATTCAAGTCTAGCAAACACTTCTATTCAAAATCTCTCTCAAAGAGTTATATTTATTGTTTCTTAAAAGAACATCCTCCAAGGAAACATATTAGGCTTCCATTCTTTTTAAGGCAATCCATTGACCTGAACTCCAGTATGCTATCTGCACCCCTTAATTCTGATCATGAGCTCAGACATGAGAAAGCCAAGTGTATCATAGAAGAAGCAGGATGAGTGCTCTGCCAATGAATCCATAATTTAATTAAGCTAAATTAATGGATATCAATAATTATATGGATTTTATAACCAGGAGATCACTGAAGGAATCAAAGACAGAATCAAAATATACCTAGAAACAAATGACAATGAAAAAATTATGACCCAAAACCTGTGGGATGCAGCAAAAGCAGTTCTAAGAGGGAAGTTTACAGCAATACAATCCTACCTCAAGGAACAAGAAACGTCTCAAATAAACAACCTAACCTTATACCTAAAGCAATTAGAGAAAGAAAAACAAACAAAAAAAAACCCCTGAAAGTTAGCAGAGGAAAGAGATCATAAAGATCAGATCAGAAATAAATGAAAAATAAATGAAGGAAATAATAGCAAAGATCAATAAAACAAAAAGCTGTTTTTTTTGAGAAGATAAACAAAATTGATAAACAGCCAGACTCATCAAGAAAAAAAAGAAGAATTAAATCAACAGAATTAGATATGAAAAAGGAGAAGTAACAACTGACACTGCAGGAATACAAAGGATCATCAGAGATTACTACAAGCAACTATATGTCAATAAAATGGACAACCTGGAAGAAATGGACAAATTCTTAGAATGGCACAACCTTCCAAGACTGACCCAGGAAGAAATAGAAAATAAAAACAGACAAATCACAAGCACTGAAATTGAGACTGTGATTAATAATCTTCCAACAAACAAAAGCCCAAGACCAGATGGCTTCACAGTAGAGTTCTACCAAACATTTAGAGAAGAGCTAACACCTATCCTTCTCAAACTCTTCCAAAGTATAGCAGACAGAGGAGCACTCCCAAACTCATTGTATGAGGCCACCATCACCCCGATACCAAAACCAGACAAAGATATCACAAGGAAGAAAACTACAGACCAATATCACGATGAACATAGATGCAAAAGTCCTCAACAAAATACTAGCAAACAGAATCCAACAGCACATTAAAAGGATCATACACCATGATCAAGTGGGGTTTATCCCAGGAATGCAAGCATTCTTCAATATACACAAATTAATCTATGTGATAAACCATATTAACAAATTGAAGGAGAAAAATCATATGAAAATCTCAATAGATGCAGAAAAAGCTTTTGACAAAATACAACACCCATTTATAAAACAAAACAAAACAAAACAAAAAAACCCTCCAGAAAGTAAGCATAGAGGGAACATACTTCAACAGAATAAAGGCCATATATGACAAACCCACAGCCAACATCATTCTCAATGGTGAAAAACTGAAACAATTTCCACTAAGGTTAGGAAGAAGACAAGGTTGCCCACTCTCACCACTATTACTCAACATAGCTTTGGAAGTTCTAGCCACAGCAATCAGATAAGAAAAAGAAATAAAAGGAATCCAAATCAGAGAAGAAGAAGTAAAACTGTCACTGTATGCAGCTGACACAATACTATACATAGAGAATCCTAAAGATGCTACCAGAAAGCTACTAGAGCTAATCAATGAATTTGGTAAAGTAGCAGGATACAAAATTAATGCACAGAAATCTCTTGTATTCCTACACACTAATGATGAACAATCTGAAACAGAAATTAAGGAAACACTCCCATTTACCATTACAACAAAAAGAATATACCTAGGAATAAACCTACCGAAGGAGACAAAAGACCTGTATGCAAAAAACTAAGACACTGATGAAAGAGATTAAAGATGATACAAACAGCTGGAGAGATATACCATGTCCTTGGATTGGAAGAATCAACATTGTGAAAATGACTCTACTACCCAAAGCAATCTACAGATTCAATGCAATCTCTATCAAACTATCACTGGCATTTATCACAGAACTAGAACAAAAAAAATCACAATTTGTATGGAAACACAAAAGATCCCAAATAGCCAAAGCAATCTTGAGAAAGAGAAATGGAGTTGGAGGGAACAGCCTCCCTGATTTCAGACTATACTACAAAGCTATGGTAATCAAGACAATATGGTACTGGCACAGAAACAGAAATATAGATCAATTGAACAGGATAGAAAGCCCCGAGATAAACCCACGCACATATGGTCATCTTATCATTGATAAAGGAGGCAAGAATATGCAATGGAGAAAAGACAGCCTCTTTAGTAAGTGGTGCTGGGAAAACTGGACAGCTACATGTAAAAGAATGAAATTAGAACACTCTAACACCATACACAAAAATAAACTCAAAATGGATTAAAGACTGTAATGTAAGGGCAGACACTATAAACCACTTAGAGGAAAACATAGGCAGAACACTGTATGACATAAATCACAACAAGATCGTTTTTGACTCACCTCCTAGAGAAAGAAAAGCAAAAATAAACAAATGGAACCTAATGAAACTTAAAAGCTTTGGCACAGAAAAGGAAAACATAAACAAGATGAACAGCCGACCGTCAGAATGGGAGGAAATATTTGCATATGAAACAACTGACAAAGGATTAATCTCCAAAATTTACAAGCAGCTCATGCAAATCAATATCAAAGAAATAAATAACCCAATCAAAAAAATGGCAGAAGACCTAAATAGACATTTCTCCAAGAATATACATAGATTGCCAATAAACACATGAAAGAATGCTCAACATCATTAATCATTAGAGAAATGCAAATCAAAACTACAATGAGGGCTTCCCTGGTGGCACAGTGGTTAAGAGTCCACCTGCCGATGCAGGGGACACGAGTTTGTGCCCCGGTCCGGGAATACCCCACATGTCGCAGAGTGGCTGGGCCAGTGAGCCATGGCCGCTGAGCCTCTGCATCCAGAGCCTGTGCTCCTCAACAGGAGAGGCCACAACAGTGAGAGGTCCGTGTACCACAAAACAAACAAACAAACAAACAAAACAAACCCCAAAAAACTACAATGAGATATCATCTCACACCAGTCAGAATGGCCATCATCAAAAAATCTACAAACAATAAATGCTGGAGAGTGTGTGGTGCAAAGGGAACCCTCTTGCACTGTTGGTGGGGATGTAAATTGATACAATCACTATGGAAAACAGTATGGAGGTTCCTTAAGAAATTAAAAATAGAACTACCATATGACCCAGCAATCCCATTACTGGGCATATACCCTGATAAAACCATAATTCAAAAAGAGTCATGTACCAGAATGTTTTTGCAGCTCTATTTACAATAGCCAGGACATGGAAGCTACCTAAGTATCCATTGACAGATGAATGAATAAAGAAGATGTGGCACATATATACAATGGAAGATTACTCAGACATAGAAAGAAATGAAATTGAGTTATTTATAGTGAGGTGGATGGACCTAGAGTCTGTCATACATAATGAAGTAAGTCAGAAAGAGAAAAACAAATATTGTATGCTAACACATATATATGGAATCTAAAACAACAACAACAACAACAACAACAAAAAACAACACCCCAAAATGTTCTGAAGAAGCTGGGGCAGGACAGGAATAAAGACACAGACGTAGAGAATGGACTAGAGCACACAGGGAGAGGGAAGGGTAAGCTGGGATGAAGTGAAAGAGTGGCATGGACGTATATACACTACCAAATGTAAAATCGATAGCTACTGGGAAGCAGCCACATAGCACAGGGAGATCAGCTTGGTGGTTTGTGACCACCTAGAGAGGTGGGATAAGGAAGATGGGAGGGAGATGCAAGAGGAAGGAGATATGGGCATATATGTATACATATAGCTGATTCCCTTTGTTATACAGCAGAAACTAACACACCATTGTAAAGCAATTATACTCCAATAAAGATGTTAAAAAATTATATGGATATTTTATTGAAGCATAGTTAATTCAGAATGTTCTGTTAGTTTTAAGTGTACAGAAAAGTGATTCAGTTGTACGTATATGTATATATATATATATACAAATGTATATTATTTTTCAGATTCCTCAGGAATTGTATGAATTTATCCAAATAGTAAAAGAGTAAAATGTTCAATTGATAGATTGTTGAGACTACTGAATATAGTTAGTATTTGGAGAAATCCATTATCATACCCTTTTGAAGAAACACTAAACTATTTTGAATAATAACTACTGATGCTCTTAATACCTAATGGAAGTGAAGGAAAATTTATGTAACTCTACCTGGTAATACCAGAACACACTGCACACATGGATAAGAAGGGGAGGATATCTGAAAATGTTATCACCTATAACTCTGAAGATCAAATCACAGCAAATTCCAAGGAAAAGAAACTGAGTAGTTTCTTTCTTAGTTTATCTGAGTGCTTAAAGCTTAATTAAGTATGTGATGATGTGATAAATTAAATTGAAGCAATAACCTAGAGAGGTATGCTCGTCTAAAATGGTGAGCAAGGAGGAGGGAACATCTGTCTGGACAGTGATGCATCCAGGTCTAAGAGTAATATATACTTGAAGTCCAGATCGTGACGTTAAAACTCAGAGAGTCTCCTCAGAGTAACTCAGCTGAACTCAAATTTCTTGTCACCACGTCCTACAACTGCTGCTCTGGAAACTTCTCCCACTCCCTTGGGGACCACCTGAGCTACCCAGGCTCCTCCTGTGGCTCTTCCTACCCCAGCAACCTTGTGTACAGCACTGACTGCTGCTCCCCCAGCACCTGCCAGCCCTCCTGTGTGGTGTTCAGTCCCTGCCTGATGTCCTGCTACAGCCTGAGAACCTCCATGCTCTGCAGACACTTCCAGATAACTTATTATGGGTCTCTGGACTGTGGGTCCATCAGAGGCTGCTCCCTGGGTTATGGATCTAGAAGCTCCTACTCCCTGGATTATGGATCCAGAAGTTCCTCCTCACTGGGCTGTGGATCCAGTGTATTCAGACCCCTGTGTTATGGAGTTCATGGTTTCCCTTCCCTGATCTATGGATCCAGATTTTACTACCCAACATACTTGGCTTCTAGGAGCTTTCAATCTTCTGGTTATAGGGCAACCTATAGATCAGCCTTCTGTAGGTCAACTTTCTGAGTTTCCAGACCCTGTGAGCAAAATGTTTGTCTCTATTTAAAACTGTTATCATAGCCTTTTTCAGAAATGTTAGCTAACTCCTCTCCCCATCAGGCCTTCATCCCTTCTCTAGCATCAAGCACTGGCTGACAGACTAGTTCTTTCAGTGAGATTAATGAATGACCAAAATACTGAGTCCATGTCTGTAATTTTATTGAAACAATTGGTTCAGAATTACATAAATATTTTCTTACAAGATACATGGAAACTCAGTTTTGTTTGACCTAATAAACTTATTCACTCTTGCAACTGATATGTTCTCATTGTTCTTTATTGGTTTTAAGTTTGATTTATAATCTATCTCTGAGTCTACAGGCCTTCAGAGTACTTCTTTCTAGGAATGGGTTTGGATTTCTTCAGGAAATGGTGTCAAGTCTGGTGCATGGGAAATTTTCTGGGCACTCCATTGCCTAAGGGCTAACAAGTGTGTGTGTCTTCCACCAACAAAACTGGTAGGATTTTTATTATTGAGTATGCCCATAATTAAGTCAATATTCTCATTATGTTTTCAAGAAGGACACCTTGTGCCGACAACCATATATTATTTTGATTTTACATTTTCAAAACAGTATTGAGTTAGAGTTTGTGCAGAAGATGTCACTTCTGGTGATGAAATAGTTATAGTATAACAAATATTTGTATAAATTGTATATATTGGTATGAAAAAGACAAAATATGAAGTACCATGGGTTAAAGGGCATTATGGTTGTCTTTAAATATACAGGAAATGGATTATTAAGTGTGTGTGTGTGCGTGTGAGAGAGAGGGAGATCTATTCAGATCTGAGACAGGATACACTCTGGGTTTTTTTTCATTTGAACAAGTTATTTGTCTCAGCAGCTAAATGTGTGGCCAGAATTCAATTAAAACTTTTTCATAGCATACTTAGTAATAACTCTTCATGAGTGGGAAAATAAATATCAAAGATTACCATTTGTGGGCTTCCCTGGTGGCGCAGTGGTTGAGAGTCCGCCTGCCGATGCAGAGGACACAGGTTCGTGCCCCGGTCCAGGAGGATCCCACATGCCGCGGGTGGGCGGCTGGGCCCGTAAGCCATGGCCACTGAGCCTGCGCGTCCGGAGCCTGTGCTCCACAATGGGAGAGACCACAACAGTGAGAGGCCCGCGTACTGCAAAACAAAAACAAAAACACACAAACAAAAAAGATTACCATTTGCTCCAATCATGTGCTATGAATGTTCATTAATTTGCCTTCCTTCGTCCTCAAGCTTTTTCTAAGTGAATTTGAAAAAAGAGGGCCTCTTTTCACTTATACTCAAAGACAATCATGGCTCAGCATAGGGATGTGGGAACCAGGTCCCCTGTGTACAGAAATCTGCTCAAGAGACAGAAAATAAAGAAATAGAGAAGAGGGACACAAAGGTTCCTGCTGATCCAGGAGTCTCTGGTTCCCAGCATCCTTTAAGCCAGTTTTACTAGTCCTTCATGCACTTTGATTATATGGACCAATAAAGTCTTCTTTTGGTTTAAACTAATTAAAATAAAATAAGATTTCTGTTACATACATTTAATGTAATAATTATAATTACATAATTATTATTATAATTAATAGTAACGTGTCATCGTTACTAGGTGCAGAGTTACTAGGTGCATCGTTACTAGGTGCAGAGTTACTCATTGACTTTTGTATAAATAAGCAGTTAAATTTTTTATTAGTAAGATGAAAAGATCCTGTGTGTCTGCATTATTGCCATTAGCATTGAGCAAGAATTCTTCTTGAAGTAATGTGGAATGAGTAACATGTGGACTAAAGAAACCACTGGGAAAATGAATTCAAAGGGGTCATACTAGCATGGCCCATGAGAAAGTCCTGGGAACACATTCAGCAAACCTAATGGAACTAGAAGCTTCTAACTTCAAGTAAAGTAAGGCCCCAGGCCCACCAAGGAGTGATGAGTAGAGAGGAAAGTTTAAAACTGAGAACAACCCAAGATGGAAGGAAGGGATACCCAGTGACATAGAGGATCTAGTTCTGGAATGACTTGGAGAATTTCCCATTCTAAAGGAATCTTTGAGGTGAGAGGTCAAAAATAGAAACAAGGAGCCAAAACTTAGGAGAGGAAATACATACATTAGAATGTCTCAATATTTAAACTTTTCAAAGTATAGTGTGAAGATTGCAGGGATCAGACAAGATGAATACTCTTTGCATCCTTCATTTTCTGCATTGCAATATCTTCTTAGTATCACATCACTGCTAATATCTCTCTATATTTCCCATTTTTCTTGTCTTATCTATCCCTCCCACCCTCCCCATTCCCATCTCTCTCTCTCTCTCCCAGTGATTTTCCATCACCTATGTACACTCTGTTTTTCTCCACATTCCCCCTCTAGGTACCAGCTAACATTAGGTGGGTGACTGACTTGGATGATGGTGACAGAGAGTGTAAGGGAAGACTGGGATCTATCAGACGTTACAAAAATGCTCAGAGTGACATAGGGCACTTGACTCTCCAGCTCACTTTGGTCGTTCACAACTACCCCAAGTCTAATGCCCTTTAACATCAGCTCTTTGTTCTGAACTCAGCTCACTAGATATGTTTTGAACTTTAACCTTACCTAGAGTTCTTCTCTGAAAAATGCACAAGGGAACTTAGAAAAAACCAAGACCTTTGTCTTCCAAGAGTTAGTTCACATCTAGTGAGAGAGACAAATTTACTCCCATTATCTTGGTGGGAAGGGTCTGTGTGAAGGGTGAGTGTGAAGAGACCTTTAGGAAGAGCCAACTACATAAGCTATGGCACAGTTGCTTGAAAGAATATGATGTGGGGTTTAGGGAGGAAAACTGCAAGATCTTTTTCTCATTAAACTGTGAGATGTGGACAATGAGAGGTAAGAAATTACATAATCATTAAAAGTGCGATTGCCTAACCCTACAGGTCCAGGAAAAGAGACAGAAGCAACACTTATGACTGAAAAAACCTGAGCTTTGTGTTTGGGGTGACAAGAAGTCGATGATCAACCTTCAGATCTAATATGCAGGAATGATTTGGGGGCTCATGTTTTTCTCAGGTTGCAAAATCAATGTGATTATTTATGTGAGTGGGGACTCATTCAGTTGCAAATAGCAGTCTAATAAAATGCTAACACACACAGGGCAGAGTTTAGGGATGCAGTCTATAACTTGAGAGACAGTGCACTCCAAGAGAATGTGAGTTACAGTTCAAGTTTAAAATACTTTACCCAGCTACTCAACAGGAAATTATACCTCTCACCACGTCTTACATAGTGCTGCTCTGGGAATTCCCCTAACTGTGCCCTTCGAGATCTTCTGATATCCTAGTGTCCTGCTATGTTTGTTCTCATCCTATCAATTTGGTTTCCAGGAGCATCTCATTCTTATGGGGACACTCACTTCAGGGTTGTGCAAGTGATGGCATCCTTCAGTGTTGCACCTCAGTCTCTCCACTGTCCTCACCCTAGCCCTGGTCCTTGTCTGCATATACCTCTGCTCTCTAATCATGCCCTGTGTTGGCTGTCACATGCATGCCACTTGAGAACTGCTGCATTTTACAGTCCCTGCCAAACTCCTGACATGGAGTCTTTGGTCTAAGGACACAATGGTTGCCAACTGGGGGTTGTGGACTCTGTTTCTGCTGCCCAACCTACTTTCCCTTTATTTATTTATTTATTTAAATTAATTTTTATTGGAGTATAGTTGATTTACAATGTTGTGTTAGTTTCTGCTAACATCAAAGTGAATCAGTTATACATATACATATATCCATCAACAAAGGAATGGATAAAGAAGATGTGATATATACATACATTGGAATATTACTCAGACATAAAAAAAGAACAAAATAATGCCATTCTGTACGAACACACTTTCTTCTATAAATTGTTTGTATATTTTACTAAGTAGTCTGTATATATGGATTACTCATCAAACTGCTGCATGATCAAATTTTTCATGCAAAGGCTACACAAGATTCTAATGATGTTAAACCTTTCCTACACAATCAACTGTTGTCAAATATGAACATTCTCTTACTGGACTGTGGTCTTTCTCCTGGATCAACTGTACTTGTTTTAAGATCCCCCTTATAATAGGACAAGTAGCCATGTACTTAGAGAAAAGTAGCCTTTGTCCTTTAACACTTCCATTTGATTAATCCACTAAAAATTATTAAATCTTAGAATGTTTTATATCAAGGCTTATTTTTGCAATGAATTAGATCCTTACAAGCAAGTAGAAAATGACAGAGAAAAATGAAATTGTGGAGATTTATCTCATTGGCACCAAAACTCTCATTAGTGTGTGTATTCTGGTGTATTCTCTGAATACTCTGGGTTTTAAATAAATATTTATTTTCCTGTGAAATATATGCTAAATTTTCAACTTATAAGAATGTGGTTATTTATAGGATTTCTATAGGTAGATTAGAGTTCTGAAATCTCTTAATTTGCTATCTTTTTTATGATGCCATATAAAGGAAAATAAAGTAAAAAATATGTTTGGAGTTAGGCTCTATTTCTGATTCTTCTGCTAACAAGATTTTGATCTTAGGGATATCCCTGGTGGCCCAGTGGTTAAGAATCTGCTTGCCAATGCTGGTACACGGGTTCGAGCCCTGGTCTGGGAATATCCCACATGCTGTGGAGCAACTAAGCCCATGAACCACAACTACTGAGCCTGTGTGTCATAACTACTGAAGCACATGTGCCTAGAGCCTGTGCTCTGCAATGAGAGAAGCCACCACAATGAGAAGCCTGCACACCGCAATGAAAAGTAGACCCCACTTGAAGAGTAGCCTCAGATCTCTGCAGCTAGAGAAAGCCTGCACAGAGGAACGAAGACCCAGTGCAGCCATAAATAAATAAATAAGTACATAAATAAATAAATAAATAAAAGAAATGGAGACATTATATTTAAAAAAAAAGATTTTGATCATACACACATCACTTAATTTCTTTGGATATCATCTTCCTTATATGTAAAATGAGATGGTCCTTGATTATCTGTGATCCCTAATAGTCCAACATTACTGACATATCCATATTTTATATGATAATAGTAGGTTAATAGTGGCATGTGAGAGGTGAGCTGTTAATGTCCCCCATAATAGTTTAAATTCTTCTATGTTGTCCAGGAAGGGAAAAACAGAAGGAAAATGTTTAAAATGTGATGCAATGTAAAACATAATAGTGTTAAGACAGAACATTTCAAAAAAGTAAAATCAAGATCTTCATGCAAATGAAAAACACACATATTAAATATTTTATTTAACTCATTAATGAATGAGGGGGTCACCATTAAGAAGCCACGACTGGTTCAAAGAGAACTCAAAGAACACACTTATATAGGCTGTCAGAGATGCTGAAATAAATTTACAAAGGCAGATACAAAGTGGTTACTGTACACAGAGGAAAAAATCAATGAAACTCCACTAGACAGAAACCATTTTTATTTTAACAGACAAGAATCATTTGCATTATTATCAATTTTCTACAGTGTATAGAATTATACAAGAGATGAAAAACAATGAAAAGGGGCAATACCCTGAAACATGAACTAGATCGGCCACAGGGTAATTCATTCCAATGTCTCTCATTTCAAAGTCTCAGAGTTTTTTTTCTTTTGTCTGACAACAGAATGTGAAATCAGTAATGCTCACTGTAAAACATAGTAATAGATGTATTGCAACAGTGTAAACATCATTTTTTTCTTCATTATAGAAACTAAGGAGAAAAAAGAAATTACACGATATCATAGAAGGATCTAGTCTATTTTATTAGTGTACTCTTTTCTAGTGGTACTGCACCTGCTTGTAATTTGGAGGAAAAGATGATTACATAGGGGTGCAATATTTTGACTTCTTGCCCTATTCCATCCCTCACGTCACCTCAATCCCTACACTACTACTGTCAGCTTTACTCATCTTTAAAAACCTCGGATTTAATTAACTTAAATAACATACTTAAATATGGAAGAGCAAAATGGAGGTCCATATTTCTGATTCATTACACTTTTTAATTTTCCTAACATTAAAAAGTTAACCATTAAAGAAACAGTTCTTCGTCTGGATTGTGGTCATGGTTACGGGAAATCTAGACATGAAATATAATTATATAGAACTATACACATACACAAATGAGTGTGTGTTTAAACTGGTAAAACTGAATGAGATCTGTAATCTAGCTAACAGTATCTCAGTGATGTCAATTTCCTGGTTTTTGTACTGTAGTACAGTTGGATAAGATGTCACTTTTGGGGGAAGCAGAGTGAAGTTTAAAGGGATTCTATGAACTATTTTTGCAAATTTCTGCAAGCCTATTTATTTTAAAAAAAAATCTAATTATTTAAAAAAATGTTTAATGAAAGTTAACTGCATGTTGAGAACATAAGTAGGCTATTGATTGGCAAAATGTGTTATAAGTTGTATAATGGATGTTTCTGGAACATTCATATAGGCATACTAAAGTCTGTCAGTTAAAGTGACAGGAAGCAGTTATCACTGATGTATGGGAGCTCCTAATCTGCTAAGGGTGAATGTGGGCCTTGGGAATAAAGTGAAAGGATTAGACATTGCCCAGAGTTTTTCTTTTCTTCCATGTTCCATTCATGTCTATTTCAGAATTTGTAAGATTTCCCCATGAATCTCTATTTTGTTTCCTGATGGCATCAGTCAAATCTTTCCACTCCCATCAATCCCAAATAACTGAAGTCCCACTTGCCAATGTTTATTTCTTGGAACACTATTCTTAAGGGATATTAGTAGATGAGATACAGTGTTTGCATTTACACAATGAATATTGGACTAACCAAGTTAATCAGGTTTGCTTTCTTTCCCTTTCAGAGTTTTTAATTATGCTTAAGCATATCGTGAATTTCCAAATGAAGAAGGGAGAATTAGTGTTTCCTTCCCTCACTTCTCCATGGTGAAATTGGCAGAGACACAGCATGAGTTTTCCTAAGTTTTTTGGTCCAGATAATATTGTAATTTTTAGTAAAAATTAATTTTAATCAAAATCCAAACTCCAGGTAATGAGTTATTTCTCTCATTTCAGGGAATTTCTGAAAAGAGATAATAACTAAATTTGTTTTTGAAATACACACTCCTTTTGGTACTTTACCAGAAAAATAATCCCAGTCACGTAATTGAAGAGGAAGCTGTTATCACACTCATAATCATAAAAAGAAGTGAATAGTGGCTGATTCTGTGTTTTTAACAGCTTACTCTTCCTGCTGGGCAAATGACCACAGAGGTTAATGTCTTGACCATAAAATTGATTCCAGGGGGCTACACTTTCTGTGGATGAATATTGGATATTGCAAGGTGAAACGGTGTCATTGATTGTTCATCTTCTCCAGCTTATAAACCAAATTTGAAAAATGCTTTCGCTTCAACAATTTTAGGGTGATTTTTCACGGTCTATTATTGCACGAGGTAAAGCAAGAAAAACAAACAGTCAAACCACATTTAGCACATCCTCTGGAGCTACAAACCTCATTCTGGGATAGTGATGTGGAAACGTTCTCTTAATCGATTGTCGACATGTGGGGAGGAATGCTTTGTGCAGCAAGTCTGTCTTTATTGAAGTCATAAGATGGAATTCTACCCAGCAAGTTTTTCATTTTCAAATTCTAGACAAGAATGTGGTGCGAATTCTAAAATGGCTTGCCTTTACTTTCCTACCCAACACCTTTTGTCATGTGGTTTAACACTTTGCCTAGGGTATTATCCTCTTTTTCTCCATTTTAATCCTATTTTTAAGTGTTCAAGAGCTTAGCAATAAAACTTCGACTCATCTGTGTCATGCATTTGGTCCTCAGCATTTGTTAGCTTTATATTGTGGCTTAACAAACAGAAGGTAGGCTTGGGTAATGAAATATCTGAAGACAGAGATTTGGTCTCATTTTCTGGCTCTATAAAGTTTTTACTAAAATAATTTCTTACACATTACTTAACATATCAATATGCTCTTTTTCCTGAAAAGTGAAAATAATACTACTTAATTCATAGAGCTGTTATGAGGAATATATGTGAGAATTATGTAATGAAGAGTAGGAGTGTTTAGATTTTGAATTTATGGAAGGTATTGTGCCTCAGATGTCTTTGTTCATATGAACCCATTTCCCTTGATATATGATGTGATTATCATATATTTGGCAATTAGTGTTAACATATTAATCTCCTTTTAGCAAGCAGGACGAGCATACAATAGGCTTTGGTCTGCATTACTGAGATTTCAAAATGTATGCAAAGGGCATCTCTATTTCAAGCATGAGCAAAACAACTACTGCTTTTTCAAACATGGAGAAAAATAAATGTGTGTTCCAAAGTTTACTTGTAACTAGTTTAATATATTTTCTTGCCTAAATCTTCACTGATTGCTATGTTGGGTGAGAGCAAAACAGGCAAAAAATATTCAAACCTTCCTTCAAAGGGTCCTTACCAGTTGAGACACTACTTTGGATAAATCTCTATAAATCACTGTAGCATATGATGAGAGACACTGAAGTCAGAAAAACATGACTATGGAAACAAAGCTCCACACATTAGCCCAGCAGATTCTATTTTTGGGGGTAATAGTACCAGTCATGTCTCTATCATGATTCTCTTGGGAATGCCAAACAGAAAATTCCTTACTAATGGTCTTGAAATTCAAAACAAATGAATACCATAAGTTATTATCATTGCTTCTTGAACTTTGAAGTCTTTCCAATATGAGTAGAGAATAAAGGCCCATTGCCTTCAACCTGCTGAAACAATGTAGAATTGATACTGTCCAAAGAATTCTTGCCTGTTGTTATGCACACGGTTCCTGAATAGCAAGCCTCTTTGGTAAGTCATAACGTGTTTATTAGCAGTGACTCCTTCTTCCCAAAATGCAACTGCAACTAGGATAGCTCATCTGATATTAGGTACAGAGTTGCTAGGGATCAAGCCCATTAATAAGACAAAGGAATCAGTGCTGTCCTGTCTATTAACCAACTGACATCCCAACCTGGGCCTGGGCTCCCTTGCCACCCTCCCGATAATGAGATCACTTGATCCTCAGAATGCCTCAGTCTGGGTCCCCACTTTGGTTTCCCCACCTAGAAAATTTCCGAGTTTTCATGCTTCAGAGTGAGTCCTTAGAATATGTAAGCATTTCGATAATAATTTTTTTTTTACTTGGACATCAGTTTGTCTGCTTTGAGAGTGAACTCATTTAAACTGGATTTAAGAAGAAACACTATGTATATTTGAATCCCTTGATTCTAACAGTTATTGGATATTTGTCTTGTACATATTCAATTTCCTTAAATGTAAAATAGAGATGATGATAGTATTTATATCACAAGATTACAATGAGGAGCAAATGATAAGATATGTGAAGCAACTAGAAGAGTTCCTTGAATACAGAAACCACTCTATAAATGTTATCTATTATTAGACTATAAATGTATGTAACTTATGTCCAAAAAAATAAATGTGTATGGCTCCATTGACCTAACTCTCTGATGAGCCATAAACATCATATCTTTCATTTGGCCCAAAACCAACTATTTATGCTCTCAATTCCTAAACATTTTAAATACACAATAAAGTATACAATAGAATACTCCATTCCCTCCCAAAACTCATAAACATGCAAATAAATATGTTTTAATCCATTTTCTTTATATAAGTTTTATATAAAGTTTTTACCTTGGGTGTAAACTAATTTAGCATTTTCTTAATCCTTTATTTATTTATTTATTTATTTATTTAATGTTTCTTTTATACTGTGATTTTCCTGGGCAATCTTATCTCTGTGCCTTTAACTCTTGGTCTTCACTAATGTCTGTCTACCCTCAAGCCACCAAATTCCTATAGTTAGGTTAATCAAGGATCTTTAGGTGTAATGCCCACCCTCATATAATACAGAAATGCGACTATCTGAAACATTGCTTTGAAATTTTTTTATTTGTTCAGCAATTGTCAATGGGCTTGAAGAAAATAATTTGGTATTTGCTTTACTGCTTATAAACATAGCCCCTAAGGGGCCATTCAAAATTTACATGCTATACATTTGATAGTAGATTACTTTTTAAAAGTATTTGGGCTAAAATTTCCATCTTCTTTTCTAATATAATTTAAGTCCACTTATATGAGGCATTCCATATTCATCCAGCTGGTAAAGAGAGCTAAGCAGAATTATTTTTCCATAAAACATTTGATTCTTACAGAGTATCATGATCAGGCAATGATATCATTGTCTTTTATGTACCATTTATATCACACGTATCAGTTGTTACTGAGCATAAGTACATGCTTTATAATATGGGACACCACATTGGGAATGATTGAGCAAAGAATTGCAATAAAATATAATGCTGAAAAGCAGGGAGGAAAGAAAAGACCTGTAACTCAGCATCCTGTAAATGACCCTTTGAGTCACAAGTTAAACCAGCAATGATGACCAATTATTCTGAGAATGCAACAATCATCTCAAGTCCAAGGCAATACTGTAAACTGTCTTTTGGCTATAAAATACAAGTAAGCATATTTATCATGGTGTTAATCTATTTGATTGTAATTAGACAACACACTAAGGAGATGTTCTTATGCAAATTGTAGTATAGAAAGATACTGAGGTTGGCTGTCAAAAACATCTCACTCACAGGTTGAGAGCACATAAGCCCTCTAGGCCAGCAGGGAACACTCAGACCTTCTCTGACACTGTTAACAAATGAAGTAGATGTAGTGATAACATGTCACAGCTGCTAGGTTGGAAACTTCTCTTCCTTTTCTCTTAGAGAATTCCTGGTCTAGCCAGTCTTTTCCTGTGGCCCGTCTTACCTCAGCCACTTTGTCTACTCACTGACCTCTGTTCTCCCAGTCTCCTCCAAGAAAAGTTTCTCTCTAATGACTCTCAAGAGAGCTGCTAAAAGCCCATCAGCAGCCATAAATGATCTGTTTTTCCAGACACTATGAATTCAATGGCTCCCAGTCTTTAAATTGTCAATCCTCTGATTCCCAAAACCTGAATTATCTTCCCAGGTTCTGCCATGCAAACTACTTTCTTACTAGCGATGTCCTGCCAACTTACTATAGACCAGCCTAGAAGCCTGGCTTCTGTAAAGCAGCTTAATGCCTCTTCACGCTTCTACATGAAATTCTGTTTTCTATTTTATTCATTTACCACAATCCCCACTTCAGGATGGACTGACCACCAACTACCTACTACTTCTGTCATCATTACACAATCAGAGTAGTCAATCTTGGGAAACCACCTTAGAGTTTTATATGTTAGATATTAAAAGAAGTTACACATAAAAGAAATCATGAGGTTATTTCATATGTTCTTGTTCTCCTACAATGTGACAGAAATGTTGTTATTGAATAAATTTTCATGGAATTCAAACACATTCATCTTTCCTTGAATTTTTTAAAGAGTTTTTGGCTGACTGGGGTTGCATTTTTTTAACTACTTGGAAAAATTACTACTTGGATAACTTTGGTCATTGATTTTATAAAAAGCAATCTGTAAAACCAGAGCTAAGACAATCCATTTGTATAAGTAGGAAAATATTATAGTTTAAAATGACTTCTAATTAGAGAATTATTATTTCCTATGTAAAACATAAGATTCAAAATAATTCACAACATGTGAAATGCAAAGGGCATAAGATTCTATTTGGCTTTATATAGTAGCTGAGGGATCTTTAAGAAGAACAAAAGTGATTAGGTTTACATGCATGTAACACATTTTAAAGTCACCTATCTTCTCTTAACATACTTCTCATTTTCCAGAATCAAATGAAGGCATATCTCTTTTGGATAGGGCCCTTTCTTGGTCCCCTGCTCATCCTCACCACCCACAACAGTGTTTTGTGCTCTAATGTGTGCTTGCTGAATTCACTTGAAATGACTCTCTATAGCTTTCAAATTCCATGTTAGTATATTGAGAAAGTTGGAAAAGATGGTTTAGTTTAACAAGGGTTTATTTTTTAGCTTCTACAATGTACTGAGCACTATTGAAACTGTGGTCATTTCCATATTAAATTACAAAACAAAGCAAAACAAAATGATAGATATAGATACACATATAGATATATAATATTTGATAGTGACATGCTTAAAATCTAGGAGGACCATCTAACTTGACCTCCCTCCAACATTGAATACTTTTGACTTCTTTGGTTTATTTATAACGCATTTTCACCTTGATTTTGTTACACTCCCAATTTTCTTTAAATTTTACTGGATATTCTTTCTCAGTCTTTTGTAGGCTCCTCTTACTTTGCCAATTCCTTAAATGTAAGGTTTTCTCAGGGTGCCATCTGAGGCCCCCTTCTCATCTCATTTAACACATGTTGTAGAGCTTTAATAACCATCTTTATGGGAGGCAGTCAAACACTGTAGTTAAGAATATAGGCTATTAAATCACATTGCCAGGTCTGAACCCAACCGGGGCCCACTCGTACTCTTATGTGACCCTCCAATCCATTCTTCTCACTGCAGACAGAGTCATCTCTGTAGGAGGCAAATTTGATCTAATTATGTCCATATTTATAACCTATCAGTGGCTTCTCATTGTTACAGATCCCCATTCCCTTGTCCAAGCCAATGCGGACAGATGAGTTTTGGAATCCAGTTTTTTCAGACTTTAGAATGATAATAGAATGCGTAAACTGTATGTAATATAATAACCCAGGTAGTATCTGGGAGAAAAAAACCCTATAATCAAACATATTTGTTTATTTCTGAGGCACAATATATCCACACTAAGAAGAGGAAGAAAAAAGTATATGCACAGTTTCTATTAGTTTGATCATGTCATTCTATCCAGAGAACAGAGAATGCCTTCTTTCACCACCAAATTAGTTCTAAAGGATGTTTTTGATTTTCAAAGTGTTTTGGACTTCTGAAGAATGTCCAGAGCCCCTTGTCATCTGGCTCCTGTCTGTCTCTGGTCCCGCCTGTTATCTTCTCTCTTCCAAGACTCATCACTGATGCTGAGCTTCTTGAAAAAAGATCCTCTTACCTGACTGACTTCTTTGCCTTCAGTCTTAAGCTAAGTGGAAGCAATCTAGTATCATTTGAAGATAAAATTAGGGCATAGAGACACTAGGTATGAACTAATTGGGGGTCAGATCATAAGATGATTTGTATTAAAGACTTAGGAAATTGAATTCGAGTTTGAAAAGACCAACATAGACTTTAGGAAAAAAAAAACAACATTGTGAGAAATGCATAGGAAATAGAGTTGAGATAGGCAAGACCAGGGGCTCTGGAGACCACCTATAATAACAGACAAATAGTTGAGTTATGGCCAGATAGAAAAACAAAGGATTTTACCATTTTTGGAGATTAAAAAAATAGCAAGGTATGCTTATCCAAGATCAGATATGGGAAGTGAGGAAAAGGGAAGTCATGGATATATCCCAAGAACTGCATAGATGGGTTAATGTAACTATAATAGTGTGCAAAATAATTAGAAGTTGTTCTAATTCAGGAGATGGCTTAGGAGAGCAGTTGAGCCTCTGCGGGGTTTAATGTTTTTGTGAAACATCCAAAGGTATATGTGGATCAAGCAAAAGTTTGGAGGGAGAGAGACAGGATAAGATAGAAGATAGGTGATGATAATCCCATCAATTCCCTAATTTATCCGTTAAGTATTTGTTGAGAAACAACTATGTAACTTTGATTATTCTTGAGCTGAGGATTCACTGTTGAACAACAAAGAGTATATTTTTTGTCTCTCCCAAGAGATTACAGTCAGAGATGTGCCACTTAAGAAGAGTCATAGACCAGGTGAATCAATGGTGTTATCAAACCTATGATTTAGTTCAGCTAACATCTTTTAATCATGCAGGAGTTCTTAATGAAGGAAGCAATACACTCATTTACTTGACATACATTATTTGTCTCACAGCAGATGGTAACTGACTCCCATGGACTGGTTTGTTTTGGTTGCTCTGCTGTAGCCTAGAAGACAGTCTAAAAAATAAATATGTTATAAAAATAATGAAATTAATTACAGGGATGATAGCTATCATAACAGGAGAACCTAATTTATTCTAGGATATGGTGGTTAAGAAGTAAGGAAAGGCTTAATTATCTTAATTATCCAGATGAAGAAAGAACATTCAGGGCACAAGAAAGAGCATGTCCTTGTGGTAGGAAAAAGCTTAAGCTATGTTAATTATGGAACAGAGGCAGTGTGTTTGGGAGAGAGGGAAAGGGTATGGTGTGAAGATGAGATTAGAGGCATGATCATGCAACCTTACAAACCATGTAGAGTATTTGTGTTTATCATACGTGTATTAGAAAACAATGGAGAAGTTTTAATCAGGACAGTGACAGGACCTGATTTTTGTTTTAAGAAGATTGATCAGGCAGAGATAGAGAGAAAAGATTGGAGAAGACATTTTTTTGAAAATGAAATAGGCAATGTTGAACATTTTCAGTAGTTCCACCAAGAAAGGAGACTACCTTGAACTAGAACAGTGGTTCTTCACCAGAACTGCTTTAGCCCTCAAGCAATTTTTGAAGACATTGTTAATTGGCATAATTTGTGTGTGTGTGTGTTTGTGTTTGTGTGTGTGTGTGTGTGTGTGTGTGTGTGTTTGTCTGTGATGTGCTACTGGCGTTTAGTGGATAGAGCCAGGGACACTGCCAAATATCTTACAATGAACAGGATACTCCCCACAACAAAGTAATACCCAGTTCAAAATGTCAATGATGACAAAGTTGAGAAACCCTAGACTGGAAGGAAGGCAGTAAGAGGACTGGGGAGATTTATGATAAGTTTAGAAAATAGAATGGGTCATATTTAGAGTGGATTGCATATATTAAGAGGATTCCAAAGTTTCTGAGTTAAACTACTATGTCTTTCAAAATACTGCTTACTCAGATGAGAAAAAAATATTTTTTTTCTCCCTAGGGAAGAATAAAAGTTCAATTTTATACACATACAATTTTGACAGCCTTATAAAATCTCTAAATGGAAATGGCTAGTAATTGGATATCTGGATCTAGAATTTTAATAAAAGGAGGTGTGTACTGGAAATATACATTTGAATGACACAATATGGACAGTATTTCAAGTCATGAATGGGAGCTACCTCCCCTACAGAGAAAATAAGTGGTGAGATCAGCAGTAAGCCTCAAAAAAGAGGAATCCAACTAATGGTAAATTGAATTTGGTGGAAGTTAGATAGAAAATCAGGAGTGTGATGTCACAGAAGTTCATAGATGAACATATTTCAAGATCAGGGACACAGTTAACTGTGATAAATGTGGTTAAACATTTGCATAGGATCATCCCCCAAATGTCCACATTTAGCAGCATAAAGGTCACTGCTGACCATACCAGTGAAATTTCAGAAGAGTGTTAAACCAGAGAAAAACAACATGGTTATTGAAAAGACAATAAGAATTTAGATAGTTGACAAACTGATCACACAAATCTTTAGAGAATTTTGTCTTTAAAAACAAGAAGAGCTATATAATCACGGAGGAAATGACACTAAGATTTTTGGGTTGAAGATGGTTAGCTATGTCTGTAAGTCTGAGAAAACAGAGCCATTAGAATGGATGGGGATGAAGCTGTTGGACAGAGAAAGGAATGATTGATCAAGGCCACAAAGGTAACTTTGCTTGGCCTGGAGGTGAGGGGCAGAGATCTAGGGTAACCTTAAGCACTAAACTGGTTATGATTAATTTGGGGATTGTATTTAATTATGAAAGAGATATTTATACTCAATGTTGTATTAAAAGTAAGTTTTAAAAGACAATTAGTGTGCATGCACTTATTTTAAATGAATGTAAAAATAAAAAGTTAATGATTTGATATATTCCTTCATTTCATAAATAATTTGGAGCACTCACTGTGTGCCAGATGCTTGATCAAAGAAAATTAAACCCTGTTGTTGATCCTGAGGAACTTCTGCGTACTCCACTCTTACAATGTATGTGACTGTCCTGCAAGTTCAAACGACTGAAATGTTACTCAGTCTGCACAATCCATTTCAAAAGACATCTCTTCCAATTCCTCCGTGTGTGTGTGTGTGTGTGTGTGTGTGTGTGTGTGTGTGTTTGTTCACCCAAATGGATAGCTAATATGATACTAAGATACTTATTGCAGAAGAGTTTAAACAGTTGAGATGAACACCTGTCAGACATGAGGAATTTGATTTTGGCTTTGAGGGATGAGAAGGATTTGGGGAAGCGAGCAAGACATCTGGTAGAAATTTGCAAGCAAGACAATGGGCAGACTATTCCATTGTGCCAGATAAGCAAATGCTGTAGAAGATTAGAGAAAAGAATCACCAGGAAGCAAATAGAAAACATCAAATTACATAAATAGGTTTTTGCTTTCCAATTTCTAAAAGATGCTTTAAGGCAGAAGTTGAATATTACAATAAGTGAGAAAAAAGACATTTCTAATTCTAAGACTTTTCTATCATTGATTTTTTTATAGTGATAAGGTTAATTTTAACTACTTAACATGAAAGTACGTTTTTTGCTGCTTTGTCTTTCAAGAACGATGAACAAAAGAGAAGCTCAGTAAGGAGTGAAATGAATCACTCTCTAAGGTGTCTCATTTCTCACTCCCAGCTGAGTTGGCAAAGATTAGCACACTATTAAAATTCAAGTTGTTGCAAATGTATTTCATTGGTAGTCAACTCACTCAAGGTATACTAGTTTTCAGCAATTATTCTCAGTGATAGTCTACGTGTTTGCCAAAGAATCTCTGTGTCACGTGGAAAAGGAATTCAATAACTCCATGCAGGATCAAACATGAGTTGCTTAATGATAAGCTAAATGAGAGGACAAATAGAAGAAGAGCTTGAAATAACCATCTCCATGGTAACTTTGAATGCTAAAAAAAATAACCGAAAGCATTAGGAATCTGGTGGCTGTGTTTGGTTTTCCATAAAAGAGGTAAGAATGTATAGGTAGGCACATCTGACAGAATGCAAATGTTATCACATTGAAATATTTTTCTCACCTCGGTATTCATTGTGCACGTGAGTCTGGGAGCTGAAAGGTTAAGCTTCAGCACAGCATTGCTCTTCCTGCTGGCTTTGGAGGTAGTCACACCTGGGCTGTTAAATGGGTGATAATTCCTATCTCATAAGGTGGTTACAAGGATTAAATGATCCCACAATCTGCAATGTTTTACACATAGTAAAGGCTCCATAAAACATATATAAATATCTGAGAGGGAGGTACTTATGACTGTTAGGAGTCACAATTTACACACTCAGGCACAAAGTCAGTCAATCTCAGTGAGGAAGCAAGGGCACCATCTTTATGCATCAGGACCAACGTCTTTGAAGGCAAACCACACCTAATTTCTGAAAAAAAAAAAGAGAGAAAAAAGAGAGAAAGAAGCAGAGTGGCTTCTATAAAGCAGAATAATTGAACAGCAGTTAAGAAAACACAGGAATGTGTTCAGTGATAATTATAGCCTAGGTTAATTGACTGTTTTCATGACCACACATGCACAAGAACAGGGAGGGTCTGCATCACATCCAGTGTACTGAGGATATATATATATATATATATATATATATATATATATATATATATATATATATATATATATATATATATATAAACACGGCTGGGAGAAGCCAAGGATATCAGAACATCTCACAGTAACTCAGCTGAACTCACATCTCCTGTCAACATGTACTACAACTGCTGCCTAGGAAACTTCTCGTCCCGCTCCCCTGGAGGCTATCTGCGCTACCCAGGCTCCTTCCAGCCCAGCGACCTGGTCTACAACACTGACCTCTGCTCTCCTAGCACCTGCCTGCTGGGCTCCTCTCTCTACAGTGGGTGTCAGGAGGCCTGTGATGAGCCCACCAGGTGCCAGGTGTACCGTGTGGTGTCCAGTCCCTGCCAGATATTCTGCTACTATCCAAGGACCTCCACTCCCTGCACTCCTTGCTGGTCAACTCACACTGGATCTCTGAGCTGTGGGTCCAGCAGAGGCTACTGCCTGGGCTATGGATCTAGAAGTTGCTACTCACTAGGCTGTGGATCCCGTGGCTTCAGACCCCTGGGTTCTGGAATCTGTGGCTTCCCTTCCCTGAGCCATGGATCCAGATTTTGCCGTCCAGCATACATGGCTTCTAGGATCTGCCAAATTTCTTGTTACCAACCAACTTGTATATCTGGCTTCTACTGCTGATCAATCAGCTTAAGGGTTCTAGACTGTGACTTCACAGTTATATCCCTCAAAGTTAATCTCAGCTATTATCTGACTGGAGTCTATTTTCTACTACATAGACAAATGATAATTTTTTAAAATCCTATTAATATTAAAATAATTTATCTCATAGAGTATCCATTCTGTTTTCTTCTATTTTCCCCCTTAATTCTCTAGTTAAAAATAGTACAAGAGATCTCTTTTCCTTTCAAATAAACTCATTTAATCTGATATCAGTTCATAAATCTTACTACTAATTTTTTTAAAAGATGTCTGTTGGGAATTCCAAATCTACTGTTATTTGTCTAAAAAGAAGTATTTAATTTATGAAGCAGATTCCCTGATTGGAAGAATTATCTGCCAATACAGAGTTAGTTCCCTGGAATTTTTGGCAAGTGGAATCAGAGTTTGGGCAGGAGATTATCCTAAACTCTTCTATGAGTGGTCATTTCAGCCTTATCAGGATATCTTACTTTGGTTAAACTAATCATGGGTCAGATCCAAGAACAGAAGTTCCAGAGACAGCAGTGATGCTTCAGCAAGTACTAGCTTGGCTGTTTTACATGAAGGAACTGTCAAAATACTTTTTAGAAGACCCTTTTACAGACTTATGCAAGCTCTAATGGAATTCTGAGGTTACAATATTAACTGACTGCAGTAACCTGTGTAATGAAACAAACATGTTACGTATGGATGAAATTAACCACATATGCATTTTATTATAATAAAAGGAATACAATTTCTGAGTCATTTTATAATGTTGAGGTGTCATTCTCTTTCTTCTATTTGATCAGTATGAGGCCAGCTGTTTTCATAGAAGTGTCCTGAGAACTTCTGGAAACATGGCAGTATCATGAGTAGGAAATACCTGAGAGGGAGGACTCCTTGATATCATAGGCTTATATTTGGATATGATAACTAGATAGCTTACTCAGTTTTCTTGCTTGGAGGAATGCATATATCTACATTTGAAAATACGTAAGTGGAAAGAAAATATGTAAGTGCATGTGGGTAGCCTATTGTTCATTGCCCTCATAGTTGTTTTTCTCCTCTCTCCTCTTCCCACAAGAACTGAATTTTGCTTGTTTATCTCTTCTTAACTACCCACAATCATTTCTTTATATCAGCATGGCTATGTCCCAGGTTTCAGGATTGAATCTGGCACCCCAATCCCTACTGAAAGTGAATTGTTCAGAATGGAGCATGTGATCTGACTTAAACCAATGAGAAAAAAGGAGTGATCTGGAGAAGTGCTTATGGTAAAGTTCTTCTTGTGGAGTTTTTCTTTTTCTTCTTTTTTTTCTTTTTTAACATCTTTATTGGAGTATAACTGCTTTACAATGGTGTCTTAGTTTCTGCTTTATAACAAAGTGAATCAGCTATACATATACATATATCCCCATATCTCTTCCCTCTTGCATCTCCCTCCCACCCTCCCTAACCCACCCCTCTAGGTGGTCACAAAGCACCAAACTGATCTCCCTGTGCTATGCAGCTGCTTCCCACTAGCTATCTATTTTACATTTGGTAGTATATATAAGTTTGGTTTTTTAAATTTTTTTTTATTTTTTTCACTGTGTTGGGTCTTCATTGCTGTGCACGGGTTTTCTCTAGTTGCAGCAAGCGGAGGCTACTCTTCGTTGCAGTGCATGGGCTTCTCATTGCAGTGGCTTCTCTTGTTGTGGCTTCTCTTCTCTTCTCTTGTTGTGAGAGCATGGGCTCTAGGCACACGGGCTTCAGTAGTTGTGGCATGCAGGCTCAGCAGTTGGGGCACACGGGCTTAGTTGCTCTGCAGCATGTAGGATCTTCCCAGACCAGGAATTGAATCCATGTCCCCTGCATTGGCAGGCAGTTTCTTAACCACTGAACCACCAGGGAAGTGCCTTGTGAAGTTTTCTGAAGCAACCATGTCTTCCTCTGGATTTTGTCATACCATATGTGGAATGCTGCATCCATTTTGCATGTGGCCTGAATATTAAACCATCACATGGAAGAAGGTAAAACCAAGAGAAAGGGGACATGTATTCAATTCCTGGTCTGGGAAGATCTTACATGCTGCGGAGCAACTAAGCCCGTGTGCCGCAACTGCTGAGCCTGCATGCCACAACTACTGAAGCCCGTGTGCCTAGAGCCCATGCTCTCACCTGCCTGTGCCTAGAGCCCATGCTCTCACAACAAGAGAAGAGAAGAGAAGTCACAACAAGAGAAGCCACTGCAATGAGAAGCCCATGCACTGCAACGAAGAGTAGCCTCCGCTTGCTGCAACTAGAGAAAGCCCGTGCACAGCAATGAAGACCCAACACATGTGCATTACAGTGTCTGAGAAGTGTTACATGGTACTTGACTTATTTTACAGAATGTTATATCTAATGGAAGTTGGACATTCCCCTCAGCACACTCTTCTGAGGCAGACCAATATGTTCTTGACCAGAGAAACATACTTTTTATTTATTCTCGGAGTTATTCTCAAATACAATAGAACTATTAATTTATAGTTGTGGATTTCTACCAGCATGCATGGCATTTAATTGTCTACAAACATCAATCTTCTGTCTGTCCTTTAAAATTTTTCATAAATATTCTTAATAAAGATTATACGGCTTAAATGAAAGTGTGGTTTTCATTCAGTAGGTAGGTTTGACACGATGCCATTTAATGTCCTTTTCAACTCTAAGATATTGAGATTCTGCTAGAAAATCATAGAATGTGGTAACTGGAAATTACTTTGGAGATCTTCTCATCTAAACTCATTATGTTGTAGGATATCCAGAGAGGCAGAGTGATGTTCAAATTCATGCAATGAATTAACAGAACCAACAGGGCTAGAAGCCAGGTTTTTTCACTCTTTTTCTAGTATTCCATTGCTGCAGACTGTATCTAGGGTTGGAAAAGAGGAATGGATTTAAATTAACTTTAGGTGCTTTGGCATGTTTGTTTGGTGCCATAAAACTAAGGCAAGGAGAGAGGAAATAAATTGTGGAAGAACTTAAGTGAATCATATTACTGAAGGGTAACTCCAATTTTTGAATTTTTGTTTACTTTGATACAGCTGAACAACTGATTAAAGTCCAACATAGTCACATAATCAAATATAAAAGCAATATAAACTATTCAACCTGATAGCTACCGAGGGCCAAGCTCTTGAGAGATGGAGACAGGTTGCCTAGGCCTTTAATGGTAACATTAAACACAATCCAACCATTAAAAGGGTGGAATGTGCAACATTTACAGGCACAAACAACATAATCTCAAACACAAAAAAGAGACTTTTTAATTTTACCTTATAGTATGATATCAATCTCAGATTGATGCTGCCATAAGAACAACACCTTGGTCAGCATGATGATCCTTAACCTGATCAGAAAGAATTGCTACTCATTTATCCCTCAATATGTGGCAGGCAATCTAGTATATCATATAATATATCATCTCATTTAATCATTAAAACACACTTATGGGGTTGATACTCATAAATTTAATTTTAAAAGTGAAGAAACCAACTCAGAAATTGAAGGTTATAGTTTATGATTGTAGATCTCGGCTTAGAATGCTGGCAGTCTGACTGTAAAACCCTTATATTTAATCACTTCTCCAAAGCAAATGTTAATATTCCACCCTCTGGTGGCTAGGAGGTACCACTGCAGCTGCAATCGTGTATACTTCAAGACCAGGAAATTGTTGTTCAACCATTTAGTAGCAAAGTGTCCAGTCACCACAAGAAATCAGGAAATTATTTCTACTTATTTCTCAAGAATTCTACAAAATAGACTACATAATTATCATTATTCAAGTGTCTACAAAATTAATACTTAGTTTTTAGTAGGTTGAATGAAAATAATTGCAAGGTGACCAGCTGTCCTCACTTACGTCATTCGATTGTAAGAAGCCAGGTAACTCCCTCTAAAAATTCAGCACCAGTCAAAATCAAAATTGTATGCTGAAATACCTACTAATTCAACACTCAGTTAAATAGAATGTGCAAGTTAGTGCCTCATCCCAAAGAGAAATGAACTCACGGAGTGGCTTTATTCACAAATGACAGACCTACTCACAAATGACACTATCTTACATGTGGAGATTTGGAACTGCACAGACATTTGCTAATTTACTACACATTGTGAGGTTAATAAGAAGGCGGACTGCTGGAGAAAATTGTGTGAATGTTGGCCTAGAGGATGTCCTGTCTTTTCCCCTCAGAATTTAGCAACAGGATTCTGTGCTGACAGTGAAAAGTGGTGCCTTTTTCTTAGTGAAAGCTTTCAAAAACATTCCTATGTGCAATCAAATGTTATTTTAAAAGAATTGACTCAGTTTGTGCCATGTTAATAAGAGGCTTCCTTAATGATTTTGTTCTTATTTCACAAAGGGGTAGTTGAAATGTAGGCATGGTTATCATTATTTCTTTTTCTTTAAGCTCTGTACCCTTGCCAGTTCTTGGGTATGTTCAGGTTTCAGAACTGTATTCCTTCAGACATTAAATTATAATCTGAATGAATTTTCATTTAGCACCTTCTATTCATTAATTTTTCAAAATATGTTTATGGAGTTCTTATTATGTAACAGCCAGAAATGGTGTTCAGGGTTGGGGATATGATAGTGAGAAAGATATACATACTTCTTGACTTTATGGAACTCACAGTGTAGTGGCAAAGACATAACGAAGAAACAAGTAAAATGGTTATAAACTGAGATAAGTTTTGTGAAGAAAAAAAATGATTCTCTGAGAATGGTATCTTTTTTAAGTGGGATGATGAGGGAAATCACTTCAGTTGAGATGCAACAAATGAGGAAGGGAGCTGTATAAAGGGGGGAGAGGGCAGTGAAGGACTGAAACAAGCAGCTGCACGTGCAAAATACTGAGGAAAGGAAAGGCTTGACATGGTCAAGGAGCTGAGTAGAGACCTGGGAGAATAAAGTGTATTGGGCAGAAGAGAAGTGATAAGATTTGGAGTTGGAAAAATAGGCAGCAGCTGGATCTTAAAAGGAGCTGTAGGCCAGGCTAAGGGGAATGGATCTTATTTTTAAGAGCAATGAGGATCCAATTAATACATTTAAGCAGGCAAGTCATAGCTGCAGTAGAAGCCTCTGTGTAATGATAAACATAAATGTGCAAAGAATTAAATTAGTTGTTGTAGGGTTCATGTGGAGGACATACTGGGATCTTTCATCACACAAGAGTGGTCATTCAAAATTATAAATAATTTGCATCTATTACAAAGACATGACGAACAAGTTGAGTGTACAGCCTGTCAAGCTGAATGTGGACACTCAGAAGTGTCCTTTTAAATATATAATATCCCCAGACCATTATACATCAATGAGGAGCTTGTATAAGTGTCGTTCAAAGTTTCTCAATGTTCTTGGTTTGCTTCAGACCCAAGAAAAGCAGACCAGAGTGCTGTGCTAAAAATATACTTCTGTTGTTTCACTGTCAGAAGCTGAGCTAAATAAATCATAGAATGTGTTACAGAAATTGTGCCTGGTAGGTTCTGTGCTATGAGTTTGAAACTACGCTAAATGCAGCATGAGAATGTGAAAATGTAGGAGTTCATCATTCTGCCGTCAGAAACAAAACACTGAGTAAACAAAAATGAAAAGCATACCTGAAACAGGTTTGTTAGAAAGCAAATTATCAGGCACAACTATAAGTAAACACATTACTTGGTGTAAAATACAATCATAATAAAGAACGTGTCAGAATCCATTGGTAATTCAGAGGAATAAGTAATAACATCTAACCAGGAAAATCAGAGAAAAGCTTTATAAAAAGGCAACATTTAAATTTTGCTTTCAATAAGATGAGAGGAACAAAATGTCAGACAAAGGGAAAGATGTTTATAGGGCAATGGCCCCATTCAGTACTTTGGGTGAAGAGTAAGAAGGCTAATGAGGGTGGGTGGGCTCAATCAAATCAGCCTCTTGGGCTTCCCTGGTGGCACAGTGGTAGAGAGTCCGCCTGCTGATGCAGGGAACACGGGTTCGTGCCCCGGTCCGGGAAGATCCCACATGTCGCAGAGCGGCTGGGCCCATGAGCCATGGCTGCTAAGCCTGCGCGTGCGGAGCCTGTGCTCCTCAATGAGAGAGGCCACAACACTGAGAGGCCCGCATACCAAAAAAAAAAAAAATGCAATATATCATTTGGTACTTTATATGATATTTGTTTCTTGTACCTAAGCCTCATTCTCATGATTTCTCTATACTGAATTTAAATTTTAGGACAGAGACCAAGAAAAGCTATTCATTATAGGTGCAAGGGACATAAGTAGTATGGAACATGACCCAGATAATCTGTGTAGCATTCTCAAAAAATGTAGAAATGATTCACTGGGTACATGCTACAGAATATTCTTCATAGATCAAGGAATTTCTTCTTGCCTGAACAGAAAGGCTTTCATAAGATTTGTGTATTGACATTGCTTACCCTAGGTTCTTCAAAACGTAGATAGCTTAACAACATGCTTTTTTCCTAGAAGCCAAGTATAGTGAATTTAAAGAACATTTCCTTGTCTATTCAGTACTGTGCCAAGAACCATAATATACCTCTTATTAATTTGATTCTAATTATTTACCAGTCGCTGTGTACATATACTTCATCATTTTAAACTCAAACCACCCAGTTAGACAAATACTATTTTATAATTTCCATTTGTTTTTCAGTGAAGATGAAGACACAGATAAATTAAATAGGTTGTCCAAGATAATACAGATAGTAAACGTGTAGCCAGGATTTTGATCCTGTGAGTTGGACTTCAGAGTTTGAGCTATAAATTTTGACTACCTGATTATATTAGATTTTTTTTCTTTTGTCACCAGACTAGCTGAAACATGGGTAAACGTCTCTGTGTCATATGGAAGGTCTGCATACAGAATTTGATTGAAAATTTTTGGTCTGGTATATTATATTGTTGTGAATCTATAGAGGCTACAGTCAGAGAACTAAGTATAGTTGATCAGATGGTTCATTTGTAACTCAGGAATAAAAGCAAGAAAGGAATTATGCATATTTCATTGGAGTCTGTAAAATGTTATAGATTTTCAACATCTTAGAAAAGAGCATGAACTTCAAATCATATGAAACTGACATAACCTAGGTGTCAAGGAAGGTGTTTGGATGGTATGGAGTAAGATTTTTCTAAAACATTAGATCGATGGTCTGAATGTTGTTAGCAATTCTGTTTTTCATACCCATTAGTCCTTACCTGTTTTTTTTGTTTGTTTGTTTGAATTTATTGATTTATTTTTGGCTGTGTTGAGTCTTCATTTCTGTGCGAGGGCTTTCTCTAGTTGCGGCAAGCGGGGGCCACTCTTCATCGTGGTGCGCGGCCTCTCACTATCTCGGCGTCTCTTCTTGCGGAGCACAGGCTCCAGACGCACAGGCTCAGTAGCTGTGGCTCACGAGCCTAGTTGCTCCGCGGCATGTGGGATCTTCCCAGACCAGGGCTTGAACCCGTGTCCCCTGCATTGGCAGGCAGATTCTCAACCACTGCACCACCAGGGAAGCCCCCTTACCTGCTTTTAGTTAAATAATTATCCTTTTGAAAATGTTGAGCTTGTCGTAGACACTAATGGGATAAGAGAGATTATTTTGTTCCATGTTGCATCAGAGTCACTGACACCTTTCCTGAAGCCAAAATAGTCTTCTCTAGTTCTGTTTCCCATTTCTACCTTCAGAGAATGCCTATTACGCCCTCAGTTAGAAATTCTTTCATGTCAGGAACTGTTCCATATTCTTGCCCTAGGACCCAAACAGAAAGAATGATAATTGATTGAAAAAAAAAAAGCCAAGAAAAGAACAACAAACCAACACAAAGCAAAAGCACTATACTTCTTTGGACAATTGATAACTCATCACTACTAGTTATATCGAGCGATGGCTTTGATAAGCAATAAAATATGCCATAGGCAGATAGGTACAAATAGACTAAACACTTAAAAATTAAATTTTGAATTAAAAAATACCTTTTTGTGGTTGTCTAGTACTAAGTCACTTGCCTGACTTTTACATAACTTTCTCTGGCTTTATGAAAACAAATTCATTAATGACATTCAAAGAGAGTTATTCCTTGGTGGCAAGAGGCAAAACCAATGTGGTTGCATCCAGACACAAGAACAAAGAAATCTCAAAGGTAAATACTGAAAATGGTCCATTACTATTCTTCCATCTCTCTATATGGTACTGCTTCAAGTCCAGGGCCAATGCCCCGGCAGGAGTTCAGTAACTACTAATTGTCAAAGATAATGAGAAAAGAAGACTGAAAATTCAATAAAAGACTAAGAATAACACCTCCTGTAGCAGTTCACTGCCTTGTCACTATTGCTTCATGGTCTGTAGCATGCTGTTTATTTAAATTGAATGTGCAGATTGTAAGACTTGGATTTAAAAGCTCTCTTCCACCATAAATCCTGTCAACCTTTACAGTAGGGCTATTAACTGTTGTTGTTTCCCCCTGGAATGAGCTACATTCACTCTGACACTCTCTATGTTAGGAAACCGATGTAACAATGCATGTTGAGATTCTCAAGAACAAAATATCATCCTCTAGACTTCATATTTTATTAAATGAAGCTTCAGGAGAAAGAAATAATTTAAAATTTTAGCTATATTGATACTCACAAGTGCTCTACTGTATTTATTTAATGATTGGATTTACAGTAAATCATAGTAAAGCTTTGTAATGGTCACAGGTGTACTTAACATATTAAAATTAGAATATCCATTACTACTGAGTGAAATATTTTTCAGAAATCTTTCTCAGGAAACAGAAACAGACGTCAGTGTAGTTCTTTCATTTTTCAAGTCTATATTTGTTCAGCAGATTGTTTCAAGCGGGCCTGCTCCCATTTCCTGTCTCCCAGATGCTGCAGCTGATGGTGGCTTGGTCCTTGGGAGTCTGGTTTAATTTCCTGCAGTAAATGACTATGGTGATCAAAGCATTGATCTTGAGATGGTACTGGAGGGTCTTCTAATGTAAGCCTAGCTCTCTGACGCCCTCAGGCTACGAACAGAATGCTAGGCAATCCAAAAAATATAGGCTACACTCTGACCCCCGAGCCAGTCTGGAGGACAAATACCATCTGAAGCTGTGTTCGGTTCTGAAACATGTCCAATCAGGGTTGTGTCTCCCATACAACCATCAGGTAGCTGAGTGAAATGCTGAAGTCCCTAAGTATTTGTTGTAAAGGCCAATTGCCCATTTGTACATGAATTCTTCTTATGGTCCCTCATTGCTCTCACAGTTACATTTTCATAGAATCACAATTATTTCTAAACGTTTAAGAGATGTTTAATGAGCTTCACTTATCATACAGTTAGTAAATATTCTTGCCGAGGTTATGTGATTTACTTAAGCAGCGTCCCGGCTAGAACTCAGGCCTAGTGACTCTCATTCTGGTGCCCCACTGGCCATAATCCAGAGTATCCCTCGTGAGAAATTTATTAAAAATATTTAAATGTACTAAGCACAATAATTTTAATGACCCTTATCTTATATGTACATTAAAGGCCACACATAACACATAAAAAACCTTTACTGGATCATAAATGTGGCCTATATTAAATTAATTATGCAGATGTAATAAACATTAATCTATCCTCAGATTTTCAAGTATCTTTTAATGAAGGTTGGAATATTGTTTTTCCAAATGCATGGTTTGCTGAATGGTAAATAAGACCATAATTTCTTTATTTTTGAGATTCAGTGGGTACTCTTCTATGGTTTTAATTAGTCATATTTCCTGACTTCTAAATAACTGAGTTATGTTTATCAACATTTTTGAAACTGGGAGTCAGAATAAAGCCTGCACTGGATGCCAACGCTCATCACTTAAAACCTTCTAGAAGTCACAGCACAAGAAGGAAATAGCACTAAGTGTAGGTAATTTGCTTAGAATCCACACTGAGGTCATCTTGCCTTTCAATAATTGCTCAGCTAAAAACTACAGCTGTGATTTCCCTGGAGGTCATCGCCACGTTTCCTTGTCCCCTCTAGTAACACTTCCTCCATGTGATCCTCAGAGGTGTTGAAGCTGAATCCAGCCTCTGTACCCTGACATGGAATTAAATCTCAGAGACAGAGTTTTGGGTGAAGTAGAAAAGAATAACTTTATTGCTTTGCCAGGCAAAGGGGGCCACAGTGGGCTAATGCCCTCAAAACTGTGTGTCCCGACCTGGGGGGAGGGGTAGTGAGAAGTTTTATAGTAATAGTTCAAAGAGGGTGTGATCAGCTCATGGACAAGCTTCTGACTGGTTGGTGGTGAGGTAAGTGGGGATCAGCATCATCAACCGTCTTGTTCCAACCGGTCTGGGGTCGACATGCTTGTGGGCAGCATGCTATCCTTTACTGTTATTTTCTCCCCCTGGTGGTGGTTTCAGTATCCACAGGACAGCTCAAAGATATTGTGATGCATATCCCTTAATGGTGCACCAGGACCCTGCCCCAAGGCTGCACTACTGTTTCTTTTGACTGCCCATCCCTTGTCTCCACATCCCTTCCCTTCCCTAATTAGCAACACTTTGAATCTGCTGGTTGGAACTCAGGGAAGGTCATGGAGGCTGAATAAAGCCTATTTCCTGTAATCAAGAAATAGGGGACACAGAAAGGCTTTTGTGCCCAGGAACCCCACAGGGCCCTGCTCTGTATCAGTGTCCTCTGCTTAGCAAGTGGCAGTCATGGCAGAACCCAGCTCTTGAAGGACTGCCAAGAAACTGGAAGGGATCCACCTACTGCCAACCAGCATGCCTGCACACAGCTCCTGTGAAACCACGTCCTACACCTTTCTGCTGATGGTATGTCCAGAGCCTGCCATACAATCATTACCTGCCTTTATCTTCTGAGGTCTTTAGTCCCTGCTATCCAGGAACCTGCACTCAAAACGTTGGGCTACATGGACAGTACAAGGCTACATACAAGGTCTCGTGGCTATTCATCCCTGGGCTGTTACTTATGGCTCATCCATGACTGAGGTTCAGCAGTGCTGACCCCTAGTGCAGTGCTTTTGCTTGTTAACAAATGAGCTACCTTATTCAACAACTTTTGCCCCTGAGTTCTATATCTTACACTTGGAGGTGTTTTGAGTAATCCCTCATAGTTGCCAATTCCTAAATAAGGTATCTAAACTGTACTACTTAGCCTGGTTGAGAGAGGTGGGCTCTCTTTTAAAAGACATGTTATATGGCTAGATTGTTCTAAAGAAAAATTTGCTATACCCAACTATTGTTTCACTATTGACTGTTTATTAACTAAACCATGATTTACCATTTTTCCTTTAATTTGTCAGTTTTTTTTTGTTTTTTTGTTTTTTTGGTTTTTTTTTGCAGTACGCGGACCTCTCACTGCTGTGGGCTCTCCTGTTGCAGATGGGAGGCTCTGGACGCGCAGGCCCAGTGGCCATGGCTCATGGGCCCAGCCGCTCCACTGCATGTGGGATCCTCCTGGACCAGGGCACAAACCCGCGTCCCCTGCATCAGCAGGCGGACTCTCAACCACTGTGCCACCAGGGAAGCCCAATTTGTCAGTTTTTTTAATGTCCTTTAAGTTTTTAAGATATGTTTTCAATATGGCATCAAGCTGCTTACTTCATCTTCTGATAACTTTGATTGATTTCCGCTAGTTACTGCTGCATAAATTTGTCATCATTATTTCCATATTATTATGATTATTGTATTTCTATTAAAAATTTCTGTCTTAATAAATGATTGCTAAAACAGAGTTAGTTAGGACATTGCAGTGCCACAGTTTCAGCTAGAAAGGAGAAACTGGTCAGAAAGGGCAATAAGAACCATAAAATGTCCAAGATTTTACCCTATTTGCAAGCTAACAAGATAGCCTGTCACAGCTTCATGGATGCTGGCAGAAGACATGCAACACCTGGATCAGAGAAAAAGACTTTATTATTCGTGGCAATAGCAGAGCCAGAGTGATAGCCTTTGCAGCAATTTCCTGAGCCTCAATTCACAAAGGCCAGTAGTAAGACGGCCAGATGATATCTGTATACGTAGTGAGTTGTTTTATAGGAGAGGAATCTTGAGCTCAGGAAGCCTGAATCATGGACATGAGAATGGACAATAAGCATGCCTGTCACTTGCCCCAGAGAGAAATACTACATCTATTTTCCAAGGCTGTTTGCTACACAAATGTTCTTGCAAAGATAATTCAGAACAGAGGGAACCAGTGACTGTTCTAAAGACAGGCAAAAATGCAAGAGACCTATGGGGACTTTTTCCCCCCAATATCCAACACGTCTCTATACTGCACTGCTTCTGTTGCTGAAATATTAGCTTCCCTGTGCACTGAGGCTGAACAGAAATACGGAGACAGGGATTTTAGAGGAAGAGAGAGATGGCTTCATTTTTTCTGCCAGGCAGAAGGGAAGACACAGCAGACTAGCGCCACGAGAACTGTGTCTCCCCCTCCTTGGGAATCAGGGAAGATTTTATATGTGGGGCTCGCTGTCCGGGATATATGATAAGGATCAAAGTAGTGAACGTCTTGCATTCTTCCTTTCCTTTGCATTATTTCAAAACAGTCATAGCTAGCATCAGGGGGCCTGGAAATTGGTGTCTGGCAGTCTGATAATTGCATCTGTTTGCCTCTGGTTTATCGGCCGGTGAGCTTGTTTCTGAAATGCAAAAACTATGAGGGGTGATTTGTTATGAGGGACATATAGAATGTAAGTGCCGGGACATAATAATGTTAGGGAGTGAGAGGCACAGGATGTAAGTCACACAGAGTTAGGGGTGATAGGTGCCAAATGTAAATTACATAGTGTCAGGGAGTGAGGTTAGCTTTGTAAGTACAAATCTAGTTACTACAAATTAGTGACAGTTAAAGTAAAACAAGGAGTGATTAACACTTTCAGGCCAGATTATGTTTCTTCTCTAGCCTGTTCACTCTTCCCTTTATTTTCCTTGTTCTCAGGGAAGGGAAAACTTCAGTTCTATTTTTGCTGCAACACTTCTCATGAATTTTCCTGTGAGTTTGTCATTCCACTGGCTACTGTGATTAACCTGACCAACAGAGTCTACAAGCAAATCTATTCAATATGTCTTCCTCTGTATTTCAGTGAAGTTACTATTAATAGGTCCCCAAGCAGCATTAAATGGGTAGAGACTCCCTTTCACAAAGATTCCAATTAGCATAATCATCAGTCATGGAATCTTGTAGCTGAAAGGGGTCCCAAACCTACTAGCACTTCTATACAAACAGTTCTTCACAATCAAGGGGAATCTCCTTTGGAATTGACAGAATGGGGAAGTATAGGCCTATAACACTTGAAACAACAAAAGTACATTGAATGGACCCAAAAGGCCCCACCTGCAAGGTCACATTATCTTCGCTTTCTTTCAATTTCTTCATTCTTTAATTTTTTGCAGGAAGATTAAAACCTTAAGTCAGATCATACATGCCCAAGTCTAATGTTGAAATGCTAGGTATTGGATGATTATTATGAAAGGTACTGTTTTATTTATCATAAAATTAGGTCTTCCATAGTCTTAGTGATGTTTCATATCATTATCAAGGAACTTACTGATTTAGGACTTTTTTTAAGGTAAAGAACCATTTGCTACATAATCCAATCCACAAGTATTTTAGATAGGAATATTTTTAGTATTTTAGATAGGAGTATTTTTCCCCAGAATAGACCCGAATTTCTCTGGAGAAGAACTCCTGGTGATATAAGGTAGATGAGAATGGAACATATCTCCTTTTCCTACTTCCAACATGAAAAAAAAAGAAAATATGGTTACTATTTATGGTAACCAATTCTCAGGTTTTCAGAGTATTTCATCACAGATTAACTTACCTGAATATAAAATAAGACCATCTCTAGAGGTATTAGTCAAGGAAAGAGATGAGAGGTTTTCAAATATTATGAGAAAACTTCTAGAAAAATAAAAAACCTCTTCATCTTGGGGAAAAAGAAAGCAAGAAACTATTCTATCAGAACTGGGGAATAGCCTGTTATAAAGACCAGGATAAAGACCTGAATCAATTAAATGTCAGTCTTTTAATTGAAGAAGAGTGATTCTCTATATTTTATGAAGCGTTATAAAATAATACTTCAGAGGAAAAAAAGGTTTTAGGGAACTCAGAGTCTTCATTTGTCCCTGCTGTTCTCTCTGGCAGGATAAAGGTTTGCTAGAGCCAAACTCCCAGAAACCAGCTATTGATTTTAGTGGGACTGCTGAGCTGCTGACAAGTCAGAGCATTGCTATTTTGATCTCATGTTCTATTAAAAACAAACAAACAAGGAAAAACTAGAAAACCTTTACACTCTAAAATGATACTTTTTTCTTATAAAATCCTTTTCTGGAGTTCTTATGTGCCTAGAGAGTCTGGGGTAAAAAGTAGCCAGGAGAAGTGCTTATGCTATGAAAGGAAATAGCTGAACAAGGGTCTTCTGTGACCAGGAGGTGAACTGAATACCCCTGGCTATAAAGTGCATTATATGGGAAAAATCCAAGACAAGCACTATAAAAGACCTATGCCTCTTTCTTTCTAGGAGGTTTAGAGTAAGTCTTTGCTTTCACTGTGAAAAGCTCTCAAAGAACCAAAAACAACGATTAGCTCTAATTTATAAAACTAATGGCCAAAAGTTCGAAGATATACATCAACATCCAATGAACAGATTAGGAAACATCGGAAAGTATGACTTAAGACAAACTTTTTTTCATTCATTTCTAAAATAAATGTTTACAAAAAACAGTGAGCATGTTGGGCATTTTTAGCAATACAAACATAAATAAGGCTATAATGTCTTTAATATAATTATTACTGAGAAGCAAAAATAAGACGTATACTGAATAAAATATAAGGTACAAAATGATTAGTATAATAGGAGATAGGTAATGTAGAAATAAGTTCAAAGGGAAAAGAAATTACTTCTGCTTGGGCAGAAGTGAAGGTGTCCTGGTAGTTGTTACGTTTGACTTGAATTGTAAAGAATAAGTAAGATATGGGTAAGGAGAGACAGGGTAGAAAAGCATCTAAGAAGCAAAGAGGAAACCAGCAATGTTAGTGAGTCATTCATTTTCAATAAATACTGAGAATGGCAAATAGGGTCATCCAAAAAAAAAAAAAAAAACAAAAACCTGAAGGACTTATAATTAGCAATGTATGTTTTTTGGACCCATATTATGAATAGCTTTGAATGACAATTTAGGGATCTTTGATTTCTTTCTTCTTTTTTTTTTTTTTTGTGGGCTATAGAGAAATGTTCAAGATAAGTGCAACCAAGGAAGAGACATTACCTGAGCTAAATTTCACTATTAATCTCATCTTCGGGAATATGATAGAGATAGAAGTATTAATGAGGATAGTTTTATAAGTTTAAGCCCATGTGACTAAGAGAATATGGTACCATAAGCAGATATAAAGTTCATGGGAGGAGGAATCAACTTGGGGGAAAGCACTATGTACATTGTGTACATATAAATATTTAATTTGAAGTATAAGGTGCCCCAGTGGAATGATCTAGAAGACAATTGCAAATGCAAGTACAGATATCGGGAAAGAGAGAAAGCCTATAATTATTAATTCAGAGGAATTCATGTAGAGCTATTAATCGTATGCTTAACATTAATGAATGCAGATTGATAAGAATGCAGAAGAAGAAGAGGCTTAAGAAGGATCATATTCTGGGGAATAGAAGGAGGAAAGGGAAGTAGATAAAGACGAAACAGGTATTCCATGGAACAGAAATAGAACCTTGAGATTAAAGCATTGCTGAAATAGAAGGAGAACAATGTTTCAAAGTAGAAAGTATGGAGAGCAATGTCAAATGTGCCATGGAGTTCAGAACGAGGGCCAAGATAGCTGTTGGGTAGGGAATTAATCATTGGTGATCTTTAAGATAACAGCTTGAAATGTTGGTGAGGATAGAAATTAGATTTCAAAAAAAAAAGAATGAGTGGAGAAACATAGGCAAAAAGTCTTTAAGACACGAGGTTGTATTTCTTAAATACAACATCAAAAACACAATCTATAAATTAAAAATTAATAAATTGAACTTCATCAAAATTAAAAATATCTGCTCTTCAAAAAGTCATTATTACAGGAATAAAAAGATAAGCCACAGACTGTTAGGGAATATTTTTAAATCATATATCTAATAAAGGAGTTGTATTTAAAATATTTAAAGAACACTCCAAACTCAACAATAAGAAAGCAAACAACCCAATAGAAAAATGTACAAAACATAGAGCAGTTTCTTTATTAAAGAAGATATAAAATAAGCAATGTTGGAAAATGGAAAATAAGCAATGCCTATGCTCAGAATCATCAGTCACCAGCAATCTAAAACCACAGTGAAATACTACTATATACAGTTAATAGAATGACTAAAATTTTTAAAACTGTAACTATACCAAATTTTGGAAAAAAACCTGAAACAACTTGAACTCTTATACACTGCTGGTGGGAATATAAAATGATGCAGTCACTTTGGAAAGCATTCTGTTCCTTAAAAGTTAAACATTGATAGATAAACATATTATATTATATCCACATCATGGAACACTGAACAGCAATTCAAGAAACAACTATACCATGGATGAAACTCAAAATAAGTATACTTAGTGAAAGAAAGAAAAAAAGAATATAGGTTCTACAATCTCATTTCATTTAATGAAATGTTAGAAAATAGAAACTAACACAAAGTGGCAGAAGGAAGATTAATGGTTGCCTGGGGATGGGGTAGGGGTGGAGTGAGGTGGAGAAGGCTGGAGGGGAAGGACTACATGGGGCATAAGGAGATTTTTGGGGAGTGATGAATATGATTATTATCTTGATTTGGGTTTAAACAAATGTGAAAACTTGTCAAACTGTACTCTTTAAATATGCTCAGCTTATTGTATGTCAATTATACCTCAATAAAGCTGATAAAACATATTGGCACAGAGAGGAATTCAAAACATTTGAATAGGGATGCTGTGAGGATTAAATCAGTTAATACATGTAAAACATGTAAAACCATGTCTGGTATGTAATAAGGACTCAGTAAATAGTAACTAATAATGTGAAAGGGACACAATTCAAGGATTAAATATAAATTGTGGAAGGGGTACCTCCACCTACACTGTCTTTAATACAGGAATGAAAGGATTTAAATGATTTTCTAACATCATGGAGGGAAAGTTCTTGTGTAAGAATAAAGTAGGAATGAGTGTAGCAAATTTTGTTGAAATCACGCATAAGCCATAGTTTCCATACTCAAGAATATTATAGTAAAAATTCAATTGAAAGTAGATTACAGCCTGACAACTTTATCAGTTACCGCAAACTCTACATTACTTAATTCTTTCAATTGATTATAATTTCATGATTTTACACATGGCATCCAACAGGGGGTGCTAAAATTAGAACGCTTCGTTATGTTTCAGATTGCAATGTACTGACTTCAGATAATTAACTGGTTGTCTTCTCTAAGCCAAGCTAAGATGAATACTAATCAGAATATTACGATGGGCAGGAGAAAAAAGAGCTTGACAGAAGGGTGTTCAGTCCACCTGAATCTCTTTCTGTCTTCGTGTTCTTTTATATTCCTTGAAAGTTGGCTTTCCCTGGTGAAAATGGATAGATGGTGATAAAAGTATGTAAAAGAGATTCTTGACTAAGTAATGGTCAATTTTTATTTGATAAAGAAAATCTAAGTTATATTTTGTGAATGTTATATTTATTAAGGATCAACTAAGTTTCTCCACATGCATTGAGAATAATGATCACGCCTACTTGAACGGGATGTAGTGAGGATTAAATCAGTTAATACATACAAAGCACTTAGAACAATGCCTGGTGTATAATAAGGACTCAGTAAATAATAGCTCATAAGTGTTCCGTAATATATTCAGAAAATAAGTCATGTAAAAAGAATGTTTTTCTTGCAATGCAAAGAAAGGAGTGTGTGTGTGTGTGTTTTCACACACACACACACACACACACACACTTCTGTCTTTGCATTGCAAGAAACAGTGGGTTTTCCCTCTTTCCAATCTGTGCTGTAATTTAATCATAGCTCTCTCTTCTTGAAATCAGTTACTGGATCACTGTGCCTGTAGGACAAAATCTTAACTACTTCCTTGATGATTGAATTAGATTTAGCATGTGAATCTAAGTTTACTTACTACAGCTTGCCTGTAAGAACCCTCCACTGAAAACATGGTCAACATTTTTTTTTTGTCTTTATATCTTTTGCCACAGCGTGAATTGTCTTCATATTCTCATAAACACCTGCCATTCCCTCCCATCCCTCAAAATTAATATCAAAAGCCAACTTTAGGTAAAGCCCATGAACAACATTTGCCCTTCTCCATATATCATTTATAGAACTTATTAAACAGTGACTTGGATTGTGTATCCATCTTATCACATCTACAAGATTGGATGTGTCTGGAAGCAGAAATCAATAGTATCTTTGTATCATTGTCAACGTCTATCATGTTTTGCACATACAAAATGTTCAATAAATATTTGTTGAATGAATGAGTGAATACAAGGGAGTCATTCATTGGCATAAGTTTATTGTTGCAATGCTCTGAGGATTCTTTATGTCCAAGAAAAAGGGAAAATCTGGGTTGTTTTTTCCAGAGCAGGAGAGGTAAGGACCCCTAGTTCATTGAAGAAAAAGCAACAAAGTGGGTAAATCTGGAGGAACACACAGGATACCCAGTTCCTCAGTCCCTTCCTGGGCTCTTGCAGAAGAAGAGCCTGAAACATGTAGTTTATAAAAGCTTACTAATGAGGTACCTGCTGTTATGTCTGCATGAGCTCTACTTGTATACTGAGAGAGTCATTATCAAAAAACATCAGTTCAACATTTGTTATATTAGGGGACAACCTACATTCAAGGCACTTCTAATTTTTGAAATCCATGAATATTTTTGCAGTGTTACCTACTCACAACAGAAAAATGAGAGTCTTGTGGAGGTGCTCTAAAGGCATTAAACCCAAGGTGGTACTCTTTGGAATGGGTTAAGAATTCCAAAGCAAGAAAATTAATTATTCTGCTAAAGTGTTTTGCAGTTTACACTTACTTTTTCTTACATCTCAACATATCCTAAAATGACACTGAAAATAGACATAAATATTTCTGTTGTTTCATGAAAGGATACTGATAGTGACTGGGGATCAGAGTGATTATGCAAATTGCCCAGGGTCACCCAGTTAGTAAATGATGGTATCAATGTATCTATATACTGTCATATTGGATAATGGGAAATAAAACATTTTAGGGGTCAAGGACAAACAAACAAATGTTTGCACCCCCTTTGTTTAAATGTTTCTCTTCATATCAAAACTTTCCATATCTCAATTTTTCTCATATGAATACTTGAAATTTTAAAATTTACTGTAAAGTATTATGAGGATAAATTGACATTATACATGTGGGTATGCACATTGCAAGGTGTTGCCCAGAATAGACACTAATACATATACATACATACACACAAATATATCGATGTACTTATGCAGATGTCAGACTCTTGCTTATAAATGAGAAGAGCAGGCATAAACAGCATTGACCTATAAAACTGATAAGCCTTCAATTAAATATGGCTATACTTATTACTAACGCCATTCAGCTGAAGCATCCAAGATTTCACAACAGGACTCTTGCAATGTGTACAAACAGTATCACGTGATGAAAGCTGGCAGGGTGGGGAAAGGAGTGAGGGGGGACTCCTCAAACACATCAGGTACAAATCGTCAAAGGGTAATGTTCTCTGACCTAAAATACTGAGATAATTTCAACATGTTAGCACAGAACCTCAGAGGCTAAATCATTTTCTTTTCCTATTTCTCTCCCTGGTAGTAAAATAGTCCTGTATTGGCTCACAGAGAAATCAATCTATTTCACAGATTCTACTCCAGGACAGAGGGAGAATTAATAAGCATATCCACTGAACATAAAAATAAAAGAAAGTGCTGTGATTTACACTGAATTTTTAGCTAAGGGGAACTGAAACTTAGATCCAGTAGATAATTATTATTTTTTAAATAGCCCTTGAAGCCACTAGATATGTTGGTATATGAAAAATACAGTGGGATGGTTGAGACTAAACACAGTCATGCATTGTTTAAACAAAGTTTTACCAGAAAATGTATCCCCAAATAACCTTCAAGGTATTCATACTTAGGAAAACTCTACAGTTATTTTGATACTATTGCCCATGTACAGCAGTTTAAATGTTCCTCTTTGGAAACTGCCATCAGAATCAATGTAAAAAGCAAAACCAAATCTATTTCTATGTCTCAATCATTGTTCTAATTTTTTTTTTTTAACCAAGAACATTAGTTTTCAGTTGGAACATGAGTAACCATGAAATGATAAGCCTATAATAACTATGAAAAATGTCATGTAGTATCATTTTTAAAGGGGTTTTACTTATTTGCTTCTGTTTGCAGTAAGATCCATAATTTAAACTGAGCCCAATTTATTTATTTGTATTAAGAATACACATAAATCAAACTTTCAACTTGACTTAATTTATTTATTGAAATGAATAAAATGAGCAGGACTTTTTAAAAAAGATATTTCACTGGGGAGTCACTTTCCACCAGGATTCTAAAATAGAGCAAAGCACAAATTTCGGCACATTGAAATTTTCTATAGTATACTATTTTTATTTTTATTTATTTATTTATTTTTTGCGGTACGCTGGCCTCTCACTGCTGTTGCCTCTCCCGTTGCGGAGCACAGGCTCCGGACGCGCAGGCTCGGCGGCTATGGCTCACGGGCCCAGCCGCTCCAAGGCATGTGGGATCTTCCCGGACCGGGACGCGAACCCATGTCTCCTGCATCGGCAGGCGGACTCTCAACCACTGCGCCACCAGGGAAGACCAATATAGTATACTATTTTTAGACTCTCTCTGCCCCAAATCGTATAGGTTATAGGATTTTTCATTCTTTTACGACATAATTGCTTTCAAGTTTTTTACCTTTGGCAATTTCCAAAATGCATAGAATTCCCCCTCAAAGAGAGATAATTTGCCATTGTTTTAAAGAAGTTCGTTACCACTATTCAAGTCAATTTCAAGAGACGAATTCTAAGAATGTTTATGTAGTGGCGGTTATAGTTAGAATAAGTAAATGACCTTTAAAATACCTGTTTAGGTTGGATAATTTAAGAAGCAGAGGTACTATTAAAATTCCGTCACACTGCTTTATAGATATACTTAATCGATGGAAGGCATTGCAAGGAGCACCCAGTGTTATGGGTGGTGGTGACACCACTTCTTGGGCTATAATAGAGTTCTGATGCCATCTCAGGCAACAAGGAGGAAGACAGTCTGTACAGAATCACCACCTTCTGTGGGTATTTCAGGGAGCAAGCCGAATGAGAAACTTGAAACCTCACGTCTTTCAAATCAACCGCTGCCTGCTCTTGAAATCTCACTGTGCCTGGGCACAACGACTGCTCTGGAAACTACAGCTTGAGATTCCTTAGAAGTGCCTGTCATGTTCCTCCTCCCTCCTCCATTGCCCTCTGCTCTACGAATGTGAGCGGTGGGGATGTTCTCTGCTTGCCCAGCAGCTGTCAAGACCATACCTGGCTCCTGAACAACGGCCAAGAGACCTGCAGTGAACCTACCAGCTGCCAGCCGGCCAGCTGTGAGCCCAGCAACTGTGAAACTTCCAGCTGCCCTTCCTCTGGTTGCTATGTGCCCAGACCCTGCCAAGCCACCAGTTTTCTTCCTGCTTCTTCTTGCATCTCTGGATCCTGCTTCCCAGTATGCTATAGACCTCTGAGCTATGTGTCTAGCAGCTGCCAACCCCTGAGACTCCTCACTTATGGATGCCGCCCCTTGGGTTATTTGCCTGGTGGTCCTCATACCCACAGCATTACCCACTGTAATGCTTTTCTCCCTTGATCCACTGAAATTTTCTTTTCATACATTTACCCTTTCTATTATCGCCGTCATCACTCAAGTTGGGTTGTGTTCCCCTTTGGTGAATACATACGTTTCTTACCGCCATCTTGACTCTTATCTCTAGTGTCTTCTCTTTAGCTTGAATACTGTGTTTAGAGTTAATACTCCTAAAATTAATTTCATCATATGACTCTTACTCAAAAATGTCAATAACTCTCTTTTGCCCACAGAGAATTATCCAAACACTTGATTTTCCCTCCTCTACTTCCCAATAGAAACTCTCTATATTTGCTTCATGTCTCCAATTACTCCACATTTGCCCTCATTTCATATCATCTTCTTGTTCACCCTACCCTTCCTCTCCTTTGGGATAATTCTTTTGGCATTGTGTCCAACAGTCTCAGACCTCTGCATCCTCTCTTCAGTGGATGCCAGCCTCTGACACATGTGTTTAGTACTTGCCATCCATCTTGCTCTGCCTGGGGAGGCCTGTAACTTCCTTATTCCAGCTAATAATCACGCTGAAGATCCAAGACAAAAATTTAAACTCCATGGACTTTTGCTTCTTCTTTCCTAGTACATAGTGACTGCTTTTTCTTGATTTTCCTGTGCCTGATCTAATGAAAGCTGTTCCTTTCACATTTTTATCTTTTTTTTCATCTCTCCTTGCCATAAAATTATTTGGTTTAGAATGCTATTCAATGTCACTTAGGTGTGGGAAGAATTTATTTGGTTTGGGTTGTAATAAAAGAGTTTAAGTCAGAACTAAGAATCTGGTTCTTCAGTTTGTCTTTCATTATTTTATTTTAACACACACATGGCAACCTCAACTCCCTGCAGAAGTAACTAGGACATGGTACACTCAACCATATGTTTTTATCTCACAGTAGGGGAATAGCTTGATGGTTTATTCCTCAAGCTGATTTATAGATCTCTGATATCTCTGATCCTACATACTTAAGAGACCCAAAAAGTCCTTGGTGGAAGTTATATTGAAAAGGTAAGATTAGGAATGATTTCCTTATCTTTCTCTTCCAGTGAACATACTTTGACCAGAATGTCCTTTCTGAATCATATTTCACTCTTGCTTGTCTTTGATGGCTTCTTATGATCTATTCCTATAAAATGAAAATACAGACCCCTTATCATGACATCTGGTTTTTTTTTTCTTCATTGTCTTTCTCCCTCCCACTTCTTTGGCTTCATCTTCTCAGTATTGCAAATTCTAAGTTCCTATGATTCTACTTACGTGTAGTTCCCTAAACATGCTGCTTCTTATAAGCATCCACACTTTTGCATGTCATCATCAAGACCAGGATGAACTTCTGATCTATCTACCCTGAAGACTCATAGTCACTTTTAAAAACACAGCCCAACTTTATGAAACAGTTAATTTACTCAGTAAAAGTTTTATTACTTACTTACTACATCCCAAGCCATCCTGTGCCAGGCACAAGAGATACACAGGTGCATAAGACAAACTTGAACTCTCTCAGTATTTACCAGAAGTCACATACTATGGGACATATCTGTATTAAAGGTACAATTTTTTCCTCATTCAACATAAAATGTGTAGGGGTATGTATTTCAAAAAATAAAGTAAGGAACTTCCCTTGTGGTCGAGTGGTTAAGACTTCGTGCTTCCAATGCAGGGGGTGCAGGTTCAATCCCTGGTCAGGGAACTAAGATCCTGCATGCCGTGGGGCATAGCCAAAAATAAATAAATAAACAAACAAAACCAAAAAAAGTGCTGCTTTATCAGCAAACAGAATTTTGATAAATAAAATAAAACTAAAGTGTAAAGGCATGAATGTTCACCTTTTTGAGGAACTGTAATGTTTAGAAACTTTGTCAGTGTGCAAGAAAGACAATGTTCTCTAGATGTTAACTAGTGGTTGTTCCCTTTAGAGAAGGCATGTACCTCTGGTTCTCAGAACCCATCTCTCCTTATGGATCTTCTGACATGGAAGCTGAATGTTGGTTTCTCTTATCACTATGTTCATACTACTGTTTCAAAACCCAATTTAGTTCATTATTTTGCCTTACTTGCCTGGCTCTCCTAGATATTTTGAGTTTGTGACATCTGTACCCTTTATTTTTCGAAGCTTTTCCCAGACCCTCTCCTTGCCCCTTACGCTAATGAGTAAATCACACCTTGACTTAGCTTTCCTTTTATCTCAGACATATTTCTATGGCTGATCTTGTTGGACTGATTATTTTTTAAAATAATTTTAAATGAGATTTTAGTTGAAATGTGATATACATATGAATTTGTACACAAATCGTTACTTCACAGATGTAGCCTTTATTCTGACCTCTAACCCATATATTAGTTTTGCCTGTTTTTGAACTTTAAAATGAAATTATATAGTATCTACCAATTTGTCTTGGGATTCTTCATTAAATATTGTGTTTGTGTGATTCTTGCACGCTATTAAACATACCAGTAGTCTGTTTATTTTCCTTTATGTATAATATTCAAGGTACCAAAACACCAAAAGGTATTTATTCATTCTGCCGTTGCTGGTCAGAAAGGCTGTTTCAAGCTTGGATCTGTTAGAAATAATGTATAAAATACTCTTTTATTCTTGTACATATCTTTTGATATACAAATGGAGACATTTCTATTGGGTAATATATTTAGGAGTAAAGTTGACAAATTGTATGAAACGTGCCTGCTCAGCTTTATTTTATCCCATGACAAAGTTATGCCTTTTAGCTATACCAATATTGATTTCTACTCTCAAAAGCGTAAGAATTCCAGTTGCTTTACATCCTCATCCATATTTATAATTGTTAGTTCTTTTAAGCTTAGCCATTCTAGTGAGTATGTAGTTATAACCAATATTGGTTTTATTTTGAATTTCTCTGTTGATTCATCAGGTTGAGAACATTTTTAAAATGTGTCTGGCCATTTGAATATTATTTGTGTGTATGTGTGTGTATGTGTGTGTGTGTGTAGTAGATACTCAGGTCCTTAGCTCATGGTTTTAGTTGGTTGTCTGTTTTTAGGATGCTAAGAGTCTTTTATGTAGTCCATATATTAGGTCTTTGTTGGAGATATATATATTTAATATCTTCTCCCATATCACTGCCTGCCTTTTCACTTAATCATGCCTTTAGACTGGTACAAATTCCTTACTTTAAGTTAATCCAATTTATCAATCTTTTATTTATGGTTAGTACTTTTTTGTCCTTATTAAGAAAATTAATGAAGATACTACATGATAACTTTAGAAAATGTTTTTTGTTTTCCTTTCAACATTTAAATATACCATCAATGTGAAATTCATGTGTGTTTGTGTGTGTGTGTTTGTGTGTGTGTGTGTGTGTGTGTGTGTGTCCTAGGGGCCAAAATTGCAGTTGATCCAGCACCATCTCCTAAAAATGTGCTCTATTTTCTACTGCAGTTCAATGCCCTTGGTACATAAATCAAGTATCTATATATGGATGTGTCAATATCTAGACTCTTCATTCTGTTCTATTCACTATTTGTCTATTCTTACATCAATGTCATGCTTAATTTTTCATTTCATTTGTATTTCTGAACTCTTCTCCAGAATTTGAGCTCCTTGAAGGTTCCTTTTGGTCAATATATGACTAGACTTTCTGTGAAGGTTTGTGGATCTGAGTTTAAATAAATTATATTTTGGGTCAGATGGTAGTGAAATCTAGGGAAAGTGGTACTTAGATTTAGGATAGTACTGATGAGAAATTCTACATGTTGTATTTTTTTTTCCATTTGGAGGTTTATTCTGTGTGGGTGGAGACAAATATTCACTTCTCATCTCCCCATAGTTCAAAATTCTAAGAGCTGGATAATTAAGGGAAATTTTACATCCAATATTCCATGACTAGATAGGACTTGCTGATAGTTATACATTAGCCCACATGTGATAATTTTGTGTTGCCAGCTGTGGGTCATGTTTCTTATTTAATTAATTTAATTACTTTAATATCTGGCAAGGTAGTGATAATTGTTCCTAATTTAGCCAAGATCATACAGATTGTAAATTACTGATCTGAGATTTATTTCCAAGTTTTCTTAAAGCATATGTTTCTCTAGTAAACTACATTGTGATTACAGAACAAAATTTTGTTTACCTTAGCCAACTAATTCCAGATCAATATATTGATATTAACTGATATTTATTGACTTATAGCTTCATAGATATATTTCCACTGGCTAAAATAAGTGGAGGATAGGTATTTAAGCTCTGTTTTCCTCAAAAAATTAAAAATCCTTTATTAATATTTAAGCACCAATGTGTTGATTGTGATTAACCCTCTGGGTATAATTGTCTTTAAACTGGATATCAGAGGACTGCCTTCCTTCTGTCAGGCCATAAACTCAAGTAATATATTGTCCTTCTTTAATGAACTCCAATCAAGAGAGCACTCCATCATAACCAATCATGAAGCATTGTCCCTGGAGTTCAAAATCAGACAGAATCATCTTTTCCTTATCTTGCCTAAGATAGACTGAAGAAAATTAAATATTTACACTTGAATGATAATTAGGTTAGGCTTTAAAGGAGCACACATAAGGAAAAAAATGTAGGGTTAGTCTAGCAGATTGTTCAGATATTTTGAGCTGAGATTTTGGAATCTGAGTTTTTACTCAAAGCTTAATTCTGAATAATCACTTCTCAATATATAGAGTAGTTTCTTTCTTCTCCACTGGAACATTTTCTAAAAATTAGAGAAGGTGAAGCCATTGGGGGTGACTTTGTTTTTTTTTTTTTACATCTTTATCGGAGTATAATTGCTTTACAATGATGTGTTGGTTTCTGCTTTATAACAAAGTGACTCAGTTATACATATACATATATTCCCATATCTCTTCCCTCTTGTGTCTCCCTCCCTGCCACCCTCCCTATCCCACCCCTCCAGGTGGTCACAAAGTACCGAGCTGATCTCCCTCTGCTATGCGGCTGCTTCCCACTATCTACCTTACGTTTGGTAGTGTATATATGTCCATGCCTCTCTCTCGCTTTGTCACAGCTTACCCTTCCCCCCCCATATCTTCAAGTCCATTCTCTACTGGGTCTGTGTCTTTATTCCTGTCTTATCCCAAGGTTCTTCATGACAGTTTTTTTTCTTAAATTCCATATATATGTGTTAGCATATGGTATTTGTCTTTCTCTTTCTGACTTACTTCACTCTGTATGACAGACTCTATTTCCATCCACCTCATTACAAATAGCTCAATTTTGTTTATTTTTATGGCTGAGTAATATTCCATTGTATATATGTGCCACATCTTCTTTATCCATTCATCCAATGATGGACACTTAGGCTTCTTCCATCTCCCGGCTACTGTAAATAGAGCTGCAATGAGCATTTTCGTACATGACTCTTTTTGAATTATGGTTTTCTCAGGGTATATGCCCAGGAGTGGGATTGCTGGTCATATGGTAGTTCTATTTGTAGTTTTTTAAGGAACCTCCATACTGTTCTCCATAGTGGCTGTACCAATTCACATTCCCACCAGCAGTGCAAGAGTGTTCCCTTTTCTCCACACCCTCTCCAGCATTTATTGTTTCTAGATTTTTTGATGATGACCATTCTGATTGGTGTGAGATGATATCTCATTGTAGTTTTGATTTGCATTTCTCTAATGATTAATGATGTTGAGCATTCTTTCATGTGTTTGTTGGCAGTCTGTATATCTTCTTTGGATAAATGTCTATTTAAGTCTTCTGCCCATTTTTGGATTGGGTTGTTTGTTTTTTTGTTATTGAGCTGTATGGGGGTGACTCTTAAGGAATGTATGGACTTCCAGTTTCAGCTCCAACATGTAAAGAGCTTAGAAGTCATCACTTCTGTCTAAAACAAGAAAAAGTTGAAAAACTTGAAAATCAGTGAGTTTTCCTGAAACCATCAGAGAGCTGAAGGAAATTGTATACGTCAGAAGCTCAGCTCCTCATAAAGAAAGGATGAACAGTGGAGAAATAATCTCTTTAATTTTCCTTATTCTTAATTGATCCAAAAGAAATGTACACAGTAGCATGACTACTTAATCATTGTTCCCTCCATCATTTAAATTATTAAACCAGTCTCTTGCTTTGTTTTTTTAATATATAGTCCCTGAAATGATTGAAAAAATCTATTTAAATAAAATAACTGTTTCAGATTTACAACTCAGTATTTCAGTGTATCATTTTGATTAATAAATTTGCATCATTTGAAATTATTTCAGTGTGCATAATCGTTCAGTAAGTAATAAGGAATTTCTATTACATGCCAACTTCTGTAAAGGGTGATGGAGATGCAGTGATAAACAACAAGACAGATACTACCCCTTCCTTTATGGAGGTTACACATTATCTGGGGGAGTAACAGAAAATAAGAGTAAACACTGATAAAGATATGATACTATTAGAGTGTATAAGGTAGGATAAAGGGAGTGAAATGGTATTATAAATGGGGGGGTCAGCTACTTTCAGCAAGGTCAGAAGCATTTTGTCTTGTAAAGAATGACACATGCATTGTAACTAGAAGGCTTAAGAGAGCATCCCATGATAAACTGAAGCAAGTGCGTTCTAGGCAAGGAGAACAAGATCAAAAGCACAAACTTGGAGAGTATTCAGAACAGGAGGCTGGTGTGAATGGAGGGTAGTGAGTGATTTGAGAGTAGTACCAGAATTGACCAATATATTCAATGTATTAGACACTTATGCCAACAACAGGGCCATCAAATCTCTCAGGTATGTTTAAAATGTATTTAACAAGCTTTCGTTGTTTTCCAAAAACAGAGTAAACACAGGCAGATGGGCATCTAATTAGAGATGAATATTTCATCTATACTTATCATGAATCATAGCATCTTGCTGAGACAGTAAGACTCAAAGTTCTTCATATTACATAAGAAAGACTGATTCTCTCACAAGATGATCTTTTTTTAAAATTAATTTTTATTGGAGTATAGTTGATTTACCATGTTGTATTAGTTTCTGCTGTACAGCAAAGTGCATCAGTTATACATGTACATATATCCTCTTTTTTTAGATTATTTTCCCATACAGGTCATTACAGAGTATTGAGTAGAGTTCCCTGTGCTATATAGTAGGTCCTTATTAGTTATCTATTTTATATATAGTAGTGTGTATATGTCAATCCCAATCTCCCAGTTTATCCCTCCCCTTTTCCCCCTTGGTAGCCATAAGTTTGTTTTCTACATCTGTGACTCTATTTCCATTTTGTAAATAAGTTTGTTTGTACCATTTTTTTTAGATTCCACATATAAGTAACATATATTTGTCTTTCTCTGTCTGACTTACTTCACTCAGTATGACAATCTCAAGGTCCATCCATGTTGCTGCAAATGGCATTATTTCGTTCTTTTTTATGACTAAGTAATATTCCATTGTATATATGTACCACATCTTCTTTATCCATTCATCTCTCAATGGACATTTAGGTTGCTTCCATGTCCAGGAAGACAATCTTTAAAAATAATTTGCAACCATAAATATTAGTATTTGTTAATCAGTCATTAATCTAATGTTTCATTGGAGTAACTCTAGCTTTGACCTAAGATTTTGTAGGGTACACACCACTGAGGAGGAGAAGTAGGAAGTCCAGTAAGAAATTTTGCTTTGTGAAATGTCAGCAGCCATGCAGGGATAAGCAACAGTACTGTCCTCTAGATGTTTTAACATCATCTATTACTTCTATTCATGCATGTGTTTCACCAGATGAATAAAAATAGAACAGCGGAATTTGAACTTTCAGATAGCTCCTTTGTAGCTATTATGTGACAGAGAATATATAACGTGTGTAACTCTCGAACCAATAGAAACAAGAAGCATAGCAAATTTGAGATTATAGTACAAGATATGGAAGTGCCCTTCCTAGTCAAGTAAGGAAATGTAGTTATTTTTCCCTTGCAATGTCCAATATTTTCCAAATTTGGCTATGGTGGTTATTGACCTTCCATAGAAAGCTACTTAACCAATATCTTAACAAAGCCCTTGCTCATCTTTTGAAGGTTAACGAATCACAAAAAGTATATACTGAGATGTGAAAGTAACCGTAATTATAAGCTTCAAAACAAATATTTAAAAGAAAACATTCTTAATTCTGTAACTTTTCTGATGACGCTTAAATATTTGCTTGACATTTTTCAAGGTCTAAGGACTTTTCTTCTCTCAAATTATTTGGATATTTCTGCTCCTTTTTACTGTGTGCATTACTTTTTTGTATAGAAAATTGCTCAGCATATTTTAATGCACTCTTTTGTCATTTCTTATGTCATTATTGCTAATACGTTCACCATGATCATTTTTCTACTTTTGGATGTGTATATAGATTCTCAAATTTTGGGTTGTACATTGAGAGGAAAGCAGGTTATTCTACCTCCTACTTATCTAGCTTGTGCTGGGAAATATCTAAAAATGAAAACTAAAGATCTACTTACAAAATACATGAGGTTATTGGTACTCTGAAGTATCTAGCAATGGCCTTTTAAAATAAGATTAATTAAGAAAAATCCTGTGGATGGTGAAAGCATCCATGTCCTATGCATACTCTAACATTTTCATATTGTGGAAAATAGTGACATTTTCCAAGAGGGTGAGTGCCCTTTGCGTGACATCTGGGCCTCCAGGATATCATGAGAAGACAGTTTACTGCCCACAAGGAGCCTACATAATGTGTCACATGTAAAACATGCTGCTAGTGAGAGCTGTAGGATGAACTTACATAAAATCTTTCAAGTTCATATTCCGGCAAGGGTGGATGAAGAACAGCACTTCTGTATAGACAGCAGAGTGTCAAACATGTCACTTTGATAAAGGTCCCTCACTTGACTCCAGAGAAGCAATGCTGCAAATTGGACATTCGGTATGTAGATCTGTCAATCAGATGCTAGAATTTTTCAGTATTAGAAAAGTAATCCAAACAAATTTTATATAGTAATTTAAGCTAATCTTAGGATCATTAAACTCTGTGGTCCCTCAAAAAATTTAATCTTAACTCAGAAAATTTCTTAAAGTCCTATGTAAATTCATCTAAATGTGAATTTAATAATAAACACCATATCATTATTTAATGCCTTATTGCAGGATATACGATAGCGCCAAGCATTTAAAAATTTACCTGTGAACGAATGCAATATTGAACACATGATGTTTTGCTTTCTTAATTACAGCCATGCTGACCAGTTCTATCACAATGTGTATGTCAAATTACTTAGCAAAACGTAACATATTTTTTGAACAGAAACTGTTACATTCAAATGATCCTATGAAATAGGCCCACATGAAAATTTAAAGCAATAGAAAATTAAATTATAGAAGCTCATACTTCCATATGCACACATCTCAGTTATCATTTTTTCAACTTTAATCAGCTCATTTTTAGACATGAACCTATAAAGTTTCTTAACTCACAGTGAGTACTGGATCACAAGTGTCTTAGCTTTGTATTTCCTCTACAATTGTCTTATATTCTCATCTAAAATCCAGACACTTAACTATTCTCTGGAAAAAAAATCTCAAAATAATATATTTTATTCTTTGAATATTTGCATCTTTTGGCAATTATTTAGAAATTAAAGGAAGAGTTATAAGGATTGCACTATAGGATGTATTTAGTGAGCAGAATCGACCATAGACTAGGATTTCTTCTGAATTCAAACCAGAGCTTTATTGAAAACTGTTAAAATCCTTTTATTTCTATGACAAAGAAATTGAGTTTACTTAATAAGGCATCTTGCATTGAACCTTCAGAGGAACAATTTAGCTTTATCTAGGCACTTAAGGTCAATGGTTTCAGAGGCAAATTGACAGGACACAAAAACATATTTTGCTGCTTCTCTACCTTTCTATTTTTTTTTAATTCCATATGTGAGTACAAACCACCTTTGTTTCCGAATATAAACAAACCATTGTCAGATCTAACTACACAGTAGAAAAGAAAGCCTACACAAAGAAATATTATGTGGCTCACACATAACACATTTCCTGTTCCTGTTTGTGTTAACAGCAGTTGCATTGATGAGCCCTCATTCTTCATTAAAACAGAAGCATACTTTCCATTTTCTTTATGGAATTCTTATTGGTTGATAAATATCTGGTATCGTCAAGTCAGCACGAGCTGCATCTTTGGAGGTGATGATGGACTGTAAGATATATCTATAATACAAATTTATGAATTGATTACAGAACATTCTCGATTGCAGGATGAAAAGACTGCTATATTTTAAAGCATATTTGACGTCTTGTTTCTTGTAGAAAACCCTATTCTCTATTACTTTATTTATTATTAGGTTGAAGCAGTGCAGTACACACAGCGCTTCTGTTTTCTTTCTAGTGGTGTGGGGAGAGGGTGGAAAAGAAGAAAAAGATAGGGAGGGCTTGAAAGGGAAAAAAAAGGTTGCCCAGGGATAGAATCTGAAACTATGTTGATTAAATACAACTTCATATCTTTGCTTCAAATTGTATCTCCAAAAGCATTCATTCAACATCATGTATTCAATAAATATCTTTGAATAGTTATTATATGAAGGGCACTATTCTAGGTGCTGACCACAATTTATTTTCTTGGATGCCTTTACTACTGAATCTTCTCTGTCTAAACAGGAAGTTTAGTTACCACGTGAATGCTTTGGCATCTGAAAGCAAAACTCAAATAAAGCTTAAATCTGGTGTGTTACTCTGCAAACTATCCACCAAATGTCAAAGAAATTTGATATGCATTTAGTGTTGGGGAGTGTTTTCTGAAAAAGATAAAATTTACAGAAAGTTGCATGAAAGCTTTCACTGGAAATGGACTCTTTAATGGAAAAGAGTATCTGTCTTAAGAACCTCTGGAATGCAATGAGGTTGTTTTTATTTTATGTAAGCACAGCTAATCAGCGACTTTGAGAATTGGTGGATGCCTAGGGGATTTTCTTGTCTAGTGGATCCATGACCAGGCTTTGTAGAGACATCTGGAAGGTAAATAAAGTTCTTGGGTCCAATTACAACTCTCTGAATATAAGCCTCTAACTGATAAGTCCAAGAATCTGCTTTATTTTTTTCCCTAAAAACTCACCATATTTTCAAAGCAAAGTTTTGTTTGGCAATAAATAATCTGAACTATCCTTTCTAGATGCTTATTTTTTTCTGGGTTCTTAGAATAAGATCTCATGTTATGAAATATGCTTAACAAATGATAGTAAAATTAAAAATCAAGATTGAAAAACCAGGAAGGTGAACAAATAATTAAATATACAAAAATAGGAAATCTCACCAGTCATCTAAAAATGCATATTAGATTAATAACAAAATGTTATTTTCCATATCAAATTGGCAAAAATAATGATAGCAATTCCAATGGTACTGAGGTTTTGGTGAATCAGGTATTCATTGTATTAGAAGTGTGAATTTGGAAACATGTATCAAAAGCCTTTAAAACATAGTGTGGGGACTTCCCTGGTGGCGCAGTGGTTAGGAATCCACCTGCCAATGCAGGGGACACGGGTTCAAGCCCTGGTCCGGGAAGATCCCACATGCCGCAGAGCAATTAAGCCCCGTGCACCCAAACTACTGAACCTGCTCTCTAGAGCCTGCGAGACACAACTACTGAGCCCGTGCAGGAGTAAAGCAGAAAGATGAGCAGGCTCCAGACAAATCTTTGTGAATTTACCAGTTGTCATGGGGATCTATGAAAATATTTGCAAAATTGTTCAGGTTTTTGGAAAAATCTTTACCTCAGGCAGTGAGTATTCCGATTAATTTGAATTTTACATGCCAGAATTTTTTAAATGGGGGGATTTACATGTGGATATAATCTGGATATAATTTTAGAATAAGTGCAACAGTTTATTTTAGAGAGTTTAATTTACAAAATCCCATCATATTTTTCTCATTTTGCTGACAACCAGAATTGTGAAAACTTCAAGGATGAGAAGTCATTCTTGCTTTGGGAGACACTAGCTTATTCTTTGTTGTTTGTACCCACAGTTTATGGATAAGAACACTTACTATGTTCTCCCTCCCTTCTCGCACCATATCCTGGAGAAGGAATTCCATGTCAGCTATTTATAACCCTCACACTTTGCTGGAAGTAATCAGAATGAGGGTATCTGGGACAGGAGTGTTTGAAAATACAAGTAAAACTTTATGAGACGTTTAGAGGGTATTTTCACTGGCATCTGAACAACTACTAATAAGATGCTATCAAGTAAAAAATCTGAGCAAGACAAGAAATGAGTATGTGTATGGAACTGCTGGAAAGCAGTAGGGGTATATAGAAAATTTACTTAGAAGGAGACAATCACATCTGAGAAAATTTCTATAACTCTTCTGAAACTAAGTCTGTTAACTTCATGTCTTTCAATAACTGCTGCTCTAGAAATGATAACCCTGCTCTTTTGGGAGTCATTGCTATACTCCTTTTTTCTTATCTGTTGTTCTCTGCTCTGGAAGAGTGATCTGTGGAGGTGCCCTCTGCTTAATCAGTAGCTGTCAATCTGGCTCCTGGACTACTGCCCAGAGCCCTGTGGTGAGCCAACCAGCTGCCAACCAGCCAAATGAGGGCCCAGCACCTGTGAAATCTCTTGATACCTTTCCGCTGACTGCCATGTTTCTAGACCTGCAGAAACTGACTTTGCTCCTGCTGCTTCCTGTGTGTCCAGTACAGGCCACCCATCAACCTACACCCGATGCCCAAATTGCCCAAGGTTAACAGCTGCCACTGCCTCACCTATCTCTTCTTTGTCTTCTAGCCCTTCAACTGTATGTCTGGTTGTGGCTTTCCTTTGGTCTATGACTCCTGTTGTTGCAGTCATTGACTAGGTACATAGCAGCATTCAACCACTAGGCTTATTGTCCAGTCACTTTAGACCTCTGATTTATGAATCTGGTAATTTTTGATGCTTGTGTCCAGTCTGGAGCACCTGGTATTATTTATCTTCCAGTAAGTTTGGTTAAGGACAATCAATATTAGGATTGGGATTTCTTGCTAAAAATGTCTCTCCATCTATCACTTCTTACAGAAATGTTCCAAAGACAGATAGATAGGAAAATAGGTAGAGATAGATGATAGATAGATAGATAGATAGATAGATAGATAGATAGATAGATAGGTATGTAGAATAGATAGATATAGTTAGTTAGTTAGATAGACTTTTTTATACTAGTTGTTTCAAGATGCTCCTGGACAGCACAGTCTTTAACTTGGTTTTTGTTCACATGTCTTCCAGCATGTGAGAAAAGAGTTGCTTTAACTCCTAGTAAATATGTTTTTTCAGGTGCTATAAATAAGGCTTTTGTTAACATTCATTAGTTTATTATAGTGAATTTATGGTATTTTTAATTAATGAGACGGCTCTGTCCACTTGATAAAGAATGGCAAATGTAACCTGAGTGATTTTTGACTTCTTCATTGATTCGCTAAGCAAGTATTTATTAAATTTCAAAATTGTGCCAAGCACCATGTTGTAATATTTTCTTTGGATCCTTCTGGATGTTGGTACCCTACGGTTTTGGTTTTTTTTTAATTTTATCATTTATAAACTACTCTGATTAAAGCCACTCTCAGGCCCTGATTCTGAGGCTCTCATGGGCATATGACTAGAAGGGAATAAACCTCATCCAGTGGTGACTCTCAGGCTACCAGTGAGGAGGACAGTACTTGGAGTTTATTCTGCCTTGTCATGGCTCTCAAGGATGTCAGGTAATTAAACTCGTGCAGTCTTTTTTTTGAGTCTTCAAGTAGCCACTATAATTAAAAACATAAAACCTGCTAAGTACACATGGTGGGAGCGGTGTAAGTGTGGAAGAGCAGTCAGTGATTGTTGCGTAAAATGCATGGGTAAGTCCCTCATAGCGAATCAGTGTGTGTTGGAATTCCATCAACTTTTCTGCAACTGAGAAAAGTATGCTAAAGTTATTTTCAAAATAATATTTTAAAAATATTAACTGTACCAATTACTGAAAAGTGTGCACTCTGAGAGTTTACACAGAAATACAATTTGACAGAGGAGTAAACATATTGTGTATAAATGGTTCAATTGTTCTCAGTGTTTTTTCAGTAGCACTGGTAAATTAGTCACATGAGTTGGTACAGTATAATGTCACAAGAG